>NC_090653.1:15849739-16532239 GCF_040937935.1 Hyperolius riggenbachi | reverse complement strand
GGGGGTGATAAGAGGGGGGGAATAGATGCAAGCAATGCACTGACGAGGTGATCAGGAGGGGGGTGTCTGAGGGCGATCTAAAGGTGTGGGCGGGTGATAGGGTGCCCATAAAGGGCAGGTTAGGGTCTGATCTGATGGGTGGCAGTGACAGGTGGTGACAGGGGGTGATTGATGGGTGATTGACAGGTGATTGACAGGTGATAAGTGGTGATTATAGGGGAGAATAGATGTATACAGTACACCTGGTGGGGGGGGCGGGGAGGGGGTGTTCTGTGGAGGATATTAGGGTGAGGGGGGATGATCAGGAGCACCCAGGGGGTAGTTTAGGGCCTAATCTAAAAAATAGCGTTGAATGATAGTGACAGGGAGTGATTGATGGGTGAGTAGGGGGGGTAATTGGGTGCAAACATGGGTCTGAGAGGGTGTTCAGGGGGGGGTATAAGGGGTGCTGTGGGCGATCAGGGGGCAGGGGGGGAGGATCAGTGTGTTTGGGTGCATAATAGGGGGGCTGCAGCCTGCCCTGGTGGTCCCTCAGTTACTTGGACCACCAGGGAAGGAGGCAGCCTGTACAATACGCTTTGTTTACATTAGAAAGCGTATTATACGCATTGTATGCGTCGATCAAGGAGTTAACAACCCGCGGCCGAACGGACAGCGGCCTGACATTGTGGGTGGGCGGAGCCTATTGCCGACGGATGCACGCGCATCCGAGCGCACGATCCTCGGCCAGCTACTACGCAACGAGCCGCCAACGAAGGGCGTATTGTGGTCGTTGCAGACACCACTTTCACCCCGCCTATCGGCTGTGGGCGGTCGGGAAGGGGATAAAAATATACGTGAATACATGTATAAATACATGTATGAACCTTCTTCCATAAATTATATTTATAAATATTAATATATATATTTTCTGTATAGATAGATAGATAGATAGATAGATAGATAGATAGATAGATAGATAGATAGATAGATAGATAGATATTCACACACACACAGAGAGATATAGAGATAAAGATATATTGATACATACATATTGGTCTATTACAAGTATTATTAAATTAATATCAGCAGCTAATTTATCTTTACAACAGTCTGTATTTAATGTAATCGCTAGATGGCGCTATTGAACTAATGTGTATGTAAAAAAAAAAAGAACTAAAACATTACTAGCTCTGTTAACAGTGAAAAAAAAAATAGCGTAGTGGGTAGATGATAGGGTTAGTAAGCATGGGCTCATAACTTTTTAAGTTCGAGACTCAAGGTTTTGATTTTTTTTTTTTTAATTAAAATAATTAAAATGGAATATACAATTGTCAATTAAGTTAAATATCCATTTATATTAAACAAATGAATTAATTGTATTGCTTTAAAGAGAAACATTGTGTAAAAACCTAATTTTATTTAAATACATATATTACCTAATAGCCCTAAGAAAACGGCCACATGAAACTATGTAGACCCCCCCAAACTCCCCCCTCACTGTCCACCTGCAAAATCCACGAATTTATCAGTCGTGGATTTTGCTGACAGTATTAGCTTCAGAGTGAGACAGGGCTATGAGCTGAAGCCCTGCCCCACAGGTGTCTGTCATCGGCGGAACTCCGCCTCTCCCCCGCCCCTCTCAGAGGAAGAAGACTGAAAGGGGCGGGGAGAGGCGGAGATCCGCCGATGACAGGCACCTGTGGGGCAGGGCTTCAGCTCATAGCCCTGCTTCACTCGAGAAACGCAGCCAGCCAGCCAGATTGCCCCCCGGGGATTTAGGGGGGGATTTAGTTAGAATAGAGCGTCGGGAATGCGGGGGATTAGTTGGGGCTAACTTTAAAACGATAAACAAATGAGCTTAGAAACGATAAATAACGTTTTGGCCGGCGGCGCCATTTTTTAACACCTTAAAACGATAAATATCGTTGAATAATGCATTTCTATGGGGCGCCATTATTTAAAAACGGTATCTGGCGCCATTTTTAATAGACCCGGTGCAGTAGAGTTCAGATAACGTCAGTGCGACTCAGTGAGCCGCATGGTGAAGTGCAAGCAGATGCCAACTTGGCGAGGTCGGCATCTGCACCGGAGGGGACCGGGAGTCACCGGAGCTGCGGCGAGGGCACATGATGGCTGTCAGGGGCTGGAGGAAGCCCCAGGTAAGTGGATTTTTTATTTTTATTGTGCTCGGACCTTCCCTTTAAAATGTTTTTGTGTGGATTTGTAGGCTGTGAATAGGATAAATCAAACAAATGAAAAAATGAAGTATAGCCCTGCTGTATAAATGTAACCCATCATGTAGAGCAGAACATGCACATAAATATATTGCTCCTAACAGTCAGAGCCCCCCGGTCGGGCCGCGTTCATACATGGTGGGGAGCGCGGCCACAAGAATATATCTGATACGCTCCTGTCAGATATGATCAGAGCGGATCAGCTTATTTCGGCGCAGCGCTGCAATGATCGTGTGGGCAGCGCCATTGGCTGTAATGTAAATCGCAACTATAGCCGCGCCCAGTAACTAATTTGGGCACTGGCGATTACCAGAGCTCAATTGTGAAAAAAAGAGGGAATTTGTCTGCCGGCAATAGCTGGTGCCCTAATTACGTACCCCCCCACCTCCGAATTGCGACAACTCTAAGGGGGAGTAATGTTTACTGTATTTTTCAGCATATAAGATGATCCAGGCTATAAGACGCACCTAGGTTTAGAAGACAAAAAACAGGGTAAAAAAAATATACTAATCCTGGTGCGTCCATGATCCAGAGTCATATTGTAGATATTCTACCCCAGTTATCGTGCCCCCATCTGTCTCCTATGTGTCCCCTTCTGTCCCCCTGTGCCCTCCTTTGCTATGTGTCCCCTTCTGTCTTCCTATTGCCTCCTTTGCCCCCCCATGTGTGTCCCCATCTGTACCCCTTTGTACTGTGTGTCCCCTTCTGTACTCCCCCCTCCTCCAACACAGGAAGTCCCTGACATAGCAGCGGGTCAGCAGTTCGTATTGCCCGGCGTTCATAAGTCCCTGTATTTGGCATATAAGACGCAGGGACTTTTTTCCCACATTTTTTTAGGGAGGAAAAGTGCATCTTATATGCTGAAAATATGGTAACACGACCTTGAGTTTCATCCGAAGCAGGGTAAGCCGTCTTTCGGTTTCACCCTGCTCCCTAATTTGCCTGTGGCCATTTTAAATGTATGCGATCAGAGAGTCTGTGTGCGGCAACAGTTTTCTTCGGGCTACCTCGGGTTCACTTTAACATAAATTATGCTGCCAGGAAATAGTTAACGTTAACATAAAACTAGTGTGAGCATAAACTAGCGATAACATAAAAGAAGTGTAAATGTATGTATATTTTTTTCTTTTCCGTAACATTGCAGACGTGACTTTGAAAACAAGGAGAATGTTATTTTCTAGGGGCGTAATCACTGAAAGCGGGAGGATCGCTCTATGCCGCCATAGTTCGCACGCCGCGCGATAGCACTGTGCACAGGTTAACGTGATCGGCCGGCGATACAAAGAAAAGAATTGCGCTCTCTGAAGTTTTGTCATTTTGTCTCTGCGTGTCCCTTTTTTGCATTTTTCAATCCATTTTCCATTCTCTGACAATTTTCCGCGGATATTTACCGTATCCCTGCCAGCTGTCACCACCGCTTATTAAACAAAAAGAAACCTTAAAAGTAGCGCTGGCGTCTCTCTAAAAGCAGCAATCATGCCGCAGGTATCGGAATAGAAGACGCTGACCGCCGCCTTTGCACCATCCGCAAGTGGCGAGGATGGTGACAATTTTGCTGCCATGATAATTATAATTTGATTTGCTGAAAAGAAACGAGAGGCGGAAAACGAGCGGACGCGAAGCAGATGGCAATTTTGTTCCCGCCGCTAACCGTTGCGCCATTGTTTGACAAGACAGGTCAGAGCGTGTTTCGGGTACGGCCCAAATGAAAGTTACGTTCGCGATGGAATATAAAACGCATTAGCATACTAAAGGGACCATGGGGGTTCGACTTTCAGCGCAGTCACTTGCATTAAGCCCATTTGCGGACGGAATATGAATAGGCCGCTATATAATGTACCCCGAAACACCATTATCGGTACTTAAGTGTTTGACTTTTCTATGTTCCGACATTAAGGACATAAAAGCAGAAAGTACAACAGAAAAACTTCCACAATCTAACTTGTTCTCATTTGTGCAAGTTATTTTCTTGCACTGCCTGTAGGAGGTAACTGGCAGACTGCTAGAGGGGAGCCTCGGGGAGAAAATACATTGGTGTATGAGGGGATTCATTGCGGGGGAAGTGCCAAGGCTGGATTTATACTTTTTCCACCCCTAGGTCAACTTTCTTGCAGCTTCCATTCCATGTGCAGCCCCCTCTTCCATGTCTAACACTCATGCACAGCACCCCCTCCTATTCTTTGGGAAGCCCCCTCTTCCATGTGTAACATCCATGTACAGCAGCCCCCTCCCATCCCATGTGCAGCCCCCTCGTCCATGTATAACATGCATGTACAGCAGCCCCCTCCTATTCCATGTGCAGCCCCCTCTACCATGTGTAACATCCATGTACAGCAGCCCCTCCCATTCCATGTGCAGCCCCCTCTTCCATGTGTATCATCCACGTACAGTAACCCCTCCCATACCATGTGGAGCCCCCTCTTCCATATGTAACATCCATGTACAGCAGCTCCTCCCATTCCATGTGCAGCCCCCTCTTCCATGTGCAACATTCATGTACAGCAGCCCCCTTCAGTTCTATACCAGTCCCTTGGGCAGCAGCTCCCTATTTCCATGTTTTGCTCCTTAATTGCAAACTTTGTAGTTCGTTTGGAGCCTCTATTTCCATATTCAGCAATCCCTCTTCCATGTCCAGCCGCCCCTTGGCCAGCTGACACCCAAAGCCAGGGCCTTGGTGGCCTTTCCAGAAATCCAGCCCTGGGAAGGGTGTGAACCCTCGAGCAACAACATGTACTGAATATTGCGTACAAACCAGAATGGATTACTCCACCAGCAATAACACACCTTCATGCGGGATTGTCAGCCACAAAATCAAATTCCATGTAAAAACTGCATCGTGTTTTTAATGCTGCCAGGAATCTCACCCTGAAATGCAAGCTCTCCAATTTGTTCAGGAATGTCTCTGCTGTAATGATCTTATCTCAGTCAGCTGAGCTCTATTCTCTCGCCATCACAGAAGGCAGAGAGAGAGGGAAGTTTGTCATCTAACCTCCCACATTCCTGCTTCTCTCTGATTGGGCTGAACACACTGCACTGTGACAGGTTTGTCAGAAATCCTGATGCTTGTGCTTACCCGTGGTTAGAATGCAAGCTCCAGTGACTCAGCACATTGGAGGAGTACTGAGGGAAGAAATGACATCAGGGATTTAGTTCAGACTGCGGGAAAAAGAATTGGCCCTGCCAGGAACTAAATTCTCTTCATTTACTATATAAAATTAACTAAAATAAAAATGTGGACAGTACAATACAACTGTTATGTAAGTAGAGCAAGTATTTATCTACTTATTGTAGCGATTGGTGTCAGCACACAGAGAGTATCTGATTATTGATGATCTGCAGCATCACCAACAATACAGATGTATAACTGATTATTAGTGATCTGCAGAATCACCAATAATACAAGTATGGCTAACCTCTGGACACCTAATAAAGTGTAAGTGTTTGGGTGTGTCACGGACGATTGCGGGGACGCAGGCGCGTCCTGGAACCGCCCGTGAAGAAAAGAACGATCGCACTCGATTCCTGCATCGATTGCGCCTCAGATCAATAAAGCCAAGATCTGATGTGCAGTATCCCTCTGCTTAGGAACAGCTGGGAAATCTGTCTTAGCTGAAATGACAGCCTGGGGGGAAGGTGTTAATTAGCTTGGACATATTCCCTGTGGAAGGCACAATTTCCCTTTTGGCTCTGGGAACCAGGTGACACCTAGATGTTAATTAGTCAGCAGAGAACTCACTCTGCCATTTGGGGAAGACAGGATGAGCTCCCAGCAGGGGGCTATTCAAAAAATCTGCTCTGCTCAGACCGGCCGGAGCCATATTAGAAAGCATGGAGTTTAGTATTTTGAGCATGTTTAAGCAGTACCGTTCAGGTGAGAAATGTGAAAGTTATATCATTCTGCTGGTCCGGATCTTGTGAGTGTTTTGATATTAAATTTGGGCCACTGTCCTAAACAGAACTCTGGGAATTCCACCGTTTTTTAACCAGGCATGCAAACATGCCCAAGTTTGATATCATATTAATCGGTAGGTTCTGGGGATCAAGAATATGTACTTATTATTTGTGGGCCGGCCGCGCAGGTCTGCCTAGGGAACATGTCAGGATTATGAGCTTGCTAAAGCCCCTGCCCACATGTGATTACCATAGTCCGGCCTGGAGGGCCGACTCTGGGAGCCCGCCTCTGAGCTCAGCTCCATAAAAAGTGAATGAGCTGCCTGGGAAGAGGTCCTCCACACTGAACCATCTTGCACTCATCAGATGCCAGCTTGAGGATATGCTGGTATCCACCTGGTCTGAACTCTGGACTTTGAAACCAAGGACTTTATGATTCTTCCCACATTAAGGACATCTTTCCAGGAACTAAGTATTTTTCTCCCTTCTTTTATTTTTCATACTGGCTATTACTGTTTTAATAATTGTTGATTTTCATAATTGTCTGTATATATTAATTATTTATATTGCGTGAATAAACGACTTCCCCAAGTCATTCACTGTTTCGCTACCCTGCTTATCAGCACACACAGAAATGATCCCGGGTCTCTGAAGATACGCTACTGTTTGTTTGTTGTTGGCTAGACAGAATATCGTGTGTTTAACCGTTTTATTCGCAGGATTAGTCAGTCAGTTAGTGGGCCCCACGGTCCCATAGTAACCGCGGTGGTGGCAGTTTACTCTGAACCAGTAGGTGACGTTGTAATCACCCGTGTCTCACAGGCTCCCTTCTGAGTTGTCTGCGGCTAATTCTTAACGGTTCCTGCGCATTGACTGCGACCAGAGTTCACACGATCTGTGCGCTGGCACCGTTTAGAAGGCTAAGTGCGGTCAGCCACTGAGGGCTCCTGTGACAGTGTTAGGCAGCGGTTGGGACCTGTGTTGTGCTGAAAGTATCTGCGATAGCGCTAGCGCTATCGAGAAACGAACTAATTCGTTGGTGTAGCTGGAAGGCAATATATTTTTTATATATGTTACGGCCAGAACCCGAAGTTTGGCCAGAACTAGAAGTGGCCGGCCACTTCGGGTTCTGGCCGGCCAATGTGCGAACTGGCCGCTGCGCTGCGGCCAATGTGAGAAATGCAACAATTCCTGTAAAGTTAATGGGATGTTGTGGCCGCAGCGCAGCGGGCAAATGTATCACACATCTTACTTTATTCAATGACATTAAGCCGACCGGCTTTTTCCCCGCTTTCTCTCTTCCTCTCGCCTCTCTCTCCTCCCCTCGCCTCTCTCTCTTCCTTCTCTTATGGGCAGCCGGGCGGGGACACGCGTGTCCAGGAGAGTCGTTCGTCGCGGCAGGAGAGCAGAGCGGGGAGGCTGCAGACATCGCTTCTGCCAGCACCCGCTCTGCAAGAACGGCAGGATTCCCCTGCCGCGACGAACGACTCCGGAGGGACACGCGTGTCCCCGCCCGGCTGCCCATAAGAGAAGAAGAGAGAGAGGCGGGGGGAGGAGAGAGAGGCGGGGGGGAGGAGAGAGGCAGAGAAAAAGCCGGGCGGCTTAATGTCATTGAATAAAGTAAGATGTGTGATACATTTTGCCCGCTGCGCTGCGGCCACAACATCCCATTAACCTTACAGGAATTGTTGCATTTCTCACATTGGCCGCAGCGCAGCGGCCAGTTCGCACATTGGCCGGCCAGAACCCGAAGTGGCCGGCCACTTCTAGTTCTGGCCAAACTTCGGGTTCTGGCCGTAACATATATACAGAGAGACTGTGTAGCCAGTACCCCTCCCCAAAAGTTTTATTTTATTTGGCATGGAAATGTCCGGGAACTACCAGAACATGTGCCTAGCAGACCTGGAAAATCTTTGCGAAGAGAGGGGCATTGGCATCCTCCGCAAGAACAAACGGGACCTGATAGCAGACTTGTCCAGATGGGATGCCCAGCAACTGCGGGAGCCGGGAGTGTCCGCTGAAGTGGATACCAGCCCATCTGACAGTCTAGGGGAACCAGAGACTGAAGATCCTAGGCGTACAGAGGTTGAGCATCCTGCGGGCCCTGTTGCAACAGTTACGCCAGAGACTGTCAGTATGGACCCCAATCCCAGAGTTTCTGACAGTACTCGCCCGGAACTGGCCAGTACTGGACTGTCCATGGGTGCTGACCCGGTAATGCAGCAGGCATTACAAAAGCTGATGGAGACTGACCTGGACAAGTACCTGCAGTACATGCGTGAGGAGCGCCAATCTGCGGAACGGGAGCGCCAACGACAGCATGAGCTAAACATGGCAAAAGTGCAACAGGCCAGCCGGAGTTCACCGCCCAGCCTCCCTGCTGAAGGAGCTGCAGCACCCGTAAGTGCAAAATTTAAATTTGCTAATATTGAAAAAGACACTGACATTGACTTGTTTTTGCGGTCTTTTGAAAAAGCATGCCGTCAGTATCGTCTGTCCCAAGACCAGTGGGCCAGACATCTGACACCGCTGCTGCGCTACAAAGCGCTTGATGCTTTCGCAGAATTGCCTGCGGAAAAGGATAATGATTATGCTGCTATAAAAGACGCTATCATTACTAAGTACCAGCTGACGCCAGAAGCCTATCGGAAAAAGTTTAGGGCCTGGCAGAAAAAGCCTTCTGATTCGTACCGAGATGTGGCCAGCAGCTTGCTCACCACACTCCGGCAGTGGACTCTAGGCCTCACCAAAGGGTCTTATGATGTCCTGGAGGACTTGATAGTCCTGGAACAATTTCTGAACATTTGCCCTGCTGATGTACGACAGTTTGTGTTAGAACGCAGGCCGGCTTCAGCCACTGTCGCTGCAGACCTTGCTGAGACTTTTGCAACTACCCGGGTGGCTGATACACGCAGAACTGTCCCATCCAGCTGGAGAGGAGGTCAGCCCAATACCTCGGCAGACCCTCCTGCCCCTGTGAGCCGTCCGCCACAGAGGCCACCCAGCGCAGCTGCTGCACCCAGGCCCGCAGCGCCTGGAGAGGTCACCTGTCACTACTGCCGCCAGCCCGGACACATGAAATTCGACTGTCCGGAGCGGAGACAGACACCACCAGCACCTGGATCATCTGCATCACCTGCACCTCACCCACAGCAGAGGCAACCCGCCAGCGAACCACAGCCTGGATCATCAGATTTTGTCCTGTTTGCCCGCGGAAAGGAAATCCGCGACCGAACCGACCAGCAGCAACTTGTTAGAGTGAACGGCAAAGTTGTCACCGGATTCCGAGACACCGGAGCTGACATCACGTTAGTTCACTCACACCTTGTGCCAAAGGAGAGCATCAGCTCCAGCCGATCCCTTGCCCTTACTGGAGTAGAGGGCACCCTTTTTCACATAGCCCACGCGACAGTGAAGCTGGATTGGGGATTAGGGATCCAAGAAAGGGTTGTTGGGGTTATGAAGGATCTCCCAGTCCCTGTGTTGCTAGGGACTGATTTGGGCAAGCTTGTGTCCTACTATGAACCTGCCACGACCGCCTTGTCGCTCACGGAAGGAGACGGACTCTCCACCCACCACCAGGTACTTTATACACTTGGGGGAGCACCAGGGGGAGGTGGGTTGAATGTGCCCAGTTCAAGGGTACCAGGTTCAATAGTGCCTGCTTCAAAGGCACCTGAGTTTGATGTACAGACTGTCTGTTGTGATGATGCTGTAACTGTACCTGAGTTTACTGTACAACCTGTCTGTAATGAAAAAATGTCTATACCTGTCAATATCATTACTGCATGCAATGATGATTTGAGTACTGTCCGTCTGTGCCATTCTGACAGTGTACCTGTGCTAGCAGTACCGCGCAGCTGCACTGCTCAGGACCTGAGCTCAGAACAGGTGGAGGGGGTTCCGGCCTCCTCCCCCTCCTCTGACCGCAGGGATGAGACCTTTCAGCCGCTGGCCTCGTGTGACATGAGCCAGTTGGCTGAAACTGACAGCGCCGTATTCTCAGCTGCACTACAAAGTGACCCAAGCCTGGAGGTGCTCAGGCAGCAAGCCGCTGAGCCCCTCGCAGACGGGGCCGCTTTCAAGGTGTACTGGGAAGGTGGGAGACTGTACAGTGAGTCTGTACAGCCCACTACAGGTAGATCCCACGCGAATACCAAGTGGCTTGTGGTCCCGAGTGCGTTCAGGGGACATGTGCTGAAATCCGCACATGGTAATCCTCTGACAGGGCACTCGGGTGTCCGCAAGACACTCGCCGGTATTCGGAACCAGTTTTATTGGCCCCGGATGAACAGGGATGTAGCCAACTACTGCAGGGCATGTGCCGTCTGTCAGGAGCTGGGAAGGTCCAGGGATTCCCGCGGGGTTCCCTTAGGTCCACAGCCACTCAGCAGGGGAACCCTGCGTGGGCTGGCTGTTGACCTAACCAACCCACTGCCCGTTGTCAGCAGTCCCGGCGGGCACCACGTCCGACTGCAGTGGCGCAAACGCCCTGTCCAGAACGGTCCAGGTTGGGTCAACCCTGAGGGTAGCAGACCGCGACCGGTCCAGGGGAACCGAGCCACAGGCTCCAATAGGTTTTCCCGCCGTACCGGCAACTCGAGGCCCGTCAGCCAGGTTAGCGGCGCCGCCACACATCTTGCGGATGAGTGGCTAAGCCACGGACAAGGGGGAGGGCTGTCACGGACGATTGCGGGGACGCAGGCGCGTCCTGGAACCGCCCGTGAAGAAAAGAATGATCGCACTCGATTCCTGCATCGATTGCGCCTCAGATCAATAAAGCCAAGATCTGATGTGCAGTATCCCTCTGCTTAGGAACAGCTGGGAAATCTGTCTTAGCTGAAATGACAGCCTGGGGGGAAGGTGTTAATTAGCTTGGACATATTCCCTGTGGAAGGCACAATTTCCCTTTTGGCTCTGGGAACCAGGTGACACCTAGATGTTAATTAGTCAGCAGAGAACTCACTCTGCCATTTGGGGAAGACAGGATGAGCTCCCAGCAGGGGGCTATTCAAAAAATCTGCTCTGCTCAGACCGGCCGGAGCCATATTAGAAAGCATGGAGTTTAGTATTTTGAGCATGTTTAAGCAGTACCGTTCAGGTGAGAAATGTGAAAGTTATATCATTCTGCTGGTCCGGATCTTGTGAGTGTTTTGATATTAAATTTGGGCCACTGTCCTAAACAGAACTCTGGGAATTCCACCGTTTTTTAACCAGGCATGCAAACATGCCCAAGTTTGATATCATATTAATCGGTAGGTTCTGGGGATCAAGAATATGTACTTATTATTTGTGGGCCGGCCGCGCAGGTCTGCCTAGGGAACATGTCAGGATTATGAGCTTGCTAAAGCCCCTGCCCACATGTGATTACCATAGTCCGGCCTGGAGGGCCGACTCTGGGAGCCCGCCTCTGAGCTCAGCTCCATAAAAAGTGAATGAGCTGCCTGGGAAGAGGTCCTCCACACTGAACCATCTTGCACTCATCAGATGCCAGCTTGAGGATATGCTGGTATCCACCTGGTCTGAACTCTGGACTTTGAAACCAAGGACTTTATGATTCTTCCCACAATAAGGACATCTTTCCAGGAACTAAGTATTTTTCTCCCTTCTTTTATTTTTCATACTGGCTATTACTGTTTTAATAATTGTTGATTTTCATAATTGTCTGTATATATTAATTATTTATATTGCGTGAATAAACGACTTCCCCAAGTCATTCACTGTTTCGCTACCCTGCTTATCAGCACACACAGAAATGATCCCGGGTCTCTGAAGATACGCTACTGTTTGTTTGTTGTTGGCTAGACAGAATATCGTGTGTTTAACCGTTTTATTCGCAGGATTAGTCAGTCAGTTAGTGGGCCCCACGGTCCCATAGTAACCGCGGTGGTGGCAGTTTACTCTGAACCAGTAGGTGACGTTGTAATCACCCGTGTCTCACAGGCTCCCTTCTGAGTTGTCTGCGGCTAATTCTTAACGGTTCCTGCGCATTGACTGCGACCAGAGTTCGCACGATCTGTGCGCTGGCACCGTTTAGAAGGCTAAGTGCGGTCAGCCACTGAGGGCTCCTGTGACAGGGTGCAACCGTAACTTTAATAGTTTGAAGAAACCTCACCAGAGGGGCTGGTAAGTACTATCTGTACACGAAGGGTGCACTAGCGTACAACCTCCAGCAAGCTGGAGAAACAATACTGAAGAGGCTGAATCTCCGAGGAGCGGGTTATTCAGAATCTAATGCAGGCAAGAGACAACAATACTACAATGACAGATACCCTACAGAGCAGGTAATTAAGGTTGCATACAGCCTAGCAGAATTGTAAGACCAGAGGAGCTGGCGTAGCTATACCTCACCAGTGGCGAGGGCCCACAGGTGAGTAGAATGGTCAGACAGGCAGAGGTTCGGCAACAGAGAGGTAAGTACCGGTATAGAATCGTGAGACAGGAGAGTAAACGGTAATCAGGCAGAGGTTCAGCAACAGGAAGGTACGTATCGGTATAGAATCGTGAGACAAGAGATTAATCGGTAATCAGGCAGAGGTTCAGCAACAGGTAGGCAGATAGGCGAAAGTACAGGATCAGAAAGCAGGATCAGAGTCAGAGGTAATAGCTAAGAGTCATACACAGAAGATCAATACAGTAGTAATATCCTAGTCTGGGTGTGAAATCCGTGGCATCACACCCGGGAACTAGTCTACAATTAACAATAGCAATACAACAATGTCCTAGACTAGGTGTGAAATTCTTAGCATCAACACCAGGGAACTAGCCTAAGGTCTGCGCGCTAACACGCAAGTATTCACGACAACAGACAAAGTAGCAATGAAGCCCGGAGGCTTATGAAGCAGAGGAGACCCCACCGGCACGCCCCTCTCTCATCAGCCAATCCTGGGCGCCGTGGGTCTCCTCTCATGTCAGCTGACCAGTAGGTCAGCTGACGGGCTTCCTCCCCGCATAAAGGTCCCGTCTATGCACGCGCCCGCGCACTAAGGCGACCCCCGGCAAGTGAGAAGGCTTTGTCCTCGGCGTCCTGGATGCTGGACGGACGGATGGCCGCATGGAGGCAGCTGCGGCGGCGGTGCTGTTCGCCGCAGCTGCCTCGTATATTACAGTACCCCCCCCTTCTGGGCATCAGCCACGTAACACCTGAGGAACTGCTCAAGGGCCTGATTTCCCCTCTCAGTCTGACCATTGGTCTGTGGGTGGTAGCCGGAGGAAAACGACAACTTCATCCCCATTTGTTGACAAAACGCTTTCCAGAAACGAGAAGTGAACTGGACTCCCCTATCTGACAACACATCCTGAGGAATCCCATGCAGCTTGAAGATGTGGAGAACGAATAGTTCTGCCAATTCCTGTGCTAAGGGGAGTCCGTTCAAGGGGATGAAGTGGACCATCTTACTAAACCTGTCGACTACCACCCAAATGACCGTTTTACCCTCAGAGGGAGGCAATTCGCCCACAAAATCCATGGAGACGTGGGTCCAAGGTTCCTCGGGCTTTGGCAGAGGCTGTAAAGTACCAGCAGGTGCTTGCCTAGAAGCTTTTCTCCTGGTACAAACGGCACAGCTAGCCACGAACTCCTTACAATCAGTAGTGATTGAGGGCCACCATACACTGCGACTTAATAATTCTCTGGTACGGGCCGCTCCTGGGTGACCAGCATTTTTATGGGCATGAAATGCCTCCAAGATTTAAATCTCAACTGGAGGGGGACAAAAAGAACTCCCTCTGGTTTGCCATCAGGGACCTCCTGTTGAAAAGAACCCAGCTCTGACGCCCAATCCAACTCAACCTGTACCCCAGAGGGTTCTGGATCCTGTTCAATGGTTCCAACTACTTGGGCTTCGTTAACTGCAATAGGGACCTGCTTTAAACAGTGATCATGACAGTATGGAGACCAGCTTATCAACTGTCTGGTACCACAATCAATGTCTGGTGAGTGCTTTTTTAACCACGGCATGCCCAGGATGACCGTGGACGTGGACATCTCTTACACCAGAAACTGCATTTGTTCCCTGTGCAGGGCCCCTATCTGGCATAACAATACAGGAGTCTGAGTGATGGTGAGGGGTAATGGGGAGCCGTCCACAGCTGTGATCTTAACCTGCTCCCCCAGAGGAAGCAATGGAAATCTGAATTGGTTAGCGAATCTAACAGACATGACATTGACAGCTGACCCGGAGTCTACAAATGCCTGAGTATTATGAACCTGATCCTCCCAGGTGACAGTACAAGTATATTACACTTATATATGTTTTTTTTTTTCTTGGAATAGTATGGCTGGCTGTTCCTCCTGCCTTAAAACTGTCCTGGAACCTGACTACTTCCTCTCTCAAACAGTAAGGCCTGGTACGTGTATTTGCGCCCCCCTGCACAATGCTTTATGACCAGGGGCGCAAATACACGTACCCGCTTTGTTTACCTGCCACTCCGGATTGCCGTGCTGCTGTCATTTGTTTCTGCTGCAGTCCCACTGTAGAGTGGGGAATGGGAACAACTTGTTCCCAAACCCGATGACACAGTGCCTGTGGTGAATGAAAATCCGGCATCAAGCTGATGCCGGCATTTCATTAATTTATCAAATGTAAACAGATACACTAAGTACTGTTAATAGTACTCGGAAGTTAAGTGCTGTGGTATCTTGTGGCTAAAAAGTAAAATGCACCCAAACATACACACACATATACTTTATATATAGAAATACATATTTTTTTAATTAAATGTTAAGTCCTTACATCCCTTACCCTATAGTTACCAAAATAAAACACTTGTAAAACAAAAAAAAATAATAATGACACCATTAAAACAAAACAAAACAAACAAAAAAAACAAATAGTTACCTTATGGACTTTTTAACATGTATGTCATGAGGGTATATTACCGTTATTTTTTGCAAATAAAGGCTTGTAATTAGATATAAAACTTTAGTTGCAGTGCTATAAATGTTAATGTGGAGTTGAAGAGGCTGCAAATAGTATACAAGGGGTTAAACGCTCATCCCCTTTGTGAGAAAAAGATTATAGGAAAAATTATACCTGCGTCTCAAACAGTCAATACTGTACAAATCTTTAATAAAAACCATAAAACTGATAATAAAATCACCAATCTTACATCGATGACGCAATCCTAATAAATACATACAAACATTGCCTCCTCAATGTTAAAAATCGGACAACAGCACCACTGACACTCTCTATAACCACACACCGTCGCAGGAGATCTCACAATCTAGCGTATTTCATCTGCCTATAGTGCAGGCTCTGTTCACACAATTCTTAATTGGAACCTCACTGTCCAGTATGAATGATCTTGTTATCTACAGTTCAAAGCCGCAGCTGCGGTATCAATGATAATAATATAAAGCAGTCTCTTCTACGAGCATAATTCACACATTGCTACCAGTGATCATAATTTACATATAAGCGCCGCTCAGCGGCAGGAGGAACAGTTCGAACCGCGGCAATTTTTTTGTCAGCGCAACTCACTGCTCCACGGCGTGAAGGAGAGGGGAGAAGACGTCAGAGTTCTGTATAGTCCACAGCAGTAATGAGTCCCGGCCGAAGACTCTCCAGGATGTTGTGCGACTACCACCGTTCTCCACAGACTTTACCCCGCAGACGGGCAAACTCCGGTATACTCTGCCGGAAGCTCGGGTGACGTCACCACTTGCTTAAAGGGAACCAGAGAGGAAGCACCCTTGTGTATTTTACCATATATATCAGTGGGAACATTAGAGAAAACACTTACCATGCTCTCTGTTTCATCCTCACTGCTAAAAGTGTCTGTTAGCAGCTGTGATAAGAATCCCGGACTGAGCATTCAGTCTGGCTTTGCAGGGAATAATTATAGCTGAGTCATTATAGCAGAGCCACAAGGTGGCAGGCTTGGGCTTGAAAAGACACCAGAGAAGACAGATTCAGCTATAATCTTTCCGTAGCAAAGCTAGACTGAGTGCTCAGTCGGGGATTCTTATCAGAGGCGATAACAGTCAGATTAAACAGAGAACAATGAAACAAAGAGCAGATTAGGTGTTTACTGTCATGTTCCCACTGAATTATACGGTAAAATACAAGAGGGTGCTTCATCTCTGGTTCTCTTTAAAGCCAATCAACACGTTTTGGTAGACACGCCTACCTTCCTCAGGACTCTGGACTTTGTATAGCGATTTCCCCAGCGCTTTTAAGAATAAATACATTTATTCCTCTCCAGGTCACTTCCGTGAAGAAGGGAAAAAACAAATCACTCTACAAAAGCGCTTTGAAAAGCACTTTATACAAAATCACAGATAAACGCCGGGAGGAGACAAAAATGGGCAAAAAAAAACTATTTTAGATGTGAACAAAGCGTCAGTGAAGTGTGACTGGATTAGCTACATGCTTGTTTCAGGTGTGTGATTCAGACACTACTGCAGCCAAAGAGATCAGCAGGACTGCCAAGCAACTGGTATCATCCATATCCCTCTCAGTTAAAGCGGACCCAAACCAAACATTTTTTTAATTAAAAATATTTAGTTGCAGCACTCTGACACATACAAAGATAAATAAACACTCCTTCAAACCTATGATCATTTCAGTGCCTGCTTTTCATCCTTCTCTTTTCATAGCTAGGGTTATACTGGGGGCAGCCATTAGAAATTCCTCCATTGCCGGACACCATCTACTCCACCAGTTTGCCGGAAAAATCCAGGCAATTTGAAAGGAAGGGAGGGGTTCCTCCAAAAAATGTAAAATATTTTATATTTGTCGTCATGTAGCTGACAAAAGGCTGCTATTTATTATTATAATTTATAAAATAGATTTTATTTCTGAAATCTTGTATTTTTAATTTGGGTCCACTTTAAGGCTCTTAAGGGGAAAAAAACCTAAGGTTGGGAAATGGTTAAAGCACTTTTGAATTTAAATAGGAATTTAGTCCTGTCAGTTGATCTCTGTGGAATGTTTGTTTTCTGAGAGTTTTAAAGCTAATACACAGCCAGCCTCCTAGAATGTTTTGTGGGTGAGAATTCTGTATAATAAACAGCCTAGGCTGTGACATCACTCTGAGGGCGGGACTGCACACCAATATATATATATATTCACCCCCCCCCCCCCCCCCCCATTTGCTGTGGATTGGCCCACACTGCTCCCTCTTTTGTTCCTTTTCCACTATTCACTTTTCTTTCTTGCTCTCTCCCTCTCCGTCTCTCTCTATCAAGACAAACTATCCAGCCTGATCTCCTGCGTTTGTTCCCTGGAACCAGCATGGAGTCAGCTGGGTTGAACATTTAGGGAGGAGCCCAATATAGCTATAATGATAGGACTTGTAGTTACTATGTATAAATAAAAAGGAGTTTTGCCTCCAATGAAGACTCACTCAGATGGAAACAAGGAATATTTATTATAAAACGGTTATATTGTTGATAACACGTTTCACGGGTCTCAGCCCGCTTCCTCGGGTCAATAAAAACAAATAACCTTGTTTATGAGCCGTGTGGGGCGCTTGCGTCTATTACCTAATTGGTGCCCGCGCCCCACACGACTCATAAACAAGGTTATCTGTTTGCATTGAGTCAGGCAGTGACTGCATCCATGAGAGTTTAATCACAGGGTGTGTTCTGGCATAGGGCACCGTATACTCACCAGTATACGCGTTCTGCTGCTGGAGAGGTTGGGGCACATGGTGTATTCCTCCTGAACGATCACAGTATGATGCTCAGGTCCATTTCTGGACGTATCATCCCTCCTCCCAGGAACCTGTATACCGTATTTCAGATTGTCCCCTTTTGTTTACATGGCACCCCTCCCCCCCCATGAACACACAATTACGGTGGAGATTGGTGTACGGTAAATCTCGGAGCACTCAGTACGGTTCCCGCGGGGGGCGCAGGACACAATCACACGCAGGAGAACGTACAGAGGAAGTGTTTTGTCACGCTGCGAAAAAAGCTTTTATTGAGTTGCCGAGCAACTGCAGACCTGATTATCATTGTCAAAGAGGGGAAAAAAGGGTGAATGAATAAATAAAGATAAAAAATGCCTGCGGCGTCACTGCAGAGGCTCACTGGCAACACCGAACCCCGGCAGACGTGTGCAATTAAAGGATGACTCCGGAAATATGAGAGCGCTACCTATCTCTCTATCTATCCCATAAGGTGCCCATACATCAGATAAGGGACCAGGTCAGAAGCAGGCTCTTTGTCCAAAGGGATCCTGTGGCTGGAAGCAGGATATCAGGAGCAGCTGTCTGGTTTGTAGCCGTTGGTGTCCCAGCACTGACTGTAACACCAGAGCTGCAGGCACCTGTGGGCTGTATGAGACTCAATCCCTTAGCAGGGAGAGTCTCCTTCCTGAAAAGTTAGCAATCCACACACTGCTCTGCAGTGGTCGAGTGGGGCGTGAACGCGGGTGGACGACGTTCACAAACCTTTTCTTCAACGTGAACGCCGTCCACCCTGTCCCCATTTCCTGGTTGGCGGCGCTGGCAGTTGGGCTAGACAGCTAGAACAGCCGCAGCGGTCATGTGACCGCTCGGCGCGCTGGGCACTTCTCTCCCGGCTTCTCCCCTCCTCTAGTGGGCGGAGCCGGAGTGGCAGCTGAGCTGAGCTCGCGTGATCGCAGGCGCTGCGGTCATGTGACAGCTTAGTCACATGACCGCTCGGCGCGCTGGGCATTTCTTTCCCGGCTTCTCCCCTCCTCTAGTGGGTGGAGCTGGAGCCGGAGCGTAATGACGGCCGCTCGCGTAATGCGGCGTGACGTCTTTACCTCCCAGGCCCAGCCCAGCCAGGCTAAGCCCAGCCCAGCCCAGCAGCCCCCAGCGCCATTTTAGCCACACAGGCAGACGCAGAGCAGACAAACAGAGAGAGACAGTCTGCTGCTCCTGAGCTCTAGTGCGACACTGCGACTGCGAGTGATCTGATCTCCATTCATTACCTGCTACTAGGCTAGCTAGCCTGCCCTATTTGCTCCCTGAGACGAGTCACTGTCTCTGAGTCTGAGAGTGACCCAGTCCACTCCAGAGAGTCTTCTTACCGGACTGACTGACTGACTGCAGCACTGTCACAGAGACAGTGTGTGTGCCAGGCCTGCTAGTACAGACAGTCACAGGACTCAGCAGGAGACTTAATTTAACTCTGCCTGCCAGAGTGCCAGTGCCAGTCCAGCCAGATATAATACCAGTCCATTACCAACCCACCAGTCAGACCAGTGTCAGTGTAATATATTGCCTGATAATATTATTGACCTCCTGCTACCTGCTTTCTCCAGATATTTTTGTCTAAAAAGTGACCACCTGTGACCTGTCACCAGATATATTGTCTAAAAAAGTTACCTGCTGCTGCTGTCTCCAGATATATATTGTCTAAAAAGTGACCTGCTGTCTCCAGAATATATTGTCTAAAAAGTGACCTAATTTCTCCACAAATTTTATCTAAAAACTGACCAGTTGTCACCAGATATATTGTCTAAAAAGTGACCTGCTGTCTCCAGATATATTGTCTAAAAAGTGACCTGCTGTCTCCAGATATATTGTCTAAAAAGTGACCTAATTTCTCCACAAATTTTATCTAAAAACTGACCAGTTGTCACCAGATATATTGTCTAAAAAGTGACCTGCTGTCTCCAGATATATTGTCTAAAAAGTGACCTGCTGTCTCCAGATATATTGTCTAAAAAGTGACCTGCTGTCTCCAGATATATTGTCTAAAAAGTGACCTGCTGTCTCCAGATATATTGTCTAAAAAGTGACCTGCTGTCTCCAGATATATTGTCTAAAAACTGACCAGTTGTCACCAGATATATTGTCTAAAAACTGACCAGTTGTCACCAGATATAATAAAAAGTGACCTGCTGTCTCCAGATATATTGTCTAAAAAGTGACCTGCTGTCTCCAGATATATTGTCAAAAAAGTGACCTAATTTCTCCACAAATTTTATCTAAAAACTGACCAGTTGTCACCAGATATATTGTCTAAAAAGTGACCTAATAACAAGGTTGGCCAAATTTTCGAATCCCACTGTATATATCCTTTTTTGGGGGGGGTGTGGAGTATGGGGGGTGGCATCCGTGGCTGGGGTGAGCCCACTCACTACTTTTTCCAGGACTATGGCCCACCCATGACCACGCCCATGACCACGCCCACATTCTGCTGCATGGCCACGCCCATTTTTAGTGTCGGGGTAGAGTCCACCCACCTTTTTTTCCAGGACTAGACCCCTGCTGCTCTGTTCAGATACACCACAGCAGTGGCTGGGTGGTGAGCAGTAGCACTGAAGTGGCTGAAAGAAAGCACAGGAGACCCCTGCTGGAAGTAACTGATTCTTTAATTAATGTAACAAATATAACTAGTTTCAGGAGGCCATTCCTCCTTTCTTCAGGCAGCTGTTTTGCCTGAGCCTGCTTCTGACCTGGTCCCTGGTCTGAGAGGGACAAAAGCCTGCAAGCTGATAATACCCATAAGGACATATCAGCCACCACATCAGGTGAGATCTGTCTACGACCGGCTGGTCTCCCTTTTATCATCAGTTTTCTGAGTGCGCTCTTTTTGTGTTTTTTCCCCTACCCCATGTCCTTTATAGATTTCTCTGCCACTGCAAGTGGACCACACAGAGCAGCACCGACTTCCATCACCCAACACATCCTCTACATGCGTACGTTAAAAAAGGGCGCCGGGAAAAAAGGGCACAGGGTTTTAAAAGATAATCATGAATAACGTTTAAAAATAATTGTGTTATATTTCGTTTAAAAATAATGTTTTATAAAGTTATAAATCATTAAATAATGTGTATAAAATCGGCAATTTTAAAAACGTTAATCTTCCCTGTTTAAAAATTGAAATTTATAATAACGTTTTATAAAACATTAATAAGAATTTTACTAAAGCTATACCTAACCCTACTCTCACACAGAACCCTCCCTGTACCTATCCCTAACCCCTAGACCCCCCTGTTGGTGCCTAACCCTAAGACCCCCCTGTTGGTGCCTAACCCTAAGACCCCCCTGTTGGTGCCTAACCCTAAGACCCCCCTGGTGGTGCCTAACCCTAAGACCCCCCTGTTGGTGCATAACCCTAAGACCCCCCTGTTGGTGCCTAACCCTAAGACCCCCCTGTTGGTGCCTAACCCTAAGACCCCCCTGTTGGTGCCTAACCCTAAGACCCCCCTGTTGGTGCCTAAGACCCCCCTGTTGGTGCATAACCCTAAGACCCCCCTGTTGGTGCCTAACCCTAAGACCCCCCTGTTGGTGCATAACCCTAAGACCCCCCTGTTGGTGCCTAACCCTAAGACCCCCCTGTTGGTGCCTAACCCTAAGACCCCCCTGTTGGTGCCTAACCCTAAGAACCCCCTGTTGGTGCCTAAACCTAAGACCCCCCTGTTGGTGCCTAAACCTAAGACCCCCCTGTTGGTGCCTAAACCTAAGACCCCCCTGTGATAAGCATTAATAACGTTTTAAAAAAATATGGTGCGGTTTTTCGTTTAAAAATGAAAAAAAAAAAAAAAAAAAATTGTACGGTTTTTCGTTTAAAAGTAATGTTTTAAAAAAATATTGTACTGTTTTTCATTTAAAAATAATGTTTTAAAAATTATAAATCATTAAATAATGTCGAATCATGAGAAACAGTTATAAAACATTAAAAGTCTCCGGGCGCCGCTTTTAAAACGTTATTTTTCTCCGGCGCCCTTTTTTCCTGTTGGGCGCCGATTTAAACGATATTTATTATGGGAGTGAATGGCGGCGCCCTTTTTGTCCACCTGCCTCATGCGCCCAAATTTCCTGCTTCCCCTCTACATATAGAAGACTCATTTTATCCAGCTCGCTCCCCCTGTTCTCATTTCAGCACAGGGGTTATTTAAGTTTACCTATCTGTCTACCTCATACATCAGATAAGGTAGAGACAGATCTCTCTCTGATCGAATCTGATTTGAGGTCTTGCAAAGGAGGAAAACCGTTATTGGGCAACACTGACACCAGGATCCTGAGGAACCTAGGCTTCCTGGAATAGTGCATGGTTGGGCAGTCTAATAGTGACCAATATGTCCAGTGAGTCTATTCACTATTGGGTGTCTATGGTGGAGGTGCTACCGGTATTTGATGCAAGACGTACTGAATAAGAAGATATAGAAATTAAATCTGTTGAAGGGTGTGCGCTGAGCAAATGACATAGTGACTTTTAAAGGTTTGCCTAAGCCTGGTGAAAGCGCACCCTGTAGGACAATAATACCTTGCTATAGCGCTTTGAAATGTATATGCAATGTACATACTCATGTCTATCTCATCATGTCACATGTCACCTCGGGTATCCTTTAAAGCCGGGGTCTTAGTTCACAAAAGAATGCATCCTCTTGCGTATTCACCTACACTGCCAAGCAGTACCCAGGTAAACATAGGTGACCTAACTCTGGCCCTGTAACATGCATAGTGCAGAAATGCAAACATTTGTTGCTCGAAAAGCAACCAGCAAGCACATGTATCAAGTGACATCCAGTGATCCCCACTGGTGCCGGATACTGGGGACATTGCTATACATATACAGTATATCATTTTTTTCATAAAGTAGAGACACGCCTAAACTCGTAATGATGCTGCTGGCACGCTTTGGATAGGCCCCGCCCACAGTCCTGGCCGTGGCTTCCTTTTTCCACGGAGATCTGGATGCCCACACCGCTGGCCACGGAGAGGGAAGGAGTAACGAGAGAGGCAGGGGGAGCCCACCATAACTTGTATGTTCTCGAATCTTCCCTATATTCTGTAAGTTTTACTCTATCGTAGTGATAATCGTAATCAACAAATTACGATTTTGCTAAATTTCACTAGAATTTTCGCAGTTACGCCTATACGTAATTACGATTTGCAAATTCAATTGATTTCATGTAGTCAATCGTAATTTCGCATAAAATTTTGCGAAATTTTGTGTAATTTTGTGCAGACTTTAGCAGTGAATAGCAAAACCCCCATACATGCTATTGACACCAAAATTGCTACATATGTTAAGGAGAATCGTGGGTACAAGTCAAAAAAATTATTTTGCAAAAAGACCTTACAGTTTTTGAGTGACAGCCTAAAAAACATTTTTCTTTGCATTTTTAAAATCGAGTTTCTCAATAACTACAAAGTCTTGGGAGGGAATTTTTCCCTTTTGGGGCTATTTGGACCATGCCTTGTAAGGGTTTTTCTCCTTCCTCTGGATCAACAGGGATATGTGAGGGAGCAGGCTGGTGTTGTACTTTGTTCTCTGGTTGAACTCGATGGACGCATGTCTTTTTCAAACAAAATAACTATGTAACTATGTAATTGTGTCTTTTTGAAAAATTATTTTTGTGACTTATACCCACTATTCTGCTTAACATATGTAGCAATTTTGGTAGCAATAGCATGTGTGGGAGCTTTGCTATTGACAGCCAAAGTCGGCACGAAATTATGAAAAATTTAGCGAAAAGTACGCAAAAATGTACGTGAAATTTTGAAATACTACTATTACATTGAAATGAATTACGATTTTCTCTGAAATTTCACAATACAATTACGATGCGTAATTGCGAATTTCAATGCCAAATTTCGCATAGGCAACATTTCTTCCCACCACTGCTCTATCGCAGTTCTTAAAACCACTTTTAATGCACTGTAGAGCACTCCTTTTTTTTATATACAGATTGCCGCTCTTTTTGTTCAGAAGATTGTATTAAAGCTGCTCTTGCGTGCTGCGGTTGTGGTATCCTGATTGTCTGAGCCCAAGATGCTGGGAATTGAGTTTGTTGAATTACAGACTTACTATCCATAAATTAAGGGGATGGGAGGAAGGCAAGAAGGGCCTTACCTTGGGCGCCAAAATGGCCAGAAGCGGCCCTGGTCTCACTTTCCCTGATATGCAATGCAGAGATCCCAGCCCAATATTCAGGAGAAAACTACAGCAGACATATTATTCTAGCCGGGGACTTCATTACAGGCGACTCCCACCAAATCTGCACCCCGCACCCTCCTCCTCCGCTCCCCTTCACGTTACAGGCGGGGACGCGGATGCAGCTAATGAACCACTGCAAAATATGAATGCAAAATTAATTGTCTTCCGAAGCAAAATTACCCGAAATACAAGGCTAATTTCATGCTTTATAAGTTTAACTGAATTAGGGGAAGGAGTCGAATTTTCAATTAGGGACAGCAGACAGAAAAACAGAGGTCCGCCACCTCGCACACGCACGCCGCGCCGGCTGTGTCCGCCGCGCTAATGTCTGAGAAATAATTGCGCAAAGCATGATGTGTATCTAAAGTAGCAGCATTACCAGGAAGATTCCTACACAGCAGACTGAAAATGGATTTCATTTAAAATGCCGTCTGTCCTTGTTCACCTGGCTTATAGAAATCATTAAAAGGTTGGTGTTTAAAACTTTTTTCCAGTAAAATTATGTACACACATGAGATAAAAGTCTTTGGAAATGGAAAGACTAACTACTGATCGGCAGATAATGTTTGTAAATGAAATGTTTACAAAAGACCTTCAAAGATAGTGATGAAAGATATTTGTCTCTCAATGTTTCAAATCCATCCTGGTGGATAGGTGGACAGGGCCGCCCAATGGCCACTGTCGCCAACATCGCCTTCCCCCCAATGGCCCCTTCTGTGCACCACCCATACCCCCTGTGTGCTTGCCCTGACCGTCTGTTCCCTTGATCCTGTGCTCTCGTCTCGCTCTCCTCCCATCATGCGTACAGTAAAACCTTGGATTGAGAATAACTTGGTTTGAGAGCTCTTTGAAATACAAGTAACATTTTTTGTGAAATTTTAACTTGATATACAAGCAAAGTCTTGATAAACAAGCAAAAAAAAAAACGTTTACACGTGTCACATCATAACAACTGAGCTGACGGTTCTTCCCCCTTTGACATTACAGCATACAGTACATGTCAAACTCCGGCCCGCGGGCCAAATCTGGCCCCCAGAGCCATTCAATTTGGCCCTCAAGTGGTTTCCCCACTTATGTTTGGCCCACTCTAGACCACCAGGGAAGCTATATTGGAGGTGAAGCCCTAGAAATCCAGGGCAGCCATATGGGGGAGGTAAGGAGAATGCACTAAACTCTAAGGAACTGTAAAGGGGAGGGTGGGGGCCTCTAGACGCCAGGGAACTGTATAGGGGTTGGAGGGGGGTCATTAGACACCTGGGAACATTATAATGGAAGATGGTGGCCAGTAGACATTGAGGTTGGCGCTTGACTTGGTCCTAGTGTACAATTTTGGCCCACTTTGTGTTTGAGTTTGACACCCCTGCATTACAGGATTGTACTTAACCTGAGTGTATGGACTGTACAAAGTCATATTTCCGTGAAATCCTCAAAATGAACTGTCACCAGGGGTGTTGCTAGTCCCAAAGATCAGTGGCACGTGCTACGGATCTATTCTGGGGTGTCCCAGATATCTCCAGGCAGAGTCAGGCAGCAGGCAGCTGTACTTGCCTCCAGGTTCTGTAGACATTTTCTGGAGCCTCTATGTGGGCATGCTGGGAGCTATGGGACCTCAATAGCGGATATGCTGGGAGCTGTGATGCATCAATAGGGGGGTATGCTGAGTGCTGTGGTGCCTCTACGGGGGCATAGTGAGGGCTGTGGTGCCTCTACGGGGGCATGGTGAGGGCTGTGGTGCCTCTACGGGGGCATGGTGAGGGCTGTGGTGCCTCTACGGGGGCATAGTGAGGGCTGTGGTGCCTCTACGGGGGCATAGTGAGGGCTGTGGTTCCATGCTGGGTGCTGTGATGCTTTTATGGTGGAATTCAGGGAGCTATGGTGCCTCAATGAGAAGCCCATGAAAGCATGGGAGGGGGTCCACTAGACGATCAGGGAATGCTATGGGGGAACTGCCAGATAACCTGACAGCAGGCCAGCCATCCGCCCAGCAGGCTAATTATGTTTAAGTGACACTTGCTTTTTATGTGATATGCTGCATTTTTTTATATTAATGGAGAGGTGGCTTCATCCAAAATTTTGCTGGGCAGGCCTACTTAGACCGGTATTAAGTTCATGTAAATTTGGCTCCACCCATGACCACACCCACATTCTGCTGCATGGCCACACCCATTTTTGATCTGGAGTGCCAAAAAGTGCCCTGGATCTCTTGGGAACCTAGCAACGCCCCTGCCTGGTACTGGATAAGTTTCCTTGATAAAGCCACACACAAAAAAAGGTTGGAGACTGGGGAGAACCACCAGATAGTAATGATTCAGGCCAGAGCCAGGACAAGGTCCTCCAGCACCCAAGGCTGAGACAGCAAAATGCCCTCCTTCATCCCTCCCACCCCAGCCGTCACACACTGATTGCTATTAGAGTAAGAGGCACCCCAGGGCTCCCATCACCTTCATCTCTACTTATCTGGTTTGTAGTCACTGCCATGTAACCCCATTTCTTATTTCTCTTTTCTTCAAACACAATAGGGGACTGATAGCTGAGTGAGTTGTGCGCCCTCCTACACTGCACCCTGAGGCTGGAGCCTCTCTCGCCTCTGCCTCGGCCCGGCCCTGATTCAGGTAGTTATAGGGAAAGTCTTGTTTACATCTTTATTTTATACAGTACAGTCCTTTGTATTACGTATTTCTCTATAACGGTTTTTATATTGTGGAACGAATCACTTGAAATTCCATTAATTCTTATGGGAAAATTGGCTTTAACATAAGAGTGCTTTGGATTACAAGCATGCTTCCAGAATGAATTAGGCTCACAAACCAAGTTTCCACTGTACTTGGGAAAGCACAGCACAACATGGGGGGAGCACAGGACCGCTGCTCCGCTGCTCACCCCTTCAGAAGCAGGGCAGCCACGGACTGGGTTTGGGAAGGCTGCAGTTTACATATTTGGCAGTTCAACTCACTGAGTGTGCCAGCGGCTCCCCGCGCCCTGCTGCCTGGCACCCTAGGCCATGGCCTTTGTTGCCTTGCCTCAAATCCAGCCATGCCGGAGGATATGGTCTGCAGATAATTGTTCATTAAACAAAGTGTGTATGAGATCGCCAGTTATTTCTTAAAGAGACTCTGAAGCGAGTCTAAGTTAAGCACTTATAAGCCCTTCTAAACCGCCGCATCCCCACGGCAAAGTGAGGGGTTTATACCCCCCAATTCCCCTGTGCAAAATCCACAACTTTTTTGGTCATAGATTTTGCTGCCCATGGAGGCAGAGCTTTCAGCTGTAGCTCTGCCTCCATGCGCGTCAATCGCCATGCAGATCTTCACCTCTGCCCCGCCCCTCTCAGTGAAGCAAGATTGAGAGGGGCGGGGAGAGGCGGCAATCAGCCGGGATTGACGCACGAAGAGGCAGAGCTACAGCCCAAAGCTCTGCCTCAAGCAGGAAGCAGTCCCCGGACTTTGTAGAGGGGATTTGGGGGTTGTAAACTCCTCGTTTTGCCACGGTGATGCAGCGGTTTAGCAGGGCTTATAAAGATTAACATGGCTACAAGTTAAAAAATTTAATTTAGACTCGCTTCAGAGTTTTTTTTAAACAGAATCTGTAGAGAAATTACGTAATTAATAAAATGACTTGCTTGTTTGTTTGTTTTTTACAATATTCATTTATAAACTATTCAATGAGTGTTTGCCCGTTGCCTCACCCTGATTTACATTGCAAATTTTATTACAGGCAGCGACATCTTTAGTCCTGTCAGGTTCAGCTCAGCGGAATGTTTGTTTCTGAGAATTCGAAAGCCTGTCACAATAATGCTTGGTTTCCCAAAATGCTCTGGGAGCAAATAGCCTTGGGTGTGACATCACTGGGAGGTAAATATGGTCGGAAATGCTGATCTCCGATTCCGTAGAAATTCTGATTTCCACCAGTGCCAATCTCTTGATAAAATCAGGATGTATGAAGGGTATGGCAGGCGAAAGTGGCTTAGATCAGATTATAGGCTTGCCTGAAGTGAAGAGGAAAGCGTATTCATTGCTTCTGAAGATATGAAATGTTGGTGAGTGTCGCGCTGATTATGGGAGGGAGTTTCAGAGGACTGGAGAAGCACGTGAGAAATTCTGTATGTGGGAGTCGGAAGAGGATATTAGCGCGGATCAAAGGAAAAGATCATTGCATGAAGTGTTGATTAGGCTTTTCCAAGGTGAAAAATGAAAGTAGGAAATAGCTTAATTCTGAATTTCGACAGTTCTGAGTATTTTGCATTGAAGTCTACGGCACCCAATGGCAGATGCAAATAACCGTGAAGGGCAAAATAAAAACACCCCTCAAAAAGTAGCTCAAATATGATATGGCCACTAAGGCCTTGTTCACATCATAAATCGCCAGCGCTATTGCAAGCACTGAGCGATTTATTGAGAGTTAGTTTCGGTGCTTTTCCCTGCGCTTTGCGCTGAGAAAAACGCTTTTCTAAGTGCTTTTGCAGAGTGATTTGTTTTATTCACCCGGAAATGAATAAATACAATGTATTTATTCATAAAAGCGCTGGTGAAATAGCTATACAAAGCACTTTTTCAAGCAGTTTGCGATTTCCCTATACCTTCCATTGAGCCAAAACGCTCAAAAAATGGTACAGGCAGCGCTTTGGTGAGCGGATCAGAATCGAACCCCTCATATGTGAACTCTCTCATAGGGAATCATTGCACAAGAGCTCTTTTTGAAAATCACCGGCACTTAAAAAAAATGCACAAATGCCCTAGGTGAGAAAACGCCCTTATACCCTGCCAAAAGTTTCCCTAATTTAACTACTAGCCGACCGCTCCACGCCAATTGTCAGGAGCGCTGCGCCAGCCCCAGGACCGCTCCACGATGATTGGCGTGAATGGCTTTCAATGGGGCTAGCAGGAGATCACGCGGGCCGATGCGCGGGCCTCACTGCTTGCAAGACGTCTTCAGTCTACCGCTGGGAGACTGTTAGACGTCAAAACCACCTTCTATTTACGCCGTACAGCGCTGCAATCTAAGGCAGCGCTGTACTGGGGACAGCCATGTGACACGGCTGTCCCCCTAGGACACAGGATGGCGATTGGCTGAAGCCTATGACAGTTGATCGCCATCATTGGCTGACTGGGGGAAGGGAAGGAGTTAGGAAAAATAAATAAAAAAATAAATAGGTAAATTTATTAAGAAAAAAAATAACAAATATTTATTTAAAAAAACAAACACTGGGGGAGCGATCAGACCCCACCAACAGAGTGCTCTGTTGGTGGGGAGAAAAGGAAGGGGGGGGGGGGGGGGGCGGGAATTGCTTGTGTGCTGAGTTGTGCGACCCTGCAGCTAGGCCTTAAAGCTGCAGTGTCCAATTTGAAGAAAAATCGCCTGGTCTTTAGGAGGGTTTCACACTGCGGTCCTCAAGTGGTTAAATTAAGACAACATTTTTCCACTGATAGTCTAGAGTACATGCAGTGCTAAAAACTGTCTAATAATGAAATAAACATTTTGCTGGCCAACCAACAGTTAACAGCATCCAAATGACCCCCAAAGACGCGTAGAGGAAATTACAGCCAGCCGGAGCATTAATGAAAAAAAGAAAATCATTCCATCTATTTATCATCAAGTCGTTACAGAATTTTTCAATATACTCGTTTTAATGAAGTCTCGACATGAGGGGCGAATTTTAATATTAACATTAATTATGACTACTTTACTTAATTAGCAGAAAGCAGCCCGAGGCCAGGGGGTCAAGAACAGCATGCAAATGAGCGTTAAAATGCGTAGGAAGTCATTAGTAAATTATATTAGAGAGAGACGCCGCGGCGGCACAAGATCGCTGCCCGTTTAATGCTTCTTTCCTCACCTGAATAACAGTTACCCGACACGACGGCCCGCTAGGCCGAGAAACAATTCCATCTTACACTTTGCTCCGGAGGATAAACGCTGGAGGACACGACTTCTGTTCAGATTTTTTTGCGAGTTCAGAGATCGGCGAAGAGGCTAATGAGGGGGAAAATAATGGAGGGAAACACATGGGGGCACGGCTGGGTGAAGTAAAGGATGACTGGAATGTCTGTTGTGACGTCTGATTGGCTGGCTTACCTGCTGGTTCATGGATTTCCTGCAGACTCCAGTTATGAGATATCCCCGCTAGAGTGGATGTTAATGTTTAGGAAAAACTTATACGGTACCTACAGTGCATTCAAAGTTTATGGGATAAGAAAGATGGGTAACTTTAAGACACTCCCTTGCTTCCTCTCCGCTCAAGCCCCATGCTACACCCCTAGTCACGCCCCATGCTACACCCCTAATCACGCCCCATGATACACCTCTAGTCACTTTCAATGGTACACCCCTAGTCACACCCCATGCTACACCCCTAGTCATGCCCTATGCTACACCTCTAGTCATGCCCCATGCTATACCGCTAGTCACACCCCTAGTCATGTCCTATTCTACATCCCTAGTCATGCCCTATGCTACATTCATAGCCATGCCCCATGCTACACCCCTAGTCATGCCCCATGCTACACCCCTAGTCACGCCCCATGCTACACCCCTAATCACGCCCCATGCTACACCCCTAGTCGCTCCCAATGGTACACCCCTAGTCACACCCCATGCTACACCGCTAGTCACACCCCTAGTCATGTCCTATTCTACACCACTAGTCACACCCTATGCTACACTCCTAGCCATGCCCCATGCTACACCCCTAGTCATGCCCCATGCTACACCCCTAGTCATGCCCCATGCTACACCCCTAGACACGCTCTATCCCACACCCCTAGTCACGCCCCATGCTACACCCCTAGCCATTCCCCATGCTACACCCCTAGTCACGCCCCATGCTACACCCCTAGTCACACCCCATGCTACACCCCTATCCATTCCCCATGCTACACCCCTAGTCACACCCCATGCTACACCCCTAGCCATGCCCCATGCTACACCCCTAGTCATGCCCCATGCTACACCCCTAGTCACGCCCCATGCTACACCCCTAATCACGCCCCATGCTACACCCCTAGTCGCTCCCAATGGTACACCCCTAGTCACACCCCATGCTACACCGCTAGTCACACCCCTAGTCATGTCCTATTCTACACCACTAGTCACACCCTATGCTACACTCCTAGCCATGCCCCATGCTACACCCCTAGTCATGCCCCATGCTACACCCCTAGTCATGCCCCATGCTACACCCCTAGACACGCTCTATCCCACACCCCTAGTCACGCCCCATGCTACACCCCTAGCCATTCCCCATGCTACACCCCTAGTCACGCCCCATGCTACACCCCTAGTCACACCCCATGCTACACCCCTATCCATTCCCCATGCTACACCCCTAGTCACACCCCATGCTACACCCCTAGCCATGCCCCATGCTACACCCCTAGTCACACCCCATGCTACACCCCTAGTCATGCCCCATGCTACACCCCTAGTCACACCCCATGCTACACCCGTAGCCACGCCCTATGCTACACCCCTAGTCACACCCCATGTTATGCACCATGCCACACCCCTAGTTATGCCTATGTCACACCCCTAGTTATGCCCCATGTCACACCCCTAGTCATGCCCCATGTCACACCCCTAGTCATGCCCCATGTCACACCCCTAGTCATGCCCCATGTCACACCCTAAGTCATGCTCCATGTCACACCCCTAGTCATGCTCTATGCCACTCCCCTAGTCATTCTCCATGCCACTCCCCTAGTCATGCTCCATGCCACACCCCTAGTTATGCCCCATGTCACACCCTAAGTCATGCTTACCACAAAGAATGTTTTAGGCAATATGTCAATCTTGGTTTTTATCATCGCTTGTCTTTCAAATGAACAATCATTTTAAAATAAGCAATATATAAATATAAAGTGCCCATTAACCATACAATATTTTCCTCAGATGCAATTCAATTAGATTTGTAGGAGCGTAAGTAACCAGAAGGTAATTCTCGATTGTTCCATTAAATGGTTTTATTATGACAATTTCATCTGTTCAGATACGATCATAAGTCCAATATTTCGATCAACAAAATCCTCAATTCCAATCAACCATAGTATAATTTCACGTCAATTTTCACCACGGCCTGCGTGGTTTTCTGTACAATTCAACTGTAAAAATCTGATTGCATGATTACATCTAAGTAAAATATTATACCACTAATACCACATTTAGAGGGTGAAAGTAAAATGTAGGAGTTATGAGGAAATGAATGCTATGGGTCTCATATACTGTACATGTTTTTTTTTTTTTGTAACACTTTTTTTATTTGTATTTCAAAGAGGAACAGGGGTACAAAGACAATTACTAATTATCAATACAAAGAGTGAGCATAGGGCAATTAGCTAAGCGCTTTACAGAATGTAGGCTCATAATAACAAAAGTCCAAGGAGGGCTCAGGTGAAATATAAACGTCCATGTCCAGGTCCCACCTTGTGGTATAAAATGTGATGACGATGGAGCCTGCTAATGGGAAGGAAAAACAGACAAAAGAAAGCATACATCAGCAAAGTCCTTATACCTAAAAACCTGTGGGTTATTTTTAAACAGCAATAACTGAACTGTATTTAGAAATGGGAAGAGAAAGTCAACCCCTTTCCGAACAAGGAGAGGGGGAGGGGAAGGAGGTCTGGCTGGTTCAATTGCTTTAGCACATTGTGTATTAGCCAAAGTATTTGGTCAGGGTATGCCCTAGGAGCATTCTTCCGGTCCAGGGAAACCCTGGGGGCATCAATCATTGGAGAAGTGATATTCCCATGGACCCCAAATTTTATCAAAGCGCATTTCAGTATCCCTTAGAGATGCGGTTAATTTTTCCATTAACTTAACCCATTTAATTTTGATTAGAACTTCAGAAAGTTCTGGGGAGGCAATATTTTTCCAGTTGGAAGATATGGACAACCTGGCGGCTGTGAGGATACGGAGAATTAAAATTCTCTCGAATTTACGGGCCTGAGGGAAAGATTTACCTAGGAGCATATAGATGGAGTCCAGGGGAATAGTGATCTCTAGTACTTGATGGATAAGTTTTTGAATTTCTTGCCAGAAAGGGGGTAGGACTGGACAGGACCAGAAGATATGATCTATCGTTCCTTTGAGGCCACATCCTCTCCAACAGAGATCTGATGATCCAGGATAAATACGAGACAGCAAGGCTGGTGTTAAATACCACCTAAAGAGTATCTTGTATATATTTTCTTTGATCTGTACGCACATGGATGAGTCCTTGGCATTTTGCCAAATAGATTCCCAGTCAGAAATGGAGAGGGGTTGAGGTAGAACAGAGTCCCATTTGGCCATGTAAGAATGGGCAGGAGTTAAAGTGAAGGAGTTTGTACTGAGAAGTGCATATATTTGAGTTATTAAACCCTTTTGATGACCTCTTTGAATACAGAAGTCCTCAAAAGTAGTTAGGTGGAGTAAATTTGAAGGGTTGGGTAACAGACTTTTTAAAAAGTGGGTAATTTGGCTAAATTCGAAAAAGAGTTTAGGTGAAGGAGGAAAACGTTCACAAACTTGTTCATAGGTTATAAAAGATGTGGAGGAGGGTTGTAACCAATCTTGCAGTCTAAAGAACCCCTTAGAATACCACCTCTTCATAAAGTCCATGCTAAGTCCAGGTTTAAATTTGGGGTTACCCAGGAACGGTTGCAGTCTGTGAGAAGAGCGCAGTCCTGCACCCGTGGCTGTGTTAGCCCAAAGACGAATCATGAATCTGGTTGCAGAGAGGCCCAGTGATATCGGGGATAGGTGGGGAGGATTTGGCCAGATGAGGGAGGCTAACGAGATTGGGAGTATGTGAGTTGCTTCAATTAGGGCCCACTTGGTTCTAGACAAAAAATCAGAGCATTCAGTGATCTGGCGAAGCTGAGTGGCTTTGTAGTACATGGCAATGTTTGGCAGACCTAGATCCCCCTGATCCCGCAGAGCCATCATAACTGACTTTGGAACCCGAGGTTTACGATAGTTCCAAACGAAATTGTTAATCTCCTTCTGAAGAAGGGCGAGTTGGGAAGAGGGAATAGCAATTGGGAGGGTTTCGAATAAATATAATAATCTTGGTAGAACATTCATCTTAACCGAGTATAGTTGCCCTATCCAGGAAATGGTGTATTTGGACCATTTATGAAGATCCTGGATAATAGAGCGGATGATACCTGGGTAGTTGTGTTTATACAGGGAGCCATGTCAGCAGGTGGAGAGAATTTTCAACTGGTGCAAGGATAACAGGCTGGTGCTGAACACAGCAAAGACCGTCCAGCTAATCATTGACTTCAGGAGGTCTGCTCCCTCCCCACCTCCAATTTATATTGACGGCACCGAGGTGGCCAGAGTGCCCTGCGCCCGCCTTCTGGGCACTACTATCTCCAACGACCTCAGTTGGAAGTCCAATATCACTGTCATCCAACGGAAAGCACAGCAGAGACTTTATTTCCTACGGCAGCTGAGGAAGGTTGGCATGACCCAAGAGATTCTGACCAGCTTCTACTCCGCCACCATCGAGTCAATCCTCTGCTCTTCCATCCTGGTCTGGTGTGATGGCGCCATCGCCAGTGACAAGCTCAAACTACAGAGGGTCATCAGGTCGGCGGAGAGGATCATCGGGTGCCCCCTCCACTCACTTGCACTACTGCACAACAAGAGACTGAAATCCAGGGCATTGAGGATTGCCAATGATCCCTCGCACCCAGGCCACTGTTACTTCAGTGTTCTCCCCCTGGGCCGAAGACTTCGGGCCATCCCCACAAAGACTGCGAGACATAGGAACTCCTTCTTCCTATCGGCTGTCAGCCACTTGAACTCACTCCACATACTCCCATCTGGGCAAGACCAACAAGCGGGGGGCGGGCTGCGACACTCCCGTTCGGTCAACTGAAGCAACAACCTCACAAGGCCAACAAGGCTAACCGCTGGTCAGCTCAAGGCCACAAATGAACTGTGATGTATGTAATTTTTCTGACGCAAATTGTATGCAAATGTAATGTAATCTATCCCTGCTGCTATGCACTCTTCTCTGTTTTCTTCCTGAGCTATATGTATGTGCCAAAAACAATTCCGGGCATGATTGCTCATGCTTGGCGAAATAAATGATTCTGATTCTGATTCTGAATTTGTTGTAAGAAATATTCCAAGGTATTTAAATGAGTGTTTCCTCCAATTGTAGGGATAGAATTTTTGGAGGTTATTGAGTAGAGAGGAAGGGATATTAATGGGAAGGGCTTCAGTCTTGTCTTGGTTGAGCTTGTAGCCTGAAATGGATTCGTACTCCTGTAGAAGTTTGTGGAGGGTTGGCAAGGAAGTTAATGGATCGGAAAGGGTTAGGAGGACATCGTCCGCGAAGAGAGAAATTTTATGTTCCCAGTTGTTCTGTAGTACCCCTTTAATATCTGGATTATTACGTATGGCACAAGCCAGGGGTTCGATACTAAGTGCGAAGAGTAGGGAGGATAGGGGACACCCCTGTCTTGTGCCATTACGTATAGGAAAGAATGAGGCCGGGGCTAAAGGGAGTTTAACTGCAGTGGAGGGTTTAGAATACAGAAATCTTATCAAGTTAAACGTTTTTTTAGTTGAGAAACACTTCTGAAAAAGGGTCAGGAACTTAAATAGGAACTCCAGTCTAAATAATAAAATAAAAAAGTGCTTCATTTTTACAATAATTATATATAAATGATTTAGTCAACGTTTGCCCATTGTAAAATCTTTCCTCTCTTTGCTTTACATTCTGACATTTATCACATGGTGACAAATTTACTGCTGGCAGGTGATGCCAGTGGAAGGAGATGCTGCTTGCTTTTTTGGCAGTTGGAAACAGCTGTAAACAGGTTTTATTTCCCACAATGCAACAAGGCTCCCACAGTGTGATGTCAGAACCTGGGCCTGACATCACACTGTCGAAAGGGTTTCACCACAATATCAGCCATACAGAGCCCCCTGATAATCTATTCGAGAAAAGGAAAAGATTTCTCATGGGAAAGGGGGTATAAGCTGCTAATTGGGATGAAGTTCAATTCTTGGTTACGGTTTCTCTTTAAAGGACAACCGTAACCTCTTATAACAAAAAAATGTAGATACTCAACTGGCGAATAAACCTGATTTCTGATTCCGATTTCTGATCCTAAGAGGAAAGAAGGCTGTGGGTGCCTTAGAGCCATCTGATTCCTCTCTGCATTCCCTCATTCAACTGCTGGACCCCCTTTTCAATCTCCCGCTAGCTACGTCTTTGGATCTCCTCGGAAGTATTCAGGTCTCCAAGTAAGACGAGCGACTCTGTACTGCACATGTTAGTTCACCCAAATACTTCTGTAGGCCTCCTCGACATTAAAGTACTTCCAAGGCCAAATTTAGAAAAAAAATAAATAAAAAAAAGTTAGATACCTTCATCAGTTTGGAAGACACGGAGGACGCCGTCCGTGCCGTGCCGTTCCGCCGAGCCCCTGCCGCTCAATAGCCCCCCGAACGTCTCCCGACCGCACGGCCCGGGTCGGCTCTCCTGACTGCACAAAGATGGCCGACGGAGCTGGCCGGCGCGGCTGCGCAGTCCGCATAGCTGCGAGTGCGGCTGCGCAGCTCTAGGGCCAACCCCCCGATCCACGCTACAGGAAACGTGTCTTCCAAACTGATGCAGGTATCTAACTTTCTTTTAATTTTTTTTTCTAAATTTGGCCTCGGAAGTCCTTTAGGGCCTGTTTCCACTACATGCAGATTCTGCATGCAGAAAACTGACTCCAATGAATGTCTATAGGCCTGTTTCCACTGAACGCGATTTTTCTGATGCAGATTTCCCATAAGCATTCATTGGAGTCAGTTTTCTGCATGCAGAATCTGCGTGTAGTGGAAACAGGCCCTTAAAGTCGGAGGCTGGAATGGGAGCCTGGCAGAGGAAAGAAGGACGTAGAGAGGAAACGGGAGGCTCTAGGGATCCAGAGCCTTACCACTTTTTTGTTTTTGGAAGGTTACAGTTGTCCTTTTTGCACATCAGACATTAAAGATGACAGTGAAAAGTTAGCGGTTTGGCATTGGGGTTATATTAGGAGGGCAGGTGTTATGGAAAGGATAGTATTTGTCAGGTAGAGCAGGGTTCACACATGTCCATGCATAAACCACATGCATTTTGCACGCGCACTTTCAGAATCCTATATAATAATAGGCAAGTGTCTCTGTGTCCCTGTGTGTGGGTTATTTCATTGTGCTGCGCATGTGCAGGGACGCAGAGACATTGAGCTGGGGGAATGACGCACGGCTTGCAGGGGAGGACGGGGCCAGGAGGGGCGGGCATGTATGCGCGCGGCAGGCGTGTGTGCGCTGACATGGCCGGGGACAGACCTATAGCCCATTTTTAAATGGGCTAAGGTCACTAGTAGCTAATGAAAGTCAATGAAAATTTGCAAGTGGTGCGTGCGCATTTATGCTGCAAAATGTAACAGGGTGTTATGCGCATACCAAAATGTGAATGCAATTTTTTAAATAGAACTGCAAACCTCCATTGATCTTCATTGTCTGTACAGCGATCACGGTTTCGCAAATTAAATTTTTAATAAGGGCGACACCTGCCTCAGTCATCAGCATTACACTATTGGTCAGGCCCTAATATCAAGACATTTTAGAGGCCATTATATACCATTTTTTAAATTAAGTTTTCGTTGAGGTTTTCCTTTATTTGACAGTCGGACCTGCTGCAGATCTGTCTCCGCCCCCCCCCCCCCCCCCCCGCCCACGAGCCAATTTTGTGTTTATTAAGTCTTGATCCAGCCCTAATGAACGTGTTTAGCAGTATCCTAATGGGGCGTCCACGCTATTACACATACGGAATTATACTATTACAGGACCGGCGAATTCAATCCACTCCCCGCACTGTACGCGGCCGTGCCTCATTGCACAGTCACTTACAAACTCAATCGCGGTAAAGCCCATTCAGACGCCACTTTTCCTCTGCGTTTAACCCCCCTCCCCCCCACATACTCCCAAAATAAGGTTTTGTGTTCACATCAGACAGAGGCCCGCTATATATTAGCATGGCCAATTATATGCTACACTGGCAGAGCAGTCACTGTAAAAGCAATATAGAGTGTTATTAAGTTCCCTTTTTTTTTATTCCAGTAAAAGTTATTATGAAGATCCGGCTAATGAAGTGACCTCATTGTAGTCTTTAAATTGTACTTTTGGCACAACTTCAGTGTAATCAATGCGAGAAAGTGAATGCGCTGGTCTAGAGACATTTCGGAAGTTTGTTGATACATCGTGTGTAGCTGGTTGTCCAGGTTAGCTGGTTACAGAACTGGAGGGGAACTGGTTAAAGGGGTTCTTAAATCTTTTTTTTTTTTTAAGTTTCACTTACCTGGGGCTTCTACCGGCCCCCTGCTGATGCCCTGTCCCACGCCGGTCCTCAAGGATCCTCCGGTCCCCTGCTGCTGCACTCTTTCCGGATTTTCATCTTAGGAGTCGACCACCACTGCGCCTGCGTGGCCGTGCACGTCCTCACTCCCACCAGGAGCATCCTGCACAGGCGCAGTATGAGAAATCTCCCGGCTATGTGAGTGGGAGTGAGGAAATGCTTGGTGGCGGTCGACTACTAAGACAAAAATACGGAAAGAGAGCCACGGCAGGGACTTAAGGAGTGGCGTGGGACAGGACGTCTGCAGGGAGGCGGTAAAAGCTAAATGAAAGATTTTTTTTTAAATATTAAAATTTGATGCCCTGGTAAGACCACACTTGGTAGGAGGTATTTTGGCTACCACAGCCTGGTTAATGGTGATGGGAAATTTGGATACGACCTATAGGCACCCATGTTTATAATGTTTGCCTCTAATAGGGATAGTCAATGAGATGCGAATCTTTCCAAGTTCATGCAGGATTTACAATGAATTACGCTTAACCACTTCACCATTGAGGGGTTTTACCCCTTGAACACCAGAGCAAATTTCACCTTTCAGCGCTTCTTACATTCATTCGCCTATAACTTTATCATTACTTATCGCAATGAAATGAACTATATCTTGTTTTTTTCACCACCAATTAGGCTTTCTTTAGGTGGGACACTATGCCAAGAATTATTTTATTCTAAATGTGTTTCAATGGGAAAATAGGAAAACATTTGAAAAAAAAACATTATTTTTCAGTTTTCCGCCATTATAGTTTTTAAATAATGCATGCTACTGTAATTAAGATCCATGAAATGTATTTGCCCATTTGTACCGGTTATAAAACCGTTTAAATTATGTCCCTATCACAATGTTTGGCGCCAGTATTTTATTTGGAAATAAAGGTGCTTTTTTTCAGTTTTGCGTCCATCACTATTTACAAGCCCATAGTTTATAAAGTAACAGTGTTGTACCCTCCTGCCATAAATATTTAAAAAGTCCAGTCCCTAGTGTAACTATTTTTTTTATTGTAATTTTTTTTTTTTTTTTAAATTACAAAAAAAAAATAATTGGGGAGTGTGGGCGGTAATGAGTTAATTTTTTTGTGTAAAAGTAGTCTATTTGTATGTGAAAAATGCTTTAGGGTGTAGTTTTACTATTTGGCCACAAGATGGCAACAGTAACCTTTTGTTTAATGCGACCTCCAAGCGTCCTTCCGGACGCTTGGAGGAAGTACTAGGATGCTAAGAGAGTTTTTTTTTTCACAATGATCGCGCTGCTTAGCGTAAAAGCAGCAGATCATTGCGGGGCTTAGATCAACGAACAGGAATGGATTTTCCCATTCATTGATCTCCGGTTGAGCGGCCGGCGGCGTGATTACGAGCGGGAGTGCGAGCGGGAGCGCGGACAGCGGCGGCAGCGGCAGGGGGTTCGTATATCTACGCTCCGGGCGGGGAACTGAAGTCCAAAGGAGCGTAGATATACTGTACCCGGGCGGCGAAGTGGTTAAAGGATGGCCCGAACCTCCGATTTTTGGTTCACAAACTTCCGCGAAAGTTTGGTTCGCGCAACCTTTTGCGAACCACAATAGACTTCAATGGGGAGGCGAACTTTGAAAACTAGAAACACTTATGCTGGCCACAAAAGTGATGGAACAGATGTTTCAAGGGGTCTAACACCTGAAGTGGGGCATTGCGGAGTGGGATACATGCCCAAAGTCCCGGGGAAAAATCTGGATTTGACGCAAAGCAGCGTTTAAAGGGCAGAAATCACATTGAATGCTAAATTGCAGGCCTAAAGTGCTTTAAAACATCTTGCAATGTGTATACATCAATCAGGGAGTGTAATTAGAGTTCTGCTTCACACTGACACACCAAACTCACTGTGTAACGCACCGCAAACAGCTGTCTGTGTAGTGACGGCCGTGCTGGACTGGTGCGCACCATGGCCAGAGTGCAGGCCGTGGCGGTTTTCAAGCCCATATGGTCGCCGGGCTGAGGTATTTCAATAAGAGAACAACAGTGACTGTCCAGCTGATCAAATTTGGTCTGTCTATAATTAAGCAACAACCTTATTATCTTCGATTTCCCCCCCCCCCCCCCCCCCCCCGAGACACTCATATAGCCGGCAGTCATTGCTTCATTGTGATACGCAAGCCCCTTCACCGGTACGGATCATGAAGGTGAATGTCACAAAATGCATCTGCTGGCGAATTTCCTGAACTATTGATGAACTTCCTCCATTTCGCCAGCAGATGTCATCTGTGTCCTCAGTTTGAAACTGCTGGAAGTATCTTCTGCCACCAGCAGAGGTCTCACTCACAAGAACTGTTATTGCAGATTTAATGAGGGCAGCTCTGTGATCACCTGGACTCTGTCATCTGACTTTTTGGACACTATTTAAGCTGCCTTTACAGACCACTCTGTGCTAGCTCATCAAAGTCAGTTCCTGATCCTGAGTCCTAGCCTTCCTGTCTTGCTCAGCTTGTATTTGTAATTATCGTGTTTGACCTGTTTTCTGTTTTTGACTAACCCTTTGCCTAAGCGATTTGTATCTTGTTTGTATCTCTGGTTTGACCCTGCATGTTTGACGTTCCGTTGCCTGCCGATTATAATTCTGATGCTTTGTCTCTGTATATAATGTATATGATTCTCATGTGTATATATTAGTCAGGTTTGGGGTTCAGTGTGCACACTATATTGTTATGCTTGGATACCTTTGCATATTATCCTATATGCAGGGGGTCCATAGCATCTGCAATACCTGATATATTCTGATTATGTGTTAGTTTTCAGTTGCTCCATTGCTTATATTACTTGCCTGATGTCTGCATGATTCTCTGCATAAACTTAATACTGATTGTTTATGCATCCTGATAGAGTAATTCTCTGCATAAACTTAATGCTAATTGTGTATGCATTCTGATGGTCAGATTCTCTGCATAAACTTATCTTGTTTATGCGTCCTGTTTGTTTGATTCTCTGCATGATCTGAATGCTGATTGTTTGTTTGTAAGCTGTGTAACTGTTTAGTTGCATAACTCTGTGCATGAACTAAATGTGCAACATTTATGCTGATTACAATAAATCTTTATGGTTATTCCTTTAATTCCAGTCTCAGTGTTTCTTGCATACTGACAGAGCAATCTTCCTTGCGATTCCCTTGCATTGTATACCAATGCAACAGAATCATGACAGTGAATTGGCACATGTACATGCCTTTTATTTTGTTGTTGCAGCTGCAGTGCAGCCAGAAAAATTAGGCAGGCATGTACACGCACCAGAAAAATCGTTATAGTGGCCGTAAAAATTCAGGAATTCACCTGGAGTCCTGGACCCTGTTGGTGGTGGCGGAGAAGGCAAGTGACCTGCGGGCAGAGATGCTGTGTGTGGGGACCGGCTTAGTCTTCGGGCGGGCAGTAGCCCTCCGGGATCCATGCCTCATTCATTTTGATAAAGGTGAGGTACTGAACACTTTTGTGACTTAGGCGACTTCTCTCCTTTCTGATAGGACCCTTGAGGCAGGGCAAGACAGAAGTTGGATGGCAAATTGAGACAGCTCTGGCCACAGGTCAAGCCTGCGCACCCAGTAGACCAAGGGTTAATCGCTGCTCACAGTGTCTACATCCATACTTAAGGCCAGGTAGTCGGCTACCTGCCGTTCCAGGCATTGGTGGAGGGTGGATCCCGAAGGGCTACTGCAAAGCGTTGGACTAAAGAATGTCTGCAAGTCCGACATCACCCTGAGATCGCTGGAGCATCCTGTTCTTGCCTGCGTGGACTTGGGAGGAGGAGGATTACTGCCAATGGTACCTTTATTGCTTTGTACTGTCACATCCCCCTTAAACGCATTGTAAAGCATCATCGACAGCTTGTTCTGCAAGTGCTGCATCCTTTCCGCCTTCTGTTGAGTTGGTAACAGGTCTGCCACTTTGTGCCTATACCAAGGGTCTAGTAGCGTGCCCACCCAGTACAGGTCATTCCCCTTGGGTTTTTTTTTTACAGGGGTCCCTCAACAGGCTGGACAACATGAAAGACGCCATCTGCACAAAGTTGGATCCAGACCATCTCCTCTTGCTCTTCCTCAATGACGTCAGGTAAGACCTCCTCCTTCCCCCAGCTACGAACAATACCACGGGAACGTGGAGCAGCACAAGCCCCCTGCTTTGGGAGAATTCCACATAGCTAAACAGCCTAGGCTAAGCATCACTGGGAGGGCAGGGCTGCATACCAATATACAGCAATATATACAGTAGATATAGGAATTGTTTCTGATGCAGATACTATGAAAATTACTGTAAAATTAAGTGACCTGAATAATTTACTGCATTCTATTTTATGTAACTACAGGGTCTCTTTAAAGAGCAACTTTAACCCAGGATTGATCTTTAACCTAATCAGTAGCTGATACCCCCTTTCCCAGGAGAAATCTTTTCCTTTTCTCAAACAGATCATCAGGGGGCTTTGTATGGCGGATATTGTGGTGAAACCCCGCCCACAGTGTGATGTCGTTGCCATGGCCCTGACAGTTTCCTGTCTGCGAACCTTGTTGCATTGTGGGAGTAAACATTTTTTCCAACTGCCAGGCAAGCTGTATCTCCCTCTGTGCATATACTATACATATTAAAACAAACAAAAAAAACCCCAAACAACCTTTGATCCTATCACTATGCTAGTGGGTGTGTTTATAGATAGTGGCAGTTTGAGCTGTCTCCCCCCCCCCCCCCCCCCCCATGCTTCTCAGCAGAAAAGATGATGACCTGCAGGCCCACAAATCACTTGGCAAACATCAATCGTTTCTCAATCTATCTTTTTTTCTCACTTTGCAATGTCGTGATTTATTTTCCCACCTACTGCTATCTTTCAGTAAATTTCCTCTTCCAGCCTTAATTCTGGTGGCCTGCCCTCCCTGGCTGCACATCGCTAAGTGTCTGAATGACAAAACGGCCCCAGCTTACATGTCCTGGCCTCGCTAACGAGACGTTTTACCATAAAACAGCGCTAATTTATGTTAATGGCGTGGAAGGTGCGGGGAGCGTGCTGTAGAAGGCTCGCTGGTACACTGGAAGCGGCTGTATCCCCCGCTCCCCATATATCTCAGCGCGACAGACCGCTGCCGGGCAAATTAACCGGTGACAGTGACTGGGGTGATCAGCTGATAAAATGTCACAGGCAGAGCGCCGATCTCACACACGTTATTCCTAATGAAAGCACGCAGGCACCTTCACCTCGTATCCCCCGTCACCTCGCACGAGTCGCCGCGTACCCACCGTCACTCCGAAACCATTCGAGCGTCTTCAAAGAAGCCTAAAATCGCTTGTGTTCGTTTTATATTTTGATAACGCTACAAGGTGATTTGATATTGTGGGGAAGAGACACACTGCAGCGTCACGGCTTTTCGCCGCAATGCGGGCGTGGATTATTTGCAGCGCATGCAACATCCAATAAAGTGAACCTGAACTCTTGCACAGGACAGAAGGTAAACAGAGAGAAATGCACCCTGTGTGTATTTAGAGAGTTTAGCCTGTCTGATTCCCCCTCATCTGTGACTAATCACAACTGTAATTTGACCCCTCAGCTGTGTCAGGTGACTACCACGGCAGAGAGGCGAATTTGAAAGCACAGGATGTTAACTCTATGCCTGCTTCCATGAAACCAGGAAGTAGACACACTGCAGATTTATTGCAGGATCAGCTGTAACAAATAAATGTTTTTCTTCTAAAGGTTATTATGCTGTTGGTTACCTTTCAGAGCAGAGGGGAAGTTGTGAGTTCAGGTCCGCTGCCGAATAACAGAGTGAGCAGAAGCGGTTGCAGCACTTGTGGCCGGTGCCAGTTGGTGTGCGCTGTCTGCATTTTGCTCCGTCACTGTGCATTGGGCTGTCTTGGATCCCTCTTGGCACAGCCGGTATTTTGCGTCTTGTCTAGTGTGGTATCTCACTACCTGTATGAGTCTGGTGCGCAATCACGGTTCTTGTACTGCTATTATCAGTGCCTAAGTACTGATGCACTTAGACCTAGCTTCGGGCCAACCTCAAAGTCTACTGGCCACCTTATAAAGTGCCCTGGTGTCTAATTCCCCCCCCCCCCCCCCCCAGTTCCTATACAGTTCCTTGGTGTCTAGTGGTCCTCCTCCCTCTTCTATACTATTCCCTGGTGCCTAGTGGTCCTCCCTCCCCTATACAGTTCCCTGGTGTCTAGTGGTCCTCCTCCCTCTTCTATACAATTCCCTGGTGTCTAGTGGTCCTCCCTCCCCTATACAGTTCCTTGGTGTCTAGTGGTCCTCCTCCCTCTTCTATACTATTCCCTGGTGCCTAGTGGTCCTCCCTCCCCTATACAGTTCCCTGGTGTCTAGTGGTCCTCCTCCCTCTTCTATACTATTCCCTGGTGCCTAGTGGTCCTCCCTCCCCTATACAGTTCCCTGGTGTCTAGTGGTCCTCCTCCCCTATACAGTTCCCTGGTGTCTAGTGGTCCTCCTCCCTCTTCTATACTATTCCCTGGTGCCTAGTGGTCCTCCCTCCCCTATACAGTTCCCTGGTGTCTAGTGGTCCTCCTCCCTCTTCTATACAATTCCCTGGTGTCTAGTGGTCCTCCTCCCTCTTCTATACAATTCCCTGGTGTCTAGTGGTCCTCCTCCCTCTTCTATATAATCCCCTGGTGTCTAGTGGTCCTCCTCCCTGTTCTATACAATTCCCTGGTGTCTAGTGGTCCTCCTCCCTCTTCTATACAATTCCCTGGTGTCTAGTGGTCCTCCCTCCCCTATACAGTTCCCTGGTGTCTAGTGGTCCTCCTCCCCTATACAGTTCCCTGGTGTCTAGTGGTCCTCCTCCCTCTTCTATACTATTCCCTGGTGCCTAGTGGTCCTCCCTCCCCTATACAGTTCCCTGGTGTTTAGTGCTTTCCCCCTACCTCCCCCATATGGCTTCCCTGTTGATCTAGGGCAGGGATGGCTAACCTTGGCACTCCAGCTGTGACAAAACTACAAATCCCATCATGCCTCTGTCTCCCCGAGTTATGCTTAGAGCTGTCAGAGTATTGCAATGCCTCATGGGACTTGTAGTTCCACCACAGCTGGAGTGCCATCGCTGATATAGGGTTTCACCTCCAATATGGCTTCCCTGGTGGGCTAGAGTGGGCCAAACATAATGCAAAGTGGGGAAACCCCTTGAGGGCCAAATTGAATGGCTCTGAGGGCCAGATATGGCCCATGGGCCAGCTTTTTGACATGTATGATTTAAACCAAATCCTGAAGCCACCCAGTAAAAAAAAAAAGTTGGATACTCACCTATGTAGAGGAAATGCTCCAGATCCCATAGCCTCCCCGGTTCACTCTCCGTGCCCTCAGTCCACCGCCCGAGAAGGGGCGTGACAGAGTCAGCATTACTTGTGACGTTGACACTGACGTCCCACTTGCGCAACTGGCAGTAGACCGCGGCTACACATTGGGCAGTTACCTTGGATTTCCAGGCCAGACAGGCGGCTTAGAGTGCAGATGCCTCGCCTCCTGGTGACACGGTGGAGTGGGCCGCATAAAATGGCGACCAGAAAGCCAAACACAGACATACACTTTTGGCGGTCTCTGTCCTGATGAGCTGAAGCATTTGGCGAAACCGGTAGATTTGTTGGCGGCAGATCGGTGGCTTCCAAGTAATCCTCTGCAATGGGACTTGTTTAGTTGATAGCGATTCCTGTTTATCCCGCTCGGCGGCCATCTCTTCAACACCTTCAGTGGTCCGTACCGACGGCCACAGGGACACGCATTTCAAATTTTTCTGACAAGTATTTCAACCCAAACTATTCTGAGTCATAGAAATATACATACATAAAAAAGGTTTTTGTATATGGTTATGTGGGTGAGTTGGTGTTGGTTGAGTCACAAGTATAATACACAATACACATTACATACACTATACACCTTGTCTGCTTAAGCCATTAGCAGCTTCAATAGAGTTATATTGTTTGGTCAGTTATCTTGTTCAGTCGGCAGAACTCCTTGCGCTGTAAATTCTTGGGATGCCTTGATGTCTCTCTACTAGCAGAAAATACAGAAACTAAAAGTAGAAGTCCTCTGTTACTGTCTCACACTGCCCCCTAGTGACAAGTAGCCATAAATACACATTACGGCAGTACTATTTAGTAGCAAGCAAATGAAACAAATAATAAATAAAAAAATATGCTAAAATAAATTGGTCTGTGTAATGATCGCTGCTGCAGCAGCTATTACTGGAAGTAGTAGTGCTGCAGCTCAGGCAGTTCTGATCTATTTCCATGCAAGCTGCATAGCTTTGTCTGTCTTTCCCTGCTGTCAGCTTGTGACTGATTATCATTCACCTGTGTGGGAATCTGCATGTCTGCTCCCATTGGATGACCTCAGTATAAAGATCTGCTTCCTGCAGGGTTTCCTTGGGTTTTCATAGCTTCAGTGTAAGCCTGCCTTGCTGTCGCTTTAGCCCCCGATCGTGTTTCTTGTTATAAAGATACTTTGCTGGTCTTTGCATCATATATTGGTTCATTGCCAATATATATGCATACCAGCACGTTTATTATTTTCCTTGTATTTGTGTTACGTTAATACATCAGTGTCGCTGATGTATACGTACACGAACTGTTTATATCCTGTGTGCAGTTAGTCAGCTTTCCAGCACGTTTTGGTAGGTTGCGCGTACCGTGACCACCCGTGCTGAGGTAGTTACCCTGCTTCTGGTTCTGTTTGTGGATTGCGTTCATCTCTGCGAAGAGATAACGAATCCTTCTGAATCCTGTCCTGTTACCGTTTGTGGATTGCGTTCATCTCTGCGAAGAGATAACGAATCCTTCTGAATCCTGTTCTGTTACTGTTTGTGGATTGCGTTCATCTCTGCGAAGAGATAACGAATCCTTCTGAATCCTGTTCTGTTACCGTTTGTGGATTGCGTTCATCTCTGCGAAGAGATAGCGAATCCTTCTGAGTCCTGTTCCCTGTATTACTATTCCTAGTCAGCGTTCCTGCTTATGTCATATATCGGTTCATTGCCGATATATACATATGTTAGTCAGACGTTACAAATAGTTTCATTGATAGCTGTAATTGTAATACGCTAGGAAAACATACTTATTGTATATTTATCTGTGTTGCGTTCATCTATCTTGATCCTGCTATTTTCTGACTGTCCTGTCCTGTCTTTGTGAGGCACGCCATCGCCGCATCGCATTGGCTGCCTCATTCCAGTCTGTCTGGGTTTGGACGCTTGCTGTCGCTAAGTAGCCGCTAGCTAGCAAGCGTTCATTCTGTCTACCTGTCCTGATCTCCTCAGTTCTGGTTTATGCGCTCGGCGCTACTTTGCGCTGAGACGTTATAACGAAAGCATTGTTTGTGGCTGTCAGATCTGCACCGGCTCTGTGCGCCACAATCTCCTATTGGAGTCAGTCCTCCCCTCCACTATACTAGGGATAGCCTGTTTCCTGGTGCTAGTGTGTGTACCTCCTCCACGTCAGCTCATGCGTTGCATGCTGACTGTGGAGAATACACCACCAAGCCTTACATTATGAAAACCCCATTACCAATCCCCATTGTGGGGGGGATTCCCAGAAAGTATGACACTGTTAATTATGGTTCCTGTTCCTTTAAGAAATTTGAAGAACTTAGCTCTGAAACAGAAAATGAGTTTTTCTCTGAATGTGCCAGGTTCCTGGCCAATCCTGATCTCCAAGCGACTCCTGTTTCAACCTGGGCACTCCAACTAAGTTATATTTTGTTTAAAGGGGAATTATTCCAGTGGGCATTTGATGTTCTCAATCATTCCGATTTGAAAGAGAGACCGCTGGAATTTCTAGCGTTTGTGATCCATAACTGGTTGCGCATAGATCTATTGCCTTTTCCTCTTAATGAACTCCTGGCAGCAGGTCAATCAGCTACTCCTTCAATTGCTTGCAAAAATGTTCAGCAAGCAGAAAGTGTTACTGATAATTTTCCTGCAGCCTTGAATAAATCACCACGAACAGCAGGGAAAACAGCAGGGTCTAAGGCCAAACGCAAACGTTCTAAGAAACGTGTCCGATCTGCAGAGTCGTTATCCTTAGCGACTGAGACCTATAATGAGATTCTGCCATTAACAGATAATGAAATGCAATTGTCTTTCAGGGGAGTTAAATGGACTTATGAAACTACTAATGAACTTTCCTCCCTGGCTAGGGAAAATAAAGATTTTTGTTTAACAGAATTATCTGAGTATGATTATGAGGAGATATTACAGAGTATTGAACAAATCAACTTATTTGTGAAGCAAGGAAAGTTTGCATACACTACAGTTCAGCACTTGCTACAGGTATTGGAGATTCTTAGGAATAAGGAATCTGCCAATCACCTGCTAATTAACCCAATATATGTCCCTGCTACAATCATATCTGCAAACCATGATCTGCCTGTTAAGTATGCTTGGAATCCTCCATTTGAGAAAGGAGAGATGGAAGCTCTGGTCAATGAATGGAAGAATGATTCAAGTTCATTTTGTCAATTTTACAGTGCAAAAAGTGAATTAGTATTGAATGCATGCATTAAGTCTGCCTATAACCTAATAAAAACTGGTGTGTGTGAGTATGACTTTGTGGCTCCATTGATTGATGTGTGGGAACTGATTTTGGATGATTTTTTTGTGACTCCGAATTTGCAAATTTGGCGTTCTGACCCGCCTGCTTCAGCACCTTTGGCTGATTCAGCAGGTGATTCGGAGCTCTTTTTGTGTGAAATTGAAGTTCCTGCAATTCCACCCTGTACCATGGATAACTCAGTGTTACTTCCCAGTAAAACAGAAGCCACTGATACATTCTTAACCTTGCCCTGCGCAAATTTCTCAGCAGAGAATCCAGAGGTCCTGCTGACTTCCGAGTCCAGCCTAGCCAGTACTCATGACTCTTTGTTTAGTGAAACAGACACCAGAAAAATCTTGCCTGTCTCTGCAAACACTTCTGCAGAAATTACCTGTGTTAATAAAGTTCAACTCCTGTCTGATCCAGCAGATGCGCAAACATTGTGTCTTGATCTTCCTGTTTCTACACCTCGCTCTAGTTTCGTGAATAGCTCAGAGCATCTGCTATGTGAACCTGAAATCGCAGAATTATTACCTTGTTCAGAAAATTTTCCAATAAATTTGCCCTGTACCATGAATTGTGCAGTAGATCTCTCCAATGAAACTCAGGTCACAGAATCATTATGCTGTCCAGCAGGTGCTTCCATGGTTTTGCCCTGCAATATGGACTGTTCAGTGATCCTGTCCAGTGAAGCTGTGGTCGCAGAGTCTTATGCTTCACCCAGTATTTTGGATACTTTAAACCCTCTAGCAGAGGAGGCTGAAGCACTGCTTACCTCAGTTGGTGTTGCAGTAATATTCACTTGTCTAGCAGCTGTTTTGGAATTACAGTCTGCTCTAATAAAACTTGATGAATTTCTGCCCAGCAAAGCAGAAGCCATTGAAATATTGTCCTCGTCAGCAAGTGTGTCAGATACCTTGCCCTGTACACAGTCTGATTTAACCAATGTTGTTGAGTCCCTCTCCAGTGTTGTAACAGCCGAGGAACTCCAGCCCTGTCCTCTGAATGTTTCAGAAGTCTTGCCCTGTAACATGGATAATTCTGATTCTCTGGTCAAAATAATAGAAATCTCAGAATTTCAGTCCGGTCTGATGAGTGTTCCTGAAACCCAGCCCTGTATCCTGAAAGATTCTAGTTCTCTGGCCGCTGTGGCAGAGGTTCCAGAGTCCCCTTCCTGTCCAGGGAATTCCTCAGTTTTGCCTAGTCCAGTGGGGGCTGCTGCAATACTGACTTGTTCTGCAGCGCCTCATGAGCTCCAATCCAGTGTATTAAATGAGTCTCTGTCCAATCCAGAGGTAGTTGTGGAGTCCCTATCTGGTTCAGTGCATACATCAGAAGATTTGTCCTGTTTTGTTGGTGCCCCTGAATCTGATTTGTTACTGACTTTGCTGGAATCAGCGACATCTAAGTCTGATCCAGCATTCTCGTGTAAAAGTCCAGTGGTTGCGAAGTTTAGTCATGATGATTTTTTTTTGGCCAGTCCTGGTTTTGGTCCTGTCTTGGCTGACCCTGAGGCTCACAGTTCCTTGACATGCCCAGAGGTTTCTCTTGTGCCGGTGTGCCCAGATGTTCTTTGTGTGCCAGAATGCCCAAGTGTGTCTAAGGTGTTAGCGTGCTCTGATGCTTCCTTAGTGGGAACACGTTCTGATGTTGCCAGTCTGCCTGCATGCCCAGAGATGGTTCTGGTCCCTGAAAGCCCTGATATTGATGTTTGTCCTTGTGGCCCTGACTCGGGAATTGCCCTAGGTTCCATAGGGGTTCTTGATAGTTCTCCATGTGAGCCTAAGGGGCGTTCTGACCTATGGGGATCTCTTTGGAGCTTCAAGGTGTTCTGGGAGGTCTCTGAGAAAACCTGTCCTGGTGCCTCGGACTGGTTCAACAGTGGGTTTTGTGTTGGTAAAGACAGTACCGGTGGGCATTGCAAAGGCTTTGGCGTTTCTGAACGGTTCCTGGAAGGCGGTGGGTATCGCTCAGGGAATTTCGGAGGGCTTTCTTCTGGAAATCATGGTTCTGATGGGTGTCACACTGGGGCTTGTGGTACTGATGGGCGTGGTTCTGTAGGTTCTGGTTCTGATGGGTCCAGTCTTGTGGGGACTGATTCTGGAATTCGGTCTTGCCGGGCTGTCCCGGTCATCATGAATTATCAGTCAGACTGTTTTGTTGGGAATTTCGGTTTTGAAAAGCGTCTGGAATCCGCTTTTAAAGGTGGGGGTACTGTAATGATCGCTGCTGCAGCAGCTATTACTGGAAGTAGTAGTGCTGCAGCTCAGGCAGTTCTGATCTATTTCCATGCAAGCTGCATAGCTTTGTCTGTCTTTCCCTGCTGTCAGCTTGTGACTGATTATCATTCACCTGTGTGGGAATCTGCATGTCTGCTCCCATTGGATGACCTCAGTATAAAGATCTGCTTCCTGCAGGGTTTCCTTGGGTTTTCATAGCTTCAGTGTAAGCCAGTCTTGCTGTCGCTTTAGCCCCCGATCGTGTTTCTTGTTATAAAGATACTTTGCTGGTCTTTGCATCATATATTGGTTCATTGCCAATATATATGCATACCAGCACGTTTATTATTTTCCTTGTATTTGTGTTACGTTAATACATCAGTGTCGCTGATGTATACGTACACGAACTGTTTATATCCTGTGTGCAGTTAGTCAGCTTTCCAGCACGTTTTGGTAGGTTGCGCGTACCGTGACCACCCGTGCTGAGGTAGTTACCCTGCTTCTGGTTCTGTTTGTGGATTGCGTTCATCTCTGCGAAGAGATAACGAATCCTTCTGAATCCTGTCCTGTTACCGTTTGTGGATTGCGTTCATCTCTGCGAAGAGATAACGAATCCTTCTGAATCCTGTTCTGTTACTGTTTGTGGATTGCGTTCATCTCTGCGAAGAGATAACGAATCCTTCTGAATCCTGTTCTGTTACCGTTTGTGGATTGCGTTCATCTCTGCGAAGAGATAGCGAATCCTTCTGAGTCCTGTTCCCTGTATTACTATTCCTAGTCAGCGTTCCTGCTTATGTTATATATCGGTTCATTGCCGATATATACATATGTTAGTCAGACGTTACAAATAGTTTCATTGATAGCTGTAATTGTAATACGCTAGGAAAACATACTTATTGTATATTTATCTGTGTTGCGTTCATCTATCTTGATCCTGCTATTTTCTGACTGTCCTGTCCTGTCTTTGTGAGGCACGCCATCGCCGCATCGCATTGGCTGCCTCATTCCAGTCTGTCTGGGTTTGGACGCTTGCTGTCGCTAAGTAGCCGCTAGCTAGCAAGCGTTCATTCTGTCTACCTGTCCTGATCTCCTCAGTTCTGGTTTATGCGCTCGGCGCTACTTTGCGCTGAGACGTTATAACGAAAGCATTGTTTGTGGCTGTCAGATCTGCACCGGCTCTGTGCGCCACAATCTCCTATTGGAGTCAGTCCTCCCCTCCACTATACTAGGGATAGCCTGTTTCCTGGTGCTAGTGTGTGTACCTCCTCCACGCCAGCTCATGCGTTGCATGCTGACTGTGGAGAATACACCACCAAGCCTTACAGTCTGGAGCACTTGCAAGCGTCTAAATAAATTGGCTGCTAAAGAGTTAAAGCACATTACATTATTTGCTTAAAGAGACACTGAAGCGAAAAAAAAAATGATGATATTATGATTTGTATGTGTAGCACAGCTAAGAAATAAAACATTAAAGAGGAACTCCAGTGAAAATAATTTAATAAAAAAAGTGCTTCATTTTTACAATAATTATGTATAAATGATTTTGTCAGTGTTTGCTCATTGTAAAATCTTTCCTCTCCCAGATTCACATTCTGACATGTATTACATGGTGTGACATTGTTACTATGGGCAAGTTATGTAGCTGTTTCTAGCTGCTATGGCTGTTACAGACAGCTTTAAACAGCCATTTCCTGTCTGTGAACATTGTTACATTGTGGCAGTTTGCCCAGAGTACCGTACGGTACCAGAGCCTCTTGTGGGAGGGGTTTCAGCACAAAATTAGTCACACAGCGCCCCCTGATGGTCTGTTTGTGAAAATCATTGTATTTCTCATGTAAAAGGGGGTATCAGCTACTGATTGGGATAAAGTTCAATTCTTGGTTGGAGTTTCTCTTTAAGATCAGATACATCAGTCTAATTGTTTCCAGTACAGGAAGAGTTAAGAAACTCCAGTTGTTATCTCTATGCAAACAAGCCATTAAGCTCTCCGACTAAAGGTTCATATACACATCCGATAAAGATCGTTCGTTACGAACGATTCGTGACGTTTACACGATATTCAAATTAGACGGAAAAGATCGTTCGTAATGAACGATTGTGTACACACGTGAACGATATAAGTATAAAGTACTGAACGACGAACGATTAAAAAATGCGTGCGCAAATGGAAGTGACGTTATGACAGGCAATAAGAACATGCGTTATCGGACGATCTTTGTACACACTGCAACGATTGAACGATTATCTGTCGAAAAAATCCGCCGGGTTGGATCGGTCGGATTGAACGATAACGGTCGTTATCGTCCCAAAAAACGATCGTTGGAAAATTTGGAGCGCACGATTATCGGTCCACTTGTCGTTATCGTTCGTTTTTGAACGATCGTTATCGTACGTGTGTACTCAGCTTTAGTTAGTCATGGAGAGGGCTGTTATCTGACTTTTATTATCTCAACTGTTCCTGGACTATTTACTTTTCCTCTGCCAGAGGAGAGGTCATTACTTCACAGACTGCTCTGAAAGAATCATTTTGAATGCTGAGTGTTGTGTAATCTGCACATATTATAGAATGATGCAATGTTAGAAAAAACACTGTATACCTGAAAATAAAAGTATGAGAATATTTTCTTTGCTGCTAATCTTCTAGTAATTATTCATAGTACACAACCAATTCACTATATCATATTTTTTTTTTCGCTTCAGTGTCTCTTTAAAGCGGACCTGAATTCAGAACGTCCTCTCTGCCCTTATTAAATAAGCAACATCATAATAACCTTTAAAGAAAAACATTTCTTTGTTACAGCTGATACAAATCCTGCAATAAATCTTCAGTTTGTTTACTTCCTGCTTTTATGAAAGCAGAAATAGAGTGAACATCCTGTGCTTTCAAATGAGCTTATCTGCCTTATCTGCCGTGAAAGTCAGCTGACACAGGGGAGAGATCAAATTGCAATTTGAGATTAGACACAGATGAGAGGGGGTATTAGACAGGCTAAACTCTCTAAATACACACAGGGTACATTCTTCTGTCCTGTGCAAGAGTTCGGGCCCACTTTAAGGGCTGGTTCAGACGGACGCTTGCGGAGCGTTTACCGCAAGCGTTCAGAACGTTGCGGTAAACGCTCCCACCAAGCTTTTGCGCGTGTTTACACGAACGCACCACTGGGGGTCCCGATTTTCGTTAGCATTCGAGCTGCCCCTGGAAGCGCCATGTAGCTTCCAGGGGGTGGCCAACCGAGATGGCTAATGTCCCCCTAGGGGAAGAAATAATGCGACGGCATCGGAACGCGACGGCTACTGAAAGCCTGACCGCGCAGCCGCCGCAACGCCCCCAAACGCGACACCACGCATTTACTAATCCCCCGTACAGCGGAGTCACCCTTTAATTTTCTGTCTTCTTTGACTCTTTAATGTTAGTTTTTGACACATCCTGGCCGTTGTGAATTAACATGCACGTGGCAGAGGTGGATGGTGGGAATATCATCGATCCATAAGACCATCTGCTTCCCCCGAGGTGAATATATAGATTTTCTGCCACACATCCACAGTCCCCCGGCCCCCTCCATACATTATGGTCCGTGCATAAGTAAGATAATATCAGCCAAACACCCCCGGCATCGCGCTCAAACTCCCAACAAGTGTTAAGAAAGGGTCTTCACATCGAGGCGCGGTGTGACAATAATATGACACATTTCTCCCAACTTGCCACAATAATAATGATGTCTGTAGTAATGCTTTATTGGATCTCATAGGAAGGAGTGGGGGAGGTGTGAATTAAAACAGCAAATTAAAGCAGAATATAGAGTATACTATTGTTATGCTTTTATCCTGGCGGTGAGTGACAGTGTATTTACTAGGGGTGAGCAGGATAGATGAGCCACTGGAATCATGGTTACTTCTAGGTAAGGCATTGCACTGCTCTGCAGAGAGGCAATCACAGAATGAACAGGCAGCATGTGAGGGAAGCAGTTTCTCACACTTGATTGGTTGGGCTGTGTGTCACTCACCTCCTGACACTGATAGACTTTTAAAGAGAATTTAAACTTTTTGTATAAAGTTGTTGCAATTGTAGATCAGTGCTGCCTAGTCTTAAAAATACAATTGTAGAGAAACCGAGAGCCCAATATAGTGTAGTATGTTAAGCATAAATGAAGTAAAGGTTATCGTGAGAAAATGATACTCACAAACATGGGTTACCACAAAGGCAACCACTGTATAGGCAGGTGAGGAGATTAGACCTGTCCTCACTCAGGGATAAGAAGTCGCTTTCTGTAGATGTGAAAGGGGGTAGATCACCCCTCCACCAGGGGTGGACACGGTATAGCAGTAGGAGAACAGAGGCGCCAGCAGGAGAAAAGCGGATGAAAACTTTAAATTTTGCTGGGAGGAAGTGGTGGACTTACCTCCATAGCAGACACGAAAGACTGTCTGAATAGCAGCAATCACATTTATTAAATAGTACCCCAAAAAAGTGCAACGCGTTTCGCAGGCCCAGCCCGCTTCATCAGGCAATAAACATGGGGACAAAACAGAATTTCGGCAATAGCAGGGGTAGCCCCTCAGTGACAAGACGTAATTAGAGGTGTGCGGGGGGGAGGGGTGAAGGAGAGATAAAAGCACAATTAGAGGTGGAGGGTTGTCTGGAGGTGTTATAAAGGCATGATTAGAGGTGTGCAAGGGTGTGTCTGGAGGTGTGATAAAGGCATGATTAGACGTGTACGGGGGTGTGTCTGGAGGTGTGATAAAGGCATAATTAGAGGTGTGCGGGGGCGTGTCTGGAGGTGTGATAAAGGCATGGTTATAGGTGTGCAGGGTTGTGTCTGGAGGTGTGATAAAGGCATGATTAAAGGTGTGCAGGGGTGTGTCTGGAGGTGTGATAAAGGCATAATTAGAGGTGTGCAGGGGTGTGTCTGGAGGTGTGATAAAGACATGATTAGAGGTGTGCGGGGGTGTGTTTGGAGGTGTGATAAAGGCATGGTTAGAGGTGTGCACGGATGTGTCTGGAGGTGTGATAAAGGCATGATTAGAGGTGTGCAGGGGGGTGTCTGGAGGTGTGATAAAGGCATGGTTAGAGTTGTGCAGGGATGTGTCTGGAGGTATGATAAAGGCATGATTATTAGAGTTGTGCAGGGGTGTGTCTGGAGGTGTGATAAAGCCGTGATTAAAGGTGTGCACTGGTGTGTCTGGAGGTGTGATAAAGGCATGATTAAAGGTGAGCAGGGGTGTGTCTGGAGGTGTGATAAAGGCATGGTTAGAGGTGTGCACAGATGTGTCTGGAGGTGTGATAAAGGCATGGTTAGAGGTGTGCACGGATGTGTCTGGAGGTGTGATAAAAGCATGATTAGAGGTGTGCAGGGGTGTGTCTGGAAGTGTGATAAAGGCATGATTAAAGGTGTGCAGGGGTGTGTCTGGAGGTGTGATAAAGGCATAATTAGAGGTGTGCAGGGGTGTGTCTGGAGGTGTGATAAAGACATGATTAGAGGTGTGCGGGGGTGTGTTTGGAGGTGTGATAAAGGCATGGTTAGAGGTGTGCACGGATGTGTCTGGAGGTGTGATAAAGGCATGATTAGAGGTGTTCAGGGGGGTGTCTGGAGGTGTGATAAAGGCATGGTTAGAGTTGTGCAGGGATGTGTCTGGAGGTGTGATAAAGGCATGATTATTAGAGTTGTGCAGGGGTGTGTCTGGAGGTGTGATAAAGCCGTGATTAAAGGTGAGCAGGGGTGTGTCTGGAGGTGTGATAAAGGCATGGTTAGAGGTGTGCACAGATGTGTCTGGAAGTGTGATAAAGGCATGATTAGAGATGTGCGGGGGTGTGTCTGGAGGTGTGAAAAAGGCATGGTTAGAGGTGTGCACGGATGTGTCTGGAGGTGTGATAAAAGCATGATTAGAGGTGTGCAGGGGTGTGTCTGGAAGTGTGATAAAGGCATGATTAAAGGTGTGCAGGGGTGTGCCTGGAGGTGTGATAAAGGCATGATTAAAGGTGTGCAGGGGTGTGCCTGGAGGTGTGATAAAGGCATGATTAAAGGTGTGCAGGGGTGTGCCTGGAGGTGTGATAAAGGCATGATTAAAGGTGTGCAGGGCGGTGTCTGGAGGTGTGATAAAGGCAGAAATGTTTGGGGGTGTGCCTGGAGGTGTGGTTAGAGGTATGCAGGGGTGTGTCAGGAGATGTGATAAAGGCATGATTAGAAGTGTGCCGGGGTGTGTCTGGAAATGTGATAAAGGCATAATTAGAAGTGTGTGGGGGTTTGTCTGGAGTTGTGATAAAGGCGTGATAAAAGGTGTGCAAGGGGGGGGGGGGGGTGTCTGGAGGTGTGATAAAGGCATGGTTAGAGGTGTGCGGGGGGTTGTCTGGAGGTGTGATAAAGGCGTGATTAGAGGTGTGCAGGGGTGTGTCTGGAGGTGTGATAAAGGCGTGATTAGAGGTGTGCGGGGTGTGTCTGGAGGTGGGATATTGGCGTGGTTAGAGGTGTGTGGGGGTGTGTCTGGAGCTTTGATGAAGGTGTGGCTGTAGGCTTAGTGTGTGTGTTGGGGGTGTATTTTGTCCATAATATGTTTGTGCTCTCATCTCATAAAGTTAGGAAGAATGCAGGTAGAGTTTTGCTTTATAAATACAAGTTATAACACGGAGAAGTTATGCATTATACCTCAAAAACGCTAAACTGATTTAATATGAATATCTATACTGAAGTGGCTCACAGGTGCCCAGAGTTTCTTCAACAAAAGCATTCTTTCCTCCTCCCTCCCCTAATAGTCACATAATTCACATCATGGAATCAGGGGCGTAACTAGACATCCCTGGGCCCCCCTGTGAAACTTTGGATGGGGCCCCCCACCAGCCTCGCTTTCTGCACAGGAAGACTGAGGACCAATGTGTTTTCTCCATGCAGATAACCTAGACTTAAAGGAAACATCAGGCAATCTATGCTACCCCCAGATCTATTTACACAGAGCTTCCTCTAGCCCCTTGCAGCCGTCAAGTCCCTCGCTGCATCTCTGCTCCCAGTACATACACACACACACAGCCGTATTATTTTACTACATGAGAGCACATGCTATATGGAGGAACAACAATGACATGCTGAACATAACATATAGTATTCACTGTAACTTTGGCAAAGCATTCAGAATGTCACTGATTTATACTGTTATTACAACAGAACTTGGACTCCAAATGAGACAACAAGCTCTCAATGAAGCAGCAACAGTCAGACATCAATCTCCACACTGAGTTGTAAAAGTATTCAGAGGCCATAAAGTCATTAGCCTGTGTGATAAGAATCTAGGATCCCTTTTCCTGAAAAGGGAAGGTCTAGAACTTTTTTTCAAAATGTGATGTTTTTGTTTTAGAGTTTGTACATCAAGTCTTTAGAACTTTGCTGCAGTGGGAGACAGATGTTTTTTTTACGAACCCTAGGGAGCAGGGACAGTGTACAAATTCCAATGTGTGTGTGATTCCTTATCTGTGTGGTGGACACATGCAGTCAATATAACAATGCTGTGAGAGCAGAATACATTTTTTTTTCTCCATGCCTTAAGCTGTCAGTCTCTCAAACTTTTCCCCCCACGGCCCCCTGTGGCATCTGGGCCCCCCTGCGGAGGCATCCCTTGCAGGGTCTATTGTTACGCCCCTGCATGGAATGGAGCCAATGGCCATCCTCACTGAAGCCACACCTACTAAGTGGCTGACAGTGGTTAGGGATGACAGACAATCCCCGCCCTCCCCTGCCATAGTAAAATTATATTTTTATAATGCACAATTTTATCATTTTCAATGCACATATTTAAACTGCCTTTCTGTGGAATGAAATGATTAAACTGAACTTAAAGCACAACTGAAGTGAGAGGGATACGCAGACTGCCATGTTTATATCCCTTTAAACAATACCAGTTGCCTGACAGCCCTGCTGATCTATTTGGCTGCAGTAGTGTCTGAATCACACCAGAAACAAGCATGCAGCTAATCCTTTTAGATCTGACAATAATGTCAGAAACACCTGATCTGCTGCACGCTTGTTAGCTATGGCTAAAAGTATTAGAAGCCAGAGGATCATCAGGGCTGCCAGGCAACTGGTATTGCTTAAAAGGAAATAAATATGGCAGCCTCCATATCCCTCCCGCTTCAGTTGTCTTTTGAACTGGTTTTAAGTTATAGGAAGTGATTAGTCCAATTCAAGCAAGGCTTTCTTTTTCTTTCCCGAATATTATTATCCCATCGTCAGTGAAGCTGTGGATCTGTATGATGCTGTGTATGGTGTAGGTTTGGAAAGTATCTTTCAATACAATATAAACTCATGGTGACCCAGAACTCATTGGAGTGTGTAAGGGGCTACAATGGTTCTAAAAGCCCCCTTACTAAGATGTTAAGAAAAACAAGTTTGCTTTCTTAAAACAGAAAGAATTTGCGATAATTCAGGTTGGTTAGTCTGTCCCTCTTGGTGTTACAAGCTCTACTCCATAGAGCCAAATTAACCACTTGAGAACCGCCCCCAGCCGATGGGCGGCGGCAAAGTCCGGGCCCAAACGACCGCAATACGCCCATCGGCGGGGGCGGCTGCGTGGGTGGCTATGCGGCGATCGCGTCATTCGTGACGCGATCAGCCGCCGGGGACTGGCTCCGCCCACCGCTCGTAGTAACCCGCCGGCCGTTCGGAAGCGCCGGCGGGTTACTAGCACCCGGATCGCCGCACTTACATTGTATAATAGGCTTTGTAATGTATACAAAGCCTATTATACAGGCTGCCTCCTGCCCTGGTGGTCCCAGTGTCCGAGGGACCACCAGGGCAGGCTGCAGCCACCCTAGTCTGCACCAAAGCACACTGATTTCCCCCCCTGCCCCCTGATCGCCCACAGCACCCCTCAGACCCCCCCCTGCCCACCCCCCAGACCACTGTTTGCACCCAGTCACCCCCCTAATCACCCATCAATCACTCCCTGTCACTATCTGTCAACGCTATTTTTTTTTTATCCCCCCCCTGCCCACTGCCCCCTCCTGATCACCCCCCCACCCCTCAGATTCTCCCCAGACCCCCCCCCAGACCCCTCCCCCCGTGTACTGTATGCATCTATCCCCCCTGATCACCTGTCAATCACCTGTCAATCACCCGTCAATCACCCGTCAATCACCAGTCAATCACCCCCTGTCTCTGCTACCCATCAATCAGCCCCTAACCTGCCTCTTGCGGGCAATCTGATCACCCACCCACACCAATAGATCGCCCGCAGATCCGACATCAGATCACCTCCCAAATCCATTGTTTACATCTATTCTCTCCTCTAAACACCCACTAATTACCGTATATACTCGCAAGCAAGCCGAATTTTTGACCCCCCAAAAGTGGGCCAAAAGTTGGGGGGTCGGCTTGCTTGCGAGTCATGTGTGGGTGGGTGGGTGGATAGGTGCTGTCCCTCCCCGCTCCCCCCGCGGCCACCGCTGCTATTACCTTAGGCGGCGCCGCTGCCTCTATCCCCGTCCTCCTCCGGTAACTCATTCACAGCAGCGCGCCCCCCGCTGCTGTGATGACGCAGGAAACCATAGAGAGCGGTTCCCATAGTAACGGCATCACGCTACAGGAAGCCGCTCTCTATGGTTTCCTCGTCATCACAGCAGCGAGAGGCGCGCTGCTGTGAATGAGTTACTACCGGAGGAGGACGGGGATAGAGGAAGCGGCGCCGCCTGAGGTAATAGCAGCAGCGGCGGCCGCAGGGGGAGCGGGGAGGGACAGCACCTACCCACCCATACTGGGGCATTATGCTAGCTATATGGGGCACTATACTAGCTATAATGGGGCACTATACTAGCTATAATGGGGCACTATACTAGCTATACTGGGGGCACTATACTAGCTATACTGGGGGCACTATACTAGCTATACTGGGGGCACTATACTAGCTATACTGGGGGCACTATACTAGCTATACTGGGGGCACTATACTAGCTATACTGGGGGCACTATACTAGCTATACTGGGGGCACTATACTAGCTATAATGGGGCACTATACTAGCTATACTGGGGGCACTATACTAGCTATACTGGGGGCACTATACTAGCTATACTGGGGGCACTATACTAGCTATACTGGGGGCACTATACTAGCTATACTGGGGGCACTATACTAACTATACTGAGCACTATACTAGCTAAACTGGGGCACTTCACTAGCTATACTGAGCACTATACTAGCTATACTGAGCACTATACTAGCTATACTGAGCACTATACTAGCTATACTGGGGCATTTTACTAGCTATACTGAGTACTACCTACCTATACTGAGCACTATACTAGCTAAACTGGGGCACTTCACTAGCTATAATGAGCACTATACTAGCTATACTGAGCACTATACTAGCTATACTGGGACATACTGGGGGGATCACGCGGCCAGCGTTTCCTACCCCCGGCTTACATGAGGGTCAATCATTTTTTCCTGTTTTTTGGGGTAAAAGTGGGGGGGTCGGCTTACATGCGGGTCGGCTTGCTTGCGAGTATATACGGTACCCATCAATAACCTATCAATCACCCCCTATCACCACCTGTCACTGTTACCCATCAGATTAGACCCTAATCTACCCCTTGCGGGCACCCAATCACCCGCCCACACGCTCAGATTGCCCTCAGACCCCCCTTTATCAATTCGCCAGTGCAATATTTACATCTGTTATTCCCTGTAATAACCCACTGATCACCTGTCAATCACCTATCAATCACCCCCTGTCACTGCCACCCATCAATCACCCCCTGTCACTGCCACCCATCAATCAGCCCCTAACCTGCCCCTTGCGGGCAATCTGATCACCCACCCACACCAATAGATCGCCCGCAGATCCGACATCAGATCACCTCCCAAATCCATTGTTTACATCTATTCTCTCCTCTAAACACCCACTAATTACCCATCAATCACCTATCAATCACCACCTGTCACTGTTACCCATCAGATTAGACCCTAATCTACCCCTTGCGGGCACCCAATCACCCGCCCACACGCTCAGATTGCCCTCAGACCCCCCTTTATCAATTCGCCAGTGCAATATTTACATCTGTTATTCCCTGTAATAACCCACTGATCTCCTGTCAATCACCTATCAATCACCCCCTGTCACTGCCACCCATCAATCACCCCCTGTCACTGCCACCCATCAATCAGCCCCTAACCTGCCCCTTGCGGGCAATCTGATCACCCACCCACACCAATAGATCGCCCGCAGATCCGACATCAGATCACCTCCCAAATCCATTGTTTACATCTATTCTCTCCTCTAAACACCCACTAATTACCCATCAATCACCTATCAATCACCACCTGTCACTGTTACCCATCAGATTAGACCCTAATCTACCCCTTGCGGGCACCCAATCACCCGCCCACACTCTCAGATTGCCCTCAGACCCCCCTTTATCAATTCGCCAGTGCAATATTTACATCTGGCATTCCCTGTAATAACCCACTGATCTCCTGTCAATCACCTATCAATCACCCCCTGTCACTGCCACCCATCAATCACCCCCTGTCACTGCCACCCATCAATCAGCCCCTAACCTGCCCCTTGCGGGCAATCTGATCACCCACCCACACCAATAGATCGCCCGCAGATCCGACATCAGATCACCTCCCAAATCCATTGTTTACATCTATTCTCTCCTCTAAACACCCACTAATTACCCATCAATCACCTATCAATTACCCCCTATCACCACCTGTCACTGTTACCCATCAGATTAGACCCTAATCTGCCCCTTGCGGGCACCCAATCACCCGCCCACACCTCAGAACGTCCTCAGACCCCAGCCCTGATCACCTCGCTAGTGCATTGCTTGCATCTATTTCCCCCCTCTAATCACACCTTGAGACACCCATCAATCACCTCCTGTCACCCCCTAGCACACCTACCCATCAGATCAGGCCCTAATTTGCCCCGTGTGGGCTCCTGATCACTCGGCCAAACCCTCAGGTCCCCCTCAGACCCCCTTCCGATCACCTCCCCAGTGCATTGATTGCATCTATTTTCCCCTCTAACCGCCCCCTGAGACACCCATCAATCACCTCCTGTCACCCCCTAGCACTCCTATCCATCAGATCAGGCCCAAAACATCCTGTCATCTAAGAGGCCACCCTGCTTATGACCGGTTCCACAAAATTTGCCCCCTCATAGACCACCTGTCATCAAAATTTGCAGATGCTTATACCCCTGATCAGTCATTTTGAGAAATTTGGTTTCCAGACTACTCACAGTTTTGGGCCCGTAAAATGCCAGGGCAGTATAGGAACCCCACAAGTGACCCCATTTTAGAAAGAAGACACCCCAAGGTATTCTGTTAGGTGTATGATGAGTTCATAGAAGATTTTATTTTTTTGTCACAAGTTAGCGGAAATTGATATGTATTGTTTTTTTTTTTCACAAAGTGTCATTTTCCGCTAACTTGTGACAAAAAAAAATCTTCTATGAACTCACCATACTCCTAACAGAATACCTTGGGGTGTCTTCTTTCTAAAATGGGGTCACTTGTGGGGTTCCTATACTGCCCTGGCATTTAAGGGGCCCTAAACCGTGAGCAGTAGTCTAGAATCCAAAGGCCTCAAAATGACCTGTGAATAGGACGTTAGGCCCCTTAGCGCACCTAGGTTGCAAAAAAGTGTCACACATGTGGTATCGCCGTACTCAGAAGAAGTAGTATATTGTGTTTTGGGGTGTATTTTTACACATACCCATGCTGGGTGGGAGAAATCTCTCTGTAAAAGGACAATTGTGTGTAAAAAAAAATCAAACAATTGTCATTTACAGAGAGATTTCTCCCACCCAGCATGGGTATGTGTAAAAATACACCCCAAAACACATTATACTACTTCTCCTGAGTACGGCGGTACCACATGTGTGGCACTTTTTTGCACCCTAAGTGCGCTAAGAGGCCCAAAGTCCAATGAGTACCTTTAGGATTTCACAGGTCATTTTGCGACATTTGGTTTCAAGACTACTCCTCACGGTTTAGGGCCCCTAAAATGCCAGGGCAGTATAGGAACCCCACAAATGACCCCATTTTAGAAAGAAGACACCCCAAGGTATTCTGTTAGGAGTATGGTGAGTTCATAGAAGATTTTATTTTTTGTCATAAGTTAGCGGAAAATGACACTTTGTGAAAAAAAACAATTAAAATCAATTTCCGCTAACTTGTGACAAAAAAAAAAAATCTTCTATGAACTCACCATCCTCCTAACGGAATACCTTGGGGTGTCTTCTTTCTAAAATGGGGTAATTTGTGGGGTTCCTATACTGTCCTGGCATTTTAGGGGCCCTAAACCGCGAGGAGTAGTCTTGAAACGAAATTTCTCAAAATGACCTGTGAAATCCTAAAGGTACTCATTGAACTTTGGGCCCCTTAGCGCAGTTAGGGTGCAAAAAAGTGCCACACATGTGGTATCGCCGTACTCAGGAGAAGTAGTATAATGTGTTTTGGGGTGTATTTTTCCACATACCCATGCTGAGTGGCAGAAATACCTCTATAAATAGACAATTGTGTGTAAAAAAAATAAAACAATTGTCATTTATGGAGATATTTCTCCCACCCAGCATGGGTATGTGTAAAAATACACCCCAAAACACATTATACTACTTCTCCTGAGTACGGCAATACCACATGTGTGGCACTTTTTTGCAGCCTAACTGCGCTAAGGGGCCAAAAGTCCAATAAGCATCTTTAGGCTTTACAGGGGTGCTTACAATTAGGCACCCCCCAAAATGCCAGGACAGTGAACACACCCCACAAATGACCCCATTTTGGAAAGTAGACACTTCAAGGTATTCAGAGAGGAGCATAGTGAGTCCGTGGCAGATTTCATTTTTTTTTGTTGCAAGTTAGAAGAAATGGAAACTTTTTTTTTTCTTTTTTTTGTCAGAAAGTGTCATTTTCCGCTAACTTGTGACAAAAAATAAAATCTTCTATGAACTCACCATGCCTCTCACTGAATACTTTGGGATGTCTTCTTTCCAAAATGGGGTCATTTGGGGGGTATTTGTACTATCCTGGAATTTTAGCCCCTCATGAAACCTGACAGGTGCGCAGAAAAGTCAGAGATGCTTGAAAATGGGAAAATTCACTTTTGGCACCATAGTTTGTAAACGCTATAACTTTTACCCAAACCAATAAATATACACTGAATGGGTTTTTTTTTTATCAAAAACATGTTTGTCCACATTTTTCGCGCTGCATGTATACAGAAATTTTACTTTATTTGAAAAATGTCAGCACAGAAAGTTAAAAAAATCATTTTTTTGCCAAAATTCATGTCTTTGATGAATATAATAAAAAGTAAAACTCGCAGGAGCAATCAAATAGCATCAAAAGAAAGCTGTATTAGTGACAAGAAAAGGAGGTAAAATTCATTTAGGTGGTAGGTTGTATGACCGAGCATTAAACCGTGAAAGCTGCAGTGGTCTGAATGGAGAAAAAGGCTCTGGTCCTTAAGGGGCGAAAAGACTGTGGTCCTGAAGTGGTTAATCCATGCTATGCACTGATGAGGATCAAACAATCCGAAACAGTCTGTATGCATGTTGGATTATTATGGTTCTGTACAAATTAACAAAATGACACATCATTGCATTCCAGCGGTTCTGGAGGTGTGTTTAGCTTCTAAGGGTAACAATGGATAATTTGCATATATTCAGCAGTGATGGATTGTGGGAGACATCTCAAGCTCACTCCAACCTGAATTATCGCAAATTCTTTCTGTTTTAAGAAAGCAAACTTTTGTTTTTCACTACAGTATGACACACAAAGACATATTTCCATTTGGCCACTAGATGGCAGTACATGACAGCGAATAGGGAAAACTGCGCCCATCTAATAAAAAGGCTTTCTAAATTCTTTTTCATGAGATGTAATATTAATGTGTTTCCCTTTAGGGCACATTTTTAAATTATATTCTGTGACAGGTACATGAGGGGAGGGTTTTTTTGCATGTTTTTTTTTTACTGGTCTCCCTGAGCAGTTATAAGTTAGCACGGCGGCGATCTCATGCTACGCTCCAAACTTTGCGTTTGTGTCCTTGTTTTACATTCACATTACATCTGACCCGACCCAGCGATGGCAAACGCCCCGACAGGAACATCTCTTCTTGTAGTTTCAGGCTGGCAGTCCGCTGGTCTGAGTGTTAGCCCTGCGGAGGAGGAGGCGGGGCTTGCGGCGGCAGACAGAGACAGACCTGCTGTATAAGGAGAAGATGGCTTTTCAATATTCAGATATGCAAACTTAAAACGCATATTGGGCAATATTTATTTTTTTACTGAAGCCTCGCCCCTAAAGTAATGTAATACTCATCCGTGCCCCCTTACCTCTACTCAACCCTAGGTTCTTAAAGGACAACTGTAGTGAGAGGCTGCCAAATGTGCTTCCTTTTAAACAATACCAGTTGCTTGGCAGCCCTGCTGATCTATTTGGCTGCAGTAGTGTCTGATTAACGCCAGAAACAAGCATGCAGCTAATCTCTTCAGATCTGACAATAATGTCAGAAACACCTGATCTTCTGCATGCTTGATCAGGGTGTAGGACTGAAAGTATTAGAGGCAGAGGATCAGCAGGACAGCCTGGTAACTGCTAATGCTTAAAAGGAAATACATATGGCAGCCTCCATATCCCTCTACAGTTGTCCTTTAAAGCGGGATTGTCACCATAAAAATCAAATTTCAACAGCCACTGGTCTGAGTGTATTAAGGGATAAAGATGCTAATGCTGTATTCAAAACTTTCAAAACTTTTTCTGCTGTTATGGTTTGGAGTTATCACATACCTTAGGAGCACTGGCCCTCTAATTGCCATTGCCAAACAGTTGCATGCTGGGGGTCTTTTTATCTATAATATATTCCTCCTCTTCCCTTTATTTCCCCCTCCTTCTAATGACATAAGACAGTGCACTTCCTAGTATAGACCTCAGTGGGAGTGTCTGAAGACTCTGGGAGTAGGGCGGGTAACGAATACACAATTAGCAAGAGGAAAAAAAAAGGGTGAGGGAGGAAATGATGTCAGGAGGTCAAAGGTAACCAATATGGAAACTGTCTAGAATAGGATTTTCTGCTCTTCCTTTATAAATTCACAGGAATCATAACATGGACAGTGCAATACGTCTGTTATGTAAGTAGAAGTAGTATTTATCTACATATATATAAATATATATATATATATAATATATATATATATATATATATATATATATATATATATATATATATGTGTGTGTTTTTTATTTCTAGGTTAGCATGGGTGTCGCTTGTTCTTTAACATTGGGGTCTCATACCTCCATTAGTGTTGCTTGCAAATTTTCTCAAAAGTCATTTTTGCATCGAAAATGCTATTTTCGACTTTGAAAATGTATTTTAGAAAATACATTGTATTTTTGCAATATGAATTTTCGCAAGACGATTTTGCCACATTTGTTGTCAAAATTGCCATTCAAGAGTTAAGAGAAAATTACACCTTTTTAAAGCAAAAAATGTAAAGGACACCAACACCTCTTAAACCGAAAAATTGCTAAAAAGGGGAAAAATCATAAACATATTAAAAAATGATTTTCAAAGGCATTTTCTCAAGACAAATTTTACATTATTTTTGCAAAAATGAATTCCAAAAAGAATATTGTCATTTTCATTAATAACTAAACTCCATTCAGCTTTTCAGCCATGGTCTTCCAAGCCACTTTAGTTCCTATTGGTGCTGTCCTGACTCCACCCCCAGGCCATATCCCAAAACGCATGATTTATGGATATTGAGATCAGCAGAGTAGTGAATACTCAAACAGATCCTAGGTTTATACGATTTAACAGAGCGTTCTCGTATGTTTAGCTCAGCGCAAAGTCTCAACTTCATCCTTTTTTGGATAAACAGACGCGTTTCCCAAAGAAGCCTATGGACCTGAAAATGACTCCAATGAAACACCAGAGCAGATCTTGCACTGGGCGCTCTGGCTTTCCTGGTAGGGACATCGGGGGACAAAGTATTAGTAGTGGTGTTGGTGTTGGGGGGATGGAAGGGGATGCTAGTTTGGCATAATGTATGTCTGCCACCAGCAGCCTTTACATTAAACCACTGTCACAGATCTTACGTGTTTACTAAGGCTTAGGTGACACTATAATAGGCCTCAATTCACAGAGCATTATCAAACGTTTATCAAACACTTTGTTAAACGTTTGATAATTTACCTCATGGGTAAAATCTCATTTTGAATTCACTAAGGTGTTATATATTTGTTGAACGTTTTATCGGTAAAACATTTGATAAATATATAACACCTTAGTGAATTCAAAATGAGATTTTACCCATGAGGTAAATTATCAAACGTTTGATAAAGTGTTTGATAAACGTTTGATAATGCTCCGTGAATTGAGGCCACTGTATTTGTGATTGAACGTACTATAGGATATCTCTCTGTGTGTGTTGATGGGGTTGCAACCTACCTAAAACCGTGCTCATTGCTAAGATCTGTGCTCTTCACTGCCCATTTCTGCTTCCTTTAAATATTGTTGGGTTTTAAAGAGAGACTGAAGCGAGTATAAAACTCGCTTCAGCTCTTATGTTCAGCAGGGGCATGTGTGCCCCTGTTAAAACGCCGCTATCCCGCGGCTAAACGGGGGTCCCTTACCCCCCAAATCCCCTCGTCTACTCACAGGGATCTCTTCCCCCCCAAATCCCCTCGTCTACTCACGGGGATCTCTTCCTGTTTGAGGCAGGGCTAATGCACACAGCCCTGCCTCTCAGTGCGTCTATCTCCACCTCTCCCCCGCCCCTCTCAGTCTTCCTTCGCTGAGAGGGGCGGGGGAGAGGCGGCGATGCGCCGCTGATAGACGGAGCTGAGAGGCAGGGCTGCAGCTCATAGCCCTGCCTCAACAGCAGCAAAATCTACGACCAAGTTGGTCGTTGATTTTGCAGGGGGGGATTTGGGGGGTAAGGGACCCCCGTTGTGCGGCGCGATAGCGGCGGTGTGCCCCTGCTGAATATAAGCTCTGAAGCGAGATTTATTCTCGCTTCAGAGTCTCTTTAACGGTTTGCCTCGCCCAACCTAGGCCAGCTACAGTCTGGGCACACCCATATCTGTGGCATACCTCCCATTTTGTTTAGATGAGAAAGAGGGACACTTTAAGACATGCCCCTGCTGCACCTCTAATCCCGCCTCCACCACACCCCTAGCCAGAATACCACTCAAAATTCATAGGCAAAAGATGTAATTTTAGAATTCAAACCACACTGCTCCTTTCAATCATTGCTAGTTTTTTTTTTAATATATTAACATTTTATTCAGGAATATATCAATTTAACCTCCCTGGTGGTAAGCCCGACCTACGTTTGGGCTGGCCGCCGGAGAGGATCGCACTGCCCCCCCGGAGTTTTTTCTTTAATAAAATTTGAAGGAAATGCTTAAAGGGAACCAGAGATGAACGATTCACACAAAATAAACATATCAGTTGATAGCTTGTAAAGAATAACTGCTCTACCTGATAATTTTGCCGCTCTCGTGTGCCTTTTTGAGTGCTTTTTATCCATTATTGCTCCAGGAAATATCCAATATGGCCGCCGGCTCATATCCCTTCTCCTTCCGGGTTATGAGGTGTTCTGGATGTGCTGTCTAGGCTATATGAGACTATAGACAAGCAGGGCTGCTGTAGGCTTTCATCTGTGTGCTTTCAACTTCATATTCTGGTATGCCGTGTGGCTGCCTGTAGGAAGTGTCTCTCATAGTAATGAAACTGCATACAGTAGATAATAATGATGACTGGCTGCACAGACCGAGCACACAGATCACACAGCCACACTTGTCTGTTTCAGAGATTTTTCCTGCAGCAGCAGCCCCTCCCATGTCATCAGAGCTCTCAGTATGTAAAGCAGGAAATCTGAGCCAGGAGATGGCAGGCTTGGGCTTGAAAAGACTCCACAAAAGAGTGACTCAGCTATAATGATTCCAGGTCAAACCTCTACTGAGTCAGTTAGGGATTCTTATCACAGCTGATTATAGACAGATTAAGCAGAGAAGAATAAAACTAAAAGCAGGGTAGGTGTTTACTGTCATGTTCCCACTGATAAATGGAATAAAATACATGAGGGTGCTTCGTCTCTGGTTCTCTTTAAGCTAGCACTTTGCTAGCTAACGATGCCCCCCAAGTTCTTCCGGTCCCCACTGATCGCCGCCGTTATACGTACCCCCCAGAGATCCCACGATGGTGCAGCCTCCCAATCAGCTCCAGGCTTCGCTATGGGGAGGATCGGGACTGCGCATGACGTCATGACATCATGACGTAATGTCCCGATCGTCGCCATAGCGACGACTGAAGCTGAAGGGTGAAGATGCGGCTCTCGCAAGATCGCGGACGGGTAAATATTGCCGGCGCCGCTCGGAGGGGGGGGGTTGGGATCAGAGCAGTGCTGGGGGACTTGCGGGCCATTTTATTCAAATTTTATTTTAAAAAATCCTCCCACGGACGCAGCATCTGAAACTGCGTACCGCCAGTTAAAGGATGGGAATAGAGATTGAATGATAGCTGAGTGAGTTGTGCGCCCCTCCTACACTGTGCCCTGAGGCTGGAGCCTCTCTTGCCTCTGCCTCATCCTGGCCCTGCGCCCCCCTCCTACACTGCGCCCTGAGGCTGGAGCCTCTCTTGCCTCAGCCTCGTCCTGGCCCTGCGCCCCCTCCTACACTGCGCCCTGAGGCTGGAGCCTCTCTTGCCTCGGCCTCGTCCTGGCCCTGCGCCCCCTCCTACACTGCGCCATGAGGCTGGAGCCTCTCTTGCCTCGGCCTCGTCCTGGCCCTGCGCCCCCTCCTACACTGCGCCCTGAGGCTGGAGTCTCTCTTGCCTCGGCCTCGTCCTGGTCCTGCACCAGCATGCAGTGTAAGTACAGTTATGGTGGAAATGGAGAAGAAGTGGCGATGCAGAAGTGGAGATGCAGGAGGCTTGAGCGTGCAGAGGAAGGAAAAAGAAGGGACGCCATGCACTGTAGGTGAGATATTATGCTCTGCTGAGCCTTCGGCATTGTTGGGGGTGGAAGCCCACCGAATGCCGCTATCTGGGGTGGGGAGACCACTTGATACTAAGGGAGAGAAAAGAAAGCCCATATATGCAGCACCACTGGGAAGGTACAAAAAAGTTTATTCCATGATTCAAAAAACATTGATAATTGACACAATGAGATTCAACACAGTATTAAAAACCGATTAAAAACATACGGCAAGAACAAATCACTGCTGCAAGATATCAATCATATATTCATTGGTATTATAGAATAATAGCATCACAAGAAATTACAAATATATACTGTCATAATATGAACACTAATAGCACAGTGGGCGTCTATCAAGAGCCCAATAATGCCTATGAACCCGGGTTCAGTAATAGAGTGGCGGTGTCCTTTCTCCTTCAAAGCGGGGCGACGCCCACGGAGCTTGCGGGATTGTCCTGAGGGATACCTAACATTATTTGCACTCTATTACTGAACCCGGGTTCATAGGCATTATTGGGCTCTTGATAGACGCCCACTGTGCTATTAGTGTTCATATTATGACAGTATATATTTGTAATTTCTTGTGATGCTATTATTCTATAATACCAATGAATATATGATTGATATCTTGCAGCAGTGATTTGTTCTTGCCGTATGTTTTTAATCGGTTTTTAATACTGTGTTGAATCTCATTGTGTCAATTATCAATGTTTTTTGAATCATGGAATAAACTTTTTTGTACCTTCCCAGTGGTGCTGCATATATGGGCTTTCTTTTCTCTCCCTTTGTGCTATATATTGAGCCCTAGCACACTTGGGGCTTGATTCACAAAGCGGTGCTAACCTACTTAGCACGTCTAAAGTCTTTAGACACGCTAACCAGGGTGCTAAGTAGGTTAGCACCGGATTTCTCAATCAGATCGCGCGCTAACTTTGCGCGCACAAAGTTTTATGCGCGCAAAGTTTTATGCGCACTAAGTCCCATAGGCTTTAATAGGCACTTCGCGCGGAGCGCCCTGCGCTCTGTGCAGTACGCGCGTAAAGTTTTACGCGCATAAAGTTTTGCGCGCGAAAAGCTTGTTTAGACGTGCTAAGGGGGTTTTCACAGGCGTGCTAACAGTTAGCACCGCTTTGTGAATCAAGCCCTTGGTGGATTATTTATACGCTTGTGCTGCGGATTTTTTCTCTTTTCTAGACCACTTGATACTGTTATATGGAGATGACAAAGGCCACCGAATACAACTATCTAGGTTATGTGGGGCACAAAGGCCACTTAAAGTGGACCTGAACTCTTGCACAGGACAGAAGGCAAACCTAGAGAAATGCACCCTGTGTGTATCTAGAGAGTTTAGCCTGTCTAATTCCCCCTCATCTGTGACTAATAACAACTGTAATTTGATGTTTCAGCTGTGTCAGCTCAGGAATCTCTACTGCCTTGGCAGAGCAGCTAATTTGTAAAAAATAGGATATTAACCCTATGTCTTACATGAAAGCAGGAAGTAGACACGTTGCAGATTTATTGCAGGATTTCATATGTCTATCACTTCATGTTCCCTTTAACCCACTAGCAGCTTCAATAGAGTTATCTTATGTGAGATAAGTGCTGCTTTTGACTTCAGTCGGCAGAACTCATTGTGCTGTCAATTCTTGGTATGTTTTGATGTCTCTCTACTAGCAGAAAATATAAAAACTGAAAGCAGAAGTCCTCTGTTATTGTCTCACACTGCCCCCTAGTGACAAGTGGCCATAAATACACATTATATCAGTACTATTTAGAGGCAGGGAAATGTAACAAATAAGAAATAACAAAGTGCTAAAATAAATTGGCCTGGAGCACTCACAAAGCCTCTAAATTGTCTGCTAAAGGGCTAATATGTTTATTTTCACCCCTCGTTTCACCAAAAAACCTGCCCTGGCCTCGGCGATCGCATTTGCATATTGCTTTGAAAAGTTGAGGGCTGTTGTGAATGCGGACACACAAGCCTGTCTACAAAGACCAGATCGCAGTGAGACGAGGGCTCTGGAATAACTAGGTGCTGAAGCTGCTATCGTTACCTGGGGAACGCAATTAAAATGAATAAAAAATTGCCCATACCATAATGCCATATAATAGCAGAACGTATCGGAGGGAAGGAGCGGGAGCCACACTGTAAATGGAAAGATTCCGCCACTTTAACAAGTTTGTATTTACGCCTCATGATAATTGTAAGACTTCAGCGGAGGCAGCTGTGAAAAGGAATCCGCACTCACAATAGCTGTGAAAAGCCTGCGAAAGAAGAAAACGCTTTCAACTTGTAAAAAGTTCTGAATGTCGCCGTTCATATTTAATGACTTCTGCGGCGCGCTCCTCCGTGCTCCTGCGAGAGGCGGCGGCGAGATATACGCCAAATTCCACAGCCCAAATTCATCTCCTCTGATGTGCAGCTATGGAATAAATACGATAGTCTGTGGATGACTTTGTAAGTATGTAATTATACTTCAGACATGTCGGTAAGTGATATTATACTATTATTATTTAGTATTTATATAGCACAGACGTCTTTCTCAGCACTGTACAGAGTATTGTCACTTAACTGTCCCTCAGAGCTCACAGTCTAGTCCTTACCATAGTCCTATGTCTATGTATGCATTGTGTAGTGTATGTATGGTAGTCTAGGGCCAATTTTAGGGGAAAGCCAATTAACTTATCTGTATGTTTTGGGGATGTTGGAGGAAACCGGAGTGCCCGGGGGAAACCCAGGGAGACACTTGAAGAACATACAAACTGTGTGCAGATGGTGTCCTGGCTGGGATACAACCCGGGTACCGAGCTCTGCAAGGCGAGAGCGCTAACCACTACACCACTGTGCTGCCAAGTAGGTGAGTAAAGAAGTAAATGTATGGACTACAACCCAGGAATGCTGTATAGACATGTATGGTGATGGTCGCCCCATCCTTACCTCCAGAAATATATGCAGTAGCCACTACTGCATATGTAGACAATACACTGCTTGTCTCTCCGCCCCCACAAATAAAAAAATCACATACTGATATTCCATTGGACCACCTTCAATATACGTTTATATGTTTTGTTTTTGCTTTTTCGGTTTTTCCACATTGTTAGTGTGTCTCTAGAGGTAGTTTGTTCTGTCAATTTATTTTTTTTATGCCTACCAGCAGTAAAGATGATGACTTGCAGGCTCACCGGGGATCATACAACACGAGCAAATTACTGGTTCTCTATACCAAGTGTTGCTGGGCTGCCCAGCAATAGACGCTGCCTGCATCTCTAACAGAGCGAGCGGCGGATCTGTGTCTCACAAGCGCTGCTCTCGCGCTGTACACCAAGTGGGTAGAGTCGTCGACTCCTTATTGATACTGCCTGCCGCTGCCTCTACCATCTATTTGTGACTTCACCAGCTTCTGCCCGCGTCCACTTCCATCGGAGCCCACCTGAAGTGCCTGGTCCCGGCCTTAAAGGGGAACTTCAGCCTAAACAAACATACTGTCATTAATTTACATTAGTTATGTTAATTAGAATAGATAGGTAATATAATCTCTTACCCACCCTGTTTTACAAGAACAAGCAAATGTTTGTGATTTAATGAGGGCAGCCATCTTTTTGGTTGAAAGGTGACAGGGAGCATGAGACACAGTTCCAACTGTTCTGTGTCCTGATCAAACCTCCCAGCTGCGTGCCCCAAAATATTTGCACCAAAACAGCAGAATGAGAACACCAACGTAAGAAATCCCACCATGCTTTTGCACAGCATCAGGGGAAAAATGCCCGGGCAGTTTTCTTCTGTGCAGCTAAAAATGAGGCTTGTATAAGAGAAACAAAGTTCTGATGCTGTGAAACTGTTAAAGAAACACCAAGCCTTTTCAGTGCTGCTGAGTAGATTTTTGGTCTGGAGGTTCACTTTAAAGGGGACTCACATGCAAATTGGCTGGATCTTGCTGATGGCCACAACCATTCAGGTGAGACCTGTCCTGACAGCGACTTATGTGAATGCCTCTCCTCAGAGCGCTCTCTTTTGTTGTGTGTTTTTTTTTCAGTCGAATTACGCCACAAACATCAATAATTTCTTGATCTCTTTGTAATGAATTAATTTATCCCCCACCGCACTAATATATTTTGTTAAAGTTCTTCTTTACAACCCAGTACACACTGTCAGTTATGATTGGCCAATCACTGACCGAGTTTACCATGTAGTATTAAGTCTAGTACACATCTTTAATTATGATTGGCCAACCACTGACCACATTTTCCAACTCGGTGTACTATGAGTGTTCACCAACACAATCTGCTCATAGTATTCAATATCTGTTGCCCCTCATACTTCATGGAGGTGGTAAAATTGGTCAGGGATTGGCCAAACATAATTGAAAGTGTGTACCAGATTGAGAGCTCACATATACAATCTGTTCATAGTGTTTAAATCTCTTGGCCCTCATACTACATGGAGATGGTAAAATTGGCTAATCATTGACAAATCAAAATTGCATCATGGGTACACACCCTTAAAGGATATCCGAAGTGACATGTGACATGATGAGATAGACATGTGTATGTACAGTGCCTAGCACACAAACAACTAGGATGTGTTCCTTTTTTTCTTTATTTGTCTGAAAGAGTTAAATATCAGGTATGTAAGTGGCTGACTCAGTCAGGAAGTGACTACAGTGTGACCCTCACTGATAAGAAATTCCAACTATAAAACACTTTCCTAGCAGAAAATTGCTTATGAGAGCAAGAAAAAGGTAAAAAGTGGAATTTCTTATCAGTAAGTGTCACACCGTAGTCACTTCCTGTCTGAGTCAGGACTGAGTCAGCCACTTACATACCTGATATTTAACTCTTTCAGGCAGAGAAAGAAAAAAAGGAACACGGCATAGTTATTTGTGTGCTAGGCACTGTACATACACATGTCTATCTCATCATGTCACATGTCACTTCGGGTATCCTTTAAAAAAATCTGTGTCTCAATGATCACCTCCTGTCTTCAGATGCAACATATTAAAAACACACAAAGTAGAGGGAGGTGCAAGCTTAATAATTAATGCTCTCCTACAACCTATTCCTGACTCTGACTTGTTGAGTCTAATTTCAGATCTGCTAAATTATTTAAAATCAGCTGTGAGCGGCCGTATTAATACGACCCCCGCCGTAACGTGGGGAATCGCTCTGCGAGGAGAGCGCATCGCCCGTTGGGGCCAATATGGAGCCGCAGTAGCGCTTATAAGCCCCGCGATGGAGCAAAGTCATTACTGCAAATATTATGTTAAATATGTAATCTAAGCATGTTTTATACAAAGCGCTCTAATGAACTCATTTAAGGGAAGTTCTTTATTACCGCTACAATTGCACCTCGGAAAAGAAAAGTAGCCAGCCCATTAAAAGCGCCTTAATGTGATACATTAAAAGAGATTAGAATATACAGATTAAGGAGCGCTCCTTTCCGATCGGTGCAATGACCCGCTTTATTAAAAAGTACACGCAAGTGGCGTCACGTGGGGACATTAGGAAGATTGTTACGCAGCGTTGTTGTAACAAGGTGTTTAAAACCGTCACCGCCTGATGTGCCGGGGGCCCTAAAAAGCAGACCCCGCGCTAAACGGAAAACAGGACGCCGTCCGCCTCTCGCATTCATTTTCAAAGGGTCATCTGCGGGACACGTGATGGTAATTGTCTTCTGAATTTTACCTCTAATTAAAATTTATTCGATTGTCGCTTGCTTCGCATTAAGTTTTACTTTCGCCGCATCGCCTATAAAAACACACAATGGATGTTAATGGCCAAAGTTCTCAGAAGGTGGAAAAGACCTGGCTTGGTTTTTTGTAAAACGAAAAAAAAATTCTGGCATACTGTATTGTTTTTCACTAATTAAAAAGTCTTGCAGTGGCATAACTACAATTCATGTGGCCCCCACTGAAACTTTAATTGGGCCCCCAATGTTCAAACCCCTTTCTTTGCCTTCCCTTGGTGACCCCCACAGCCTTGGGGCCCATCTCACAAGGGTCATACAACAAGTGTTGCCTTCATCATCTTCACACCCAAGTGTAGGTGTAGCCATCAAAACACCTGATCTTAAGTAACATGCCCTTGGAGGAATCCCCTTTTGCGGCCATGCTCCCCACTGTGTGTGAGAGCGTCCATACAGCACCTGCGCAAGTACGGCCATGCCTGCGCAGTAAGCCGAAGCCACTCGTTCATGAATAGCTTCATGCTACTGCACATACGCAGCCATATTTGTGCAGGTGTAGTACAGCACACTAGTTAAAGAAGGGCTGCAAACTAAAAGACGGATTTACATCACAGGAGCCTCTAAGTATAGATATCTTGGCACCCTAGACTTCACCCTCCGCAAATCTCCAAACCCCACCACCAAACCGGTCCACAAATTTTCTGGCTGTCTCAGCTGTTACTTCTTCTGCTTGGTGTAGGTAGCCACAGGTGTCCCTTAGTATACCGTATACACTCGCGTATAAGCCTAATTTTTCAGCACCAAAAAATGTGCTAAAAAGTTGCCCCCCTAGGCTTATATGAGGGTCAGTGGAGCAGGTTTCATTACTGGCAGAGGAGTGTAAGGATCATGCACTAGTGATCCTGCTCTTGCCAACTAGCTCCCTGCTGGGTCCATGTCCCCCATCCCTTGCAACATGGTGTGCAGAGTGTGCTGCTGAAGACCATCTGTGTCCCCTGGCATGTGGAGCGGAGCGTGCAAGTAGCGTGTCAGCGGTGCAATGATCAGGGATTCTTCCTGTGTGGCAATTGCTGTGTCTCATATCTATGTCGCCATCTAGTGACGTCTTGAGACACCGCTGTATGATCTTGGGGCACATCTGGCTATGGGGAGGGGGGCTGACTTGCACTGGGGGCACACCTGGCTACTGAAGAAGGGGCTATACTGGAGAGGAGGTTTATACGCGAGTCAATCACTTTTTCCTGGTTTCTGAGGGAAAAGTGGGTACCTCGGCTTATAGGTGGGTCGGCTTATATGCAAGTATATACGGGTAAGTAGCCAGAGAGGTACCCTCAGTATTAGGTAGTTGGAAGTGACCCGACTGAAGGGAGATCTCGTCAGTGGAATGCTAAGAGCCGAGTGAGTAACCTGTGATTTACCCTCTGCATATGGAGGGAGGCATTTAGGGAGGTGAGTGAGCAAACTTTTCATTATCAGGCACCTCTAGGCCCGAGCCTTCAGTGCCTTATGGTAAATCCAGCCCTGCTAAAAGAGAGTCCTGGCCAGCGGCAGTGGGGTCAGGAGGACACGAGAAGCCTCTTTACCACACACTTTAGGCTATAGTCATTCAAAATGGCTCTGAAACAATTGATCGTCAGATAATCCTGCACAAAACTTTTACAAACGGTCATTAAAACTAATGACAAAGGACTGATATCGGGGGAAAATGCGGATCCATCAGGTCTGATTAAACGATGATCGTTTATTTCTTAAAGTATGTATGGATATCGTTAGATAACAATGGTTGGGCAGAATCTATCACCAACAAACTCTGAGGTCACATCTGTATATGCGCGCAATATTTATCACTGATCTGTCGTTTGAACATATAGCCAGTCCGGACATGTTGTATGAGCTCATTCAATTAGGAGATCGGTATTCAAGTCGCCTAACGCTCGTTCACCTGCTAATTACCTGTTGCTCTTAGCGATAGTGATTGAAAGTGTGTACGTATATATCAGTTTTTGTTTGTTTTCATTTCACCTCAGGTTTTTTTTAAGAACAGAACCTTAAACTTCCTGCACACCTTAGCATGTTCTTCTCAGCCAATGGGCAATTGGAGGCTGCTTCATCCAGCCCCCAGTAATCATCTTGCTCCCTAATTTGCAGCTCTGGTACTCCCCTGTGTCTTGATGGCCACCCTTAAAGTGAACCTCCAGACTAAAAATCTACTCTGCAAAACTGAAAAGGCTTGGTGTTTCTTTAAAGTGAACCTAAAGTCAAGTTAAAAAAATGAGATTAACTCATCTGGGGCTTCCCTCAGCCCCCTGCAGCCGATCGGTGCCCTCGCAGCTCTGCTCCGATGGTCCAGGACCCGCCGGCGAACACTTCCTCCTGGAAGCCGCAATAGCAGCATAGGGGGCGATATACAGGCATGGGAACGCGAAGAATCACTCGCGTTCCCAAGCCTGTCGGCCGGTGACGGCCAAACCGGAAGTGTTCACCGGCGGGTCCTTGACCATCGGAGCGGGGCTGCGAGGGCACCGATCGGCTGCAGGGGGCTGAGGGAAGCCCCAGGTGAGTTAATCTCATTTTTTTAACTTGACTTTAGGTTCACTTTAACAATTTTTAAAGCATCAGAACATTATTTTTCTTACCCAAACCTCATTTTCAGCTGCACAGAAGAAATCTGCCCGGGCATTTTTCCCCTGATGCTGTGCAAAGCATGATGAGATTTCTGATGTTGTTCTTGTTGGAACTGTGTCTCATGCTGCATTCATCTGAAAATGGCGCTTGTGAATAATGGCGCACAGTGTAGCGCTAATCCGTTTGCAGCTTATCGCTATTTAACGTTAAAGCCTTATTGTTATTTAGCGTTAAAGCCTTATCGTTATTTAGCGTTAACACACAGAACCCTCTCTGTACCTATCCCTAACCCCCCCCCGGTGGTGCCTAACCCTAACCACCCCACTGGTGGTGCCTAACCCTAACCACCCCCCTGGTGGTGCCTAACCCTAACCACCCCCCTGGTGGTGTATATTGTACTGTGACTATACCTAACCCTACTCTCACACAGAACCCTCCCTGTACCTAACCTTAATCACCCCCTTGGTGGTGCCTAACCCTAAGACCCCCTTGGTGGTGCCTAACTCTAAGACCCCCCCCAGTGGTGCCTAACCCTAAGACCCCCCCCCCCCCCTGGTGGTGCCTAACCCTAAAACCCCCCTGGTGGTGCCTAACGCTAACCTTGACAGTGTTACATTAAATCCATTCACCGTTTTGCAGTTAAATAACGTCTGCAGTTTGGCTTATGTAGGGCGCTATTGATAAATAACGTTAGTGTGTGCCACTATTGATAAATAACGTTAGTGTGTGCCGTTTTTCTTCTTTTTTCCCTGTGCGCCATTATTATGCAGTACTAACGATAAATAGCGATAAGCGTATCTTTTTAATGCGGCGCCATCTTTATGCATAGGCGCTGTGCGCAATTATTCACTGATCCCGGAGCATATAGCCTGTGTAGACTACTAGCGTATATGCAGAAGCGCCGATCCCCCCATGGGTTGCGGATGCTTACGTGTGAATAAAATGAAACTCGCGCGAAATCCCGCGCGCAAAGTTTTGATGGCGCAATCGCTCGGCGCACGGTGCGCGATTGCGCGCACAAAACTTTGCGCGCAGGACTTTGCGTACGATAAAGAGCACAAAACGGTGCTAACTCAGTGGTGCAAAGCTTATCACGCCTAAAGTCTTTTAGGCGTGATAACTGAGTTTTCACCGCTTTGTGAATCAGGCCCTTTGTCATTAAGTTACAATAGTTATGTTAATTAAAATAGATAAGTAATAGCAGGGCATTGGGGAGGACCGGAGCTGCGGTGAGGGACCCAGATGACTTCTAGGGGCTTGAAGCAGCCCCAGGTAAGTAAAGATAGATTTAGGGGTTTGCCTTGTGAGAACTTTAAGCCTGGTACACACTTTAAATTATGATTGGCCAATCACTGACCAATTTTACCACCTCCATATAATATGAGGGTTTACCTGCACAATCTGGTTACAGTATTCAATATCTTTTGACCCTCATACTACATGGAGGTGATAACATTGGTCAGTGATTGGCTAACCATAATTGAAAATGTGTACCAGACATTAGACTTGGCATTTCATATTACCCAATAGACATTTCTAGGATCTGAAGAGATCCGGGGCTCTGTTTGGTGCTCCAGGTGGAAAATGGGTGTGGCCATGCACCATAATGTGGGTGTGGTCATGGGTGGAGCCAAATTTACATGAACTTAACAGCGGTTTAAGTAGGCCTGTCCAGCAAAAATGCCCCCATAGAAGAGCCACAGCTCCCTGCATGCCCCATAAAGGCATCATAGGGCCCAGCATGGCACCACAGCACCCAGTGACTCAGTATGTCCACATAGAGGCACCACAGCACCCAGCAGGCCCTGATTGATGCACCACAGCTCCCAGCATGCCCGCCATTGAGGCACCACAGCTGACTCTGCCTGGGGGACATTCAGGGCACCTCAGAATAGATCCGGGGCACGTGCCACTGATATTTGGGGCTTGCGACGCTCCTGACAAAAGTTCTGCTATTCGAAGCCGAGACTCTGAAAATATCTCCATTCCAAAATTAGTATTGCCAGGACCGCCGCAGACAGCTTTCCCGGGCTCCAGCGACTTATTTCAATTTCGGAGCGCTCTATACATCCTCACTGTATAAAACCCTCACAGCAAAGTTTGCTAATTTGAACTTTGTTGCGGCAGATGTCAGAAGAGAGCGGAGGATTAATCGGTTTCCGAGGAGGGGGAGGAGGGGCGCGCGGCGAACGCCAATAGATGCCCCCGGCTGGGGAGAGACAGGCCTGTAAATTATTCTTTGACGTTCCTCTGGATTGAAGCACTTCTATAATTTAATAGAACCAAAAAAAAAAAAAATAGATTAAAAATGCATTTCTCTATTAGAATACAGTCCTGCAAAAAACACCCACCATGCGCTTGTTATACTATAAAGTGCCGCCAAAAACTCTGCCCGGAATCCGGGGACTCTTCCTAGAGAGACTTCGAAGGGGACGTACATGGCGGAATTAATGACAGTCAGACGTCATATGTTACTTTCCCAGGTGGTCTGAACACAGTGGATGTAGGTATGTTTCTGCCAGTGTTACTGAACTCTCCACCCCTTCCTTGCAACTGCTTAACCCCCCAAAATAGGAGTTTTGTGTGGTTATTGGTACTTTGTTTCTCCTCCCCTCCAACAATGCTGAGATCTCCCTGCAGTAGTTTTTATCTCCTTCCCCAATGGTGAGATCTCCCTGCAGTAGTGTGTCTCCTTCCCTCCCACAATGGTGAGATCTCCCTGCAGTAGTTTGTGTCTCCTCCCCTCCCACAATGGTGAGATCTCCCTGCAGTAGTTTGTGTCTCCTCCCCTCTCATAATGGTGAGATCTCCCTGCAGTAGTGTGTCTCCTCCCCTCCCACAGTGGTGAGATCTCCCTGCAGTAGTTTGTGTCTCCTCCCCTCCCACAATGGTGAGGTTTTCCTGCAGTAGTGTGTCTCCCTCCCTCCCACAATGGTGAGATCTCCCTGCAGTAGTGTGTCTCCCTCCCTCCCACAGTGGTGAGATCTCCCTGCAGTAGTTTGTGTCTCCTCCCCTCCCACAATGGTAAGGTTTTCCTGCAGTAGTGTGTCTCCCTCCCACAATGGTGAGATCTCCCTGCAGTAGTTTGTGTCTCCTCCCCTCCAACAATGGTGAGATTTCCCTGCAGTAGTTTGTGTCTCCTCCCCTCCCACAATGGTGAGATCTCCCTGCAGTAGTGTGTGTCTCCTCCCCTCCCACAATTGTGAGCTCTCCCTGCAGTAGTTTGTGTCTCCTCCCTTCCCACAATGGTGAGATCTCCCTGCAGTAGTGTGTGTCTCCTTCCCTCCCACATTGGTGAGATCTCCCTGCAGTAGTTTGTGTCTCCTCCCATCCCACAGTGGTGAGATCTCCCTGCAGTAGTTTGTGTCTCCTCCCCTCTCACAATGGTGAGATCTCCCTGCAGTAGTGTGTCTCCTCCCCTCACACAATGGTGAGATTTCCCTGCAGTAGTGTGTGTCTCCTCCCCTCCCACAATGGTGAGCTCTCCCTGCAGTAGTGTGTCTCCCTCCCTCCCACAGTGGTGAGATCTCCCTGCAGTAGTTTGTGTCTCCTCCCCTCCAACAATGGTGAGATCTCCCTGCAGTAGTTTGTGTCTCCTCCCCTCCCACAATGGTAAGGTTTTCCTGCAGTAGTGTGTCTCCCTCCCTCCCACAATGGTGAGATCTCCCTGCAGTAGTTTGTGTCTCCTCCCCTCCAACAATGGTGAGATCTCCCTGCAGTAGTTTGTGTCTCCTCCCATCCCACAGTGGTGAGATCTCCCTGCAGTAGTGTGTGTCTCCTCCCCTCCCACAATGGTGAGATCTCCCTGCAGTAGTTTGTGTCTCCTCCCTTCCCACAATGGTGAGATCTCCCTGCAGTAGTGTGTGTCTCCTTCCCTCCCACATTGGTGAGCTCTCCCTGCTGTATTTTATGTCTCCTCCCCTCCCACAGCGGTGAGATCTCCCTGCAGTAGCAGCCCCGTTTCTAGGGGCGGGCCAGGCAGGTGTTTGCACGAGGAGTAGCGAAGGAGGGGGTGGGCAGCGACACATTGGGACTTAGCCTCAAGGAGGGGTCCCCGCCTCCGTGCTCTCCTCCCCCCCTCCTCACCATTGCAGCAATGTCCGGCAATGGCAAGGGCGGCCTTAGTAAAAACTCACCTTCCGTGCTCTTGGTAATGGTTGCGTGCCACCGAGCTCTCTAATGCCTCACACCACTTCCGCTCAGGAAGTAGAGCGCGCCGCTGCTGTACCTGCAAACTATCAGATAAAAGACCAGTGAGGTATAATCTGTCTCCCTCCAAGGCAATCAGACACATCTTTGCATCCCGATGTCCCTGTCTTATTGTTCTTGCCCTGTAATATGAGTGTTTTATAGTGACGGCAGCCCGCAGGGTTCCCCGCAAGCGTAGGTGCCGGTTCCGCGTGCCTCTCATTTTCTCCGTATAATGAGGAGATATTACAGTCTGGCTGCCGCTCCTCCCGCTGGAGAATAATTTAATCGTATGCAGAACAACCTGAAACTTTTTTAGGCGTAGCTCCATATTTTGCATGGATATAATGATGCGTAACCTGAATCTCATTTGCATTCATCTGGTGCGAGGAGTCGGCGCTGGATTTTATAACACTTCTGACCTGAATACAATCTCAGCGTGGGATTAATTATATCATTCCACAACAGTTAATTGTTTTATATTTTACCGTGCGCCCAACCCGGGCTTTACCTCTCGTGGCTGGAAAAATAAAAAGACGCCGCAGTACGGTGTGTGAAACCTAACCTTCGGCAGGTATTAAGCGGAAACGAAGCTACACTTCAAACACAGCTAAGTACTAGTTTGATAATCAAAACAGCCTTTTTGGTCTCCAAAAAAGAAAAAACGATCCTAAAGACTGGTAGTTTTGCACGTTTTCATCAGAGCTCCCATTTCCTTCGCAAAGCGCGAAAGGCCTCCCTGAACTCTTAATGTCCTCGCAATTAGACCAGATACACGATTTGGATTCCTTAGGGCTGATTGGCTGATTACCAGGAATTTTGAGAAGTAACATATTGGATGCTACCGTTGGGGGTCTTCCAAGGACCTCATCAAGTTAATTGGTGGTACGTCCAAGCACCTGTACAGTCATTACAGTATTATGCATTTATTGATGTAAGACGGACAATTTCAACAGTGATTGATTGGGAACATTGACCTGTTCATGTCACTAACTGTCCCTCAGAGGGGCTCACGCTCCACACCTCAGTCTTGGGATAATTTCAGCCTGGGGACACCAGCTAACTTTCTAGCAGTATATTTTAACGTGACAAGAAGCTTGGGGAGAACTTGCATACTCCATACAGATAGTGTCCTGAGTGTAAACCAGGGTCAGGTCGAGGCAGAGGCGAGAGAGGCTCCAGCCTCAGGGCGCTGTGTAGGAGGGGATGCACAACTCACTCAGCTATCATTCCATTATTGTATTTGAAGCAGAGAGAAATAAGAAAAGGGGATACATGGCAGTGACTGCAAGCCAGATAACTAGAGATTAAGGTGTTGGGGGCCCTGGGGTGCCTCTTAGTCTAATAGCAATCAGTGTGTGACGGCTGGGGTGGGAGGGATGGAGGAGGGGCCTCTTATTGTAATAGCAATCAGTGTGTGAAGGCTGGGGTGGGAGGGATGGGAGGGGCCTCTTAGTGTAATAGCAATCAGTGTGTGACGGCTGGGGTGGGAGGGATGGAGGGGCCTCTTAGTGTAATAGCAATCAGTGTGTGACAGCTGGGGTGGGAGGGATGGGAGGGGCCTCTTAGTGTAATAGCAATCAGTGTGTGACGGCTGGGGTGGGAGGGATGGAGGGGCCTCTTAGTGTAATAGCAATCAGTGTGTGACAGCTGGGGTGGGAGGGATGGGAGGGGCCTCTTAGTGTAATAGCAATCAGTGTGTGACAGCTGGGGTGGGAGGGATGGAGGAGAGCACTTTGGTTTCTCAGCTTTGGGTGCTGGATGACCTTGTCCCGGCTCTGGTGGAAACTGATCCCAAGACTATAACACTACAAGCTGAGGGTGCTCTCCACTCAGCCAGCCACTAGCAGATCAGCATTCAAACAGTAAAACACAGCACTCCATTCTGCAGCGAAAAGCTCCTTCATCTTGTGATCCCCACCCGAAGAGGTGATAACATTATCTTTTGTTTACATTCCTCTGTAGGGGGAGAGAAGCCTCTACAGTTGTGGGGAGCCCAAACTACTAACCTCTCTTCCTCCGATACAGAGGTCTATCCTTCAGATCAGGTGATTTGTGGGTACACTTGTTATGGGTGTTAAGATCATGATGGCTACACTTGTTTTATGACCCTTGTGAGATGGGCCCCAAGGCCATGAAGGGCACCAAGAGGAGGCAAGGGAAGGGGTTTGAACATTGGGGGGCCCCATCAAAGGTTTGCTGGGGGCCCCATGAACTGTATTTACACCACTGCATCATCCTTGCGCTTTTGGAATTGCTGAGAAGTGCTAGAGATTCCAAAGTGTGGCTAAAAGTGTTCTAGTGGGCCCTAGTCCTTAGTACTTGCTGTCACCTATTGGAGGGAGCAGAGAGCGGACATACATAGGGACAGGTGACAAGCTCTGTGCTGGGAAAGCAAAACAATGTTCTATTAAATACATGTAAGAAAAATCAGCCTGGACTTTTGCTGTAAGGTAAGGGGGATGAGATTTATATAGAGCATTCTAGAGAGCTGTTATTGCTCCCTGGCTGGCCATAAGGGCCAGTATAAGGTGCGATCACAGCTCTCTGCATATGTTGCAGTGTTTCCCTGTCATTGCCGCGGTCTCTCTCTCTATTGGCGTGACAGCAGGTTATTTAATGAACGCTGAACGTTACACACAGGACAGATTTATAGCCAATAACTCTCGACTGACGTCAGGGGCCTGAAGATGCTAATTATAGGCATCTGTCATGTCACATGGGTTGGGGCAACACACGGCTTCCATATTAACAACTCACAGTGACCAGTGAACAGACACGAGGGAAAAGCACCTCTGCTGGGGTCTAGTGTAACACTCTTTTCAAGAGGAGAGAAGGAAGTGGTAAGGAGAGTGGAGTAAATGGTGAGGGGAGAGTAGGAAGTGGTGAGAGAGAGGTAGTGGTGAGGGGAGAGTAGGTAGTGGTGAGGGGCAGTGGCGTAGCTAAGGAGCTCTGGGCCCCGATGCAAGTTTTACATTGGGGCCCCCCAAGCACTCAATACATAGCAATTAATACGGTGCACCAAAACCTGCCAATGGCAACTACAGTGTCAGAGGTGTAAGAAGGGGATGGGGAGGAGCTTGTTACTGATTACCCCCAAGCACTCTATACCTAGCAATCCCTGCCAATGGCAACTACAGTGTCAGAGGTGCAAGAAGGGGATGGGGAACAGCTTGTTACTGATTACCCCCAAGCACTCTATACATAGCAATCCCTGCCAATGGCAACTACAGTGTCAGAGGTGCAAGAAGGGGATGGGGAGCAGCTTGTTACTGATTACCCCCAAGCACTCTATACATAGCAATCCCTGCCCATGGCAACTACAGTGTCAGAGGTGCAAGAAGGGGAGGGGGAGCAGCTTGTTACTGATTACCCCCAAGCACTCTATACATAGCAATCCCTGCCAATGGCAACTACAGTGTCAGAGGTGCAGGAAGGGGATGGGGAGCAGCTTGTTACTGATTACCCCCAAGCACTCTATACCTAGCAATCCCTGCCAATGGCAACTACAGTGTCAGAGGTGCAAGAAGGGGATGGGGAGCAGCTTGTTAATGATTACCACTACTCAAAGTATCTATAGAAGTGATTATTATGAACACAGGACCAATAGAGAGCTAATACTGTAGTTGAGGGAGGGCCCTTCGGGGCCCCTCTGGCCCAAGGGCCCCGATGCGGTCGCTACCTCTGCACCCCCTATTGCTACGCCCCTGGTGAGGGGAGTGGAGGAAGTGGTGAGAGGAGAGTAGGAAGTGGCGAGGGGACTGAAGGAAGGGGTGAGAGGAGAGTAGTAAGTGGTGAGAGTGGGAAGTAGTGAAAAGAGTGGAGGATGTGGTGAGGGGAGTGGAGGAAGTGGTGAGAGGAGAGTAGTGAGTGGTGATAGTAGAAAGTGGTAAGAGGAGAGTAGGAAGTGGTGAGGGGAGTGGGGGAAGTGATAAGAGGAGAGTAGGAAGTGGTGAGAGTGGGAAATGGTGAAAAGAGTGGAGGAAGTGGTGAGAGGAGAGTAGGAAGTGGTGAGGGGAGTGGATGAAGTGATAGGAGGAGAGTAGGAAGTAGTGAGAGTGGGAAGTGGTGAGAGTAAGAAGCAGTGAGGGGAGTGGAGGAAGTGGTGAGAGGACAGTAGGAAGTGGTGAGAGGAGTGTAGGAAGAGGTGATAGTAGAATTGGTAAGAGGAGAGTAGGAAGTGGTGAGGTTACGGGAGGAAGTGGTGAGAGAAGAGTAGGAAGTGATGAGAGTAAGAAGCGGTGAGGGGAGTGGAGGAAGTGGTGAGAGGAGAGTATGAAGTGGTGAGAGTGGAAAGTGATGAGGAGAGTGGAGGAAGTGGTGAGAGGAGAGAGTAGGAAGTGGTGAGGGGAGTGAAGGAAGTGGTGAGAGGAGAGTAGGAAGTGGTGATAGTAGAAATTGGTAAGAGGAGAGTGGAGGAAGTGGTAAGAGGAGAGTAGGAAGTGATGAGAGTAAGAAGTGGTGAGGGGAGTGGAGGAAATGGTGAGAGGAGAGTAGGAAGTGGTGAGAGTGGAAAGTGATGAGGGGAGTGGAGGAAGTGGTGAGAGGAGAGTAGGAAGTGGTGAGGTTATGGGAGGAAGTGGTGAGAGAAGAGTAGGATGTGGTGAGAGTAAGAAGCGGTGAGGGGAGTGGAGGAAGTGGTGAGAGGACAGTAGGAAGTGGTGAGGGGAGTGAAGGAAGTGGTGAGAGGAGAGTAGGAAGTGGTGATAGTATAACTGGTAAGAGGAGAGTAGGAAGTGGTGAGGAGAGTGGAGGAAGTGGTGAGAGGAGAGTAGGAAGTGGTGAGGGTAAGAAGCGGTGAGGGGAGTGAAGGATATGGTGAGAGGAGAGTAGGAAGTGGTGATAGTAGGAAGTGGTAAGAGGAGAGTAGGAAGTGGTGAGGGGAGTGGAGGAAGTGATGAGAGGAGAGTAGGAAGTGGTGAGGTTACAGGAGGAAGTGATGGGAGAAGAGTTAGAAGTGGTGAAAGTAGGAAGTGGTGAGGGGAGTGGAAGAAGTGGTGAGAGGAGAGTAGGAAGTAGTGAGAGTAGGAAGTGGTGAGGAGAGGGGGGGGGGGAGGAAATGGAGAAAGGAGAGTAAGAAGTGGTGGAAAATTCTACCCAAGATTCGGCTGCCAAAATCAGCCACCCTTCTCTTCTCCTGGCTAGCTGTAGGCCAACATCAGCAAAGTCCAAATACACATAGCGTATTGTGTATTTGGACAGCTTGCAGGTGATTTTGGTTGGCCTCACCCTCACAGCAGTGACCTGCACATAGATTCCCAGGGCCTATGCCTGTTATTATTACTAGGGATGGTTGGAAATGCCAATTTCTGATGGCACCAAAATTCCGCCTTCCGACAAGTGTCTTACTGATATCTGCGGAATTTCTCTTAAATCTGAACTTCCGCTTTCCTACTTTATGATTTCTACAGAAAACTTTTTTGTTACCAACTTTGTAAATTAAGTTAGATTATTACAAAATAAAGCTGTTTATTGAGAAATCGGCTATATTTTGCGGAATCCGCTACATGTTGCAGAATCCGCTATGTTTTGTGAATGGACGCTTTGTTCAACCGCGGTACACTTCCAAATTCTCTGATTGGCCTAATACTTCTGAGTCTTGTTATTGGCCTAAAATGTTCACAGTATTCTGATTTCCGCAGTAGTAGACTGATTCTCTGATTGGCCCAATACTTCTAAGTCTTGTGATTGACCTAGAATCTCTGAATCTCGGTAATACAACTTCCACATACCGTTTTTACAATGCAGAACGCCAATTTGTGAACGGAAACTAAAAAATCATAATTCTGCAGAATTCGAAAACTCATCCATCCCTAATTCATACTTCTGTTTTCAACTTGGATTGCCTAACCTTGTTGGATTCCTGTATGTACCTCAAGTCTTTGCCTGGAAAGCCAACTCCTCTAGCTTAAAGCCTGCCATAGCCTTCACCTGTAAACCCAACCATTTTCACTTGCCACCCACCTTCACACTTGGAGCCCTCTATCTGGCTGCAGTCTGGCCACTCTTTACTGTACAATACCAATTTCTGACCAACTTGAATGTTATGATTTTGAGGGCCACAAGCTGATGTTTCCTCTGAGCAGAGGTGGTCACCAGGATTATGGACCCATCATTCCTTGAGGATTGCTCTGGGAAAACCATGGTTCCGCTTAGACTTCGTGCCTCAGACAAGTTCACGTTTCCCACCAGTGGTGACCTGCAACATCCAGGCTACCCAACAAACAGAGCAAACATTGGAAATGTGTCGGGGTGCAGAGTGAGCATGGACAGCATGCCAGTAATTTATATACGTCTTTTCTGGGTCCTAGACCAAGGCACCATATCTACAGGCTTCTTGCAAGAGTTCTGGGACAGTCACATGGCCACAGATACTATATCAGATCTCTCAGAAGTATTCAAACGATGCAAGGCTTAGGTTGGAGGTAAATATAAGCTGCTGGCATTATATTCAAAATGTGCTCTACATAGGAGCCTCATGCATACGTTAGATGTAACTGGGCCAAGTAGGCCTATAACGACCGCCTCTGACTAGAATCTAGTATGCGTACCACTGCCCATTGCAATGCCCCTCGAAGCCTTGCCCTGCAGTCAGCGTGGCGGATCAATTCAGCTGGGTGGTGGCCGAGAGCATTGTTCTCCCAACTCAGCCCGCCCTTGTGTGACGTCACTTTTGTGCCGCTCCATAGCCCTTGCCTTCCCCCACATCACAACAGAATAACGTCTGTATAGTGTCAGTCCTGCAATGTCACTTGGATCAATTCCTCATCTGATCCCTGCTGAGCGACAGGGATAGATACTAACTAGATAGATAGATAGATAGATAGATAGATAGATAGGTAGGCAGCACAGTGGCATAGTGAATAGCACTTGTAGCGCTGGGTCCCTGATTCAAATCCCACCCAGAACACTATCTGCATAAAGTTTGTATGTTCTCCTCGTGTCTCCCTGGGTTTCCTCCGGGCACTCTGGTTTCCGCCCATATCCACAAATCATTTGGATAAGTTAATTTGTTTTCCCCTAAATTGGCCCTAGACTACGACACATACACTACACGATACATACATAGACATAGGACTATGGTAGGGACTAGATTGCGAGCTCCTCTGAGGACAGTCAGTGACATGACTATATACTCTGTAATGTGCTGCAGGAGATGTCAGTGCTTTATAAATACATAATAATAATATGGTAGGACATTAGACTATGACTATGGTAGGATTAGATTGTGAGCTCCTCTGAGGACAGTCGGTGACATGACTATGTATTCTGTAATGTGCTGCAGGAGATGTCAGTGCTATATAAATACATAATAATAATAATATGGTAGGACATTAGACTATGACTATGGTATGATTAGACTGTGAGCTCCTCTGAGGACAGTCAGTGACATGACTATGTACTCTGTACAGTGCTGCAGAAGATGTCAGTGCTATATAAATACATAATAAGAATATGGTAGGGCATTAGGCTATGACTATGGTAGGGATTAGAGTGTGAGCTCCTCAGAGGACAGTCAGTGACATGACTATGTACTCTGTACAGCACTGCGGAAGATATCAGCGCTATATAAATATTAAATACTAGCCAACCCGCGTCGTAGCATACGCCGCATCTATCTATCTAATAGAGTATGTGCCTCAACCTTGAAGCAAGAAGAAGTAGGCTTTCCATGAGAAAATGTATGCGTGCTCAAACACCGAGTTTAACCCTAGCAAGTCTGGCTTTGCAAATCCGGCCTAATTGGCTATTCATGAGGCAATGCTCATGCAAATATGCATTTGCTTTCGCATGCCAAACTATGCAGGGTCAAAAAACCAATACTGCAAAGTGCTCTCTCGCTGCCTGGGAACCACAGTGGCACCCCGGAGTGGGAGGCTGGGTGGCGCAGCCGCCCCCCCCCAAGCGTGGCCAGCGCTGGGGAGAGCCGTCCGCACCCACCTCCTAATATTAAAAACAGCCACTTACCTTAACGTCCATTGGGTTCTGCTACATGCGCATTCATTTTCTCATGGAAAGCATTTTGTGCAGTTTGTATCCTTCGGAGGCAGGTGGTGGATGGCTTGCTCTGGTGGTGTGAACCCTGGAGTGAGTGCGCCTGCCCCCCCCCTCTGGAGTGCTGTATGTGAGCCAGCCCTGAGCTCTAAAGCTCGGGGTGACCCATGCTTCTCTCCTTTCTCATGTGGTGCCCCCAAATTAATGCGCATGTAGCAGAACGCAATGGACGTTAAGGTAAGTGCCTGTTTTTAATATTGGGAGGTGGGTGCAGACGGCTCTCCCCGGCGCTGGCCACACTTGGGGGGGGGGGGGGGGGTCGTCCACGCCACCCAGCCTCCCCCTCCGGGGTGCCGCTGTGGTTTCCAGGCAGTGAGAGAGCCTGGGACCCTGCGGTCCCCCCAGTTGTATAAAAAGGGGGCATTGGGAATCTTCCCCGTGGCGCTCCTGGAGGCCTGGAGCACACCAAAAACTGCTAGCAGATCCGCAAAATGCTAGCAGATTTTGAAACTCTTTTTCTTATTTTTCTGTAGCATTTCACCTAGCATTTTGCGGTTTTGTAAAGCGTTTTTGGTGTAGTAGATTTCATATATTGTTACAGTAAAGCTGTTACTGAACAGCTTATGTAACAAAAACGCCTGCAAAACCGCTCTGAACTGCCGTTTTTCAGAGCGGTTTGCGTTTTTCCTATACTTTACATTGGAGGCAGAAACGCCTCCACAATCCAAAAAATGCCTCACCTCGGGAGTATGCGTTTCAGCAAAACGCCTCCCGCTCTGGTGTGCACCAGCCCATTGAAATACATTACCCAAGCGTATCCGCAGCCGCAAGTGGATCGCAAAACGCTGCCGAACCGCTCTGGTGTGCACTAAGCCGGATAGTGCTAATGTAGCATGTAGCAGGGTGACTGCTTTGTGGTATTGGTTTGTGCATGCATTTGCATGAGCATTGCCTCATGAATATCCAATTAGGCCAGATTTGCAATGTCAGACTTGCTAGGGTAAGGCCTCTTTTCCATGGACTGTGAATAGGCAGTGAAATGGCTCTCAAACTCTCACAACTGCTCACTGCTGCCTGGTAACTGCTCACTGCTGCCTGGTAACTGCTCGCTCCTGCCTGGTAACTGCTTGCTGCTGCCTGGTAACTGCTTGCTGCTGCCTGGTAACTGCTTGCTGCTGCCTGGTAACTGCTTGCTGCTGCCTGGTAACTGCTTGCTGCTGCCTGGTAACTGCTTGCTGCTGCCTGGTAACTGCTTGTTGCTGCCTGGTAACTGCTTGTTGCTGCCTGGTAATTGCTTGTTGCTGCCTGGTAACTGCTTGTTGCTGCCTGGTAACTGCTTGTTGCTGCCTGGTATCTGCTCACTGCTGCCTGGTATCTGCTCACTGCTGCCTGGTATCTGCTCACTGCTGCCTGGTAACTGCTTGCTGCTGCCTGGTAACTGCTTGCTGCTGCCTGGTAACTGCTCGCTGCTGCCTGGTATCTGCTCACTGCTGCCTGGTAACTGCTTGCTGCTGCCTGGTAACTGCTTGCTGCTGCCTGGTAACTGCTTGTTGCTGCCTGGTATCTGCTCACTGCTGCCTGGTATCTGCTTGCTGCTGCCTGGTAACTGCTTGTTGCTGCCTGGTATCTGCTCACTGCTGCCTGATAACTGCTTGCTGCTGCCTGGTAACTGCTTGTTGCTGCCTGGTATCTGCTCACTGCTGCCTGGTAACTGCTTGCTGAGCACACAGCTCAACAGTCCGTGGAAAAGAGGCCTTAAACTTGGTGTTTGAGCATGCATAAATTTTCTCATGCAAAGTACTTCTTCTTCTTGTTTGAAGGTTGAGGCACTTAGTCTATTATATATATAGATAGATTAATCATAATGATAGATAGATAGTTAGGGTCCCATTACATTTCCTGAATGATTGACTGTCTGATTCGATTGTTGCGATCTATCGCAAATGATCGTTTGGCCCCCCCAAAGAACGGGAAAATGATAAGCAATCAAATCAGACTAAAATAACCAATCCAAGTATCGGATTGACATAACGATTGATAGAACAATCTTTCATTAACGATCCGCTCCATTAAAAGTACCCGATCCGATCGTACCATTGAATCATTGCGGAGATTGTACCGTTAATGGCCCCCTTACAAACACATAGATAAATGAAGCAGTTTACTGTACATACACTCATCTTCAAAATCAACACTTGCGTAAAATTATTAAAATTCCGATGTTTATCTTCCCGGGAAGAATGTTAACAACGTGACCCTCTCTCCATCAGGGCCGCCATAACCCCAAATATTATCTTGTCCTCTTGACCCGCGAGGGTCGCAGCTATTTTTCTCCACGTCGCCAATAACCCACGATGCTCCATCTTCCGCTGACATGATGGACGATCTCCGATTAACAGCGGCCACAACAAGGAGAGCCACTAATGTGTTTTATACAGTCACTGATCAGTTCCTGACATGCAATATTTCATTTGCTTTGGGGCATTAAGAAATTTCGTGTACCTTAAAAAACAACAGATTGCGCCACAGTCCATCCATCACCGCGCCAGCCATAAACAAGAGCGGGATATAAATTTGTTTCTGCCTGTTAAAATCTAATTACCTGTAAAATCATTGCCTGGCACTTTAACAAATCGACACAGCCGGTTTAATGATGCCTTTCGTTTAAACGGTAAAAAAAAAAAAAATGTATTAAAAAAAATAAATAAATCTCCAGCAGCTTGCCCAGTTTTCAATGATTGTTCTGGGCTTCGGATGACATCATAAAGAGGAATGCGGGAAAGGTGAAAAAAGAGGAAAGAGAGAGATTTTTATTTCCATTTGCAGATAGTCAGACTTTCGGCCAAAATACTGTAGTATTTGGAGATAAAACTTTTATGGCCAGTCCTGTGCGTCATCCTGTTTGCTTTTTACTTTCAGGGCTTAAAATCCATCTTCAGGCTCAGAATACATGTATGGTCTGATACAGGGGCGTAACTAGAAATCACTGGGCCCCCCTGCGAATATTTGGATGGGGCCCCCCCCATAGGAGCCAAATAATCGTAATGGGGCAGCGTTTCACTGTAAATTAATTGTAAAGTGGGCAGCATTTTACCAGACAATCGTAATGGGGGCCAGAAAATCGTAATGTGGGCAGAGTTCACCAGAAAATCGTAATGTGGGCAGCAGACACCAGAAAATCGTAATGTGGGCAGCAGACACTTGAAAATCACAATGTGGGCAGCAGACACCAGAAAATCGTAATGTGGGCAGCAGACACCTGAAAATCACAATGTGGGCAGCAGACACCTGAAAATCGTAATGTGGGCAGCAGACACCAGAAAATCGTAATGTAGGCAGCAGACACCTGAAAATCGTAATGTAGGCAGCAGACACCTGAAAATCGTAATGTGGGCAGCAGACACTTGAAAATCACAATGTGGGCAGCAGACACCAGAAAATCGTAATGTAGGCAGCAGACACCTGAAAATCGTAATGTAGGCAGCAGACACCTGAAAATCGTAATGTGGGCAGCAGACACCAGAAAATCGTAATGTGGGCAGCAGACACCTGAAAATCACAATGTGGGCAGCAGACACCAGAAAATCGTAATGTGGGCAGCAGACACCAGAAAATCGTAATGTAGGCAGCAGACACCAGAAAATCGTAATGTAGGCAGCAGACACCTGAAAATCACAATGTGGGCAGCAGACACCAGAAAATCGTAATGTGGGCAGCAGACACCTGAAAATCACAATGTGGGCAGCAGACACCAGAAAATCGTAATGTGGGCAGCAGACACCAGAAAATCGTAATGTAGGCAGCAGACACCTGAAAATCGTAATGTGCGCAGCAGACACCAGAAAATCGCAATGTGGGCAGCAGACACCAGAAAATCGTAATGTAGGCAGCAGACACCTGAAAATCGTAATGTGCGCAGCAGACACCAGAAAATCGTAATGTGGGCAGCAGACACCAGAAAATCGTAATGTAGGCAGCAGACACCTGAAAATCGTAATGTGCGCAGCAGACACCAGAAAATCGCAATGTGGGCAGCAGACACCAGAAAATCACAATGTGGGCAGCAGTAACCAGAAAATCGCAATGTGGGCAGCAGACACCTGAAAATCGTAATGTAGGCAGCAGACACCAGAAAATCGCAATGTGGGCAGCAGACACCTGAAAATCGTAATGTGGGCAGCAGACACCTGAAAATCGTAATGTGGGCAGCAGACACCTGAAAATCGTAATGTGGGCAGCAGACACCTGAAAATCGCAATGTGGGCAGCAGACACCTGAAAATCGTAATGTGGGCAGCAGACACCTGAAAATCGTAATGTGGGCAGCAGACACCTGAAAATCGTAATGTGGGCAGCAGACACCAGAAAATCATAATGTGGGCAGCAGACACCTGAAAATCGTAATGTGGGCAGCAGACACCTGAAAATCGTAATGTGGGCAGCAGACACCTGAAAATCGTAATGTGGGCAGCAGACACCTGAAAATCGTAATGTGGGCAGCAGACACCTGAAAATCGTAATGTGGGCAGCAGACACCTGAAAATCGTAATGTGGGCAGCAGACACCTGAAAATCGTAATGTGGGCAGCAGACACCTGAAAATCGCAATGTGGGCAGCAGACACCTGAAAATCGCAATGTGGGCAGCAGACACCTGAAAATCGCAATGTGTGCAGCAGACACCTGAAAATCGTAATGTGGGCAGCAGACACCTGAAAATCGCAATGTGGGCAGCAGACACTAGAAAAAAAAATGTACCTGTGAAAAAACAACAATTCACTTACCTGACAGAAGTCTTCTCCTCTCCCGGCATCTGGCTCGCAGCTCCCCGAGTCCTCCTGCAGCACATCTCCCGCGCTGACAGGCAGAGTGCAGGGCTACGGCAAGATGGCTGCCGAAGCCCTGTACTAGAGACACAAATAGTCTCCAGTGTAGGGCTTCTTCGGCGGCCATCTTGCCGTAGCCCTGCTCTGCCTGCCGGAGACTATGCAGGCTGCTGGAGCGGGGCAGCGGGGAATGAACTGGCGCAGCATCTATTAGACGCTGCGGCCAGTTGAGCACCTTGCTGGGGGGTCCAGAGCAGCGTTCCCCCCGCGCACAGTGAGCGGGCCCTAGAGCAGCCCCGGGCCCCCCTGCGGCTGAGGGGGTCGCATCCCCGGTGGGTACGCCGGTGGTCTGATAGCCAGACAACTGACGTGAGAGGTAGATGGAGGCTGCCATATTTATTTCCTGTTAAACAATACCAGTTGTTTGGCAGCCCTGCTGATCTATTTGGCTGCAGTAGCGTCTGAATAACACAGCAGAAACAAGCATGCAGCTAATCTTGTCAGATCTGACAATGATGTCAGAAACACCTGATCTGCTGCATGCTTGTTCAGGGGCTATGGCTAAAAGTATTAGAGGCAGAGGATCAGCAGGGCTGCCAGGCAACTGGTATTGCTTAAAAGGAAATAAATATGGCAAAGTGGACCTGAACTCTTGCACAGGACAGAAGGAAAACATAGAGAAATCCCCCCTGTATGTATTTAGAGAGTTTAGCCTGTCTAATTACCCCTCATCTGTGACTAATCACAACTGCTAATTGAAATCACAGGAGAGCCATCAATTTGATTTATGGTGCAACCACAGTTTTAGTGGCAGCCAAGTCGTGTTAACATCACCTGTAGAATTTAGCCAAAATACACAACTGTCTCAATAGCACATATAAAAACACTTTATTGTTGCCATGGCAGGGTTAATAACACTGTATATTTAAAATCATTAAAAATGCTTACTCTAACTCAGCGCGCTATAGTACAATTCCCAATGGCCTGTCAGTCTATGTGTGCAACGGTCGCCCAGCATTAGCCTACGCAAATCGTTCACACTGCTGTCATTAAGGCCTTTGTGGTATTCCACCACCAGATGCTTACACCCCACACAGTGACATGCAGCTTTCCCTAGTCTAGCTTAGGGGCAATTCTACTTGTATGAACGCTCATAAAAGGTCTTCAGCTATACAGATCAGCTCCACTTGTAGTGTATACTTGGTTGACTTATGACAGCAAAATAGCCCTCTTCATATTGCACACTCTGAGCTTGCTGTATCGCAGTTCCTCTTACCACTCCCAACTCTCCGGTAGATCACCGTCTATTTGGCTCCAGCGGTTTCTTCCCCAGATATGAGCTTTGGTCAGCTCCCGTAAAGCCCCTAGGTGGGGCGAAACGTCGGTGGGCGTGGCCTGAACAAGACGCGCGGCTTGTACATCACTGCTAAATACACGCTGAGACCAGCAGCTGAAAAATCAATAGCTGGAACGGGAGACAAGGATCCCCTGCATAGGGTGGCTACGTATGGTGCTGACCTAAACACAGACGTGTGGAGACGGTCCCTCCCCCCACTTCCCACGGGAGTCATCGATCCGGACCAAGGCTCAGATCTGGGGAAGAAACCGCTGGAGCCAAATAGACGGTGATCTACCGGAGAGTTGGGAGTGGTAAGGGCTCTTTCACACTAGAGGCTGCAGTAGAAAAGGCTGAAAGTCAACCTTTTGCTTAACGCCAATACATAGCGTTTACAAAGCGTTTTCAAAGCCTTTTGAAAGAGTTTTACAGCTCATATGAAAACATCCTTTTTTTTTCTTCTATAAAAATAAGTGAACAAGATAGCTGTAAAACGCTTTGAAAAGGCTTTGAAAACGCTGAAGTTGGCGTTTTCCATTGACTATCATTGAAATGCCAACAGCCAACTTTGGCTGTTAACAGCCCTGAAAAAGCTCCTGGGAGCGTTGAAATGCAACGCTTCAAAACGCCGAGTTAGATGTGAAAGGTAAACTGAAAGTCTATGGACTTTCTTTTACCTAGCAAAACGCCAACTTCAGCCGTGGCGTTAAAACGCCGAAAAATCCCTCTGGTGTGAAAGGGCCCTAAGAGGAACTGCGATACAGCAAGCTCAGAGTGTGCAATATGAAGAGGGCTATTTTGCTGTCATAAGTCAACCAAGTATACACTACAAGTGGAGCTGATCTGTATAGCTTAAGACCTTTTATGAGCGTCCATACAAGTAGAATTGCCCCTAAGCTAGACTAGGGAAAATTGCATGTCACTGTGTGGGGTGTAAGCATCTGGTGGTGGAATACCACAAAGGCCTTAATGACAGCAGTGTGAACGATTTGCGTAGGCTAATGCTGGGCGACAGACGCGTATTTGTAGGGGTGCACATAGGGCTCCTGCTATAGGCGCCCCCTTGTGGGGGGGCGCATCCCCAACAAGAAATGAATCACCCCTATATTAGCTGGCTTACCGCCAGCGCTATTGTATAGGTCCGCCACCTGCCCGCCGGCCGCAGGAGGAGAGGCCAAGGGATTCTGTGACATTTACTGCTGTAACGGTGACCTGCCGTGCAATGCCCCCCACGTGTCACCTAACCGCCTGGTGCCAGCTACATCCACGCACTATTTCCTGTGAGTCTCCCCTCCCACCTCTATTACGTATGCGGCCAATCAGGAGCGGGAACGGGGATACAAGGCAGCGCCGCAGTTGCTATGGTGACCAGAGACGCTGTGGGGACCTCCGTTCCCGCAGTGTTTCTGGTCGCCATAGCAACGCCGGCGCCTTCTCGCTGCCTTCTATCCTCGAATCCGATCCCCCTCCTGATTGGCCGCATACGTAATAGAGGTGGGAGGGGAGACTCACTAGCAGGAAATAGTGCGTGGATGTAGCTGGCACCAGGCGGTTAGGTGACACGTGGGGGGCACTGCACGGCAGGTCACCGGCACAGCAGTAAATGTCACAGAATCCCTTGGCCTCTCCTCCTGCGGGCGGCGGGCAGGCGGCGAACCTATACAATAGCGCTGGCGGTGAGTGTGCACATTGTGTCTGTGAGGCATGGGCCAAAGCACACCTGGCTGGTGGCAGAAGTGAAATTTATAATATTATAATCTACTAAGACTTGATTGATCAACCACTGTTCACTGACCAAATAGGATACCAGAGCCAAACGACTCTGGTTAAATAGGCATATGTTGTGGTTAGGGTAGGGTGGTATAAGCAAATACCACTTTCTTTTCCTGTCCCTCACTTGCTGTTCTCCTGCAATAATCAATGTTCTTTTGGGCAACTCACAGGACCCGGACATACTGTGTATGCATAGTATGTCCTTCTCCCCTGTGCATGAATGATGTCATTACACAGGAGCATGCTCACTCCTGTCCTGCGTGTACTCTCACTGCAGTGTAGCGCGGGTAGCGAGCGTACTCCTGTATAGTGACATCATTCGGCGCGGGCACAGGGGAGGAGGACATACTGTGCATACACAGTACAGTATGACCGGGTTCTAGGTTACGTGGGTCGGCCAAAAGAATATCGACTATTGCGGGAGAACAGTGCGCGCTTTGCTTATTTGTCATCACGTACTTAAGCGCCGTCATCTTCCAAAAAATGACTGCGAATGTGCCATATACTGCTGCTCCATAGTATTTTCAACATCTGGGGGGGCGCAATTTTGATGCTTGCCATAGGCGCTGTTATCCCTAGATACGCCTCTGCTGGGCGACCAATGCACACATAGACTGACAGGCCATTGGGAATTGTACTATAGTGCGCTGAGTTAGAGTAAGCATTTTTAATGATTTTAAATATACAGTGTTATTAACCCTGCCATGGCAACAATAAAGTGTTTTTTATATGTGCTATTGAGACAGTTGTGTATTTTGGCTAAAGACTAATCACAACTGTAATTTGATCCCTCATCTGTGACTGCTGGCTGCCTCGGCAGAGCAGCTAATTTGTAAACACAGAATGTTAACCCTATGTCTGCTTCCATGAAAGCAGGGAGTAGACACGCTGCAGATTTATTGCAGAATTTTATCAGCTGTAACAAAGAAATGTTTTTCTTTTAGAGGAGAGAGGAAGTTCTGAGTTCAGGTTTAGGCTTCTGTGGTCTAAGCGTTACATTTTAGAGTGTAACTGCAGTTCTGGTTTTAAATTGAGCATTGCGCTTCCAAATGGTTCCTGCTGAGACAAAACAAATGTGAAATTGCTTGGGAGGGAGTTAACTACCTGTAATCTGCATCTGACATTATCACTGGCTGCCGCAACCATCATTGTAACGGATGGAGAAGAGGCAGGTCCAGGTCCTAAACCCCGTCTGCCTGTGCAGTGAGCCAGACTACAATTCCCATCATCCTACTGGTTTTCTGCTTCATTGGGGAGGGGCAGGATATGAGCAGATAGTCACACGACAGGTCGGTATTGTTCCCTCTCACACTTCACACAGTTACTAATTATACAATTACCGTTACATTCGTGCAATTCGTCACAGAGGTCAGTGAGGTGCTAATATCTCTGGCTTGCATGAAAACTGAATGCAAAATGTTCCAAAGACCGTTAAATGGGTTGAACAGAGGAGGTAATGTTCAATGGATGTCACTGACCCCCATTTTAGTCACACTGCCCTGGAAGTGACAGCTCTGTGTCCCTTGGCATCAGAGGCGGGACAAGGTCCTCCAGCACCCAAGGCTGAGACACCAAAGTGCACCTCCCTCCATCCCTCCCACCCCAGCCGTCACACACTGATTGCTATTAGACTAAGAGGGCCACAGGGCCCACAACCTCCCCAACACCTTAATATCTAGTTATCTGGCTTGCAGTCACTGTCATGTATCCCCTTATATCTTTCTGCTTCATACACAATTAGGAATGACAGCTGAATGAATTGTGCGCCCCCTCCTACACTGCGCCCTGAGGCTGGAGCCTCTCCAGCCTATGCCTCGGCCAGGCCCTGCTTGGCACCATTTACCTCCACATGAACAGGGATGGTTTTAGGTAAAATGGGGTCTTGGGAAAAAATTACTTTGGGGTCCCTATGCCTGAGGCGCACCTAAAAAAATAAGTAGTCTACATCATTTTGACTTTTCTGCATAGAAGTCATATGGAATTATCAGTTTGTGCAAGTTTTACTGCTGCAATTTGAGATATTTACATACAGTATTTTTGTTTAAACAATTAAAAATATGTACATATATTTTCTATTTTTTCAAAGCATATTCTCTCTTAAAAACACAAGCAAAGTCCAGATTTGTTATAATTAAATGGAATTAAAAAAGCCCTATTTGTCCTGGGAAAAAAAATAAATAAAACAAAACAAACAAAAAAACAAGACTAAGGCATCAGGGCCATTTTTGTGCGCTTTTCAGAGCGAATTGCGTTGTGCGCGTTCAGCAAGGTATTGATTTTCCCATGTAATTATTGTGCCTCGTTCACATCTATGCGCTGCGCTGAGCAACGTTATGAAATTGTAATGTTGCATGCATTTCTGTGCTTTGAGCTGTAAAGCGCACATCAATTCAGGTGAATGGGTGCGTTTTTTGCGCATACAAGCGCATAGAAACGCATGCGTTTTTTAACCGTAATTGAAAAAACAAACAAACACTTTTTCATTTGAAAACAAATCTTTATTGACAACTGCTACTGCTACTAAAGGCAAAACATGCTTAAAAAGTGCACCGCAAGTTACTAAAAACGCGAACTAAAGCGCACACAAACGCATGCGTTTTTATCATGCGCTTTTACACGTTTCTCTATGGACCCAATGTGAACAAGGCCTAAATGTGTTTGGGAAGACTAAAAACTGCCCAGGATCTTTCAACTCAAACCAAGCCATAGCAGTAGTGTAAACCTGGCTTGGCCCTATTAGATCGCTCAAAATTATCTCTGAGAAAGAGTTAAAGTGGACCTTAGCTCTTGCAGAGGACAGGAGGAAAACATAGAGAACTGCACCCTGTATGTATTTAGAGAGTTTAGCCTGTCTAATTTCCCCTCATCTTTGACTAATCACAGCTGTGTCAGGTGGTTGCCTTGGCAGAGCAGCTAATTTGTAAACACAGGACATTAACCCTATGTCCGCTTCCATGAAAGCAGGAAGTAGACACATTGCCGATTTAATGCAGGATTTGTATCAGCTGTAACAACGAAATGTGTTTCTTTTAGGCCCCATTCACACTTGCGTTTTTGTCACAGATCCGCATCGGAGCCGCATCGGAGCCGGACCGGAGCTGCATCGGAGCCGTACGGTACCCATCCGCATGCGATGCGGATCCGGTCCGTTTGCATGCGTATTTCTTGCGGCGTGCATGCGGCTGCGATGCAGATCCGTGGGGAGAAAGAAAAACAACAACAAAACTTTACCTAAAGTTGTGGGGTCAGCAGAAGGTGCACCTGGTGCACCTGTACAATCAGGTCCTCCGCTGTAGGCCTCACCTCCACCTCCGACATACTGCCAAACAGCTCCAGCACGTGTGTCACTGCTGCTCCACTCCAGATATGCTGGGCCCATGTGCCCCCATCCGAAATGGCCGCTGCACTACGCATAGGAAGTGGGGTAGAACATCAGGTGTTTGTAGCCAGTGTGTTCTGTGCTTCCGATTCCCATTGGTTTTCTGTTTCCGCATGGTCCAGTCAGGCTCCGGTCCGGGTGCGTGGGCCGGATGAGCCGGACCAAAAAATAGTGCATGTTGGAAAAGCCTCCGGAGTCCGGATCCGGTCCGGCTCCGTAGTGTACGGAACGTACGCGTGTGAATGTCCGCATAGCCTTTGCATTGCTATGCGGAACGTACGTTCCGTTTGTACAGTATACGGTCCGGATCCGATCAGGCGGATCCGGACAGGGAACGCTAATGTGAACCGGGCCTTAAGGTTATTATGCCTGGACACCAGACCACTCCGAAACTCCTTCATCAAAGATAAGAGGTGGGCGGAGCTCTTTTTGCATGACATGAGCAGTGCCTAGGCAGTGGTTACATGACTTAGTGAGTGGAGTATGAAGCTGCTGTCTGTGAGACAAACCATTATTTCACCCCTGCTACTAGTATTTATCATTTTAATATACTGCCTCCTTCCAGATTGCCAGGATTTGATATTTTAATACTAGTCCTCTTTAACGCATTATTTACAGAACGCCTCATTAGTTACCAAATATGAGCCCAAAAGCCCCTATTGTAGCCTTTATTACAGACTCGTCAAGCCTCAAATAAACGGCGTGCGTGTCGGCGTGACTTGAGAACCGGCAATTTGTGCGCCGCGTCTGCCGAATGTAAAGGAGGATTATTCACAGGGAATGCCCCGAAGGCCAGTTCTGAAAGCCGCAACATTAAATATAATGCAGACGTATTTCACAAATTGCCGCAGTTCAATATTTATATTGCAGCAATAACAAAACACCCCGCGTATCAATTACCGGCGGAGAGCAGGCATCCGTCTTCTCTCTGACATCCGCGCAGAGGGAGGCGGAGACCGGGGGAGAACTCCGCAAAAGTTTTCTAAATGCTCTCTGCAACTTGGAGCCCCAAAAACGTGGCCTGAATATCGGTAAGATGAGAATTGGGAACTTTTTGTAAGCTGGAAGAACCCAACGATACATAAATAGCTTCTTGTTGCTTTGGAAGCAAAAAAAATATCACCTTTTTGAGTTAAAGGAGGACTCTGCAGATGAAAACAAACCTACAACGTCAAAGTGATTTTCAGCCCTGAGTGGGAGAATTACCTGGACATCTGGCTGGGTATACATTGGTATGTTGTTGGTAAATAAGGATGGTGGGATATGCCCATTTTTGATTCCGCTTAAATCCTGATTTCCACCAATGCCGATAACTGATTCTGCCGATTTCTGTTTTCCAATTTCCCGGGGAGGCTTATTTTTTAGGGGGGGTGGTCATTTTATTGCATTCCCCGATTGGCCAAAAACCGTTCAAGTTGACTCTGTGTTCTCTGATTGGTCCGATGTTTCCGAGTCCTGTTATTGGGCTGTATGTGGTATTTCCGTTGTCCGAAATGAATGAGCATCCCTATTGGTGGAGGCAGCTTCGGGTATGGAGTATCAGGAGTACTATATCTAATAGTTTCATGCTTCAGCTGTGTAATTCTGTCCTCATTGGTGTATTACCGCCACTACTTCATCAATTCAAATACGTGACGTCAATGGTAAAACAACGCAGGTCTCCACAATCATACGAAGGATTAAGAATGACGTAAAATCACCAAACGGTGTCCAAAAAGCTGTCTCAAACGTGTTTACCATCACCAATGTAGGAAATGAGGCTTACCAGATACTAACAACCCACATTATAAGGTTGTATATAGGCTCAAGACACTTCCCATGGCGGTGCTAATCACCAAATATCACTGCGTTACTCCCAGGAAATTCCACAGGTGGTAACAAGCAACCGTTTTGCTAAACACAAAGTTAGTAGATCAGTTATATGAAGTGTAATATGTATTAAAGATACTTTGTAACAAAAAAAAGTTCCCCTGGGGGGTACTCACCTCGGGAGGGGGAAGCCTCAGGGTCCCAATAAGGCTTCCCCCTCCCCTGTAGCTGCAGGCAATCCAGCGCTTGCTCCTCCGAAGTGTCCCGGAATCCTCCCTCGTCAAGCCTGACAAGCGCTGATAAGTGCTGATTTATTTACCTTTCCTGGCTCCAGTGGGGGCGCTGTTGCGGCTCTCTGCACGGAGATAGGCTAAAATAGCCGATCTCCATCGAGTCTGCTCTACTGTGCAGGTGCAGGAGACTTGCGCCTGCGCAGTGGAGCGGCCTGACGGCTATTTTCACCTATCTCCGTGCGGAGAGCGGACACTGCGCCTGCGCTGGAGCCGGGGAGGTAAATATTGGTGCAGTTCCGAGGGGGATTTTCGTTGTGGGACCGAGGAGGGTGGGGGAAGCCTCAATAGGATCCGGAGGCTTCCCCCACCCGAGGTGAGTACCCTCCAGGGGAGGTTATCTTTGTTACAGGTTTTCTTTAAAATAGTCAGTGAGACACAGAAGAATCTATTAGGGGGGCCCTGATAATGGATGCAAGAGGTGTGCAAAGCTGGGAAATCAAGATTGCAGAGGTCCTGAGACTGACAAGAATACAACAGAGGACGGGAGCCCCAGGCAATGGTTGCAGCAAGTGAGTCAAGCTGGGAACTCAGGCTTGCAGAGATCTCATCAATGTAATCCCCCAGAGTTAGAAGAGGCGTAATTAACCTCTCCAGTCACTAAACACCTAAATATCAGTTGTGGGCGGAGTGACTTTTTGAAGGAGACGGATAAAAAAGGACAGTAAAAGCAATCAATCGTGATCCACGGTATTAATTTTATCTTCGTATGCACATAAAGTAATATATCATATAAGCAAAAACAGTAATAGCCGGTGTCACCTCGGCGAAGATCAATATCTTTGCCACAATAAACAGACCACTAAATCATCAATATTCGCAGCAGGAAAAATATATTTACAAAGGGCGGCACAAAGTCAGGTCTTATGTTCTGTCATATTGAACAATGTGAAAGGTGCAATTTATCCTGTTTAATAAACCCAACATAATCCGCCATCTTCCATCTGTCGGAGGGGGTCTACTGAGCGTCCCGCGGCCGTGTTGTGCACGCTTTGTGTGCTGAAGGAGAGGAACTTTTCATAAACTTTTCTAAAACTTTTCTCAAGGACTGAGAGAGGTAAAATAAAAGGAATATGAGTGTGTCTTAAAGAGACTCTGTAACAAAATGTTTAGCCTTATTTTTTCTATCCTATAAGTTCCTATACATGTTCTAATGTGGTCTGTCTTACTGCAGCCTTTCCTAGTTGCACAGTGGCTGTATTATCTCTGTTATATAATCTAATCTTCTTTCCTCTGATGGCTTTGTGGGGCTCAGGCACTCAGGCAGGAATGTGCTGCTCTGCTTGTGATAGGATAGAAGCTATACACACCCTCTCCAGCCCCCCTGCAGGCTCTGTGTGAGTCACAGACTGAGTTCCTCTCAGCTTATCACATGCCATGTCTTTTGTTTGTAAACACTGCCTAAAACTGGCAATTACAAGCCAGGATTGCAGCAGGGAGTGGCAGAAACAGCACAGAGGGGCCCAGGAGAACATAATGAATAGAGTGGTATGCTTTTTATTGTAAGAATTTTAAAGTAAAGATTCTTTTTAAAGTGGGATTGTAAGCCACAAAATCAAATTCCATTTACCCACTGCTCTGCGTATATTATGAAGTCTACATGCAGTCTGCATTGCAAGCATTCCAATATAATCATAAATGTGTCTGTTGTAATGAATCTTATCTCAGTCAGCCTGGCTCTATTCTGGTACATTGCCAGGGAGTAGGAAACTTATCTCCCTTTCCACATTCCTGCTCCTCACTGATTGGCTAAGGGCAGTTCAGTGTGACACAAGGATCTGAAGGGAAATACACCTCACCCCTCTGCAGAAGCTGCTGAAATACAATCTATGCTGCGCTCACATGTGTTTACAAAGCAAGCTAGATATGACCGTGCAGTTTCTAGGAGAAGAAAAAAAAGTAAGGGACAAGAAGTTAAGGGACATCAGGATTGGCTTCAGTCAGAGGCAGTGAAAATGGAAAATGTCTTTTCTTTTTATTTACTATATAAAATTCACTGAAATCAAAACATGGACAGTGCAATATATATAAGAGTAGAGCAAGAATTTATCTACTTATATATGTGTTTTTTTTTCCTGGGATAGTATGGCTTTAATAAATTTGAATATCTTCCAAAAGTGAATTTATTTCAGTAGTTGAATTCAACTTACACATTATGTAGATGAAACTCATGTATTATATAGATAATACTCATATATTGTATAGATGTATTACGTACAGTGTAATATATTTTAAGTTTTCCTCTTTCAATTTTGCAGATTATAGCCTGCAGACAATGAAAACCCACAACTCAGTATCTCAAAAATTGAATTATTATCAAAAGTTGAATATTGTAGATTGACAGTGTCTCATTCCACTCAGCTAATTCACTCAAAATATCTGCAAAGTTTTTCTGAGCGACACCTGCAATGAGAAGGGATATGGAGATAATAACCCCTGAACAAGCATACGGATCAGATCGTTCACTAAAGTTTGATTGGATTCGTTGCATGCTTGTTTCAGGTGTGTTATCCAGACACTACTGCAGCCAGAGAGATCAGCGGGACTGTCAGGCAAAATTTCCTCCGATGGAGCAGTTATAGTGTGAAGAAACGTGATAAGTCAGCAGGAGGCGGCTCTTTCCGCGCATGGCATTGCGGAACGCGGAAAAACCGCCGCGTCTGATGTGGCGGTTAGCGCACATGGGCCTGTTGCGAACATTCTGACCCAGCGCGGGGAGGCCGCCGCCGGTGCGGATGGCGGTGCGACCAACCCCGCGCACGGGTCAGCAAGCACATTGCAAGACAGTACTGGTGTGGCTGGGACTGATAGTCCGCCAAGGTTCAGAATGACGCGCGTGCGCGCAGAGAGGCAGAACCTATATGGCAGCCAGAAAAAGGTCAGCTGACCAAGCTGGTCAGCTGACAATTCTGTGTCCTCTCATTGGTCCAGCACTTAGGGAGGTGCTGGAGAGTGTCTGTGTATATATACTGCTGGCTGTTCAGTTGCTGGTTGTCTGGCGTTGCGATCACAACGTGGTAGCCCTCAGACCTGAGTCAGATCCTAAAGTGTGCCGGGACCAGCTGGAGCGGTAATCCTACACTTAGCTAGATTCTGTTGATAGTCTAAAGTACTAGTTTGATTGTGATTATCTGTTATGACCTTTTGCTTGCCTGACTATTCTCCTGAACTCTGATCCTGTACCTTGCTATTCTGATATTCTGTTGCCGAACCCCGGCTCGCCCTAAGACTCCGCTTCTGCCTCCTGATTCTGTACCTCGATATTTCTGATACCCTGTTGCCGAACTCTGCTTGTTTATTAGACCCCGCCTCCGCCTTCTGAATCTGTACTGTATCTGTCTGTGTGGCTTTGACCTGGCTTGTCCGACCTCGAGAACCGACCTTACTGTTAGAGGCGGTTTCCAGTCCTGGTAGGGACACTTCCTCCTGAGTGTCACTCTCGGGTAGTCCTTCCTACTCTCAGCCTGACTCCTCCTCCCTGGAGAGTTCAGGCCTTCAGAAGGAATTTGTGCAGTACTCCTTACTGCCCTGAGGCCTAGTCCTCTAAGTGTTAATGTTACACCAAACACTACACTCTACTCAGGTGTCCAGAGGTTAGCTTATATATCTGATTATCGGTGATACTGCAGATCATCAATAATCTGGTATATATCTGTATTCCCAGTGATACTGCAGATCACCGGTAATCAGATCCTCTCTGTGTTACACCGATCATTACATATAGCCCACGATACGCCTGTCAGACCCTACACACTGCAGTGTCTTGTTGTGAGGATGCTATTAAGGCGATGATGGGTTAACCGTTAGTCTGGTACCCAGAACCTTTTACATTTTATTGTAGATGGTGCTAAAAGCTCTTGCTTTATGGGGACACAGCCTTCTTCCTAATTCCCTCACACGTCTGACCTCTAGGGATGGTTGAAAATCAGATCTTTGATACTATGGAAATTTAGATTTCCGCCTATGCCGATTTCCATTTTTCCGATTACCTGAGTTCCGTTGTCAGGCTTGTCTGGTCAATCACCACAGGTCAGACTGTATGCTCATATGACTGACCCAGAGCCCAGCCCATAACACCTGCACAAACTCCTGCCTAACACAATACTAATATACCCCCTGCAGGTAGATGTAGCATACAGTTTGACAGATAGCTAATCACCAGACAGAACCTAATGATTCTTGGCAATGCAATACTGGGCACAGTGGATATAAATATACAAGATAGTCACATGAGGCCTAGTGGATGAGGCTATCTAGACGGCAGAAGTGCCAGGAGTTTCTGGTGACAGTGAGGGAGTACAGATAGGCACTTTCCAGATATAGCGTAGTCAAGGCAGGCCAAAGTCAGTCCAGGCAGAGTTCATGCAAATCCGTGTCCAAGCAAAGGTCAATCCAGACGGCAAAGCAAGCGTAGTCAAGGTACAAGGCAAGATTGGCAACAGGAATCCAGCAGAGATTAAGCGTGGTCAGGATACAAGGCAATAGTCGGCAACAGGAATCAATCAGAGGTTAAGCGTGGTCAGGATACAAGGCAATATTCGGCAACAGGAATCATTCATCACAGTGAGCGCTACCCAGCAACAAGCCAAAGCTAATGCTATCACGGACGGTGACTGGGGGGCGCTCACCAAGGTTATATTCTAGGACTAACCAATCACCAGAAAGCAGGTTTGAAAACAAACCAATAGTATTCCAGCGTGTCAGCTAATCAGCTGACACGCAAGCAGGGAAGTCAGTGTCACTGTTTACATCGGCGGAGCGCATACTGAGAGCACGTCCTCCGCCTATCCAATGAGATCTGAGAAGCCTCCTGCGCTCCAGTGACATCAGTGGCTCGCCGAGACCTAGAAGTAAGAGCTGCAGCCCGGGCCTCGGCATTGCCCGATATGGACTGGGGCAAGGTTAGGCACCACTTAGGGTTAGGCACCACCAGGCTAGTCTGAGTGTTAGGCACCACCGGGGAGGAGGTTTTAGGGTTAGGTACCACCGGGGGGAGGAGGGTCTTAAGGTTAGGTACCACCAGGGGGGGGGGTCTTAGGGTTAGGCATAGGTAGAGGAAAGGTTAGGTTTAGCCTTAGTAAAATATTGTTAAATATTACTGGTATCTGAATGTAGTAGTAGACTATCACTAATTTTAGCAATATTCTACTAGCTGCGAACTCCACCCCCTTTTTTTCAGGTGCCTTTTTTCCATGTATGCATTAGGGTCGTACAGATATCATATATTAACAGTATGTTGATATTTTCATTTGGCACATTATTGCTCTGCTATAGAGTTGGCTGATAATAGAATTAAAGTTTGCTTCACGTTTTTACCATCATTTCATCGTCTTTCGCTTTTGCAGCAGCTCAACAGATGGCTAATGACTTTTCGGCAAGATATCCTGAAAATGCCCGTGACGAGTTAATGTTTCTGGGTCATTAAGCCACTGAATGGAACTTGTACTGAATTTTAGACCAAGCTGAAACTGTTTTAATATGTAAGCGAAATGCTGGAATCTCATTTCTCAGGGACCTTGTGTGACCGAGATGAGGGCGGCAGAGAGGAGAGCTACTCAAACGCGCCTATGATTATTGATTCTTTTTATTTTAAAAACAGCACAGGCCCGCACTTTATATTAAGTGTCTTCATTTATATAACCCGAGGTCAGCATCAAATGTTCGGAAGTCTCTTAAACTGCAGAAAGTGTACAAAAGGAAGCAGACTAAATTGCAGAAAGGTAAAAAAAATAGGAAACAGCGCGAGCAGCAATAACTTCAGTGTACCTGAAAATCAGGGAGGTATTAAAAGTGACATTGGGAAAATTCTATAAGGTGCTAATCCACTTCCATAAAAAAATAAAAAATCACAAAAATGTTAAAGGGGATTTGGGGAACTGAAGTAAGAGGTATCTGGAGACTGCCATATTTATTTCCTTTTAATCAATACCAGTTGCCTGGCAGCCATGCTGGACTATTTCTCTGCAGTAGTATCTGAATAAACACCAGAAACAAGCATGCAGCTAGTCTTGTCAGATCTGACTTTAAAGTCTGAAACACCTGATCTGCTGCATGCTTGTTCAGGGGCTATGGCTAAAAGTATTAGAGGCAGAAGATTAGCAGGGCTGCCAGGCAACTGGTATTGCTTAAAAGGAAATAAATATGGCAGCCTCCATATACCTCTCTCTTCAGTTCCCCTTTAAAGCGGTATCGTCACCATAAAAATCAAATTTCAACAGCAACTGGTCTGAGTGTATTAAGTGATAAAGATGCTAATCCTGCATTCAAAACTTTCAAAACTTTTTATGCTGTTATGATTTGGAGTTATCACATACTTAAGTAACACTGGCCCTTTAGTAGTCGTGCCAAAGAATTGCATGCTGGGGGTTCTTTTTATCTATAATATACTAGCTGATTGCCCGGCGTTGCCCGGGTATGTATTTGGCTGGTGTTGGCTCCGCCTACTTTTTCTAACCCTAACACATAATTACTCACTGACCAAGTTTGTGAGCTTTGCGGTCTTTGGTATCAATAATCTGCTTTGAAATGAAACAAATCTGATTGGCTGTGTGTGGCTCCACCCCTTTTCTGAATTTGAACCCCAGTCACACAATGACCAACTGTACCAGGTTTGAGGCCTGTGCCATTAACAGTTCAAGAATGGTAGCAATTAAATATTCCCCTTGAAAAGCAACAGATGAAGTTTGATTCACTTTTGTAGACTCCACCCACTTTTCTGAATATTAATCCCAGTAACCAACTGTGCAAAGTTTAAAAACCCTGGCATTAACAGTGTAAGAATGGCTGCAGTTTACATTTTCCCAGTGAAATGTGTATTTGTCTCCACCCACTGATGATCCGGCATTGCCCGGGAATGTATTTGACTGGTGTTGGCTCCGGCCACTTTCTAACCCTAACGCACAAACACTCAATGACCAAGTTTGTGAGCTTTGGGGTCCTTGTCATCAATAATTTGCATATTCCCATAGAAATGAAACAAATCAGGCTGTTTGTGGCTCCGCCCCTCTCCAGCATTCAAACCCCAGTCACCCAATGACCAACTGTAGCAGGTTTGAGGGATCTGCACTTAACAGTGTAAAAATGGCAGCAATTTAAATATTCCACTTGAAAATCAACAGGTGAATTTTGATTGGCTATTATAGGCTCCACCCACTTCCCTGAATATTAATCTCAGTCACCCAGTGACCATCTGGGCAAAGTTTGAGAACCCTGCCATTAACAGTGTAAGAATGGCTGCAGTTTATATTTTCCCAGTGAAATTTGGTTTTGGTTCCGCCCACTATTTGTAACCTAGACACACAGTCACTCAATGACCAATTTTGTGAGCTTTGGGGTCCTTGGCATCGATAATTTGTACTTTCCCATGAAATGAAACAAATCTGATTCACTGTTTGTAGCTCTGTCCCCTTTTCTGAATTTGAACCTCAGTGACCCAATGACCAACTGTACCAGGTTTTAGGCTTGTGCCATTAACAGTGCAAGAATTGCAGCAATTTTAATATTCTCCTTGAAAAGTGACATGTGATTTTTGATTGGCATTTTTAGGCTCCACCCACTTTTCTGAATATTAATCCCAGTCACCCAGTAACCAGCTATGCTAAGTTTGAGAACCCTGCCATTAACAGTGAAGAAGGGCTGCAGTTTACAATTTCCCAGAAAAATCTGTTTTTAACTCCACCCACTTTTTATAACCTTGACACAGTAACTACTCAATGACCAAGTTTGTGAGCTTTTGGGTTCCTGGCATCAAAATTGTGCTAATGGAAGCAGTTTATCCAGCAAAGAAATCTGGTTCTTTTTGGCTCCGCCCCTTTACTGAATTTGAACCCCAAACACTTAACAACCGACTGTAGCAGGTTTGAGGCCTCTGCTATTAACAGTGTGAGAATGGCTGCAGTTTCAATATTCCCCTTGAAAATCAATAGGTGAATTTTGATTGGCTCTTGTAGGCTCCACCTACTTTTCCGAATATTAATCCTAGTCACCCAGTGACCAACTGTGTGAAGTTTGAGGACCCGGCCATTAACAGTGTAAGAAAAGCTGCAGTTTACATTTCCCCATGTAAAAAGTTAGTTGTTTTTGGCTCCGCCCACTATTTCTAATCTTGACATACAGTCACTTAATGACCAAGTTTATGAGCTTTGGGGTCTTTGGCATCAATAAGTTGCATTTTACCTTTGAAATTAAACAAATCTGATTGGCTGTTTTTGGCCCGCTCCCTTCAGAATTTAAATCCCAGTCTCCCAGTGACTGACTGTAGCAAATGTTAGGCCTCTGCTATTAAGAGTGTATGAATGGCAGCAATGTAAATATTCCCCTTGAAAATCAAAAGGTGAATTTTGATTGGCTGCTGTAGGCTCCACCCACTTTTCTGAACATTAGTCCCAGCCACCCAGTGGCCAACTGTGTCACGTTTGAGAACCCTGCCAATAACAGAATGGCTGAAATCAATCTAACAAATCTGATTGGCTGTTTGTGGCTCCACCCCTTTAGTGCATTTGGACCCCAGTCACCCAATGACTGACTGTATCAGGTTTGAGGCCTCTGCCACTAACAGTGTAAGAATGGTAGCAATGTGAATATTCCCCTTGAAAATCAATAGGTACATTTTGATTGGCTGTTGTAGGCTCCACCCACATTTCTGAATGTTCATCCCAGTCACCCAGTGGCCAATTGTGTAAAGTATGAGAACCCTGCAATGTAAAAAATGAAGTTGTTGGCACCGCCCACTTTTTCTAACCTTGACATACAGTCACTCAATTATCAAGTTTATCAGCTTTGGGTTCCTTGGTATCAATACTTTGTATATTCCCATTGAAAAATAAACAAATCTGGCTGTTTGTGGCTCTGCCCCCTTCCTGAATTTGGGCTACAGTCACCCAGTGACCAACTGTACCAGGTTTGAGGCATCTGCTTTTACCAGTATAAGAGAATGGTAGCAGATGAAATATTCCCTTTGAAAATCAAATGGGGAATTTTTATTGGCTGTTGTAGGCTCCACCCACCTTCCAAAATCTTAATCTGTCACCCAATGACCAACTGTGCAAAGTTTGAGAACCCTGCCATCAACGGTGTAAGAATGGCTGCAGTTTATATTTTCCCAGTAAAAGTAGTTTTGGCTCCGCCCACTTTTTGTAACCTTGACACACAGTCACTGAATGACCAAGTTTGTGAGCTGTCAGGTTCCTGGCATCAAAAATGTGTGAATGGAAGCAGTTTATCCACCAAGGAAATCTGATTGGCTGTATGTGGCCCTGCCCCTTTAGTGAATTTGGACCCCAGTCACCCAATGACCGACTGTAGCAAGTTTGAAGCCTCTGCCATTAAAAGTGTAAGAATAGCAGCAGTTTAAATATTCCCCTTGAAAATCAATATGTGAATTTTGATTGGCTGTTGTAGGCTCCACCCATTTTCTTGAATCTTAATCGCATTCACCCAGTGACCAAGTGTGGCAAGTTTGAGAACTCTGTGATTAACAGTCTAAGAATGGCTACAGTTTACATTTTCCCATTTAAAATGAACGGCTGAAATTTGATTGGCTGTTTTATGATCCACCCACTTTTCCTGGATTTGTAACCTCGGTCACCAAGTGACCAACTGTGCCATGTCTGGGGACTCTGGCTTGATTACTGTGAGAATGGCAGCCTTTTCCATTTTTTCCATTGACTTGAATGGGTGGAATCTGATTTGCTGTTTGTAGCTCCGCCCAGGTGTGCAGGGGGGCCGCGAGACCCCCAGAACATATCATCCCAGGTAGTAAGGGATCTGCGTACCAAGTTTCGTTCAAATCGGTCAAGCCGTTTTCGCGTGATCGCGGCACACACACACACACATACACACACACATACACACACACATACATACATACATCCGATTTTATATATATAGATTCCTCCTCTTCCCTTTATTTCCCTGCCAGCTTCTTATCTGAAACCTAATCCCTTAAAGAGAACCTGTACTGAGTAAAATTATTTAAAATAAACACATGAGGTAACTTCAAATGAACATTACATAGTTACCTTGCCATCAGTTCCTCTCAGAAGCTTGCCATTTTCTTCTGATAATGATCCCTTCCAGTTCTGACAACATTTTGTCAGAATTTAAATATATCAGTTGCTGTCAGTTATTTATAAGTTGCTGTCAGTTATAGCTGAGAGGACAACTGATGTGCCAAGTAATGTCTATTTTTTCCTATGGCTCAAGTGGGTGATGTTACAGTTTAACTGTGTGCTGACCAGAAAGCTGTTATGGGGTAATAGCCATTTTCAAAATGGAGGACGGGGAATTCCCTTGGTCACAGTGGACAAACCGGATGTGGGAAAAGAAAAAGAGTTTGAGGAGTAGACTACACGAGTGGTAAGTATGACTTGTGTATGTTTATTTTTACTTTAATTTTCAGTTCAGGTTTTCTTTAATCACTTGTGTTTACAAGCAAGGCTGAGGCGACTCAGCGATTGGAGGAGACAAGAAAAAAAGTAAAGGGCAGAAATGACATCACGAGTTAGCCTTAACTGTGGGCAAAAGACATGGCCCCCACCGCTAACAGAATTCTCGTCATTTACTATATAACATTCACTGAAATCAAAACGTGGACAGTATAATACATGTGTTATGTAAGTAGATCAAGTATTTATCTACTTATATATGTGTTTTTTTCCCTGGCATAGTATGGCTGACCCTACTGCTTTAAAGTCTGAAACACCTGATCTGCTGCATGCTTGTTCAGGGGCTATGGCTAATAGTATTAGTGGATCAGCAGGGCTGCCAGGCAACTGGTATTGCTTAAAATGAAATAAACATGGCAGCCTCCATATACCTCTCTCTTCAGTTCCCCTTTAAGAGGGAGAAAGAGGCGCCCAGGGTATGATACAACTATGCTAGCTTGATTTTCTTCTGGCACTGTATTTGGCCTGAGGAACTGGGCTGAGACCCACGAAAACGCATTTCCAAGTGCACATTGAAGTACATTACAAATTATTTGAACGTGTCATCATTGAGGTAAGCCTGCTCAAACTTCTTTCATTTTAGTTGCTTTTAACATAGTTTTATCATACCCTGGGTGCCTCTTTCTCCCCTTTGTGTTACCCACCCTCCTTCGGGAGGCATATTCTATTTGGCCAGGTTTCCTAGTACCACTTTTGCAACTATCTAGAACTTTTCGTATCAAGAGATCCAGCCTAACTGGTCACCCGAGTGGAGTCAGGTTTTGGCATCTCCAGCTGCCTACAGTGGTTGGTTTCCTGTTTTCAGCCATTTTTATTGACTCTACAACACTTTCTTATAGTCGTGTCTCACTGCACCATCGGGACTCCCGGTGTCTCTGTGTTTTTTTGTTTTTTATCCAGGGTGCCCCCGCCCCTTTTTTCATCCTGCTTACGCATTACAAAAATGTACGCTTTTTTTTTAAAGTAGCCTATCCTCTTCCTTTTCCTCTCTGCCTCAGCTTGGAAATCAAGTTTGTAGAAAGGCAATGGAATGAGTTGTGGCTGCACATGGAGTGTGAACAGACATTTGGCATCCTAGTGTAGCTCTAGCTATAGAGATGGTCAGTGAGATGCAGATATTCTGTACAGTAATTTGTATGCAGCACAAAACTTCCTGATCATTTTATTGAATGCATACAATTCACAATAAATTTGTTTGCATTTCAGAAATATACAGACATATAATAATACTTAAAAAAAATAATCACAGTGGTATAATAAACAACAGTAAAATGACTAAGGGCTGTATGCTGGGATGATTAGGAGATAGACAGTTTAACAGTTAAAAGATGATAAGTGTTTGATCACTGTCCTTATTTTAACCACTTCACCACTGAGGGGTTTTACCCCTTGAACACCAGAGCAATTTTCACCTTTCAGCGCTCCTTCTATTCATTCATCTATAACTTTATTATTACTTATCGCAATGAAATGAACTATATCTTGTTTTTTTCGCCCCCAATTAGGCTTTCTTTAGGTGGGACACTATGCCAAGAATTATTTTATTCTAAATGTGTTTTAAAAGGAAAATAGGAAAAAAATGTGGGAAAAAATTATTATTTTTCAGTTTTCAGCCATTATAGTTTTTAAATAATGCATGCTACTGTAATTAAAACCCATAAAATTTATTTGCCCTTTTGTCCCGGTTATAAAACCATTTAAATGATGTCCCTATCACAAAGTTTGGAGCCAATATTTTATTTGGAAATAAAGGTGCATTTTTTTCAGTTTTGCGTCCATCCCTAATTATGCGCCCATAGTTTATAAAGTAACAGTGTTGTACCTTCTTGACATAAATATTTAAAAAGTTCAGTCCCTAAGGTAACTATTTAAGTTTTTTTTTTTTATTGTAATTTTTTTTTTTAATTACAAAAAAAAAAAAAAATTGGGGAGTGTGGGAGGTAATGAGTTATTTTTTTGTGTAAAACTAATGTATTTGTATATGAAAAATGCTTTAGCGTGTAGTTTTACTATTTGGCCACAAGATGGCCACAGTAACTTTTTGGTTATGCGACCTTCAAGCGTAGGAAGTACGCTTGCAGGAAGTTCAGGGAGGCTGGGAAACTGTTTTTTTTTCACAATGATTGCGCTGCTTCTCATAGAAGCAGCCTATCATTGCGGGGGGCTTAGATCAACGAACGGGAACGTTTTTTCCCGTTCAATGATCTCCGGGCGAGCGGGCGGCGGCGTGCAGGAGCGCACGCACGAGCAAGCGGGATATCTCCGTCCCTGGGGGTGAAAGGTTGGAAAAAGGGACGGAGATATCCGCACCGCAGGGGTAAAGTGGTTAATTATACTAGTTGAAAAAATACCGGGAAAATAATATGACAGTAAGTAGGAACTATTTGTTCTAACTAACGATGATGAAATAATAATGGTAATAATAATAATACAATAATTATTACTATTGTTAATAATAGTCACAATTTTTTATTATTACATCATAATTATGTTTACCTGCAGTGTTTGATCACTTTTCAACCACCACAAGGCAAGAACAATACAAATAATAATTTGCTTTGCTTACTATATTATTTCAGTTGAAGTAAGAAAGTATAATGAAAATAGTGATAGTCGCATATCTTTGTCATGACATTCAGAGGAAAATGATGTTTTTGTTGCGCCGGCAGCACGGCGGTCATTTTCCCGCAGACTGATCCGGAAACCAGAGGCGGTTATTTGCTTGTCTTTCTCCCCTATAATCTCTGGTGGTGGCCATGAGGGTGAGACAATGTGAAGGATTATAATAAGACCTGTCACTCCGTCCTTGCACTATCTGATGTCCTATGGAAAAGGTGACATTGATAAAACAAGACATAACTGGCATGAGGAAATTAATTCCATGTTAAATGTCAGGATATATTAGAGGCGATCGTCAGTGTCCCTGCGGTCTGTGGAATAACACAGCTGTTCTCTGGCGCTCACTTTGTCTTCGACTCACTTTTAAAGAGAAACAGTGGTGTTGAAAATATGGAGGCTGCCATGACTGGATCTAGGTTTGTTGGCCGTGGGCCTGGCTGAGTCAGAGACAGACGCAGAAGTCTTTAGTTTCCACACAATATTTTAAAAGCATGCTATTAATCTATAGTACTATATATTTCACTAATATTATAAATGCAAAAGTTTGGATGTTTGTTACATAGTAAATTACCTGGAATAACATATAGGATGCTTTTTATCCCCATAACCAAAAAGTGGGCGGAGACAAATGCACATTTCACTGGTAAAATATAAACTGCAGCCATTCTTACACTTTGCACAGTTGGGCACTGGGTGACTGGGATTAATATTCAGAAAAGTGGGTGGAGCCTATAAAAGCCAATCAAAATTCACCTATTGATTTTCAAGGGGAATAGTTCATTGCTGCCATTCTTGCACTGTTAATGGCACAAGCCTCAAACCTGGTACAGTTGATCATTGCGTGACTGAGGTTTAAAGGGAAGGTCCAAGCAAAATAAAAAAATGAGTTTCACTTACCTGGGGCTTCTACCAGCCTCATACAGCCATCCTGTGCCCTCATAGTCAATCACTGCTTCTCCAGTCCCCCACTGGCAGCTTGCCGACCTCGGAGGTCGGCAGGACGCATTGCGTACATTTTTACGCATTCCCGCTAGTGCAGGAACATCAACACATACATTTTTACGCGTTACTGGCTCAATGCGTAAAAATTTACGCATTGAACCACTAGCGCGTAAAAATGTATGTGTTGATGTTCCTGCACTAACGGGAATGCGTAAAAATGTATGCAATGCGGCCTGCCGATCTCCAAGGTCGGCAAGCTGCCAGCGGGGGACTGGAGCAGCAGTGAGTGACTACAAGGGCACAGGATGGCTGCATGAGGCTGGTAGAAGCCCCAGGTAAGTGAAACTCATTTTTTTATTTTGCTTGGACCTTCCCTTTAAATTCAGAAATTGGGGTGGCGCTACAAACAGCCAATCAGATTTGTTTCATTTCAATGCAAATAATTGATGCCAAACACTGCAAAGCTCACAAACTTGGTCATTGAGTGATTAAATAATTGTGTGTTAGGGTTAGAAAAAGCTGGTGGAGCTAACACCAGCCAAATACATAAACGGGCAACGCCAGGCCATCAGCTAGTATACTAGTATTATTATGGTGTATATCTATGATATTTCACTCTGCGACCTGCTAACGCTGATCCGCGGCCACAGAGTGGCTCCCCCAGGACCGCCTCACGCATCAAGTCCTGGGGCGGAGATCAGTGCGGATGCGTAAGCATCCACATTGAGTGATGGAGTGGACAACAGCCTGCTAGCCCACAATTGCGGCTAGCAGGCTGTTAGAAATAAAAAAAAACCTGTTTGTTTTTGTTTATACAGCACAGCGATCTATGCGCAAGGCTGTAAGAGGACAGCTTAGTGACAAAACTGTCCCCTCGAGTGGCTTACAATGTGATCCACTCTCATAGGCTGAAGTTTATGAGAGGTGATCACTAATTGGATCTCGGGTGGGGAGGGGAATAAAAGAAAAATAAAGATATTTATTAAAAAATAAATAAGAATAAAATTAATTTAAAAAATAAATAAACCTAAAAACTCAGAAGCAATCACATGCCACCTACAGAAAGCTCTGTTGGTGACAATAAAAGGAGGCAGAATTCATTTGTGTGCTAAGTTGTATGGCCGTGCAGCGAGCTGTTAAAGCTGCAGTGTGCTGAATTGTAAAAAAGTCATCAGTTGCTCAGTCTCATCAGTTGGGGTCTTCTGCACATGCACAGCCCCTCTATGCAGTCGAGTCTGATGGTGTGGCTGAGCCAGTTACCAGCACACCAACTGATCGGGAAGGGGGGGGGGCTAGCCAGATCAGGCAGCATCTATTATTGCTGCTCCCGCCCCTCCCACATGCAATTCTCCTCTGCTTTCACTTCCATGACCTCTGGAGTCATGATGATGCACAAGCAGCTCTGTGCGGAGGAGAGCGGTGATTGGCATGGAGGGGGCAGAGAGAGGCAGGCAGCATGCTCTGGAGAGCCAGTGACAAAGCTCTAATAGGGCAAGAAGGGCACACAGAGGCATGTCCTGCAGATGGAAACATGTGTCCCTTTTCTACATTTAAAAACCCGCCTCGGGTACACTTGAAGCCTAAGAATCATTCAAACTGCCAGAAGGAATAGTTTTGTGGTCTTATTGACCCGATGAAGTGGGAAATTCCCAAGAAACACATGGTTTTGACCCTACTTTAGTGCAATAAACTCATGAAAATTCAATTGAGTTATATAGACAGTGTTGGCTGCTTTTAAATCCACTGAGAGGTAAACCAACTACGGTATATACTCGCATATAAGCCGACCCGTGTATAAGCCGAGGTACTCACTTTTCCCTCAGAAACCAGGAAAAAGTGATTGCCTCGCATATAAGCCCCTTCCCCAGTATAGCCTCCTCCACAGTAGCCAGATGTTCCCCCAGTACAAGTCAGCCCCCCTCCCCATAACCAGATTTGCTCCAGGATCATTCAGCTGTGTCTCAAGAAGCCCCTAGATGGCGTTATAGTTATGAGACACAGCGATTGCCAGACAGGAAGAATCACTCATCATTGCACCGCTTGCACGCTCCGCTCCACAACTCCACAAGCCAGGAGACACAGGTAGTCTTGAGCAGCACACTCTGCACACCATGTTGCAGGGGATGGGGGCACGGACACAGCAGGGAGCCAGCTGGTAAGAGCAGGATCACTAGTGCAAGATCCTTACTCTCCTCTGCCAGTAACAAAACCTGCCCCACCATCTGTTCTGCTCCACCGACTCGCATATAAGCCGAGGGGGTAACTATTCACCACATTTTTATGCTGAAAAATTAGGCTTATACGCGAGTATATGCAGTATACTTTTTCTTTTTAAACATTTTCAAATTATTTTTGCATTTTTTGGGTGCCTCTATCTACCAAGTATTAAAAAAAACCAAAAATAAAATAAAGTTCACACTGCTACTTACCGTGAAGAAGAAAAAGTAAATAAAAAGGAATAGATGATGTTCTTACTCTAAGCTGTTCTTTGTGGCTGAATTATCGGTGGCATTCCTTTTTAAAGAGAACCACAGATGAAGCACCCTCTTGTATTTTACCTTATAAATCAGTGGGAACATGACAGTAAACACCTAATCTGCTCTTTGTTTCATTGTTCTCTGTTTAATCTGACTGTTATCACCTCTGATAAGAATCCCCGACTGAGCACTCAGTCTAGCTTTGCTATGAAAAGATTATAGCTGAGTCTGTCTTCTCTGGTGTCTTTTCAAACCCAAGCCTGCCCCCTTGTGGCTCTGCTATAATGACTCAGCTATAATTATTCCCTGCAAAGCCAGACTGAATGCTCAGTCCGGGATTCTTATCACGGCTGATAACAGACACATTTAGCAGTGAGGATGAAACAGAGAGCAGGGTTGGTGTTTTCTCCAATGTTCTTACTGATCTATGTGGTAAAATACACAAGGGTGCTTCGTCTCTGGTTCCCTTTAAACAACCATGGTTTGTAGTTCAGCCTCGGAAGTGACTTTGCAGCAAAGTTTTTGCCCTTAAAGAGGAACTGTAACGACAAAACGGCCCCTGGGGGGTACTCACCTCGGGTGGGGGAAGCCTCAGGATCCTAATGAGGCTTCCCACGCCGTCCTGCGTCCCTCGGGGGTCTCGCTGTAGCCCTCCGTACAGCCGTGACGCAATATTTACCTTCCTGGCTCCTGCGCAGGCGCTCTGATGCCTCTCGGCGCCGAAGTAGGCGGAAATACCCGATCGCCGTCGGGTCTGCTCTACTACGCAGACGCAAGTTTCCGGCGCCTGCGCAGTAGAGCGGACCCGACGGAGATCGGGTATTTCCGTCTATTTCCGTGCCGAAAGTCGCCACAGCGCCCCCGCTGGAGCCAGCAAAGGTAAATATTGAACTGACAGTCGGCTCTGTCGCCGGCTGTTCGGAGGGCTGCGGCGAGACCCCCGTGGGACAGAGGACGGCGTGGGAAGCCTCATTAGGATCCGGAGGCTTCCCCCACCCGAGGTGAGTACCCCCCAGGGGAGGTTTTTGTTGTTACAGAGTCTCTTTAAGGAAGGAGTCCTCTGAGGTTTTCAGCAAATAAAAATATATTAAATAAGAGAAACCATAATTATTTAGAGACGTGATGACCAAGAAACCTCTCAGAAGCCAAACATCACTTACTGTAAAAACCGCAGAAACATTTATCCCTCTGACGCGTTAAAGAATAGCCGCCCCTGTAAACAAGCCAGCCTGACAATAAAAACTGATGAAGAAGGAAAAATGCCATTTAATATAATTAAAAAGCCACTTGAGCAGAGAGAGAGGCTGGGAGGTGCGAAAACGCTGCCAGTGCCGCCATAAGAATCGCAAGCGCAATGTTCTTATGATCATTTAATAAAGGATTATTATTTGTATTTATGAAAAGAACATCTGTTTGATTACTCGGAGAGCGTGCCGCTCACAGGGGAGAGGATAAAGTCCTTCAGAAATTTGTTTGCATTTGGGAAAACTTGTTCGCTCTTTTCATCCTCACCTTGCAAAGTCCTGGTAGAAAAAGAGACTGTTTAAAGGACACCCGAGGCGAAAATAAACTCATGAAGTAAACAACTGTATCTGTCTTCTTTCTCCTAAAAATGACTTTTTAAGATATTCCACAGTTTTATTTTATGTTTAAACCTACTTTTTAAGTTTTAACTGTTTTATTGTTTTTCTCAATGACACATTCATTGAAGTATGCTAAAGCTAAAATCTATAAACTATTGACCCTTTTTATCTTGTTCCTGCTCTCAGAAGCCATTTTCTGCTGGGAAAGTGTTTTATAGTTAGAATTTCTTATCAGTGAGGGTCACACTGTAGTCACTTCCTGTCTGAGTCAGGACTGAGTCAGCCACTTACATACCTGATATTAACTCTTTCAGGCAGAGAAAGAAGAAAAGGGACACAGCATAGTTATTTGTGTGCTAGGCACTGTACATACACATCTCTATCTCATCATGTCAGATGTCACTTCGAGTATCCTTTAAATCTCTCTGGAATCGGCCTTGTGACGCGCATCCGATCGCTTCGCCGACCCTGTCCGCCTTAATGTTGTCGTCCCCTGTGCTCAGTGCAAGCTATACATTACCTGACGGCAGCCTCTACTTCCTCCAGGCTCCGTTCGCCATCCATACACGGGCCCCCACGTAGTTGCCTAGTAAGGGTGGGTGTGTGATGTCAGAAGGAACGGTTACAGGAATCTGAAAAGCTTCAGAGAAAAATATAAGGGTGTGGCCATGGATCAGAATGTGGGTGTGGTCACGGGTGGAGACAAATTTACATGAACTTAGCAATGTGGGACATTAGATTAGGACAGCGGTGGCAAACCTTTTGGAGGTTGAGTGCCCAAACTGCAACCCAAAAGTCACTTATCAATCGCAAAGTGGCAACAGCAATTTTCAAAATCGCCCTAAAAATGCTTGTGCAATGATTCCCTTTGAGAGAGTTCACATCTGAGTGTTTCGTTTCCGATCCGCTCAGCAAATCGCTGCCTGTACCCTTTTTGAAACGATTCCGCTTTGTGCTGCGATTGCGTTTGTGTTTTTAAGAATAAATGCACTGTATTTATTATTTTCCGGATCAAAGAGTTCACTTCCTGACTTGCGTCAGGGAGTGAATAAAAAAAATGCTTTGGAAAAGTGCTTAGAAAAGCGCTTTTAACAAAAACGCACCCCCACCCAGGCGCCGGGAATAGCAAAAAAATTGGCGTCGAAAAACGCCAAACATGAAAGCAATTGGAAAGCAATGTGAACAGGGCCTTACAAGAGTCTGACCCCTGACACATCTGTTGTTTTGCATTATTGCATTTTTTTGCTCTTCTATATGTACAGTAATGTTTTTGCATTTCTTATATATTTACATTTTAAGTTTATTTTCCCCCCTTAAGTTTATTTTTTACCCTACTTCTTACATTGTTTTGCTCTTCTAAATTTTTTATATTGCTTTTCTTTATATTATTATTTAGTATTTATATAGCGCCAACATCTTCTGCAGCGCTGTACAGAGTATATATAGTCTTGTAATTAACTGTCCCTCAGAGGGGCTCACAATCTAGTCCCTACCATAGTCATATGTCTATATCATGTAGTGTAGTCTAGGGACATTTTTTTTTTTTGTAGGGGGAAGCCAATAAACGTATCTGCATGTTTTTGGGATGTGGGAGGAAACCAGCGTACCCAGAGGAAACCCACGCAGATACGGGGAGAACATACAAACTCCTTGCAGATGTTGACCTGGCTGGGATACAATCCGGGCACCCAGCGCTGCAAGGTGACAGCACTAACCACTACGCCACCGTGCTGTATTTATATAGAAACGACCTTTCAGACAAAGCTGAAAGCAGGTTTACTTTAAAAAATAATTGCAAAAAAAAAAAAGAAGAGAAAGTTTCCCAGACCTCCTGAAGTTGCTTGCGGTGGAAGTTCGCTTGGCGTCTGTTCAGCCCGTTGATGGGAACGTGGCTTTTCTCCTGAAAAGTGTATTTAATAAGAGCGTCTTTGCGTGTTGGACGCCGCCTGTACTTACAGTCACTCAGTCCCAGTAAAACACCGTCCCCCTGACAAGTCCATCCATCACACGCATTTAGATTGAGGCATTTAAATGTTACAAATGATCCGCATGAGGCAAAATCATTAATCTAAATCTCCCGCAAAGCAGTTGAGTCATAGAATATTTATTACAATTAATGATTTGCAGCGCAGGGATCCTGGGCTCCCATCTACATATCAATAATTCTACTTGCACATTTGCTATTGATTACACATTAGTAAAAGGCTAATGAAAGAACAGGCACCGGCGCTGCAGCTCCCGCTATCTGTTTACCAGGCCGGCTAACTGGGAAGACGGATAAAGCAAATAAAATGCCATTAAATGTTCGCTTCCTCTGGAGGATGTGAAGCGTGTTTATGCGGACATGATGGCTGCCTGGCAGTTTAACTCAGTGCCGGGACAAAGCTCTCCATCACCGGACAGGGAAATTCCAGAGTGTACTCCCCCTTCACCCCCTCGAATTGTGCCCACCCCAGTATAAGAAGCAGAGGTGTCCCCAATATTGGGTAGCCCCCCTCCGTATAGGTAGCCAGATTCTTCACCAGTATTAGGTAACACCCCTCCGCTAGCAAGTTATTTTTATGGTGGGGGGTGGCTTCAGCAAGGGGGGCAATGGTTAGGCATCAGGGAGGTCATTTGGGTGGGGTGGGGTAAGGGTTAGGTATCAGGGAAGTAGCGTGTGCAGGGGGAACTAAGGGTTAGGTGTCAGGGAGGTAGCTTCTACATCAGGAGAGGGGAGTTAAGGGTTAGGCATCAGGGAGGTAGCTTCTACAGGGGGAAAGGGAGGAGTTAAGGGTTAGGCGTCAGGGACAGGAGGTAGCTTCTACAGGGGGAAAGGGAGGAGTTAAGTGTTAGGCCTCAGGGAGGTAGCTTCTACAGGGGGAAAGGGAGGAGTTAAGGGTTAGGCGTCAGGGAGGTAGCTTCTACATCAGGAGAGGGGAGTTAAGGGTTAGGCATCAGGGAGGTAGCTTCTACAGGGGGAAAGGGAGGAGTTAAGGGTTAGGCGTCAGGGAGCAGGGATGAGCAGAAACTACGCCAGTGCGAATTTACGCATCGTAGTTCGCAACTACGCATCATAGTTCATAGGCGAAGTTTCAAAACGACGCTTACGAATTTATGCGTAGCGAAGTACCGCTACGCGTAGCTTACGCCCACTATGCGTAGTTAACATGTGTATTGCGTAGTGAACTACGAATGCAATACTTGCGTCTAATTTTTCGCATGCGATTGTATGCATACAAATTTACGCATTGGAAAGGGGAATGTACGCATAGAAGGGTTCCCAGTATAAGCATTTATAAAGAAATTAATGTGTACAATTTTCTGCATACGGGCATAAGTATCCGCATACACTACGCTTTGCACTACGCGTAATTGCGTATTTTAACGCGTATTCCACGAAATGCATACGAAGTGAATATTTGTTTCCGAAGCCGTAGTTTGGCGAAGCGTAATTGCGTAAAACTATGCGTATTTCCAGCGTAGCGAAGTTGGCTGACTACGACCATCCCTGTCAGGGAGGTAGCTTCTACAGTGGGAAAAGGGAGGAGTTAAGTGTTAGGCCTCAGGGAGGTAGCTTCTACAGGGGGAAAGGGAGGAGTTAAGGGTTAGGCGTCAGGGAGGTAGCTTCTACATGAGGAGAGGGGAGTTAAGGGTTAGGCATCAGGGAGGTAGCTTCTACAGGGGGAAAGGGAGGAGTTAAGGGTTAGGCATCAGGGAGGTAGCTTCTACAGGGGGAAAGGGAGTTAAGAGTTAGGCGTCAGGGAGGTAGATTCTACAGGGGAAAGGGAGGAGTTAAGGGTTAGGCGTCAGGGAGGTAGCTTCTACAGGGGGAAAGGGAGGAGTTAAGGGTTAGGCGTCGGAGGTAGCTTCTACAGGGGGAGAAGGGGAGTTAAGGGTTAGGCTTCAGGGAGGTAGCTTCTACAGGGGGAAAGGGAGGAGTGAAGGGTTAGGCATCAGGGAGGTAGCTTCTATAGAGGGGGGGGGAATTAAGGGTTAGGTGTCAGGAAGGTAGCTTCTACATGGGGGGGAGTTAAGGGTTAGGTGTCTGGTGGTAGGTAGTTTGTGCAGGTGGGGGGGCTTAAGGGTTTGGCGGGGGGGGGGGGGCGTTCTGTGTGAGAGTAGAGTTAGGTTTAGCTATAGTAAAATATCCGTATTTAATACACTTTATAGACCATAAGACGCTCCGCACCATAAGATGCACCTAGGTGTAGAGGGCAAAATCAAGGAAAAACAAATATATATGCTAAACCTGGTGCAATCATGGTGCAGAGCGTCTTGTGGATGTTCTCCCCTCAATCCCCACAATTATTACCCCCTTGTACATTTTGTGTCCTCTGTCCCTCCTGTGTCTCCTCTGTTCCCGTGTAGTCTTTTGCCCCATGTCATCCTGTCTCCTTCTGTCTCCTTGTCTGTCCCCCTGTGTCTCTTTAGTCCGCCTGTGTCCTCCTTTGCCCTCCATATCCTCCTCGGTCCCTGTGTTTCCTCTGCTCTCCTGTGTTGCCTGCACCAATGTCCTCCTTGCTCCGCATCTCTGCCCTCCCCACGTCTCTTATGTCCCCTTCCTCCATTGCATTCACCCATATGTGCCCCGTGTCCCCTCAGTGCATATGTGAGAGAACGGCTGAAGATGTGCAGAAGTCCCACGACAAGCTGAGGATTCACGCCTTCGCCTCCGCACATCGGGACTTGCTTCAGCCTGATCCAGCGCCGTGCAGCCAGGTGTGGGAGCTGCAACATGCCCATCCAATCACCGCATACACAGGGGTGGACGCAATGGAGGAAGGGGATATAAGAAAAGCTGGGGAATGAAGACATTGGGGACAGGCGACACAGGAGGACAGAGACGCGGAGGACGTGTGTGACAGGCGACACAAGGTGACAGGTGATGCAGGAGGACAATAGAGACAGGGAAGCAGGACCAATGGACAGAGAATCCACCTTTATGCAACACCACTTCTGAGGGGGAAAAAAGTGTGTCTTATGGTCCAAAAACATAGTATATTGCATAAAACAATTGACATCAAAAATAAAAGACAAAAAATAAATAAAATAAAAAAAATAAATTAAAAAAAATGATCATCCCTTTTTTAGTTAGTGATCTGATGTAAAAAAAAAAATGAATGCTAAAGAAGCAATGATCTGTAAGCAACTTGCCCCTTCTTTATTAATTGGCCTTCTTCTGTAATCCACTGTGTTTGTGTGGGTTATCTAAAAAAGTCTGAGCCTACAATAAGAAACAGTGTAATTAAATATAATAATAATAATATCTGGGCTAAAGCTTTTCTGATGCTTAAAGTGAACCTAAAGGCATAAAAAAAATAATGAGATGAACTTACCTGGGGCTTCCCTCAGCCCCCTGCAGCCGATCGGTGCCCTCGCAGCTCCGCTCCGATGCCTCTGGACCCGCCGGCGACGACTTCCGGTTTCGCCGTCACCGTCCGACAGGCATGGGAACGCGAGTGATTGTTCGCGTTCCCAGCCTGTATATCGCCCCCTATGCTGCTATTTTTTTTTGACTTAAAGTTATCTTTAAGGCAACAGAATTATACACAACTTTGGGACCGAACATTAATTAGGAATCATATGATTTATAATATGGGGTGCGTGGGATAAGGCGTCCTCCCTTGAAAGTCTATTAAATACAATACAGCATAATAAAATTGAGAAACCAATCTCTACACAATTACAGCCCATTACCGATTCTTGGATATCTCAAATTGCCAATATTTTTCAGTGGTAAATTGTCATCAAAGAATAGTGGGAAACCTCGGGATGCCTCTCAGAGAAGACGCTCCTCTTACACGCGGCGTCTCTCCACTCCCGTCGTCCATCTTTAAATTATCCTTACAAGGGCCTCGGTAAGGATGCAGGTTGGCTCAGCAGTGCGTCGCGTCGAAGAAAACAATTATGCAGATGAGTCGCTGGCTCCCTGTAGGACCCTAATAGGATGATTGACCTATATACAGCTAATTTGTTCCCCTCCTTTATTTTCCATTTCCCTCCATCTGCAGAAGAAATTAAAACCGGTTACAGCGCCGCGTCTCCAAATTATTTATCAGGCGTTAGTTTGTCAAGGTGAGCGACGCCCGAGGATTTTCCACATTTCCATTATCCTCTTAAAGGAACAGCACTTTATTCTGTTTTTTTTTTTTTTTTAAATCTTCATTGCTACATTTTTTAAATATAAAGGGCTTGATTCACTAAGAAAAATAGCGCGAGTAAACTGCTGTTTCTGACGCTATTTAACCCCGCGTGCCTTAATGCGCACTATTGGCAGCATAGTGTACCTTATTGCCTGTGGTCAGAGGAGCGCACGCAATGCCAAGCATAGCGAGCGATTGCTGCTTACGTCGGCTATTAGCCAGTAACGGGCGCTCTGATCATCCCGCCCTGAGCCCCTTCGGGTCCAGTAACTTTATAGGAAGTAATCCCTGCACTTTGATTGGCCCAATAGGCTGCCTGTCACATGACATCACGTGACAGGCAGTCTATTGGGCCAAGCAGGTTACTCGCGCTATTTGTCTTAGTGAATCATGTCCAAAATATCTACGCATATTAAAAAAAATCAGGCTGGGTGCACACTTAGCAGAAATGCAAGTGTTGCGGAAAACGCTGCGTTTTTTCCTCTAGTGGAGATCTATGGGCCTCAGGAAAAAAACGCATATCAAAAATGCATAACACATAGTTTTGAAACATGCGTTTTTAAAAACGCAGGTTTTGTTGCCTAATATTCAAAAACGCACATAAACAAAGTCAATGGAAATGCAATGGTATGCATTTTTCATGTGTTTTTGCATACGTTTTTCTATGCGTTTTTTGTTAAAAAATTGTTTTGTGAATTATTTCCGTTTCCTGTTGTCTTCCTATTAATTTGCCTAAACCGTAATTGTAAAACGCATGAACCGCAAGCGCATTAAAACGCACGCAAAACGCTTGAAAAATGCATCTGCGGTAAAAAAAAAACCCAAAAAAAACGCTGACACAAGCGCACCATAAATCACACTAAAAATGCAACAAAAACGCACAAAAAACGCACACAACATAAAATGAAACATGACATAATTTGCAGCCTTTCACGTTATGTGTGTATCTAGCCTCTATATTTTTATTTTCATAGATTTATAAAGACAGTCATGACAAATCAACACAGTTCTCCATTTCATGGTTGCTATGGGAGGAGTCAGAATAGATTTGTTGCCAAGCTACATAGATTGCCAGCAGACAGAATGATAGATGCGTAGAATTAAAATTACCGCACCATGAATAGTTTGAAAAATCTACAAAGCTGATAAATAGAAGAGTAAGATTTAAATTAGATCGATATTTGGTGTGACCAACAGTTTTGTAGAGGTTGGGACATCACGGGGCCCATGGACTAGAGGAGCCCACTAAGGGCCTCCTTCCTTTTTCTTATTAGCTTTTCATTAGTGTAATGCTAGTAATGAACACCTCTATATGTGCATTGAATATGTGACATGATGAGATAGAGATGTGTATGTACAGTGCCTAGCACACAAATAACTATGCTGTGTTCCTTTTTTTTCTTTCTCTGTCTGAAAGAGTTAAATATCAGGTATGTAAGTGGCTGACTCAGTCCTGACTCAGACAGTCAGTGACTACAGTGTGACCCTCACTAATAAGAAATTCCAACTATAAAACACTTTCCTCCTAGCAGAAAATGGCTTCTGAGAGCAGGAAAGAGATAAAAAGGTTCAATAGTTCATAGATTTTAGCTCTGGCATACTTCAATGTGTCATAAAGCAAAAACAATAAAACAGTAAAAACGTAAAAAATACATTTAAATATAAATTAAAAATGTGGAATATCTAAAAAGTCATTTTAGGAAAAGGAGGATAGATACAATTATTTGTTTCACATGGGGTGTCCTTTAACAAACGGTTAACATACTCTAAATACACCTCTAGGGGCTCCATACCAATACAGTGCTTGGGGGCCCATGTAAAACTCGCACTGGTTTTCCCAAGCTCCTTAGTTACGCCACTGGTGACCATCCTTTCATTTCGCACATTTACACTTGCAGATACTGTAATATAGGAGGTAGCAGGAAAAAAGCGCTCGCTGAGGGTGGACGAAAAAGGGCGTCGCCATAGACTTTAATGCAATTATCGTTAATACGACGAAAAAAGCAGAAAAAAGGGTGCCGCAAAAAATATTGTTAACAACATTAGAACATTACAGTTCTTGAAGTAGTTATCGTTTTAGAAGTTTGCAACGTTACAGTTTTTGTCATATTATTTTTTTTGTATGTACAGATTTTACGTTCTCAAAGATATTATCATTTCTATGTGTAAAAGGGTGATTCTGCAGAGGGAGTGGTTAGGGTTAGGCAACACCAGGAGGAGTGGTTAGGGCTAGGCACCACCCAGGCAGCAGTTAGGGTTAGGCAACACCGGTGGGGTGGTTAAGGTTAGGCACCACCAGGGGGGTGGGGTAGTTAGGGTTAGGCACCACCGGGGTGTGGGGGGGGGGTAATTAGGGTTAGGCACCACCAGGGTGTGGGGGGGGGTAATTAGGGTTAGGCACCCCTGGGGCGGGGGGGGGGGGTAATTAGAGTTAGGCGTCACCAGGGAAGTGGTTAGTTTTAGGCACCACCAGTGTGTGAGAGTAGGTTTGGGTTAAGCTGTATTGTTGAATCACAACGATTTTTTACGTTAATAACGTTTTATTATTATTTCCCGCCTGTAATTACAATGGTATTTATCGTTAACCAAGTTTGATAACAATGTTTATCGTTATCAGATTTCGTTATCCACTCGCGCTTCTTCGTTATCAAGTCAAGTCCTTTTTTCACTGCTCCCTTTTTTTCATGCACGCATATAGAAAACTATTTTTACATTAATGGATATCTATGCTATGAAATGCTTAATGTTTGAATTTTTTAGAGGTGGTACAGGGGACAGAGATCATGGTCAGGGGTGCTCGGATACCACTTTTCACTATCTGGAACTAATTCGGATCCGGATACCTAGATATCCGGGTCGGATATCCGAGTTTGAAATTTTGAAACCCGAATTGAATTCGGATACCCGACCCCAGTATCCGGCTGGATTCGGATATCCGGATTGAAAACCGGAAATGGTCTTTTAAAGGCTTCTTAACTGTTTTAGAAGGTAAAAACCTACTCCTCCTAACCAATTGTGCCACAGAGACTAGTTGTTGCTGCTAAATGATTTTATGGGGATGTATGTGTGTCTTTTGGAGGGAGGAAGTAAGTCTTCTCCAAGAAGTTTAATGCCACTTTTTCATACAACAAATCCTTCCCTGTTTGGCAGCAGAGTGGCGCAGTGGAAGTGTGCTGGGCCCATAACACAGAGGTTGATGGATGGAAACCATCCTCTGCTAGGTATGATTTCATTTTTGCACCTCGCTTTATCGCATGGGCAAAACGGTTTCCATAGCCCTGTAAGAGAAAGTGTAATAAGGGCCCTGCTGTAACGTACATATTAGGGTAGCTAAGACTACTCCTGGGCCTTTTATTGTAATTGAAGAGATGAGTGAACTGTGACACCACACTTAAAAACAAAAACAAAAAAAAGCAAACAGCAAATAGAGAAGCTTCCCCATATTGGAGCATTGGGTTAGTCTTAAGTCAATGTGTTGACTCACCACACAGCCCTGCACCCAGCATGTGTCTCGTATGACTGTCTATATGATCACTCACCACACAGCCCTGCACCCGGCATGTGTCTTGTATGACTGTCTATAAGTAAGCTTTAGGTTAGCAGGAATGGTTGCATGGCCACCTAGCTTTTCATCCTTCCCACCCTTGCCCTGTAATCTTTCAGACTTCAAAGTGCTGTCCTTTGCTGTGTGTGTGGTTGTTGGTATAGTGGTGAGCATAGCTGCCCTCCAAGCAGTGGACCTGGGTTCAATTCCTGGCCAAGGTATGTGAGCTTGCTTTTGACATACTAAAAATCCCTGGAAGACCAGAGAGAGAGAGGGAGGGGGTGGTCTTTTTGCCACCGACTTGTAATCCGGATTCGGATATCTGGGAGAAATCCTTGGATATCCGGGTCTGCCGTCAAACTATCTGCAGATAGCTATCCGGATTTGTGCCTAACTATTCGGAATCTGGATCTGGCCAGATAGTGGAAAAATGGTCGGATATCCTAGTTACCCGGATATCCGAAATCCAGGTGAGCATCACTGATCATGGTGCAGTGTTCTGCCTTAAGAATGGATTCAGGTTAAGAATGAACCTACAGTCCCTATCTGGTTCGTTAACTGGGAATTGTAACGATTGGTGTCAGCAAGAGGCACAAATATCTGATTAAGTGGTGATATACAGAATCACCACTAATGCAGATATGTTAGAGTGAAATAGTCAGTATCTTCCTGATGGTAAATCAGCGGAAGGCTCACTAACACGGTAAGTGCCTGAAATGATCTACTCAGACCAGTGTCACACCCTGAACCTTGATTATTGGGGATCCGCAGTATCGCCAATAATACAAGGATAGACCCGATTATATAGCAATCTGCAGAATTGCTAATAATGCGGGTAGATGTAAAGCAGTGGACACACGAACAACATGGAAATAAACAAAACAGTAAATATTCACAAAGTTGTGGAAATATCCACCACACGGCAATTCCTCAGAGGTGTGGTTACCTCTGAATGGGAACCCCGTGTGTGAGATCCCCCAAAGTGGCAGTGGAGGAATCTCGGCCTCTGGCAGTAACGGTCTGCTAGGGCCGGCGTCTCAGGGAGGCAAGCCTCAGATAATAACCCAACAGTGGGAGACGTTCCACTGAAGGGAGCAAGGTCAGACAGAAAGAGGTTCGGCAACAGTACAGAGACGTGAGACGAGAGAATAGTCAGGATCCAAGCCAATAGTCGTTAACGGTACGGGCTGGCAGAGTACAGAATCAGGAAGCAGAAGAGAAGTCAAGACAGGCACAGAATCATACACAGAGAATCAATAACAATAATAATAATAATAATCTCCTAGTCTAGGTGTGAAGTCCTTGGTTTCAACACCTGGGATCTAGTCTAAGGTCTGAGTGCTGACACAGGGTATCGCAAACACAGACGAAGTGTGACTGAAAAGCACTTCCTTATATACTGCCTAGGAGAGAAGTCTCCACCCCAGGCAGCAACCAATCAGAGCAGGCTAAAATGTCAGCTGACCTCCAGGTCAGCTGACACGCTTTCTAAGAGTATAAAGGCGTGTCTGGCGTGCGGCCGCACCCCCTAGAGGCAAGATGGCAGAACCCTGGTGAACAGCATGTTGGTGAGTTTGGAGCAGAGTGCTCGGACGGGTGTGCGCAGCGGATGCGGACGAATTTCCGCATCCCGCGTTGGAAGGTCCGCTTGCCGGACTGGATGCGACCATATTTCCGCAATCCATCCGGCGTTGCAGATTTTTCGTTACAGTACCCCTCCCTCTAGGCGTGGACTCCGGACACGTCCCACCTGGCCTGTCAGGATGGAGCTCATGGAACCGTCTCCTAAGTTTATCAGCATGTAAATCACCTGCTTTGACCCAGGATCTTTCCTCTAGACCGTACCCTCTCCAATGCACCAAATACTGCACTGAACCCTGAACTCGTCTGGAGTCCAAGATCTCCTCAACCTCCCATTCAGGCTCACCATCAACCATGACAGGGTGAGGAGGGGGGGAATCCACCTGAACAGCAGGTTTCAGGAGTGACACATGAAAGGCTTTCCCCACCTTTAGAGAATGCGGTAACCTGACTCTGTAAGTAACACGATTAACCCTTTCGGAAATTGGATATGGTCCAATATACCTGGGCCCCAGTTTCGCGGATGGCTGCCTCAGAGCTATATGACGAGTTGATATCCAAACTCTGTCTCCTGGTTTAAACTCCCACTCCGCAGACCGTCTCTTATCTGCCTGCCTCTTCTGTATGATGAAAGCCTTTTTTAAATTTTCTCCGACATTAGCCCAAATCCTCTTGAAAGATTCCTGCCACTCCTCCAGGACAGGGAATGGAGAGGTCGACACTGGCAAAGGAGAAAATTTGGGAGATTTCCCATTGACAATTTGAAAAGGCACATAACCAGAGGACTCATTCCTGAGATTGTTATGTGCGAACTCAGCAAATGGTAGAAACTCCGCCCACTGGTGTTGGGCGTCCGCCACATAACATCTCAGGAACTGTTCCAAAGATTGATTGGTCCTCTCTGTCTGGCCGTTGGACTGTGGATGGTAACCTGATGAAAAGGACAACGACATACCCATCCCCTTACAGAAGGCCCGCCAGAACCTAGAGACAAACTGGACCCCTCTGTCTGAGACAACATTCTCTGGAATGCCGTGTAATTTAAAGATATTTTGAATAAAAAAGATCTGCTAATTTTTGAGCAGTAGGGAAACCACTCAAAGGCACAAAGTGGGCCATCTTACTGAATCTGTCTGTGACCACCCATATGACAGTCTTTCCATTGGAATCTGGAAGTTCTCCCACGAAGTCCATGGAAATATGTGTCCATGGCTCCTGAGGGGAGGGCAGAGACTGCAAAGTTCCAACTGGAGCCAGTCGGGAGGGTTTGCTCCTGGCACAGACGGTACAGGTCTTAACAAATTCCTTGCAATCTTGTTGTAGAGATGGCCACCAGACAGATCTACACAACAATTCTTGGGTTCGGGTAATGCCAGGGTGTCCAGCATTCTTGTGTCCATGAAACAACTGCAGCACTTTGGGACGTAAAGTACAAGGGACATAAAGAACCCCTCTTGGTTTCCCTTCTGGGACTTCTAATTGAAAAGGACTTAAGAGGCTAGGAAGGTCTTCAACTATCTCAGTGGCTGCCAGGATGATCTCTTTCGACAGAATACTTTCTGAGGAAGGAGATGGAGCAGTTTCAGGTTCAAAACAACGAGAAAGGGCGTCCGCTTTAACGTTCTTACTCCCTGGTGTGAATGTAATTATAAAATTAAAACGGCAGAAAAAGAGAGCCCATCTAGCCTGTCTGGGGGTGAGTCTTTTAGCTTTTTCAATGTACTGTAAATTTTTATGATCCGTGTACACAGTAATTACATGCTCCGCCCCCTCTAACCAGTGGCGCCACTCCTCAAAAGCAAGCTTGATGGCTAATAATTCCCTGTTTCCAACATCATAATTTCTCTGGGCAGGGGAGAATTTTCTGGAAAAAAAAGCACAGGGATGAAGCTTGCCCTGAAGTCCTGAACGTTGAGACAATACTGCTCCTACTCCAACCTCCGAGGCATCCACCCCCACTATAAATGGGTAAGCAACATCTACATGACGTAATATGGGAGCAGAACAGAATGCCTTTTTCAGAGAGGAAAATGCCACAACTGCTTCTTCTGACCAATGAGTGGCATCAGCCCCTTTTTTTGTCAAATTAGTAAGCGGAGACACCACCGAAGAGAACCCCTTGATAAATTTTCTATAATAATTTGTGAATCCCAAGAATCTCCGTAGTGCTTTAAGCCCAGATGGTTGTGGCCAATCCCTTACAGCAGAGACCTTTTTGGGATCCATGGACAACCCTGATGTAGAGATAATGTAACCAAGAAAGGCAATCTCCTTTACCTCGAAAACACATTTCTCTAATTTCGCAAACAATTGATTCTCCCTGAGTCTTTGTAACACATACTTCACATGTTGGCGGTGTTCCGTGATATTTTTAGAAAATATCAAGATATCATCTAAGTAGACGATTACAAAGCGACCCAGTACCTCCCTAAAAATCTCGTTGACGAACTCCTGAAAAACTGCAGGAGCGTTACACAACCCAAAGGGCATCACCAAATATTCGTAATGCCCCTTGGGAGTGTTGAATGCCGTCTTCCATTCATCTTCCTCCCTGATACGGATCAAATTGTAGGCCCCCCTTAGATCCAACTTAGTGAAAACAGAAGCCCCGGGAACCTGTGTAAATAAATCGTCGATTAACGGTAGTGGATACCGATTCTTAATCGTGATCTTATTTAGACCCCTGTAGTCAATACAGGGGCGCAAACCACCATCTTTTTTCTGAACGAAAAAGAATCCCGCTCCTGCAGGAGATCTTGAAGGGCGGATGAAACCCTTCTGCAAATTTTCCTGAATGTACTCGTCCATGGCCAATTTTTCCGGGGACGAGAGGTTGTATAGGTGGCCCCTGGGTGGCATGGTTCCTGGTTTCAAATCTATTGGGCAATGAAAAGGTCTATGGGGGGGTAATTGATCTGCTGCCCTAGGACAAAAGACATCAGCATATTCCTGATATTGTGGAGGTACTCCTTCCACTTGAATCTTAGTAGAACACAAAACTACATTCTGTAAACAATGTTGTGTACAATAAGGCGACCAAGTAGTCAACTGCCCATTCCCCCAATCAAACTGAGGAGAATGTAATCGTAACCAGGGCAACCCTAGTATCACCGTAGAGGTAGACATCTTTAAAACGAAAAACTGTATGACCTCCCTGTGCAGAGCTCCCACTTGCAGCGAGAGGGGAGGTGTCTGACACAGTGGGGACTTTCCTTGCAAAGGAGTGTCATCAATCGCTGTTACATATAAATGTCTTCCTACTGGAAGTACAGGGATATTTAAACTTAAAGCAAAGCTTAAATCTAAAAAGTTAGCTGTTGACCCGGAATCTACAAATGCTGTGGTAGGAAAGTTCTGCCCTTCCCAATTTAGGGAACAGGGCAATAAAATTTTCTCTTGTTTTGGAGGTAAAACAATTCCGCTTAGGGTGGTACCCCCTACCACACCTAAGCCGAGGAGTTTCCCGACTTCCTACTGTAACGATCGGTGAAGCACAGAGAGGTCTGATTACCGGTGACCTGCAGCGTCACGGGGAATACAGACGTATACCAGATTATATGTGATCTGCAGTATCACCGATAATCCAATATACTAGCTAACCTCCATTCACCTGAGTAGAGTGTAGTGTTAGGTGTAACAGTAACACTTAGAGGACTAGGCCTCAGTACAGCAAGACGTACTTGTACAGATTCCCTCCGCAACCGTGAGCTCTCCAAGACGGGAGGAGTCAGGCTGCCAGCAGGAAGGATCTTCTGGAAGTAACACTCAGGCGGAAGGGTCACTAACAGAACAAGGAACCGCCTCCAAGAGTGAGGTCGGTTCTCGAGGTCGGACAAGCCAGGTCGTACACACACGGACAGATAAAGTACAATACAGTAGGCAAAGGCGGAGTCAAAGTACAGGCAGGGTTCGGCAACGGGGTATCAGATATATCGGGGTACAAAATCAGGAGGCAGAAACAGAGTCTAGGAACGAGCCGAGGTTCGGCAACAGAGTATCAGAAATATCGAGGTACAAGGTCAGAGTTCAAGAGAGTAGTCGAGCAGGCAAATTGTCATAACAGATAATCACAATCAAACTAGTACTTTAGCTATCAATATCTAGCTAAGTGTAGGATTACGGCTCCAGCCGGTCCCGGCACACTTAAGGATCTGACTACGGATCTGGGTGCTCCCACATATGTGATCGCAACGCCAGACAAAGCAAGAGTGAACAGCCGGCAGTATATATGCCCCTATGCATCCCCCAGCACCTCCCAGATTGCTGGACCAATGGGGAGCGGAGTAAGAGTCAGCTGACCTGCCTGATCAGCTGACTCTCTCCCGGGTGTCATAAGGCCTGTTTGAGTGCGCGCGCGCGCGCGTCACTCTAAACCCTGTGGGACTACGAGTCCCAGCCACCGCAGCCCCGCTCAGCGGTGTCTCTGCTGCGGGGACATGTGCGCGAACCGCCGCGTCCAACGCGGCGGTTTCGCCGCGTTGCCCCACCTGCTGCATGGAGGCAGCCGCCTCATGATGTGAAGAGGCGGCTGCCTCTCCGTGTGCTGCGGAAAGAGCCGCCCGCCGCTGGCTCATGGCGGCGGCTCTTCCGCGATTCCTCACAGTACCCCCCCCCCCCCCCCCCCCGAGGAGTGGACTCCGGACAGCTCCTTCTGGGCTTCTCTGGATGTAAAGCGTGAAATTCCCTTACTAGCTCATCCGCATGCATGCGGTTCCCAGGTACCCATTGCCTCTCCTCAATGCCGTACCCCTTCCAATGCACGAGATACTGCACCGAGTTCTGTACAGTACGTGAGTCTATGATCTTCTCCACCTCATACTCGGGTTGGGCATCGATTAAGACAGGAGGAGGAGGAGTGGGACCCACCTGGGCTGCGGGTTTGAGAAGTGATACGTGGAAAGACCTCACTCCACGCATGCTGGCGGGAAGATCAACGGTATACGTGACATCGTTGATCTTCCTAGTAACTGGTAATGGACCCACGAACCTGGGACCAAGTTTGTCAGAGGGTTGTTTCAGGGTCAGGTGACGGGTTGAAACCCAAACCAAATCTCCTGGTTGAAATTTCCACTCTACCGAGCGTCTCTTATCAGCCTGACCTTTCTGACTCTGAAAAGCTTTAACGAGATTATTCTTGATGGTCCGCCACATGTCTTTAAATGATCTTTGCCAGGCCTCCAAAGCTGGGAACGGAGTGGATGCAACTGGCAAAGGAGAGAATTTAGGCAGTTTACCTGTCACAATCTGAAATGGACAGAAACCCGAGGAAGAGCTCTTCAAGTTATTGTGGGCAAATTCTGCATAAGGTATATATTTAACCCAATCGCTCTGTGTCTCGGCAACATAGCACCTCAAAAATTGCTCTAAGGATTGGTTAACCCTCTCCGTCTGGCCGTTTGTCTGCGGGTGGTACCCCGAGGAAAATGACAATTTCATGCCCATTTAATGACAAAATGCCTTCCAAAATTTCGAAACGAACTGGACTCCCCGATCGGATACTATGTTTTCTGGAATGCCATGCAGTCTGAAGACATGGATGATAAATAAATCGGCCAGTTCCTGGGCCGAGGGGAGTCCTTTCAGAGGTACGAAGTGGGCCATCTTACTAAAACGGTCGACCACCACCCAAATAACTGACATGCCCTCAGATCTCGGAAGCTCTCCCACGAAATCCATGGACAAATGGGTCCATGGTTCACTCGGGGTGGGCAAAGGCTGTAAAGTACCTACAGGTGCCAGGCGGGAGGGCTTGCTTTTCGCGCACACCGCACATTCCCTGACAAACTCCTTACAGTCGGCGGCCAGCGAAGGCCACCATACACATCTGGCCACGAGATCTTGCGTTCTAGACGCTCCCGGATGCCCCGCGTTCTTATGGGAATGAACCATCTCCAAGATCTGGAAACGGAGTGGTAACGGAACAAATAATACCCCGTCCGGTTTCCCTTCTGGGATATCCTGCTGAAAAGGACTCAAAGTCTCTTTCCAGTCCTCCCAAGTCTCGGTGGCGGCTAACACCATACTTCGTGGGACAATGGTCTCGGGAACAGAGGGCTGTGCTGTCTCTGGCTCAAAACACCTAGAAAGTGCGTCCGCCTTGGTATTCTTACTACCTGGCGTATACGTGATCAAAAATGTAAATCTCGAGAAAAATAGCGACCACCGAGCCTGTCTCGGGCTTAACCTTTTAGCCCCCTCGATGTATTCTAGGTTTTTGTGGTCGGTATAAACCGTGATCGTGTGCTCAGCTCCCTCTAGCCAATGACGCCACTCTTCAAAGGCCAATTTGATGGCTAGGAGCTCCCTGTTGCCTATGTCGTAGTTTCTCTCTGCCGGAGAGAACCTTCGAGAAAAATAGGCACACGGGTGTAGTCTACCCTGAAGACCAGAATGCTGGGACAGCACAGCCCCCACCCCGATCTCCGAGGCGTCTACCTCAACAATAAACGGAAACGAAGTGTCCACATGTCTGAGTATGGGGGCTGAGCAGAACAACCCCTTTAACTTAGAAAAAGCCTGTAAGGCCTCGGGAGACCAATGAGTGGTGTCTGCCCCTTTTTTAGTAAGGCTAGTGAGAGGGGCGACAACTGTGGAGTACCCCTTTATAAACCTTCTATAATAATTCGCAAACCCCAAGAACCGTTGCAATGATTTTAACCCCACCGGCTGTGGCCATTCCAGGACTGCAGAAACCTTGGCAGGGTCCATAGACAGACCTGAGGTGGAGATTATATACCCCAGAAAAGCCACCGACGTGACCTCAAAAATACATTTCTCGAGTTTGGCGTATAACCGATTCTGCCTCAGTTTGTCTAAAACCATCCTGACATGGGTTCTGTGTTCCGGGAGGTTGTTAGAAAAAATGAGAATGTCGTCAAGATAGACTAGGACGAACTTCCCCAAGACCTCCCGAAAAACCTCATTGATGAGTTCCTGGAAGACGGCCGGGGCATTACACAAGCCGAAAGGCATCACCCTATATTCGTAGTGCCCATCAGGGGTATTGAAGGCCGTCTTCCATTCATCGCCCTTCCTTATACGCACCAGGTTGTATGCCCCCCGTAAATCCAGTTTTGAAAATATCCTAGCCTCAGTGACCTGTGTGAACAAATCGTCTATAAGTGGTAACGGGTAACGATTCTTCACCGTGATTTTATTGAGGCCACGATAATCAATGCAAGGCCGTAAACCCCCGTCTTTCTTTTTAACAAAAAAGAAGCCTGCCCCAGCGGGTGACCGGGATGGCCTAATAAACCCCTTTGCCAAATTCTCACGGATGTACTCCTGCATGGCGAGTTTCTCGGGACCAGATAAATTATATAAATGGCCTCGAGGAGGCATACAACCAGAACGAAGGTCAATGGGACAGTCAAATGGGCGATGCGGGGGTAATTTATCCGCGGCCTTGGGACAAAACACATCGGCATAATCTGAATACTGTTCCGGTATACCTTCCACCTGTACCTTAGTTAGACCTAATGTTAATCTCCCCAAACACTGCTGGAAACAATGAGGTGACCATGCTGTCAACTGTCCTGTGGCCCAGTCTATTTGTGGGGAGTGAACCTGCAACCAAGGCATGCCTAGGATTATAGTGGAGGTGGACATGTGTAAAACAAAAAATTGTAACTGCTCCTCGTGCAATACCCCTATGGTGAGCTTCACGACCGGAGTCTGTGACAGGGGACAATTCCGCTGCAAAGGGGAATCGTCAACAGCCGTAACCTGAATGGGGGGTCTCACGGGAGTGAGTAGTAGACCCAACTCCTGAGCAAACTCAAAATTCATAAAGTTAGCCGCTGAGCCGGAGTCAATGAAAGCCTCAGTGGCAACAGACTTATCATCCCATGTGATAGTACAAGGGAGAAGTAATTTTTTCTCTTTAAGGGGTGAAGGTTGTGTGCCTAGGGTGTCACCCCCCACTACTCCTAGGCAGACCCGTTTCCCGCCCTGTTGGGGCAATTTCGCACCCTGTGCCCTGCCTCTGCACAGTATAAGCACAGTTGTTCCGTCATCCTCCGCCTTCGCTCCACCTGGGTCATTTTTGATCGACCAATCTGCATCGGCTCTGGTGAAGGCAAGGCCGGAGCGGGCGAGACAGGCGGAGATGCTGTTACAGAGGATGCAGCAACCGGTGCCGCATACGAAGTCACCCTGACACGGTGACTACCCCTGGCCTGCCTCTGATGGCGTAGTCTGCGATCCACTCGAATGGCCGATGATATGGCCTCATCAAGAGTCTTGGGCTCGGGTACCGTTAACATTAAATCGGAGACCTCCTCCGTCAACCCAGACAAAAAATAATCCATTAGTGCGAAGTTATCAAATCTGGAGGTGACTGACCACCTGCGGAACTCCGCCGCATAATCCTCGACCGAACCCCTGCCTTGCCGCAAAAGTTTGAGCTTCCGCTCTGAGGATGCAGCAAGGTCAGGGTCGTCATAGATTATGGCCATGGCCTTAAAGAATTCCTCTACCGAGGTCAGGGCGGTATTGGTGGGAGACAGGTTATATGCCCAGGATTGGGAGTCCCCAGTCAACAACGTTTTAATAAAGATGACCCGTTGGGTCTCAGTCCCCGAGGATCGGGGTCTTAATTCAAAATATGATAACACTCTACTCCTGAAATTCCGGAAGTCAGACTTGTGGCCGGAAAACTTCTCAGGGACAGGCATACGTATGTCATCACTAGGAGGGGATCGCACTGAATCAACTGATGTCTGGAGGGTTCTCACGGAGCAGGATAAGGCATCAATTAAGGCTTTGTGCTGGCCTAGTGCTTGGTGAATGCTATCCACCGAAGTGGCAAGCACAGTCAGAGGATCAGTGCGTTCCATCAGTTGTTTTGGTCTGGCGTTCTGTAACGATCGGTGAAGCACAGAGAGGTCTGATTACCGGTGACCTGCAGCGTCACGGGGAATACAGACGTATACCAGATTATATGTGATCTGCAGTATCACCGATAATCCAATATACTAGCTAACCTCCGTTCACCTGAGTAGAGTATAGTGTTAGGTGTAACAGTAACACTTAGAGGACTAGGCCTCAGTACAGTAAGACGTACTTGTACAGATTCCCTCCGCAACCGTGAGCTCTCCAAGACGGGAGGAGTCAGGCTGCCAGCAGGAAGGATCTTCTGGAAGTAACACTCAGGCGGAAGGGTCACTAACAGAACAAGGAACCGCCTCCAAGAGTGAGGTCGGTTCTCGATGTCGGACAAGCCAGGTCGTACACACACGGACAGATAAAGTACAATACAGTAGGCAAAGGCGGAGTCAAAGTACAGGCAGGGTTCGGCAACGGGGTATCAGATATATCGGGGTACAAAATCAGGAGGCAGAAACAGAGTCTAGGAACGAGCCGAGGTTCGGCAACAGAGTATCAGAAATATCGAGGTACAAGGTCAGAGTTCAAGAGAGTAGTCGAGCAGGCAAATTGTCATAACAGATAATCACAATCAAACTAGTACTTTAGCTATCAATATCTAGCTAAGTGTAGGATTACGGCTCCAGCCGGTCCCGGCACACTTAAGGATCTGACTACGGATCTGGGTGCTCCCACATATGTGATCGCAACGCCAGACAAAGCAAGAGTGAACAGCCGGCAGTATATATGCCCCTATGCATCCCCCAGCACCTCCCAGATTGCTGGACCAATGGGGAGCGGAGTAAGAGTCAGCTCACCTGCCTGATCAGCTGACTCTCTCCCGGGTGTCATAAGGCCTGTTTGAGTGCGTGCGCGCGCGCGTCACTCTAAACCCTGTGGGACTACGGTGTCTCCGCTGCGGGGACATGTGCGCGGTTTCGCCGCGTTGCCCCACCTGCTGCATGGAGGCAGCCGCCTCATGATGTGAAGAGGCGGCTGCCTCTCCGTGTGCTGCGGAAAGAGCCGCCCGCCGCTGGCTCATGGCGGCGGCTCTTCCGCGATTCCTCACACCTACCACAGTTTTGTGCAATGTGGCCCTTTTCCCCGCAGTACATGCAAAGACCCTCTCTGCGTCTTCTTGACCTTTCCGCCTCCGTGAGGCGCCCGTGGCCTAACTGCATCGGCTCCTCAGTCTCAACTGCTGCCGAGCTACTGGCCCCAGAAGTCCTAGAGTACATGGGGTACCTGCCCTTCTTGTTGTACCTCAGACGCCTATCTATTTTAATAGACAGCGTAATAGCCTCATCTAGATCTTTGGGTTCCGGATGACTAACCATCACGTCAGTTACTGCTTCTGACAACCCATCTAGGTATCTATCCAAGAGTGCATATCGCTCCCATCTAGAGGACACCGCCCACTTCCTAAACTCTGACGCATACTCCTCAGCAGTACTGCGTCCTTGTCTAAGGTTTTTGAGCTTACGTTCGGCCGTGGCGGCGCTATCTGGATCATCGTAGATGACCGCCATGGCCTTAAAAAACTCCTGGACAGAAGACAGAGCAGGATGCTCATCAGGTAAGCCATAAGCCCACGTCTGGGAATCTGCATGCAATAGAGTCTTGATAAGAGTGACCTTCTGAGCCTCGGTTCCCGAGGACACAGGTTTCATCTCAAAGTAAGACAGCACTCTGTGACGGAAATTCTGGAAATCTGACCTTGTGCCTGAAAATTTCTCAGGAATGTTCATTTTAGGCTCGCTAAGAGCCGGGGGAGGTAGAACGTTAAGTGGTGATTGCAACCTTTGGACAGTCTCATTTAACTGAGTAATCTGAGCCTGCTGTGCAGTTACAGTAATCTTCAGCTGTTCTAACTCTGCCCTTACAGTCTGAAGCTGGTTTATCACCCCCTCCATCTTACTTCTTTATGGTCTGTGTTTCTGTAACGATTGGTGTCAGCAAGAGGCACAAATATCTGATTAAGTGCTGATATACAGAATCACCACTAATGCAGATATGTTAGAGTGAAATAGTCAGTATCTTCCTGATGGTAAATCAGCGGAAGGCTCACTAACACGGTAAGTGCCTGAAATGATCTACTCAGACCAGTGTCACACCCCGAACCTTGATTATTGGGGATCCGCAGTATCGCCAATAATACAAGGATAGACCCGATTATATAGCAATCTGCGGAATTGCTAATAATGCGGGTAGATGTAAAGCAGTGGACACACGAACAACATGGAAATAAACAAAACAGTAAATATTCACAAAGTTGTGGAAATATCCACCACACGGCAATTCCTCAGAGGTGTGGTTACCTCTGAATGGGAACCCCGTGTGTGAGATCCCCCAAAGTGGCAGTGGAGGAATCTCGGCCTCTGGCAGTAACGGTCTGCTAGGGCCGGCGTCTCAGGGAGGCAAGCCTCAGATAATAACCCAACAGTGGCAGACGTTCCACTGAAGGGAGCAAGGTCAGACAGAAAGAGGTACGGCAACAGTACAGGCGGCAACAGTACAGAGACGTGAGACGAGAGAATAGTCAGGAACCAAGCCAATAGTCGTTAACGGTACGGGCTGGCAGAGTACAGAATCAGGAAGCAGAAGAGAAGTCAAGACAGGCACAGAATCATACACAGAGAATCAATAACAATAATAATAATAATAATCTCCTAGTCTAGGTGTGAAGTCCTTGGTTTCAACACCTGGGATCTAGTCTAAGGTCTGAGTGCTGACACAGGGTATCGCAAACACAGACGAAGTGTGACTGAAAAGCACTTCCTTATATACTGCCTAGGAGAGAAGTCTCCACCCCAGGCAGCAACCAATCAGAGCAGGCTAAAATGTCAGCTGACCTCCAGGTCAGCTGACACGCTTTCTAAGAGTATAAAGGCGTGTCTGGCGTGCGGCCGCACCCCCTAGAGGCAAGATGGCAGAACCCTGGTGAACAGCATGTTGGTGAGTTTGGAGCAGAGTGCTCGGACGGGTGTGCGCAGCGGATGCGGACGAATTTCCGCATCCCGCGTTGGAAGGTCCGCTTGCCGGACTGGATGCGACCATATTTCCGCAATCCATCCGGCGTTGCAGATTTTTCGTTACAGGAACCACCTGTATTACATTTTTTAAAACTTTTTTTTTTTGTAATAAACAGTTGAGACTCTCTGTCATATTATACATTTGTTTCTAGATTTATTATTTTTTAAAGTCATTACCTCTTCCCACATTGAATTTGGTTTGTCTTCTCAGAAATGAGCACTCCCCTTGATATTTTTTTATTTTATTCTTTTATTATAATTTTATATCTCTTGTGCAATCACCCAATTGGGAACTTTTTGGCCTGTGTGGTCACTGGTCTGATTATTTGGTGAGTTTCAGCGCGTTGGGGTACAGAGCACATTCACAACAATATAACATGAACTACCTATGTCAGTGCACCATCTGACAGAGGTCTATAAATCGGCTGTTGATTTGTTTTGAATTTCTTCTTATATAAGCCACAGGAAGCATGGTAATAAATAAATAAATAAAAGTTACATTACAGGTTGCATTATGTTGTAGTAAAAATGTTATAAAATACATCAGTTTCCTAAAATATAAAGTAAAAAGGTTTCTGTACCGTGTTAGCTCACTGGCTCCAGCCTGCTGATCACCTGACATCTAACTGCTAAACAGCAACCAGCACAACTGCCATCTATGTGTTTACTATCTACCTGCATCAGTGTTTTACTACAGCAAACATCTGGAAATATGCCTGCAGAAGGGGACTAGATCCCAGAAAGCTTGCATAATTTAACTCTATCAGTTAGCCATTAAAAGGTATTATTTTTACAAGACTGTTTTTTTCTACCTAAAATATAACGCAAATCAGCTAAGATACATTTTTTGCAAATGGACTTTTGTAAGTTTATTTTATTCTGTAAAACCTGATGTAACTTGCGAGCTATGAAATAGACTGTATTGAATTTATTTTACTGATTAATTAATACAGAAGACAACATCTGAATACAAGGGACTAGTTTTCCTTGCTTAGACATTTTAGACGCTGAGCTAATAATCTTCTCCAGTGTTACAGCATCCAGGTTAGGGATATAGAGTGTCTGGCCTGACATTAATTTCCTGGGCCTCCTCGATTCTTGGCCTATGACAAAGACATTTCTTGGGTCTTGCCAATTCTTGGAATCTGATGAAGCCATTTCTTGGGCCTTGCCAATTCTTGGCATCTGATGAAGCCATTTCCCGGGCCTCCCTGATTCTTGGCCCCTGACGAAGACATTTCTTGGGCCTTGCCAATTCTCGGCATCTGATGAAGCCATTTTCTGGGCCTCCCTGATTATTGGCCCCTGACGAAGACATTTCTTGGGCCTTGCCAATTCTTGGCATCTGATGAAGCCATTTCCTGGGCCTCCCTGATCCTTGGCCTCCGAAGAAGTCCCTTCTTGGTCCTCCTTGATTATTAGGCTCCAATGAAGCTATTTCCTGGGCCTCCTTGATTCTTGACCTCTTATGAAGCCACTTCCTGGTCCTCCTTGATTCTTGGCCACCAATGAAACCACTTTCTGGTCCTCCTTGATTATTGGCCTCCAATTAAGCCATTTCCTGTGCTTCCTTGATTTTTTTCCCTCCAGTGAAACAAATTCCTGGGACTCTTTGATTCTTGGCCTCTGACGAAGGCACTTCCTGGTTCTCCTTAATTCTTGGCCTCTGATGAAGCCATGTTCTGGGCCTCCTTGGTTCTTGGCCTGTGACAATGCAATTTTATGAGCCTCCTCAATTCTTGGCCTAGGATGAAGCCATTTCCTGGGCCTCCCTGACCCTTGGTTTCTGACAAAGCTATTGCTGGATGTTACACATGGAAGAGGGGGCTGCACATGGAATGGAAGGGGGCTGCTGTACATGGATGTTATACATGGACATGGAAGAGGGGACTGCACAGGATTGGAGTGGACAGCTGTACATAGATGTTATATATGGAAGAGTGGGCTGCACATGGCATGGGAGGGGGCTGTTGCACATGAAAAAAGGGGGGCGGCACAGGATTGGAGGGGACTGCTGTACATGGATGTTACACATGGAAGAGGGGGCTGCACGTAGAATTGAAGGGGGCTGCTGTACATGAGTGTTACTCATGGAAGAGGGGCTGCACATGGAATAGGAGGGGAACTGGTGTACATGAATGTTACACATGAAAGAGGGGTTGGACATGACACGAGTGGGGGGTTGCTGCGCCTGCACACACCAGGAATGGTTGCCAAAACAGAAAGTGGGCTGTATATGGAATGGGGTGGGGTTGTCTTAAGAAAGTGACCTCAGTCAACGCCTTATGTTGTAAATTCTTGGGATGCTTCAATCTCTCTAAAATATAGAAATTAAAAGCAGAAGTCCTCTGTTATTGTCTCACACAGCCCCCTAGTGACAAGTGGCCATAAATACACTTTACATCAGTACTAATTAGAAGCAAAGGAATTGTAACGAGTAAGAAATAATAAAATGTGTTAAAATAAATTGGCCTGGAGCACTCGCAAAGCCTCTAAATAAATAGTCTGTTAAAGGGTTAAGAGGCTCTTGGCTTCCAGCAACCTTTTTTTTAAATAGGATGAATTGTTGTTGTCTAGTACCTGTGTGGCCAGCAAAGGGTAAAACTTTGGCGAGCCTGACTTGCGCTGCTTTTTATAAATAGGCCCCAGTGATATTTTGATTTAGAAATATCATGCCGTTAATGTAATTTTATCGCAAAGGTTAAAGTAAAAAGCTAATTAGGAAAAAAATGTCACCGCTTCTACGGGACAAAGTCAGAGAATGCCAGCGACTTAGCGTTTTTACTGCGCCGCGGTCCCCGGCATATGTTCTCATGTTCCTTCCATGTTACCCGGCATAGTAATCAGGCTGAATTTCATTACGGGAGATTTACTGGGGAGATGCGCTGACGATGACAGCCTCTGTCATAATCCCGCTAACGTAAGACGCGCCGAATCTTTATTTCCATATGCCACATAATAAACACCTCCTATAAACACACAGCGAGAACGGCGGCAAATGAGGGGTATTCATATCATCAGAGGTCCAGAATCCATGTTTTCATCTTTATTGGGAGAAAGTGGGCGGAGTTCTCACAATCATTCTTTTTCGGGAAAAGCGAAGAGCTCGAAAACATTTGTGTGATACTGTGTACAATATAAGGGATGGTCGTAGTCAGCCAACTTCGCTACGCTGGAACTACGCTTCGCCAAACTACGGCTTCGAAATAAAATATTCGCTTCGTATGCATTTCGTAGACTACGCATTAAAATACGCAATTACGCGTAGTACGAAGCGTGTTTTATGCGGATGCTTATGCCCGCATGCAGAAAATTTTACATATGAATTCCTCTTCAAGTGCTTATATCGGAAACTCTTCTATGCGTACATTCCCCTTTCCAATGCGTAAATTTGTAAGCATACAATGGCACACGGAAAATTAGCCGTGAGTAACGCATTCGTAGTTCACTACGCAATACACATGTTAACTACGCATAGTGGGCATAAGCTACGCGTAGCGGTACTTCGCTACGCATAAATTTGTAGGCGTAGTTTTGAAATTTCACCTACGAACTAGGATGCGTAAATTCGCACTGGCATAGTTTCTGCTCGTCCCTGTACAATATATTGTATATTGCCAAGCAAGAGTGCTTTCCTCGTTTCATTTGATTTGATTGCAAATTTGTGGAGTGGTGGACCACGGGAGGTAAGTACCGGCAGCCAGGTGATACCGTCCCTGGCAGAAGGTTGGAGGCAGAGTCGCCTATTGCAATTGTTGTAACCAGTCCATAGCCTTAAGGCTCGTATACTGTGGAAAGAATTTTATAATTAATCTGTTAATCTCTATGTATATCCTTTATATCCTTTATATCTTCATGTGGCTATAAGGACCACATGCACAGAATCAGATTAGTGTGTTAGAGTGACACTTTAAAGTAATAGTATTATTGTTAACTAGAGAATTATCACGATATCACATATATGTTATATATTCTTCCTGAACTATTCACTGTGCGCAGTCTCATGTTTTTCCACAGCACCTTCCCTCCCCCCTCAGTGTCATTCTGTGCCAGGCCCTGAGGCAGGATGTTGGGAAGGGCAGTCTAAACTAGTTTTCTGAAGGTGGATATGACTTTGAGAGGAATGAACCAAGGAACTGATGTCAGAATATTTCTCTTTCCTGTTGACTTTCTATTCATTTATGAAGGACACAGAGGAGGACCGGACCCACCCAAAAGAAGAAACTGGACATTGCTCATTGGACTCATGGGATTACAGACTGTTTGGAGGGAGGAATATATTAGCATGTTAACTGGGGTATAAAGATCAACAGGTGAAGGAAGTCTCCACCCTTTTGTGACTAGCCGGGCTGCAGCTAGCCTGTTTCTCCTTTAATAAATGCTGGTATATAAAAGGGTCCTCAGCTGAGTGAATAAAGATTTCATTTTCATTGGCACGAAATGGAGGAGTCTCATTGAGTAAGTTTATTTGCTTTTAACATCTGGTCCTAATTCGAACCGGAACCTATCGTCACAGAGAGGTGAGGCCTAGGAGCGCGTTTGCGACTGGCGAATCTGATAGTAAGCTGGTGAAAGCCCACCGGGATTATATTTCCTTTAAACAGGTGGCCAAATGCAACTAGATCTCACGCCCTTGTGACATACGGTTTATTTCGAACCGTGAGACTTCTTCAGCCAAGGTCGGTGAAATCGCCTGCTTAGGATTCTCAAACAAAGTTCTCGGGTGTCCTGAAAGCTTCTTAATTGTAAGTACTACTTTTTGTCTCTGTAATTTTTTGTACGCAGGGCTGCGTTTAGAGTATAAGTATTGATGTGTTGTCATATTGTTTTGCATGACACAATCTGTGGTCAGTTTCCTAAGCTACCGTGTGCCTCAGCGGAATTGTAAGTCCTTGTGACAGAATACAGCCGCATAACAGGCAGTAATATCGGGAGTGGATCTACTACCACCGATTGTGTCAGTGCCTTAGTCGGAGGTGCCTCTCCTTAGAAGTTCAACGCACGGAAGTTGTGTCAGGTACCCCGTGCCCAAGTAAGAGGGCGGACAGGGGGCTCCATGTGACTACCAATCCTTCCATTAAGAGGTGCGTGGACGGGGAGGTAAAGAATGTGTCAAGGTACAAGCAAAATTATGGCCACTAATGATGAAGGTGTGTTTTTTAGGGTATCTGTATTTTGACAGCTGTAAAGGAACTTGTTTCTCAAATTAAAGGAGATGTTCAGGGTAATGTGATTTTCGAAAAGTAATATTGTTTAACAGAAGCTCAAAGATGGCTACTAGAGGTATAAATGAGGAGGGGCCAAGTACGGAGAACAAAGACTTGGGGGAGGTACCATCTACTGTATGTCAGGTTCTTCAGAACCCTCCCCAAAACCAAACCCAGCCCCTCCCACGAAAGGTGGATGGGACCTCCCAGACATATGAGGTGGAATATGGTATACATGGATTAGACATAGATGAGCTACTGGATAAAGTGATGGAGGTTTTTTAGTAAATATAGAGGTATAGCTCCCCCTGCTGCTGAAACAACAGATTCCCCTTATGAACGGTTTAAGATTGCTGTACGTGAGGTTTTGACTGAAGGGATATACAAGGGTGTCACACAATATGTTGTGGATCATAGAATCTGCGGACCGAGTGATTTTCTAGAAAGCACCCGGCACCCTGTATGTGTGAAAGGGAAGAAAGTTGCTGCATATGTTTCTGATGGCAACAAGGATGAAAGTAATTGTTATGAGAATGGTGGTAACAGCCACACGCGCTCACAAAAGCGCAGATTTAAGGATTACGAAGGTCGCAAAGAACGCAGACAATGTTTTGAATGTGGGAAGGAGGGTCATCTGGTCCGACAGTGTCCTGAGAGACACCGAGGTCCGCAGTGACAAAGTATGGTTAAGGGTACTAATTCTGCCCTAGTTGAAGGCAAATGAGAAAGTGAATTTATTGATGAAAATGGTATGTTACGTTGTGGTGTGTAAAATGTGAAGCTGGGAATTCTGAGCTCTGAAATCTAAATCACCAGAGCTCCCAGGGGAAGTATCCAGCAGAGCAGGGAGAGGGGGGGCTATAGGAGAAATCCACAAGTTATGAGCTGCTGTTTGTCTGTCTGTTGTTTGTGTAGTTTGTACAGTATACAAATGTCTGTACAAGTTTTATACTCTGTTTGTCCGATGTTCGTCTGAAGATTGAAAATTTAAAAGTGATTTTAACTGTTGCAGTTGTCTGTTTGTGAATGCTATTTGGGATGTGTTTGTACTGTTGAATTCTGTGAAATTTGAGTGGAGTTTCTGTCTGGAATCTGTGAGAAGGTATGAGTCACGCCCACATTTCTGAGGGGGGGGCAAGAGTCCTCATGGACTACTAATTCCAGCGAGATGATGAAACTGATTTCAGCCTAGGTGTGTGTGTGTGTGTTGAAGCGGAACAGGGTGATTTGAGAGAATGCATGTCGCAAGATGAAAGGTTTGTTTGAAAATAAGTTAATGTATATATTTTGTGAAACCCAGAATGCGGGATATTTAAAAAAAAAAAAAAAAAAAAGGAGAAACCCCGCAGATATTACTTTCAATTATAAGAGTGAATATGATGATTTTTGTTTTTTTTGTTTCTGGGAATAATTGATTGCTGCATTGCTGTAGTCTGTGGGTCGTTGTCATCAATTGATTGACTGGTTTGATTGACACCTGATACATTTTTATAATTCATGGATATGTTAGAAGGAGTTCAGTAAAATGACTTTCATAGAAATATTTTGACCACAAAGCCTTGTCTGATGGCGACTGCAGAAAGGGATACATGATTGTAGTTCTCTGCCAAGAGCCAACCCCACCCCCACCTGCCCCACCCCACCTCCACCTGCCCCACCCCAACTCCACCTGCCCCAGTCCTGACATATGCAACTACAACTCCCTCTGCTGACTTGCAGTCTAAGACTTTACCTACAGGTCGCTCTGTACACTGCTGACCTACTAACCTTCCTTTGACTGATTTTGTCCGATTTATTTGTGGTGATGACACATGAGTTTTACATGTGTCAACAGGAGGGATAGTGGCTAAATTAGAATAAAACCACATGGGAACATTTAAGCCATTGCAAGAGGGCGCACATGGGCCTTCCGAATCCAGATTAATTAAAAGATCCAGAACCACAGCTTGCTACGAACACTCACATGAAGCTTTGGTGTTTTTGAAACAAAAAAAAGAAATGTTGTTTGAATCTTGCTCAAGAAGAACGCTTAGCGGTCATTTCCTTTTAAAACAGTAGCCAGATCCAATCTGTTCTTGATAGTTAGCACCATGGGGTAAAGAGGGGCGGAAATGTGAGATCCTGAGGCGCCGGGAACATTTGCTTGAGCCTCAGTGCGACCACGATCTCAAAGGCTGTGGGAAGATATTAGAGGATTCTTCCTAAGGCACAGGTGTAGTTCTTTATCTTGAACCATGGTGAAAAGGAGATAAAAAAGGGGGAACAGATACCTAAAAAGGCTACATAGGGGAAGTTGGGTTAGAGCCATAGCATCATTAAAGAAGAAGAAGAAGAGTCTTGGAATGACAATGACAATGACTAAACGACCTCCATTGAACAGCAATGACAGGATAGACAAAGAGACTACTGACCCATCCCCACCGGACAGTATTAACAAGATGAATGTGACTAGTAATATAGTTCTAGTGACCGGTGGAATTTTTAATTTTTTGGATTATTTTGGCAATTTTTACTGCAAACCGAGTGAATGTACCGAGTGAATGTGTCTGACTGTATTGTGTGTGCAGCGGCTAGACCGCAGATTGCTCTGGTACCAGTAGTGGCGAGTGGGTCTGAATTAGAATGTATGATACAAAGTATGATAAGTGTGAATCAACCACGGAACTGTACCACAGAGAGAGTCCGTATGAAGGTACCAGGCACGCCACAGCGTGCATTCGCTACAGCCAGCAATCTTACGTGCTATAATAGATCTGCCCCCAGTAACCATCCGATGATCAAGTATTGTGGAGAAATAGTGGAGATAACCAATGATAAAGGGTTGAGCCTAGGAACAAAATGGCAGTTAGAAGATACTTGGTGGACTTGTGAACCCAACAAAGCAGAATCATCATTGCCACCAGAATGGAAAGGGTTGTGTGCCCCTGTCTGGATGATAGAACATGTCACTATATTGCCCTATGAGTCCTTTAAAATTTTGGTGGATAAAAAGGTACACCGGAGTAAAAGGGAGGCACCAAAAGGGAGTCTGGACCCATATGTATATATTGATGCGATAGGGGTCCCCAGAGGGGTGCCAGACGAGTTCAAGGCTAGGAACCAAATTGCTGCAGGGTTTGAGTCCATTTTCCTATGGCCAACAGTTAACAAAAATGTAGATTATTGGATTAATTACATTTACTACAATCAGCAGAGATTTGTTAATTATACTAGAGATGCTATCGAAGGTTTGGCAGAGCAACTGAAAGCAACATCATTAACAGCATTGCAGAATAGAATTGCATTAGATATGCTGTTGGCAGAGAAAGGGGGTGTATGTGAATTTTTGGGGGAACAATGTTGTACCTACATTCCAGATAATACATCCCCTGATGGAAAAGTGACAGTGGCTCTTCAGCAGTTAAAAGACCTATCCGAAGAGCTGAAACGAAACTCAGGTGTTTCAAACCCAATAACAGACTGGTTACAGAACTGGTTTGGGAGCTGGACTTCATTTTTTCAGAGTTTTGGTATCGCATTTCTAACTGTTCTTATGGTTCTGTTCCTACTAGCCTGCTGTATTTTTCCAATGCTGAGAACATTTTTTGCAAGGTTGATAGATAAGCATATGAGTATTACTATGTATGCAGCCTTAGCACAGCATGATGAAGAAGCATACGGTGATTTGGGAGGAGATTATGATGGTATGCTGGAGGGAGATGGCCAGGCCAACGTGTGAGGCAATAATTCCAGCTCACGGCCAGAGCCTGATTTTTGTTTTTGAGCATTTCACTTCTATGCCCTGACTTGCTGTAGTGCATACCCATTTGCAGCAAAGGGGAATAGAAGGCTGTGTTTGCTTGAACCTCTAACCCCTGTAGTGGAGACACATTTGCAGATACCTGAGGTTTAAGTAAGTATAAGCGCAGAAATGTGAATGTAAATATTCTTTTTATACATATATATATAATCAAGCCATAACCCACAGTATTAATTATAAACAGGAGGGAAATGTGGAAAGAATTTTATAATTAATCTGTTAATCTCTATGTATATCCTTTATATCCTTTATATCTTCATGTGGCTATAAGGACCACATGCACAGAATCAGATTAGTGTGTTAGAGTGACACTTTAAAGTAATAGTATTATTGTTAACCAGAGAATTATCACGATATCACATATATGTTATATATTCTTCCTGAACTATTCACTGTGCGCAGTCTCATGTTTTTCCACAGCACCTTCCCTCCCCCCTCAGTGTCATTCTGTGCCAGGCCCTGAGGCAGGATGTTGGGAAGGGCAGTCTAAACTAGTTTTCTGAAGGTGGATATGACTTTGAGAGGAATGAACCAAGGAACTGTCAGAATATTTCTCTTTCCTGTTGACTTTCTATTCATTTATGAAGGACACAGAGGAGGACCGGACCCACCCAAAAGAAGAAACTGGACATTGCTCATTGGACTCATGGGATTACAGACTGTTTGGAGGGAGGAATATATTAGCATGTTAACTGGGGTATAAAGATCAACAGGTGAAGGAAGTCTCCACCCTTTTGTGACTAGCCGGGCTGCAGCTAGCCTGTTTCTCCTTTAATAAATGCTGGTATATAAAAGGGTCCTCAGCTGAGTGAATAAAGATTTCATTTTCATTGGCACGAAATGGAGGAGTCTCATTGAGTAAGTTTATTTGCTTTTAACAATACACGCTTGATAGTCTGGAACGACGGGTCTGTCGGACCCTCCCGCTGGGCGGGCGTTCCAGCAACCGTCGTTCCAGACTATCAAGCGTGTGTACGAGTCTTAAAGGTGTTCATCAATGGTACAATTTTTTCACCAAATGCAATCTTTTGATGCAAATTTAAAGATCGAATCGTATAGAAAATAGGCAATCAATAAGAAATGATTCTTTGGTCGATTGCTAAATAGGATACAATCGATTTAAAAAATTGGATTTTATGATCGAATTTAAAGGAAGAATCATTCAGTAAATAGGAGCAATTGATAATTACCTTCCGATTATTTTCAGTAGTAAAAATCACATCAAAAGATCGCATTTGGTATAAAAAATTGAACCATTAATGGGCACTTTAAGACCAATACTCTTGGAAAGTCAAGTAACCTACTAGTGAATGTTTTTTATACTCATCCCCCCTTCCAATTTTCCTCTAGAGTTGAATCGTTTATCGAACTTTTTGGCCATTTTGGCATGGTTCTTAGTGTTGTCCTAGCACCACTGAGGTTTTCTGAGCAGTTCTGGTTACGTTGCATGTGTTGGTTTGGTCCTTTTAACCGGTTCTTGGTTGCCTTCAACTGTCTGATTAGAGGTGATCTTTAAGCAGCTATTAATATGCTGTCAGTTTATAGCAACAGCAAGCAAAGTGTTTGGCAGACTTTCTATTTGCCGAGTACATCACCCTGCCGGAGTATCACCAGCGCTGAGGATCATCTCGGTCTGTGGGAGTCCGCGTAGCGTCGCCCCAACAGTGAACTGTGCGTTCCCTATAATCCATTCTAGCCTAATGGGATGTGAAAGTGTTGACTGTCTCAGTAAGTAGTACATAAAGCGCAGGAGAGGGGAGGAACGCGATTCCGATAGGGATGAATTATTCATAGAGGTTCTCAAGGGCATCCTTAGAAGATGCCTTTTGTCTCTCCTTAACGTCTGGCACCCCCATTAAACGTCTCTCGGAGACTGCGCCAATCGCGGCATACCGCGGGAGACCGCCATGAACTCCCGGCATGTGCCGATAAATTCCCGTTTCGCGGGGAACATACTCCGAGGTCTCTTCATACGGCTCCCCCCTCTCCCTCCCCCGCTGAGCGTAAACTTCTTGCTGGGAAGATTTACATTTTTATGACTTTTGGTAATTAGTGATAAGTAACAAGAGAGCAGAGGGGAAAAAAAACTAAAAACGATGCTTGTGGAAGCCGTGACTTGTCACAGTCAACCGCAGCGCAGCGAGCGGCCGATCTGTTAACCCCTACAGAACTGCCAAACTTTGAATGTGAATTAAAGGGCCTCGTTATTAAGGGGAAAAGTTTCATTTCTTGGAAATAAGGCATTAAAGCCGGATTGTTAGCCATAAAATCAAATTCCATTTACCCACTGCTCTGTGTTTATTATGTAGTCTACAGCATGAGCCTGCATTGCAAGCGTTCCAATATAATCATAAATGTGTCTTCTGTAATGAATCTTATCTCAGTCAGCCTGGCTCTATTCTTGTACATTGCCAGGAAGAGGTAAACTTCTTATCTCCCATCCCATATTCCTGCTCCTCACTGATGGGCTGAGGGCAGTTCAGTGTGAGACAAGGCTGAGAAGGGAAATACACCTCACCCCTCTGCAGTAGCTGCTGAAATACAATCTATGCTGTGCTCACATGTGTTTACAAAGCAAGCCAGATATGACAGTGCAATTTCTAGAAGAAAGATTAAAGGGGGGGGGGGGGGATGTCATCAGGATTGGCTTCATTCAGAGGCAGTAAACATGGAAAATGCCTGAAACAGTTTCCTCTTTATTAACTAAATAAAATTCACTGAAGTTAAAACGTGGACAATACAATGCATTTGTTATGTAAGTGGAACAAGCATTTATCTTCTTATATATGTGTTTTTTCCCCATGGAATAGTATGGCTGTCCCTGCTGCTTATTAAAGCGGAGATCTAATGTTTTGAGCAGAACTGACACTTTTACCACAACCACTGTTTACTGTTACTTAGTGCAGTACGAATTGCAGTGGCACTGCTTCAGTTGGGCCACGGGCGCCGGGTGGTGCCGCAAGTCATATTTAGCATAGGCAAATGCAGGGGGGAATTACAGTTGCCCAGAATCCCCCCTCAGACCAGGGCCAGTGCAGTGTCTGGGGACAGGCACAAGGTGAGACACCAGAATATCTGCAGAGTCAGGTATGAGCACAGCCCTGTGGCCTTGGTGTGTGAATGCTTCACTCTCCTCTTCACTACCAATGTTGGCTGTCCTCATTATTATCTGTATCCCAACTGCTCATGGTCAATCCTGTTGTCGATCGGGAGCAGATCAGACATTTAGGAAATAATTGACAGAACCTGTCAGTCGGACAGGAAATTGCATTATGTGTACCCAGCATGATGTCCTACCATATAATTATACTGTATTGTGCGTGGCTGAGGGGGACCTTTCAGGAATCCCCCCTTGAAAATCCTGGGTTTGCCCCTGTTTAGTTCACCAATATTTTACTATTCACTAGTACCTTTCGCCCATTCTCACATCAACCTTTCCCCTCAGTGATCCACCCAGTAAATGCCTATCCCTATCCACCACCTCTAAGTGCCCAAACCCAACCTAGCAATCCCAGGGCCCGAATGATCAATCGGATCGGGAACCATGAACCCATTCAATAGAGTTATCTCGTTTGATATAAGTGCTCTTCTTTTGACCTCGGTCGGTAGAACTTTGTGCTGTCAATTTTTTGACTGCTTTCATCTTTCTCTACTAGCAGAAAACATAGAAACTGAAAGCAGAAGTCCTGTGTTATTGTCCCACACTGCCTCCTAGTGACAAGTGGCCATAAATACACATTACGGCAGTACTAATTAGAAGCAGGGAAATGTAACAAATAAGAAATAAAACATTGAGCTAAAATAAATTGGCCTGGAGCCCTTGCAAGACTCTACATCAATTGGCTGCTAAAAGGGCAATGGTGTTGATCGATTGTTCTAGCGATCGTTCCACCGACCCAAATTTCGGAACAATTCTTTTAGTCTGATCAGATTGCTCATCCTTTTCAGTTCTGTTGTTGGGCCTAAATTATCACCTTCAATCAATTGCAACGATTGGACCGGATGGTCGATCATTCGGGAAATTAGATCATTAATGGGCAGCTCAATACTTTTAGCCATAGACCCTGAACAAGCATGCAGCAGATCAGGTGCTCTGGCTGAAGTGTTACTGGATTAGCTGCATGCTTGTTTCAGGTGTGTGATTCAGACACTACTGCAGCCAAATAGATCAGCAGGGCTGCCAGGCAACTGGTATTGCTTAAAAGAAAATAAATACGTCAGATACTCTCATATCCCTCTCACTTTAGGCTCAAGTCGAAGATTGCTTGCGGTTGCTCTCCCCACGATATATGAGCACAGCTGCGGTGCCCAGGTTCAAGGTACCTCGCGCCTCCGCAGTATCATGGAGACGGTCGTGTACGGCTTTTTTTGCCGTGTACACGCAGCTCCACACTGGGACAGCCACGCCTGCGGAGGGGAGCGTGGCAGAGGAGGGTCCTGGACATTGGCAAAGCCTCCGGAGCTTCCAGACACTTCCCCTACTGACATAAGTATGATTTTTATTTTTATTTTCAGGCTTACTGTAATAATGACATTGCTTAAAGTGGATCCGAGATAAACTTTTACACATTGCATAATTGTGTTCCTTTCATATAGTTTATAGGGCATTTCTCAAGCCAAATACTTTTTTTTTCTTTTAATACTCTAATTCCCTATAAACTAAACTAAACATGTCTAGCCCACAGCTTCTCCAGAGAGCCTTGGCACTTACAGCCTTAGTAGCAAGGGCTTATGGGAGCTCAGTCTGGGCAGGAGGAGGTTACTAGCCAGAGATTTCAGCAACAGAGTGGAGGAGGGAGAAGGAGAGGGGAGTGAAGTTTTCACAGGCTGAGGGCTGGAGATGCAGAGCAGCTTGCCTGTGTGTAATAATGATAAGCAGAATATGGCCGCTCTCATTGTATCACAGGAAGAAATAATCATAAACTGTTGAAGCTGTTTGCGGCTAGATTTGCTGTGTAAACTATCTAAACTTTAGATAAGATATATAGACAAGTTACTTGTTATAGTTAGTTTTTCATCTCGGATCCGCTTTAAAGGATATCCGCGGCGATGCAATACATTTATTTTAACTTACCTGGGGCTTCGTCCAGCCCATAGAAGTCATCCAGGTCCCTCGCCGCAGTTCCGGTCTTCTCCCAGGCCTCAGTGCAGCCTTTGAAGGATTGACCGATGCTCGATGGGTGGGCACCTCCTGTGCTTGCGCGCAAATTCACCCACGTCATCCAGAGATCCCGCCAGTGATGACCAAAAATGCTGACAATTTTTTCGCACTTTCGCGAATATAATGTTACATTCGACTTTCGGGGTGAAAATCCACCCAAAATCATTTTGCAATTTTTAATTTTTTTTTTGCATTTTTCATGAATTTTTACGTTAATTTTGGGGAGTTTTGTGGTATAAATAACAATTTTTTTTAAATAACTTTTTTTTCACGTTTTCAACCATTTTCACTATATTGTGAAACTTACAATGTATTTTCGTGAAAAACATCTCGAAATCGAACAATGCCCTTCGATGCGAAAATGACTTTTGAAGCGAAAATTAAAGCAAAATACTGATGCCCACGCATTGGCAGAAACGCGCCGACCCGTTGGGCGCCAGCAGGACCTGGCAGAAGATCGGAGCTGCGGCGAGGAACACGTGACTTCCAGGGGCTGGAAGAAGCAGGGGTGTAGCAATAGGGGGTGGAGAGGTTGCAACCGCATTGGGGCCCTTGGATTTGAGGGGCCCCAAAGAGCCCTCCCTCATCTGCAGTTTTAGCTCTCTATTGGTCCTGTGCTCATAATAATCACTTCTATAGATACTTTGAATGGTGGTAATCACTAACAAACTCCTCTCCTCTCTGGGTTTCAACTATCACCTTTATGCAGATGACACCCAGATTTACCTCCATACCACTGACCTCTCCACCACCACCATGGAGAAGGTATCCTCTGGTCTCTCAGCTATTTCATCGTGGATGTCTGCCAGGTTCCTAAAATTAAACCTGGATAAGACTAAACTCCTAATCTTCCCGCCACGTGCTGCTTCACCCCCCACTGACCTCTACGTCACTGTCAATGGCACAATCATTCGTCCAACCACACAGTCCCGCTGCCTGGGTGTCACCCTGGACTCGGCCCTCTCCTTCACCTCCCACATCCAAACCGTAGCTAGAGCCTGCTATTTCCACTTGCGCAACATCTCCAAGATCCGGCCTTTCCTGACCCCAGACACTAAAAAACTCCTTGTCCACGCCCTCATCATCTCCCGCCTGGACTACTGCAACTCCCTCTTGTCCGGCCTTCCTCAAAACCGCATCGCCCCCCTAAAATCCATCGTGAACGCAGCAGCCAGACTCATCTACTCCTCCCACCGCTCTGTCTCCACGACTCCACTACGCAAATCCCTTCATTGGCTTCCAATTCACTTCAGAATCAGCTTCAAGATCCTATGTTTGGCCTACAAATCCATACACAAGTCCTGCCCAAGCTACATCTCTGACCTGGTCAGCAGATATACACCTGGCCGCCCACTTCGCTCCTCCAACGACCTCCTCTTAACCACCCCACGCATCTCGCACTCCCATGCACGACTTCACTAGAGCTGCCCCCATCCTGTGGAACTCTCTCCCACTGCCTGTCAGGCTCGCTCCCACCTTCAACACCTTCAAAAAAGCACTCAAAACTCACTTCTTCAAGGAGGCCTACATCAACTCAACACTGCCCTAATCCTCTCTGCCAAGAACGTCTTGATGCCCCCCCTCCTTTCATGTCACCAACCCCTCCCTCTAGATTGTAAGCCTTTGGCAGGGCCCTCTCCCCTTGTGTATCATACATGACTGTGTGCACTTTACCCAGAATTTGGAACTGGTAATTTTTTACCACTACCACTCCAGTGTATGATCTGGCATTGTACTATTAACTGCATTGTGTTGTGTATCTTATTGCTATTACCTGTATTGTTGTATCTATTGTCTATTACCTGTATTGTGCTGTCACCCCTGTTATCATTGTCTGTAATCCTATTTATTGTACAGCTCTGCGTAATATGTTGGCGCTATATAAATCTAATAAATAATAATAATAATAACAAGCTGTTCCCCACCCCCTTCTTGCACCTCTGACACTATAGTTGCCATTGGCAGGTTTTGGTGCCGTATCAATTGTTTTGTATAGAGTGCTTGGGGGCCCCCATTGTAAAACTTGCACCGGGGCCCACAGCTCGTTGTAAGTAAAAATAGATTTATTGCGTCGCCTCTGATTTGCAAGAATGTGTGTCAACTGCCTAATATATACACATATATGCAGAAATATACAGTATATATAAGCATGTTAAAAGAAATAAAGAAAATGAAAGCGGCCCTGACAGCTCTGACAGCTCCGTGAAGACGGTTACCTTTGTTCTCTGACACGGAGCTGTTGCCACGGTAATAATAAACACAGAAGCCTCAGTAAGCGTTAATGATGTTCTTACACGGCTTTAGGTGTCCGGCTTAATCACGCGCCCGTCACGGTGAAATCTATTCCGCCATTTAAACATATTCAGGATCATGTTTCAGCCGCGGCGCAGCCACGGTGTGGAGGATTTACGAGGAATATTTTAATGTAATCAATTCACAGCCTTTAAGAGCGACTATTCATCCTCCAAGGTGATTCGTCTACCGAGCGTGCATTAAAATAACGCCATTCGCTCGCTTCTTTCCCGTGGCTGGAAGCGCCGTACGGAGACACTGAGCTGTATGTGAACCAACATCTGTGCGTTTTAATGGAAAGATTAAGGGGAACTCCTGCTAGCGGTAGACAACTTGCATTATGACAGGCTCTGTCAGCGGAGCTGATCACTTGCACAGGACAGAAGGAAAACAGAGATAAATCCACCCTGTATGTATTTAGTGAGTTTAGCCTGTCTAAGTCCCCCTAATCTGTGACTGTACTGACTAATCACCACCTTAATTCGATCTCTCAGCTGTGTCAGCTGGCTGCCTCGGCAGAGCAGCTGATTTGTAAAAAACAGGATGTTAACCCTATATCTGCTTCCATGAAAGCAGGAAATAGACACACAGCAGATTTGTATCAGCTTTAACAAGGAAATGTTTTTCTTTAAAGGTTTTTATGCTTTTTCTTAGAGCATAGAGGAAGCTCTGAGTTTAGGAATGCTTTAAAGAGGACGGATGGAGGGGGGGGAGGGGAGAGGGGGTGTCGCTGACTTAAATACTCACCTGTCCTGATATCTTCGGGTCACAGGTGACACTCCACCCCCTCCTAGGCTGTGCAGTCACGAATATGTTTCTAAAGACTGACAAAGTTATTCAGAGACCTCCCCCTGCATTGCCGCCTGCCCCCAGCTGGTCAGCAACAAATTAGGCAGTGGCTGCTGAGCTGAGGGTGGGGTGCAATCTCTGAGGGGGGTGGAGCGATCACCTTCCTAGATGGATGACATCAGAACAGGTAAGTATTTAGCCCTAACCCCCCTCCCCTCCAATCCTCAATCAGTAAAGGGGCACTATGGCGAAAAATTGTAAAATGTAAAATATGTGCAAACATAGACAAATAAGAAGTATGTTTTTTCCAGAGTAAAATGAGCCATAAACAACTTTTCTCCTATGTTGCTGTCACTAAGGCTAATTTCACACCAGGACGTTGCGTTAGAGGGGGCGTTAAGGTCGCATAACGTCCCCCTAACGGAACGCCTGGTGGTGCTAGATCTGGACGTCAGAGTGAGCCGCGTTGTGCAGCTCACTCTGGCGTCAGTGATGCCGTGATGCGCACTCTTGTGCGCATGCGGCATCACGTGGTCCCGCCGGCCAATCGCCGCACAGAGCGGCTGCTCCAGGAAGTAAACACTGCACGTCATAACGTGCAGTGCATATTAATTAGCCATGTGCCTGGCCGCTCTCCGCTCCTCCCCAACATTACTGAGCATGTGCAAGCAGTCTAACGCGGCTCAGCCGCGTCCAAAGTACTGCATGCAGTACGTTGTCTTGTGACGCAGCGTTACAATGTAACGCAACGTCCGCACTGTGAACAGCCCCATTGATTTTTTATTACTGTGCGGTGGGCTGCGTTACAGGCTGCTCTAACGTGCGCCTGTAACGTCCCACTGTGAAACCAGCCTTACAGTAGTAGAAATCTGTCAGAAGTGACAGGTTTTGGACTAGTCCATTTCCTCATAGGGGATTCTCAGCAAGGCTTTTATTCTTCATAAAGATATTCCATAAAAAGGCTTTAAACATTGATGCTGGCCAGCTTCCCTGCTCGCTACACAGTTTTTTGGCAGTTGGACAGAGCAACTGCCATTCACTAAGTGCTTTTGAAAATAAATAATTCCCTCAGAAATCCCCCATGAAGAGATGGACTAGTCCAAAAAAACCTGTCGCTTCTGTCAGATTTCTACTACCTACTGTTAGTGACAGCAACATAGGAGAAAAGTCATTTATGGCTCATTTAACTCTGGAAAAACGTACTTCTTATTTGACTATGTTTGCACATATTTAAAATTTTTCACCTTAGTGCCCCTTTAGGACCGAGCCTGTAATGAAATTCCCTTTACTGGAGGTACCCTTTAAGAATGCTAAGTGATTTATATATCTTTTTTTTTTCCAGGAAAATGTTGCCTTTCTTTACCAGCAAACAGTATGCGCCGTTTGCACCCGCCCCATTCTTTACCACAAGGCCATTGTTTGACATTTACTAGACTACTAAAACTTTTTTCCTATACATGTCCCGCTGGAGTGATTCCCCTACTTCCTGCTCATGGCAGGAAGTGGGAGGGTATTACCCCCAACCCCTTCCAGCTCGCCAAAAAAGTTTTGTCTGGGACTGACTCATCAGAACGCACTTTCCATTTCGCCTGTCCCCGGCCCATCAGTCTACGTCAGCGGATGTCGCTTCTTGGGAACATAATCCCGTTTTTTTTTTTTCATTCTTTCTGATATGTTCATTTATCTAAAAAGCAATTAAAGCTTAATTGCAGTGCTACCTGAATAATTTAGAAATGCAAATTAGCGGCGGCGCCAAACAAGTATATGTTCATCAATTTCTTTGTTATCGCCATCTGTTTAATTAAAAAAAATGAAGTTTTTTATTCTTGAATGACAGCCCGCTAACTATACAAGCGCTTCCCCTAATTGAAATTGTCTGCGGCAATTGAGGTCATCATCTGCCAAAATTTGTTTTAGGAAACATGGGAACATCTTATTCAAACAAATATAGATTATTTATTGCACTTATCAGCCCCGCAGTATTAATAGTAAACATTGTCGCGGCTCCTGCTGAGTCGGAAGATGACAGAGTTCGCTAATTGCGTTAGCAGAGAGTACGGAGCCGTAGTGAGTTTGATGGAACGTAGGGGCGGCCTGAGACGTCTTTTCCGGAGGAATTCTGATTCCCAGATACGGTAGGAGAGGGAGAGTTCAGAGAGAATGAGAGAAATAAGTCACACTAGTGCAATGATGGGCAAAGGTAGCATTTTAATCCGGCCCACCACAGGGCGGAATTCAGCTTCCTTCCTAACCCCTCCCCAGCAATATGTAGTGTTACGAGTGGAGCTTAAAGGACACCTGAGGTGAAAATAAAATAATGAAATAAAAAATTGTATTTATTTTGCTTCTCCTAAAAATGACTTTTTAAGATATTCCACAGTTTTATTTTATATTAAAATCTACCTTTTAAGTTTTTACTGTTTTATTGTTTTTGCTCAATGACACATTCATTGAAGTATGCCAGAGCTAAAATCTATGAACCATTGACCCTTTTTATCTCCTTCCCACTCTCAGAAGCCATTTTCTGCTAGGAAAGTGTTTTATAGTTGGAATTTCTTATCAGTGAGGGTCACACTGTAGTCTGACTCAGACAGGAACTGTCACTTGCATACCTGATATTTTATTTAACTCTTCCAGGCAGAAAAAGGAAAAAGGGACACAGCATAGTTATTTGTGTGCTAGGCACTGTACAAACACATGTCTATCTCTTCATGTCACGTCATCTCGGGTATCCTTTAACCATTTCAGCCCGCGGGGATTTTTCTCCTTATGCATCAGTGCAATTTTCACCTCCCATCCATTCGCTAATAACTTATCACTACTTATCACAATTTATTGATCTATATCTTGTTTTTTCCGCCACTAATTAGGCTTTCTTTGGGTGGTACATTTTGCTAAGAATTATTTTTTTATAAATGCATTTTAACAGGATTAATAAGAAAAAAATGGAAAACATTCATTATTTCTCAGTTTTCGGCCATTATAGCTTTAAAATAATCCATGCTACCATAATTAAAACCTATGTATTTTATTTGCCCGTTTGTCTCGGTTATGAAACCATTTAAATTTTGTCCCTATCACAATGTATGGCGCCAATATTTTATTTGGAAATAAAGGTGCATTTTTTCCATTTTGCGTCCATCACTATTTACAAGCTTATAATTAAAAAAATGTTCGTAGCATACCCCCTTCAAATGCATATTTAAAAAGTTCAGACCCTTAGGTAACTATTTATGTCTTTTTTTTTATTGTAATTTTTTTTTTCCATTAAAAATTTTATTTGGGTAATATTTTGGTGTAGGAAATAAACAGTTAATTTTTAATGTTATTATATGTGTAAATTTTAATGTAAAAAATATGTAGATGTAGTTTTACTATTTGGCCACAAGATGGCCACCTAGAATTTTTTTTCCCTCCTTGTGCTTCTCACTAAGCGGAAGCACAAAGGGGATGCAGGAAATTTTACATGCAGAAAGACTGAAGCCTCTAGTAAGAGCGCTTTGGTTTTTCTGCTGGGGCCACTGATCCCAGGGCTACCGGGGGACACCACGGGGCACGGGGGCGCGCCCATGATCGCACGTGGAAGTGCGCCAAAGCGCGGCACCATAGCAGAGCAGCCGCCCGGACCCTGAGCAGAGAAATGGCACTTACCTGGGGCTTCCTCCAGCCCCCCATAGCCTGCAAGGTCCCTCTGCGTCCCCTCCATGGACCCACTTGTGGCTCCGTTAGGTGTGAGATTTTACCCAAAGTCATGCGCAACTGTGCATGAGTGGCCTGTCTGCTCACCTTGCTTCATCATGCGCCTGTTGGTGTAAACATTCTGACATGCACAGTTCTCGAAACACTGAACTGTCTGAGTAGGATGCTTACAGCGATGGGCACATGATCGAGCCCGGTGCACGATTGGATCCTGCATGCGCAGTTGTGCATGACTTTGGCCGAAGTTGTGCACCTAATGCTAACAGGACCACAGAGGGGACCCAGCAGCCTCATTTTTGAGCTACTTAGAAACTATTTTGAGATATGTTTTTTCTCTCTTTGCCCTTTCCAATGTACTTTTACATTTTTACGTTGTCCTCGGCCCTTCTGCAGTAAACTATGTTCCAAATTACAACCTGTTATGAAAATAAGGACAATAAAATGAGATTTGCTGGCCAGCCATCTGAACTATTTAAACTCTTCTCAAATGATTTTGGTTATTCAGGCAAAGAGTGAAAACATCATTACCGCCTAAGAAGATGCTTAAAACCTTTAATGCAACGTACAGTTAAGAAAAAAATGCTAATGTGATGTACAGTTAAGGAAAAAAAATGTAATAAACTTGCATTTAGGAAATAATGAAGTCATTTGATTTTGCAAAGTTGGCGTTCGTTTCCGTGGGCTCCTAATGCCGATCTTGGGAGGGAGTTTTTACTCAGAGTTTTTTTTTATTATACAATTTCCTATTAGTAACCATAAAACAGTCATTTTCTCCGCCATTATTTGAGCGAATAACAACATTGTTTTTTTCCTAATTTTACCGGAGGGAAGCCATTCGCGGTAGAAGGTAATATTAGTTAACTAATACGTTTTATTTTCTTGCTTGTATATAAAAAAAAGAAAAGTAGAAGCAAAATCCGGTTCTCTATTCTATTTTCTTTTTAAATTAATTAAATTAAATGAACTTCTGCATTTTATTGGCTCGCTTGAGTTTTATTAGCATTATTTAGTTTAAGGGGCATTCCAGATTAGATTTTTTTTTCTTTGCACTTCATACAAAATTGCCTCAAATGGCACATTGGAACAAACGTGGTGTTAATTAAATGGAGCGTGAGAAATTGTAAGGTAAATCAGGAACTGCACTGCTATGTACATTACCTGCCCTCAGGGCCAGCCCTACCATGAAGCTGACTGAATCACGTGATTCAGGGCAGCAGACTGCAGGGGGCAGCATCAGCTCCACACTCAGCTGGTCTTTTTCAGTCTCACCCTCTGTTCTACTGCAGAGAGCAGAGTGAGAGATAGGGAATGGTTGGTGGGCGTGGCTTAGCTGTGATCTGTGTAATCCTTTAGCTATGGCAGAGAGCAGAGTGAGGGGTAGGGTAGTGGCTGGTGGGCGTGGCTTAGGTGAGATCTGTCTAATTCCCATAGCAATGGCAGAGAGCAGAGTGAGGGATGGAGGAGTGGCTGGTGGACGTGGTTTAGGTGTGATCTGTGTAATCCCATAGCTATGGCAGAGAACAGAGTTAGGGGTGGAGGAGTGTCTGGTGGGTGTGGCTTAGGTGGGATCTGTGTAATCCCATAGCTATGGCAGAGAGCAGAGTGAGGGGTGGGGTAGTGGCTGGTGGGCGTGGCTTAGCTGTGCTCTGTGTAATCCCATAGCAATGGCAGAGAGTAGAGTGAGGGGCAGGGCAGTGGCTTGTGGGCATGGCTTAAGTGTGCTCTGTATAATCCCATAGCAATGGCAGAGAGTGCAGAGTGAGGGGGGAGTGGCTGGTGGGCTTGGCTTAGGTGTGCTCTGTGTAATCCAATAGCTATGGCAGAGAGCAGAATGGGGGGTGGGAGTGGCTGGTGGGTGTGGCTTAGGTGTGCTCTGTGTATCCCCATAGCAATGGCAGAGAGCAGAGTGAAAGGTGGGTAAGTGGCTGATGGGAATAACTTAGGTGTGCTCTGTGCAATCATATAGATACGGCAGAGAACAGAGTGAGAGGGGAGGGGAGGCTGGTTGGCGTTGCTTAGATGTCCTCTGTGTAAACCAATAGCAATGGCAGAGAGCAGATTGAGGGTTTGGAAAGTGGTTGTGGGCGTGGCTTAGCTGTACTCTGTGTAATCCCACAGCAATGGCAGAGTGAAGGGTGGGGGAGTGGCCCATGGGTGTGGTTTAGGGGTGCTCTGTGTAATCCCATAGCTATGGCAGAGACCAATAAATAAATCAACCATGGTCCTCCCACTTGTCCAGGTGGTTGTGATCCTTGAAGGGTTCTTGTAAATGTATTGTGCTCCAATGGCACCGTGGTTATCTCTAGAGTCCCAGATAAAACCACATCCAGGACACATACAATGTGTATGCTCTTTATGCTTGCATGTATTTCCCTCTCTTACAACTATCACTCTAGAAGATCCTTGGCCTGATTCACAAGATCTGCTACTGTCAGCCTCACACCCCTCTCCTTACATTAAGTCTACTACTTTCTTGTGTGGTTGAACGGTGAACTGTCTCCCTTCTGGCTTCCTGTGGAAGTACTCACACAGCACCAACTTCCCAAGCCATTATCTGCACCTAGTACCCACCCATGGTCTGAACCCATATGAGACCCAGTACTCTCCCATGGCAGTCACACACCCAAACCCCACATGGCATTACCTACTCACTCAAGTCTAGCCCACTGCACCTACATGCACCCAGTACCCACTCTTGGCCTGTACCCAGCACTCGCATGGCTCCCTGTACCAATTAGCACACACTGAAAATAAACACCCAATACAAACTGGACCATGGTACCCACTGCAGCTTGACACAGACTGTACTTTGGCCCCTCAGCACCCACTGAAACTTAGCACAAACTGGACCTTTGCATCTTACCACCCGATGCATCTGGGCACTTACTGCAATTTTGCACCTACTAATGTTTAGCAACCACTGCATATTGGCAAACACTTCTTGTTTGCCTGAAAAAAGCTTGGGTGCTATTCAAAAGTGACAGAGGTCCCAGTAATGATAGGTCAGTCTAATAGTGAGCACCTATCGCTTCTGATGTGAGGGTGGTGGAGCCAACAGTCTTGGCTGGAAGGAGACACAAAGTCTGCCTGATACTGCTATAAAGGAAGGGGGGAGAGAGCCTAATACTGGTTTGTGGAGAGCGAGTATTACATATACACAATATTTAGCATGATTGATTGATTGATTAGGGCCCCTTTTTCAAATTTGAGCACCACCCCCTTGAGGATCCTCTGCACGGCCCTGATTTTTTTCCCTGGTTTTTTCCCGCTAAACCTGGAGGTGTCTTATAGCCCAGAGTGTCTTATACGCTGAAAAATACAGTATGTTTTTGTAAGGGACGAAGCAGCTGCGGCGAACAGCACCGCCGCCGCAGCTGCCTCCACGTGGCCATCCATCCGTGCGGCGTCTGGGACGCCGAGGACGGAACGTTCTCGGGTGCAGGGGGTCGCCGTAGTGTGCGGGCACGCGCACAGACGGGACCTTTATGCGGAGAAGAAGCCCGTCAGCTGACCTGCTGGTCGGCTGACGTCAGAGGAATCCCACAGCGCCCAGGATTGGTTGATTCTGGAGGGGCGTGTCTGTGGGGTCTCCTCTGCTTCTTAAGCCTGCGGGCTTCTTTCACTCAGTGTCTGTTGTCGTGAATGCTTGCGTGTTAGCTAGTGTTGGGCGAACAGTGTTCGCCACTGTTCGGGTTCTGCAGAACATCACCCTGTTCGGGTGATGTTCGGGTTCGGCCGAACACCTGATGGTGTTCGGCCAAACTGTTCGGCCATATGGCCGAACTAAGAGCGCATGGCCGAACGTTACCCGAACGTTCGGCTAGCGCTGTGATTGGCCGAACGGGTCACGTGTAGTGTTGGGCGAACATCTAGATGTTCGGGTTCGGGCCGAACATGGCCGAACTCCGAACATAATGGAAGTCAATGGGGACCCGAACTTTCGTGCTTTGTAAAGCCTCCTTATATGCTACATACCCCAAATTTACAGGGTATGTGCACCTTGGGAGTGGGTACAAGAGGAAAAATTTTTTAGCAAAAAGAGCTTATAGTTTTTGAGAAAATCGATTTTAAAGTTTCAAAGGGAAAACTGTCTTTTAAATGCGGGAAATGTCTGTTTTCTTTGCACAGGTAACATGCTTTTTGTCGGCATGCAGTCATAAATGTAATACATATAAGAGGTTCCAGGAAAAGGGACCGGTAACGCTAACCCAGCAGCAGCACACGTGATGGAACAGGAGGAGGGTGGCGCAGGAGGAGAAGGCCACGCTTTGAGACACAACAACCCAGGCCTTGCATGAGGACAAGAAGCGTGCGGATAGCAATTTGCATTTTGTCGCCATGCAGTCATAAATGTAATACAGATGAGAGGTTCAATAAACAGGGACCGGAAACGCTAACCCATCACAGATGTTCATTGTTCATGTTACTTGGTTGGGGTCCGGGAGTGTTGCGTAGTCGTTTCCAATCCAGGATTGATTCATTTTAATTTGAGTCAGACGGTCTGCATTTTCTGTGGAGAGGCGGATACGCCGCCGATCTGTGACGATGCCTCCGGCAGCACTGAAACAGCGTTCCGACATAACGCTGGCTGCCGGGCAAGCCAGCACCTCTATTGCGTACATTGCCAGTTTGTGCCAGGTGTCTAGCTTCGATACCCAATAGTTGAAGGGTGCAGATGGATTGTTCAACACAGCTACGCCATCTGACATGTAGTCCTTGACCATCTTCTCCAGGCGATCGGTGTTGGAGGTGGATCTGCACGCTTGCTGTTCTGTGTGCTGCTGCATGGGTGTCAGAAAATTTTCCCACTCCAAGGACACTGCCGATACCATTCCCTTTTGGGCACTAGCTGCGGCTCGTGTTGTTTGCTGCCCTCCTGGTCGTCCTGGGTTTGCGGAAGTCAGTCTGTCGGCGTACAACTGGCTAGAGGAGGGGGAGGATGTCAATCTCCTCTCTAAAGTCTCCACAAGGGCCTGCTGGTATTCTTCCATTTTGACCTGTCTGGCTCTTTCTTCAAGCAGTTTTGGAACATTGTGTTTGGATCCAGAAGGGTATAAACCCAGTAATTGGTGTTGTCCAGAATGCGCACAATGCGTGGGTCGCGTTCAATGCAGTCCTAGGCCGAAGAGGTCATAGCCTAGGGTCACAAAACCTGTTTATTGGGCAATTTCAATGGTGGCGAGTCTGACGTACATAAATCGCAGCAATGGCCGTTAGCAACGTCTGAATCTCACGAAATGTCTCATGCAGGTAGAAGACATATTGTTAGACTTGGGCTCCAAAGATGGGTTCCCTACATCTCTGCAAACCAGAGTTACAGTGCTCCAAATTTGGTAAAATCCCCCATAGGCTTTCATTGGGCCTCCTATTTACAGTTCCAAAATCTCACATCTTTTCAAAGGGCAATTACTCAGCAGTGGCAAATTTTCTAGCATTGTAGGGACCCTTAGGGGGAACATGACTGGTGAGTTTCGGGCCCCTAGGCCGAAGAGGTCATAGCCTAGGGTCACAAAAACCTGTTTATTTGGGCTATTTCAATGGTAGTGATGGTGACGTACATAAATCGCAGCAATGGCCGTTAGCAAAGTCTGAATCTCACGAAATGTCTCATGCAGGTAGAAGACATATTGTTAGACTTGGATTCCAAAGATGGGGTCCCTACATCTCTGCAAACCAGAGTTACAGGGGTCCAAAATTGGTAAAATCCCCCATAGGATTTCATTGCCTCCCTATTTCACTTTCCAAAATCTCACATCTTTTCAAAGGGCAATGGCTCAGCAGTACCAAATTTTCTAGCATTGTAGGGACCCTTAGGGGGAACATGACTGGTGAGTTTCGGGCCCCTAGGCCGAAGAGGTCATAGCCTAGGGTCACAAAAACCTGTTTATTTGGGCTATTTCAATGGTAGTGATGGTGGCGTACATAAATCGCAGCAATGGCCGTTAGCAAAGTCTGAATCTCACGAAATGTCTCATGCAGGTAGAAGACATATTGTTAGACTTGGATTCCAAAGATGGGGTCCCTACATCTCTGCAAACCAGAGTTACAGGGGTCCAAAATTGGTAAAATCCCCCATAGGATTTCATTGCCTCCCTATTTCACTTTCCAAAATCTCACATCTTTTCAAAGGGCAATTACTCAGCAGTGGCAAATTTTCTAGCATTGTAGGGACCCTTAGGGGGAACATGACTGGTGAGTTTCGGGCCCCTAGGCCGAAGAGGTCATAGCCTAGGGTCACAAAAACCTGTTTATTTGGGCTATTTCAATGGTAGTGATGGTGGCGTACATAAATCTCAGCCATGGCCGTTAGCAACGTCTGAATCTCACGAAATGTCTCATGCAGGTAGAAGACATATTGTTAGACTTGGATTCCAAAGATGGGTTCCCTACATCTCTGCAAACCAGAGTTACAGGGGTCCAAAATTGGTAAAATCCCCCATAGGCTTTCATTGGGCCTCCTATTTACCGTTCCAAAATCTCACACCATTTCAAAGGGCAATGGCTCAGCAGTGGCAAAACTCACCAGTCATGATCCCCCTAAGGGTCCCTACAATGCTAGAAAATTTGGTACTGCTGAGCCATTGCCCTTTGAAAAGATGTGAGATTTTGGAACTGTAAATAGGAACTGTAAATTTTGGAAAGTGAAATAGGGAGGCAATGAAATCCTATGGGGGATTTTACCAATTTTGGACCCCTGTAACTCTGGTTTGCAGAGATGTAGGGACCCCATCTTTGGAATCCAAGTCTAACAATATGTCTTCTACCTGCATGAGACATTTCGTGAGATTCAGACTTTGCTAACGGCCATTGCTGCGATTTATGTACGTCACCATCACTACCATTGAAATAGCCCAAATAAACAGGTTTTTGTGACCCTAGGCTATAACCTCTTCGGCCTAGGGGCCCGAAACTCACCAGTCATGTTCCCCCTAAGGGTCCCTACAATGCTAGAAAATTTGGTACTGCTGAGCCATTGCCCTTTGAAAAGATGTGAGATTTTGGAAAGTGAAATAGGGAGGCAATGAAATCCTATGGGGGATTTTACCAATTTTGGACCCCTGTAACTCTGGTTTGCAGAGATGTAGGGACCCCATCTTTGGAATCCAAGTCTAACAATATGTCTTCTACCTGCATGAGACATTTCGTGAGATTCAGACTTTGCTAACGGCCATTGCTGCGATTTATGTACGTCACCATCACTACCATTGAAATAGCCCAAATAAACAGGTTTTTGTGACCCTAGGCTATGACCTCTTCGGCCTAGGGGCCCGAAACTCACCAGTCATGTTCCCCCTAAGGGTCCCTACAATGCTAGAAAATTTGCCACTGCTGAGTAATTGCCCTTTGAAAAGATGTGAGATTTTGGAAAGTGAAATAGGGAGGCAATGAAATCCTATGGGGGATTTTACCAATTTTGGACCCCTGTAACTCTGGTTTGCAGAGATGTAGGGACCCCATCTTTGGAATCCAAGTCTAACAATATGTCTTCTACCTGCATGAGACATTTCGTGAGATTCAGACTTTGCTAACGGCCATTGCTGCGATTTATGTACGCCACTATCACTACCATTGAAATAGCCCAAATAAACAGGTTTTTGTGACCCTAGGCTATGACCTCTTCGGCCTAGGGGCCCGAAACTCACCAGTCATGTTCCCCCTAAGGGTCCCTACAATGCTAGAAAATTTGGTACTGCTGAGCCATTGCCCTTTGAAAAGATGTGAGATTTTGGAAAGTGAAATAGGGAGGCAATGAAATCCTATGGGGGATTTTACCAATTTTGGACCCCTGTAACTCTGGTTTGCAGAGATGTAGGGACCCCATCTTTGGAATCCAAGTCTAACAATATGTCTTCTACCTGCATGAGACATTTCGTGAGATTCAGACTTTGCTAACGGCCATTGCTGCGATTTATGTACGTCACCATCACTACCATTGAAATAGCCCAAATAAACAGGTTTTTGTGACCCTAGGCTATGACCTCTTCGGCCTAGGGGCCCGAAACTCACCAGTCATGTTCCCCCTAAGGGTCCCTACAATGCTAGAAAATTTGCCACTGCTGAGTAATTGCCCTTTGAAAAGATGTGAGATTTTGGAACTGTAAATAGGAGGCCCAATGAAAGCCTATGGGGGATTTTACCAAATTTGGAGCCCTGTAACTCTGGTTTGCAGAGATGTAGGGAACCCATCTTTGGAGCCCAAGTCTAACAATATGTCTTCTACCTGCATGAGACATTTCGTGAGATTCAGACGTTGCTAACGGCCATTGCTGCGATTTATGTACGTCAGACTCGCCACCATTGAAATTGCCCAATAAACAGGTTTTGTGACCCTAGGCTATGACCTCTTCGGCCTAGGACTGCATTGAACGCGACCCACGCATTGTGCGCATTCTGGACAACACCAATTACTGGGTTTATACCCTTCTGGATCCACGGTACAAACACAATGTTCCAAAACTGCTTGAAGAAAGAGCCAGACAGGTCAAAATGGAAGAATACCAGCAGGCCCTTGTGGAGACTTTAGAGAGGAGATTGACATCCTCCCCCTCCTCTAGCCAGTTGTACGCCAACAGACTGACTTCCGCAAACCCAGGACGACCAGGAGGGCAGCAAACAACACAAGCCGCAGCTAGTGCCCAAAAGGGAATGGTATCGGCAGTGTCCTTGGAGTGGGAAAATTTTCTGACACCCATGCAGCAGCACACAGAACAGCAAGCGTGCAGATCCACCTCCAACACCGATCGCCTGGAGAAGATGGTCAAGGACTACATGTCAGATGGCGTAGCTGTGTTGAACAATCCATCTGCACCCTTCAACTATTGGGTATCGAAGCTAGACACCTGGCACAAACTGGCAATGTACGCAATAGAGGTGCTGGCTTGCCCGGCAGCCAGCGTTATGTCGGAACGCTGTTTCAGTGCTGCCGGAGGTATCGTCACAGATCGGCGGCGTATCCGCCTCTCCACAGAAAATGCAGACCGTCTGACTCAAATTAAAATGAATCAATCCTGGATTGGAAACGACTACGCAACACTCCCGGACCCCAACCAAGTAACATGAACAATGAACATCTGTGATGGGTTAGCGTTTCCGGTCCCTGTTTATTGAACCTCTCATCTGTATTACATTTATGACTGCATGGCGACAAAATGCAAATTGCTATCCGCACGCTTCTTGTCCTCATGCAAGGCCTGGGTTGTTGTGTCTCAAAGCGTGGCCTTCTCCTCCTGCGCCACCCTCCTCTTGTTCCATCACGTGTGCTGCTGCTGGGTTAGCGTTACCGGTCCCTTTTCCTGGAACCTCTTATATGTATTACATTTATGACTGCATGCCGACAAAAAGCATGTTACCTGTGCAAAGAAAACAGACATTTCCCGCATTTAAAAGACAGTTTTCCCTTTGAAACTTTAAAATCGATTTTCTCAAAAACTATAAGCTCTTTTTGCTAATTTTTTTTTCCTCTTGTACCCACTCCCAAGGTGCACATACCCTGTAAATTTGGGGTATGTAGCATGTAAGGAGGCTTTACAAAGCACAAAAGTTCGGGTCCCCATTGACTTCCATTATGTTCGGAGTTCGGGTCGAACACCCGAACATCGCGGCCATGTTCGGCCTGTTCGGCCCGAACCCGAACATCTAGATGTTCGCCCAACACTAGTGTTAGCGCTCAGACCTTAGGCTAGATCCCTGGTGTTGATGCTAAGGATTTCACACCTAGTCTAGGAGATTGTTACCTTGCTATTGTTATTTGTAGATTAGATCCCGGGTGTTGATGCCAAGGACTTCACACCTAGACTAGGATATTGCTTCTGTATTGATCTCCTGTGTATGACTCTTAGCTATTTATCTGACTCTGAACCTGCTTTCTGATCCTGTACTTTCGCCTATCTGCCTACCTGTTGCTGAACCTCTGCCTGATTACCGATTACTCTCTTGTCTCACGATTCTGTACCGATACGTACCTTCCTGTTGCTGAACCTCTGCCTGAATACCGATTACTCTCTTGTCTCACAATCCTGTACCAATACTTACCTCTCTGTTGCCGAACCTTGCCTGCCTGACCATTCTACTCATCAGTGGGCCCTCGCAACTGGTGAGGTGTTAACTACGCCAGCTCCGCTGGTGAAGCAGTTCTGCTAGGCTGTAGTACAGCCTTAATTACCTGCTCTTTAGGTAATCTGTCATTGTAGTATTATTGTGTCTCTTAGGCTGCAGTACAGTCTGACTCACCCGCCCCTCGGATGTTCATTTGCCTGCAGAACATTCTGAATCACCCGCTCCTCGGGAGATTCAGCCTCTTCAGTATTGTTTCTCCAGCTTGCTGGAGATTGTACTTTAGTGCACGGTCAGTGTACTGTTTATACCTCACCAGACCCTCTACTACACAAGACCGTTACAGTTTTGTATTGGGTGCCGGCTATATTTGGACTCCAGAATTATGCCACAAAATGAATGAATTAGGTAATCAGCACAGGTAGAGATGTCTTTTGGCTTCTCCCTCTGCCAAATTAGACACAACATATGTACTTGATGTGACTGTCCGAAAACCAGCAGCCTATTTCAGTGGTTGAGGATGAAGATGACCTGGCGATCTTTAATACGGAAGAAGTTTATTTTTATTACTCCAGTGTCGGTTTAACCATTGTTTATACAATTTGAATTCAGTTATAATCATCTCATCGACTATCTCGGGGCCGCACCATAGAAATGAATAATAGTAATATTGTGGAACGGATTACTAATTGCTGCTCCAGTACTGCCAATAAAGTCATTAGCGGAGCCGCCGGCCAAATAGCCTATATCATCGTAATTGTCAACCTGTTCCGTCCAAAGTTACAAAAAGCTCTTCTGTGATCAAAACCACACAGTTCCCGCCTTCGCCAGCACGTTCCGCATCAGGCAGCGGCTATGTTGGCTCCTCTCACCTCTGATTCCACCTTTGATCATCGGTGAGGGGGGAAGATGGTTGCAGGGCACAACGCTGACGCGGCTTTGGGAAGAGCGCGCCGTCCGCAGAGTTCCAGCCTGACTCGGCTGTTATCATTGATCTGAGAAAAGGTTGATTCATGGCCAGAAAAAGAGAAATAAATCTTCATTTGGATCCCGGCCCCGCTGGGTTCGATACATTCTACGAGGCTAACAATTCATTTTCTGGGGTAAAAAAAAAAAATCTGACGGCATGTTGGATTCATCTTCATTCTGTAAAATATTGTACAGAAAGATTACAGAGGGAGCGTTTATCTTTGGATCAACTGTAATTAAAATTTCAAAACCTTAATAAAAATCAAAACAAAACTATATAATATATATACAGTATATATTACATTATTGTATGCACATGCATTCAAATGCACTAGAATATGCTCAATGGGATGCAAATAACGCAGGCTTGCATGCAGATTTAATACAAATTATATGCAGATTGAAACTGGACCTATACATTGCAGTTCCTGGCATTTTTACCGGGCCCATTCCTGAGCTGCAAGCAACATACACTCTTGTGATAACCGTCGGCTGAAATGGCTGTTAATGTCCAATTCAGATGATGATGTGTGTACAGCAGCCTTCAATTGATATTGCTCAGGCATCGTTAATGATCTGCCCTGTCGGATCCTTAACCACCCCCCATGGCCCAAGCATAATGATATTTTCAGCCCCCCCACTGATCGTTTAAAGCCGCTCGCAGCAGTCCCGCGCAAGTGCACAATCCTCGGGAACGTGCGCGGCCTAGATGCGCATGCGCAGATGGCCCTGGACCGACTTTCCGGGGAGCGATAAGCCTGGAGGGGGCTGGAGGGATCCCCAGGTATGTATATTTTTCCTTTACATTCACATCTCAGGTTCTCTTTAAGAAACTTCTGCTTTGATAAATACTTCACTTTCGCAATGCTCTCCAGCTTTACCTTGCTGAACTCTTCCTGTTTGTGACTTTTAGTGTCTAATGAGCCAGTATCTGCTCATTAAACAGCTGTAATAAACTGTTTTGTTGTTTTGTTTTGTCTGAGTTGCAAGTCAGTGTCGTGTTGCTCTGTAGGTCACGGTACTTATTTGTGCTGCAGGATTATAAAGGCAGTTTGCCAGTCTGATATCTCAGCAGTGCTATAGTTTAAGCACATCTAATTATATCTTGATTTCCCGTTGTAGCATTGTTATTTCCTTGTTCTTGAATTCAGCGATGCGGGGAGACAGGTAACGTGTGCTGCATGGGATTGCACGCTGGACAAGGTAGACGTGTTGAGCTGCGGGTAAAGTTGTGGAACTTTGTTGGGGAACTCTTGCTTGGTAAGTTGGAGTTGGAAAAGTTACCGCATTTTTCTGAATATAAGACGCTCCGGAATCTAAGACACACCAGTTTAGGTGTTCAGGTTTAGAGGGAAAAAAATCAGGGGAAAAAAAGAAAAACACTAATTCTAGGTGTGTCTATAGTTCCCGGGACGTTCTTATGGACCTTAGCTGTCCCCAAGTTGGTCTATCTAAGCTACACTGACCAGCTACACTACACTAAACCCTACTACCCCTACCAGTTATACTGCAGTATACTACACTACACAATACTACACAACATATTACATTAGACTACACACTACACGGCACACTACACTGCACTGCACTACCCTATACTAGACTAAACTAGATTATTCACTACACTACACCAACCTCTGCTGCCCCAACAAGTTATACTGCACTACAATACACTGCACAACACTACACTACACTACACATTAGACTACACACTACACTGCACTACCCTACACTAGACCAAACTAGATTATACACTATACCAACCCCTGCTGCCCCTACAAGTTTTACTGCACTACACTACACTGCTCTACACTATACTACACTACACATTACATTAGACTACACACTACACTACACTGCATACTACACTACCCTATACTAGACTAAACTAGATTATACACTAAACTAACCTCTGCTGCCCCTACAAGTTATACTGCACTACACTACACTGCACTCTATACCACACTACACTACACTACATTAGATTATACACTACACTACAACTACACTAAGCCCCTGCTGCTCCCCCAAGTAAGCTACACTGCATCAACAATTCAGCTCTTACCCATCCAGCCCCGCGCTCCTCTCCCACCTCGCTCCGGTCCGGCTTCTCCAAGCATCCCTCTTCTCCTCCAGTAACTTGTGGTATAGCTGTACAAAGCGGCCGCCTGCCACCGTACAGTTCCGAGTCCTCCGCTCCGTGTAACTTTGTACTTCCACTCTGGTGCAGCTACTGTAACATCAACAGCGTACATGTGCCAGGCTCACGCTGGATGTGGCCCCGCCGCTGGTGTTACAGGCAGCCACTGTGTACAGCTATATCGAAAGTTGCCGGAGGAGAAGAGAAATGCTTTGAGAAGTTGGACCGCATTATAAAAGCATAGATTTGCAGGTGCAGGGGGTTTGTGCAATTTGCATTTCTGCAAACGCCCGGCGACTGTGATTCTATTGGGTGCCTTCGGGTGTGGAAATTTACTGTGCTTGCCAGTAATTGTGCACCTCCATGCACATAAGGCGGCTTTGTGTTAGAGGGAGGATTAAAGTTCAGGTAGGGGTAGGGTTAGGTACCAAGGGGGTTAGGGTTTTAGGCACCTTCAGGAGGGTTTTAGTGTTAGGCACCACCAGGGGGAGTCTTAGGGTTCGGCACCACCAGGGGGGGTCTTAGGGTTCGGCTCCACCAGGGGGGGTCTTAGGGTTAGGCACCACCAGGGGGGTCTTAGGGTTAGGCACCACCAGGGGCAGTCTTAGGGTTAGACACCACCAGGGGGGGTCTTAGTGTTGGGCACAATCAGGGGGGTCTTAGGGTTAGGCACCACCAGAGGGGATCTGAGGGTTAGGCACCACCAGGGGTTCTTAGGGTTAGGCACCACCAGGGGGGGTCTTAGGGTTAGGCACCACCAGGGGGGTCTTAGGGTTAGGCACCACCAGGGGGGTCTTAGGGTTAGGCACCTTCAAGGGGGTCTTAGGATTAGGCACCACCGGGGGGGTCTTAGGGTTAGGCATCACCAGGGGGGTCTTAGGGTTCGGCACCACCAGGGGGAGTCTTAGGGTTAGGCACCACCAGGGGGAGTCTTAGGGTTAGGCACCACCAGAGGGGGTCTTAGGGTTGGGCACCACCAGGGGGTCTTAGGGTTAGGCACCACCAGGGGGAGTTTTAGGGTTCGGCACCACCAAGGGGAGTCTTAGGGTTAGGCACCACCAGGGGGAGTCTTAGGGTTAGGCACCGCCAGGGGGGTCTTAGGGTTAGGCACCTTCAAGGGAGTCTTAGGGTTAGGCACCACCAGGGGGGTCTTAGGGTTAGGCACCACCAGGGGGAGTCTTAGGGTTAGGCAGCACGGGGGGGGGGGCTTAGGGTTAGGCACCACCGGGAGGAGGGGGCGGGTCTTATCGTTCAGATTCGGTAGAGGGAGGGTTCTGTGGGAAAGTTAGGTTTAAGGTTAGGTTTATCCATAGTAATCTATCGCAGTCTAGCACTAATTTTAACACTATTCTACTAGCGGCAATCCCCTGCATCCTTTTTCCAGGTCCCTTTATTTCACGTATGCCTGTAGGACAGCTGTGAGTGACATGTCACCAGATTTGCTCAGTGACACTGGGAATCTACTGAAATATGCGGCAGCAATTTGGTTTGGTGATCAAACACAGAAGCCACAGAAATGATTTCCCGCTGTTCCATGTTAAACATGGCGGTGTCCCTCGTCGCACGGTGAGCCCCCCTCATCCTGCTTTACCCATAAAACGCAGGTTTAGCAATTCCGCAAATATAAACTCGGCAATTAAAGCTCTAAAACTCTCATTTGCATTCACAGATAACGCGCTTCAGCTGGAAATCTGCCTAAAGGAAAACCAGGCTGAACATTTTCCATCAATAATAAAACATGATAATTCCATATTTAACATGGCCGTGACATCTCCGCCGCCGCTGCCGCGCTTTTATGGTATGGTGTGATTCGCTCGCCAACATATGGAGGAACGGAACGCGATTCTCGTTATCTACCTCCGAAGATTGGTAACGAGTAAATAAGCCGCGTGCTTTCAACACCGTCTCGTCCTAATAAGGAAAGCGCTCTTCCTGCCATTATTTCTTGTAACGCTTTCTGGAGAAAGGAAGTACGGCGACACTGCGTTCTGCAGAATCCGCCAATCGTTATACCTGATAATTTGATTCCTTTCTTTCTTTATTTGTTGTACTAAATTTTGTTTTCCTTAAAGTGAACCTCCGGACTAAAAATCTACTCAGCAAAACTGAAAAGGCTTGGTGTTTCTTTAACAGTTTCACAGCATCAGAACTTTGTTTTTCTTACCAAAGCATCATTTTTAGCTGTATTTTTAGCTAAGCTCCACCAATCAAAGAAAAAAAGCCCGGGCTTTTTTCCCCTGATGCTGTGCAGAGCATGATGGGATTTCCTATGTTGTTATTCACGTTGCCTAGCAACTGGGAGAGGTGCTCAGGACACAGGACAGTGGGAACTGTGTCTCATGCTCCCTGTCACCTCCTTTCAACCAAAAAGATGGCTGCCCTCATGAAATCAAACATTTGTCTGTTCTTTTAAAACAGGGTGGGTAAGAGATTATATTACCTATCTATTTTAATTAACATAACTAATGTAACTTAATGACAGTATGTTTGTTTAGGCTGGAGTTCCTCTTTAAGCCTTGTACACACACCCAATTATGATTGGCCAATCACTGAACAATTTAACCATCTCCATGTAGTGTAAGAGCTTACCTACACTATCTGCTCATAGTATTCAAAATCTGTTGGCCCTCATGCTACATGGACGTGGTAAAATTGCTGAGTGATTGACCAATCAAAATTGAATGTGTGTACCAGGCTATAGTGTCAAATTACTGTTCCTTCATTTATATTCTCCATATTTGGGAAAAGTATCATTCTCCTGGTAACATTAAGATGGCCACCACAGGAGAGATACGTAAAGAGTGCACTTCCTCTTGGGCAGACTGGCTGCAACTGGCTGAAGTGACGGGACCCGATACTGGAGCTGCAGGCAGCGGAGGTCAGCAGTGTGGGAGCGGTCCGTGCCCATGAGGCTGGAGGAAGCCCCAGGCATGTACAGGATCTTCTCAAAAAATTAGCATATTGTGATAAAGTTCATTATTTTTTGTAATGTACTGATGAACTTTAGACTTTCATATATTTTAGATTCATAACACACAAGTGAAGTAGGTCAAAGCCTTTTATTGTTTTAATATTGATGATTTTGGCATACAGCTCATGAAAACCTAAAATTCCTATCTCAAAAAATTAGCATATCACGAAAAGGTTCTCTAAACGAGCTATTAACCTAATCATCTGAATCAACCAATTAACTCTAAACACCTGCAAAAGATTCCTGAGGCTTTTAAAACTCCCAGCCTGGTTCATTACTCAAAACCGCAATCATGGGTAAGACTGCCGACCTGACTGCTGTCCAGAAGGCCATCATTGACACTCTCAAGCAAGAGGGTAAGACACAGAAAGAAATTTCTGAACGAATAGGCTGTTCCCAGAGTGCTGTATCAAGGCACCTCAGCGGGAAGTCTGTAGGAAGGAAAAAGTGTGGCAGAAAATGCTGCACAACGAGAAGAGGGGACCGGATCCTGAGGAAGATTGTGGAGAAGGACCAATTCCAGACCTTGGGGGACCTGCGGAAGCAGTGGACTGAGTCTGGAGTAGAAACATCCAGAGCCACCGTATACAGGTGTGTGCAGGAAATGGGCTACAGGTGCCACATTCCCCAGGTCAAGCCACTTTTGAACCAGAAACAGCGGCAGAAGCGCCTGACCTGGGCTACAGAGAAGCAGCACTGGACTGTTGCTCAGTGGTCCAAAGTACTTTTTTTCAGATGAAAGCAACATTTGCACGTCATTCGGAGATCAAGGTGCAAGAGTCTGGAGAAAGACTGGGGAGAGGGAAATGCCAAAATGCCTGAAGTCCAGTGTCAAGTACAGGTCAGGCATTTCTGCCGCTGTTTATGGTTCAAAAGTGGCTTTATCTGGGGAATGAGGTACCTGTAGCCTATTTCCTGTACATGCCTGTACACGGTGGCTCTGGATGTTTCTACTCCAGACTCAGTCCACTGCTTCCACAGGTACCCAAGGTCTGGAATCGATCCATCTCTACAATCTTCCTTAGAGTCCGGTCACCTCTTCTCGTTGTGCAGCGTTTTCTGCCACACTTTTTCCTTCCCACAGACTTCCCACTGAAGTGCCTTGATACAGCACTCTGGGAACAGCCTATTCGTTCAGAAATTTCTTTCTGTGTCTTACCCTCTTGCTTGAGGGTGTCAATGATGGCCTTCTGGACAGCAGTCAGGTCGGCAGTCTTACCCATGATTGCAGTTTTGAGTAATGAAACAGGCTGGGAGTTTTTAAAAGCCTCAGGAATCTTTTGCAGGTGTTTAGAGTTAATTAGTTGATTCAGATGATTAGGTTAATAGCTCGTTTAGAGAACCTTTTCATGATATGCTAATTTTTTGAGATAGGAATTTTGGGTTTTCATGAGCTGTATGCCAAAATCATCAATATTAAAACAATAAAATGCTTTGAACTACTTCAGTTGTGTGTAATGAATCTAAAATATATGAAAGTCTAAAGTTCATCAGTACATTTCAGAAAATAATGAACTTTATCACAATATGCTAATTTTTTGAGAAGATCCTGTATAAAAAGGTAAGTATCCTTGGTCTCTGGTACACTTTAAAGGACACCTGTAACAAAAAAAACAAAACAACTTTAAAGGACAAAACAAAACAAAAAACAAAACAAAACAGCCCCTATGTGGTACTTACCACAGGAGGGGTTAGCCTCATAATCCTAATGAGGTTTGCCATGTCCTGTCTACCTTGAGATCCAACGATGGCACCTCCGAAAGTTACCCCCTCTGAAATTGCCCCCAGCAATATGCAGGCGTGGCAGCTCTACCTTCAGGGATACGGCTCAGGCGGAGTAGTGGCTTTTGGATCGGGCTCCAGCAGAAATAGCCATTAGCCTAATCGGGGCCGCTCTATACACTGTACAGCGGACTTGATGAGGCTCAGCCACTTCCGCCAGAGCCCGATCCGAAAGCTGCTACTGCACCTGATCTGGATCACGGTAGGTAAATATTTACCTCCCCGGTGTTTGGGAGCTTCCAGTGCTGGACTGCTGGGACAGAGGAGGACGTTGGAAACCTCATTAGAATCCTGAGGCTTTCCCCTCCTAAGGTAAGTACGCCCGCAGCTGTTTATTTTATTACAGGTTTGCTTTAAGCCTGGTACACACTTTCGATTATGATTGGCCAATCTTACCACCTCCATGCATTATGAGGGTTTTACCACACAATCTGCTGATAGCAGGGGTGTATTTGGGTAATATAGAGCCTATGGAAAACACTAAACTTTCACCCCTCCCCCTTTCCCGGTCAGAGCCCTCTCCCCTTCTAAAAACAGCATCCTTTCTTGCGTACATATGTTATGGTTGCCCATGTTTTTTGGCTCTGGATATTGCTGAAGATACTTTTTTGGAAATATCTCTTCTTACTTCCTCTCTGTCCTTTTTTCTAACTTAACCACTTCAGGACCACAGTCTTTTCGCCCCTTAAGGACCAGAGGCTTTTTATCCATTCAGACCACTGCAGCTTTCACGGTTTATTGCTCGCTCATACAACCTACCACCTAAATGAATTTTGGCTCCTTTTCTTCTCACTAATAAAGCTTTCTTTTGGTGCTATTTGATTGCTCCTGCGATTTTTACTTTTTATTATATTCATCAAAAAAGACATGAATTTTGGCAAAAAAATGATTTTTTTAACTTTCTGTGCTGACATTTTTCAAATAAAGTAAAATTTCTGTATACATGCAGCGCGAAAAATGTGGACAAACATGTTTTGGATAAAAAAAACCCCATTCAGTGTATATTTATTGGTTTGGGTAAAAGTTATAGCGTTTACAAACTATGGTGCAAAAAGTGAATTTTCCCATTTTCAAGCATCTATGACTTTTCTGACCCCCTGTCATGTTTCATGAGGGGCTAGAATTCCAGGATAGTATAAATACCCCCCAAATGACCCCATTTTGGAAAGAAGACATCCCAAAGTATTCACTGAGAGGCATAGTGAGTTCATAGAAGATATTATTTTTTGTCACAAGTAAGCGGAAAATGACACTTTGTGACAAAAAAAAAAAAAAAAAAAGTTTCCATTTCTTCTAACTTGCGACAAAAAAAAATGAAATCTACCACGGACTCACCATGCCCCTCTCTGAATACCTTGAAGGGTCTACTTTCCAAAATGGGGTCATTTGTGGGGTGTGTTTACTGTCCTGACATTTTGGGGGGTGCTAAATTGTAAGCACCCCTGTAAAGCTTAAAGGTGCTCATTGGACTTTGGGCCCCTTAGCGCAGTTAGGCTGCAAAAAAGTGCCACACATGTGGTATTGCCGTACTCAGGAGAAGTAGTATAATGTGTTTTGGGGTGTATTTTTACACATACCCATGCTGGGTGGGAGAAATATCTCTGTAAATGACAATTTGTTAATTTTTTTTACACACAATTGTCCATTTACAGAGATCTTTCTCCCACTCAGCATGGGTATGCGTAAAAATACACCCCAAAACACATTATACTACTTCTCCTGAGTACGGCGATACCACATGTGTGGCACTTTTTTGCACCCTAACTGCGCTAAAGGGCCCAAAGTTCAATGAGTACCTTTAGGATTTCACAGGTCATTTTGAGAAATTTCGTTTCAAGACTACTCCTCACGGTTTAGGGCCCCTAAAATGCCAGGGCAGTATAGGAACACCACAAATGACCCCATTTTAGAAAGAAGACACCCCAAGGTATTCCGTTAGGAGTATGGTGAGTTCATAGAAGATTTTATTTTTTGTCACAAGTTAGTGGAAAATGACACTTTGTGAAAAAAAACAATAAAAATCAATTTTCCGCTAACTTTTGACAAAAAATAAAATCTTCTATGAACTTACCATACTCCTAACGGAATACCTTGGGGTGTCTTCTTTCTAAAATGGGGTCATTTGTGGGGTTCCTATACTGCCCTGGCATTTTAGGGGCCCTAAACCGTGAGGAGTAGTCTTGAAACCAAATTCCGCAAAATGACCTGTGAAATCCTAAAGATACTCATTGGACTTTGGGCCCTTTAGCGCAGTTAGGGTGCAAAAAAGTGCCACACATGTGGTATTGCCGTACTCGGGAGAAGTAGTACAATGTGTTTTGGGGTGTATTTTTACACATACCCATGCTGGGTGGGAGAAATAACTCTGTAAATGGACAATTGTGTGTAAAAAAATCAAAAGATTGTCATTTACAGAGATATTTCTTCCACCCAGCATGGGTATGTGTAAAAATACACCCCAAAACACATTATACTACTTCTCCCGAGTACGGCAATACCACATGTGTGGCACTTTTTTGCACCCTAACTGCGCTAAAGGGCCCAAAGTCCAATGAGTATCTTTAGGATTTCACAGGTCATTTTGCGGAATTTGATTTCCAGACTACTCCTCACGGTTTAGGGCCCCTAAAATGCCAGGGCAGTATAGGAACCCCACAAATGACCCCATTTTAGAAAGAAGACACCCCAAGGTATTCCGTTAGGAGTATGGTGAGTTCATAGAAGATTTTATTTTTTGTCACAAGTTAGTGGAAAATGACACTTTGTGAAAAAAACAATAAAAATCAATTTTCCGCTAACTTTTGACAAAAAATAAAATCTTCTATGAACTTACCATACTCCTAACGGAATACCTTGGGGTGTCTTCTTTCTAAAATGGGGTCATTTGTGGGGTTCCTATACTGCCCTGGCATTTTAGGGGCCCTAAACCGTGAGGAGTAGTCTTGAAACCAAATTCCGCAAAATGACCTGTGAAATCCTAAAGATACTCATTGGACTTTGGGCCCTTTAGCGCAGTTAGGGTGCAAAAAAGTGCCACACGTGGTATTGCCGTACTCGGGAGAAGTAGTACAATGTGTTTTGGGGTGTATTTTTACACATACCCATGCTGGGTGGGAGAAATAACTCTGTAAATGGACAATTGTGTGTAAAAAAATCAAAAGATTGTCATTTACAGAGATATTTCTCCCACCCAGCATGGGTATGTGTAAAAATACACCCCAAAACACATTATACTACTTCTCCCGAGTACGGCAATACCACATGTGTGGCACTTTTTTGCACCCTAACTGCGCTAAAGGGCCCAAAGTCCAATGAGTATCTTTAGGATTTCACAGGTCATTTTGCGGAATTTGGTTTCAAGACTACTCCTCACGGTTTAGGGCCCCTAAAATGCCAGGGCAGTATAGGAACCCCACAAATGACCCCATTTTAGAAAGAAGACACCCCAAGGTATTCCGTTAGGAGTATGGTGAGTTCATAGAAGATTTTATTTTTTGTCACAAGTTAGTGGAAAATGACACTTTGTGAAAAAAACAATAAAAATCAATTTTCCGCTAACTTTTGACAAAAAATAAAATCTTCTATGAACTTACCATACTCCTAACGGAATACCTTGGGGTGTCTTCTTTCTAAAATGGGGTCATTTGTGGGGTTCCTATACTGCCCTGGCATTTTAGGGGCCCTAAACCGTGAGGAGTAGTCTGGAAATCAAATTCCGCAAAATGACCTGTGAAATCCTAAAGATACTCATTGGACTTTGGGCCCTTTAGCGCAGTTAGGGTGCAAAAAAGTGCCACACATGTGGTATCGCCGTACTCGGGAGAAGTAGTACAATGTGTTTTGGGGTGTATTTTTACACATACCCATGCTGGGTGGGAGAAATAACTCTGTAAATGGACAATTGTGTGTAAAAAAATCAAAAGATTGTCATTTACAGAGATATTTCTCCCACCCAGCATGGGTATGTGTAAAAATACACCCCAAAACACATTGTACTACTTCTCCCGAGTACGGCGATACCACATGTGTGGCACTTTTTTGCACCCTAACTGCGCTAAGGGGCCCAGAGTCCAATGAGTACCTTTAGGCTTTACAGGGGTGCTCAAAATTTAGCACCCCGCCCACTTGCCAGGACAGTTAACAAACCCCACAAATGACCCCATTTTGGAAAGAATACACGCTAAGGTATTCCATGAGGGCCATGGTGAGTTCATAGAAAATTTTATTTTTTGTCACAAGTTAGCGGAAAATGACATTTTGTGAAAAAAAAAAAAAACACAAAACCACAATTTCTGCTAACTTGTGACAAAAAATAAAACATTCTATGAACTCACCATGCACCTCACGGAATACTTTGGGGTGTCCTCTTTCCAAAATGGCATCATTCGTGGGGTCTGTCCTGGCATTTTAGGGTCTCTGCAATCATTACATGTATGGCCAGTATTAGGAGTTTCTGCTATACTCCTTATATTGGGCATAAGGGTAATGCACTGTGGGCTGAAAGGAAAAATGAACGTCAAACAATCAATCAATGTGGATGAAAAAATATCTGCCAAAAAATTTTGAAAAAAAAAAAAAAAAAGAGGAGGAAGGCGTCTGCCAGGACATAGGAGCTGCCGCCCCAAAAATCCAAATCCACCAGCTCGTATGCCCTGGCAAACCTGATTTATCCATTCACACCGATCGATGTGAATGAACAAATCATTGCCAGAGTTCTTTTTTGATACAAAGTGTTTGCCAAAGCATATGAATCCCCAACACCACTCCTCGGCCCATATGCCTCGGCAAACGTATCTTTTTGACTGCGGAGGAGAAATCTCGTCCTGCAGCGCTGCATGCACCGACTTGTGTGTAAGCTGACAGACGCGCAACGTTCTGTCAGGATGCACCATCAGTACTGCAGCTGGTTAGTCGTTCGCTCGGTCCACCTGGAAGGTTATTGGATGGAAAAAGAGAAAATAAAACCCCAAAAACAAGCAAGCAGCAAAGCAATTACTTCATTAACATTAATAACCTTTGAACTTTTTTAATAAAAAACTTAACATTGCAAACCAAACATTAACTTCTTTGCTTACCTGTTTTTTTTTTTTTTTTAACTTACCTCCCGAGGACAAACCTCTCCTCCCCCATGGAACAATGTGCGAAGTGCAAATTGCACAGAGTTGTGGCGAAATACATTACGCAATTTGTCCCAAGTGAAAGGAGAGGTTTCTGGCAGCCCTGTGTATTAGGGTCTCTGGAAACCCGATGTTTGGTTTCACACTGCATATTGACATATCCGGTGGGTCGAGCCCGCCGCACCGTATCGTCCAAAACAGACCTTCAGGCAATACCACAAGAGTAGCATTCGGCCTAGTAATGAACTGCGTCGCCATAGACTAACATGACTTCCGCGCCGATCGATATTGCCACAGAAGCCACGCAGTAACGTAGGCATGCACTAGCGTTAAGTCAAGCACTTCCGGCGTAGGGGGGGACCGCAAAGTGTGACTTTTGCTAGGCATTTTGCCCTAACGCATCGCAGCAGTGTGAAATAGCACTGAGAGACCCTTGTGTGCCTACCGCTGTGTGTGGAGTTCCCTACTCTCTAATAGTGTACCTGCTCGTGGTACCTCTCAAAACACTCCCCTAGGCATAGGCCAGGCTGGTCAGGACAGGTGGGACAATAAACAGTGGTGTCACGCCTTATTCCAGCCCTGCTGCAGACACGACAGCGTTTTCTTCGGATTCGTTGACCTGGGGTTGTCGGAATTGGATAGGCGTAATGCCTTCCATGCAGCCGGCTAGTTGCATCTTGGGGTTGGGCCACGGCACCTCCTGGATACAGGAGTTCTATCACGATCTGTTTATTAAATTGAATAAACGAGCCAGTTCTCCCAGCCTTACTGTAGAGAACAAAGCTGTTGTAAATTGCCAATTGAATGAGGTAAAAAGACACTTTTTTATACCAGCGTCTTGTTTTTCGGGCAACTAAATAGGGCGCTAACCTCTGGTCATTGAAGTCCACCCCTCCCATGTTAGTATTATACTCGTGGACGACAAGGGGTTTTTCAATGACCTTAGTTCGCCGTTGAATTTCAACTGTCGTGTCTGCGTGAATGGTGGACAGGAAGTATACCTCCCTCTTGTCCTTCCATTTCACCGCGAGCAGGTTGTCAGCACACAAGGCGGCCCTCTGCCCCCGTTGAAGTCTGGTGGTAATGAGCCGTTGGGGGAAGCCCCGGCGACTAGGCCGCACGGTGCCACAGCATCGGATTTTTTCTATTTTTAAGTGCTGAAAGAGGGCCACACTTGTGTAATAATTGTCCACAAAAAGATGGTACCCCTTCTGGAACAAGGGTGACACCAAGTCCCACACAACCTTTCCACTGCTCCCCAGGTAGTCAGGGCATCCGACCGGCTCCAATTTTGAGTCTTTTCCCTCATAGACCCTAAAATAAGATGTATAGCCTGTGGCCCTTTCACAGAGCTTATACAGTTTCACCCCATACCGGGCGCGCTTGTTTGGGATGTACTGTTTGATGCGAAGGCGCCCGGTAAAGCGTATGAGGGACTCGTGTACGCAGATGTCCTGGTCAGGGGTATAAGCATCTGCAAATCTGGATGACAGGTGGTCTATGAGGGGTCGAATTTTGTGGAGCCGGTCAAAAGCAGGGTGGTCACTTCGATGACAGGTTTCGTTGTCATTGAAGTGCAGGAAGCGCAGGATGTTCTCAAATCGTGTCCTGGACATGGCAGCAGAGTACAGGGGAACATGATGTGCTGGGTCCGTAGACCAATAAGACCGCAACACATTCTGCTTTACTAGTCCCGTGTGAAGGAGAAGGCCCAAAAAAATTTTCATTTCGGAAACTTGGACTGGTTTCCATCGAAAAGGCTGGGCAAGGTACTTTTCCGGATTGGCGGTTATATATTGTGTGGCCTTACGGTTGGTCTCTGCCACAATTAAGTCCAAGAGATCCTGGGTGAAGAACAGATAGAAAAAGTCTAGGGCCGATCCTAGATTATCTGTCTCCACCTGGACTCCAGACTGGGCGGTGAAAGGGGGAAGTACGGGTGCGGCGGAATCAGGGGATTGCCAATTTGGGTTTGCCAGCACCTCTGGTAAATTAGGGGTAGTACGGGCCCGTCTTCTTGGTGGCTGCGACTGGGATCTTACTGCACGTGCCACCGAACCAGTTTCAACTTCCATGCTGGTGCTCGCCACTTCACCAGGGTCTACGGAAGTACTGGTGCTAGGTCCAGGAGATGTTGTGCTGCTGGTGCCTGCCCCACCATGAAATCTCAGACCAGCACGAACACCACTCTGCTGCCCTTGAGGCTGATCCTGCGCCACCTGCGGTCCAACAACATGGGGTGTGGTACGCCTGGCTTTAGCCGGGACCTCAACCTCGTCATCACTATCGGTCAGTGAGCCACTGCTCAATTCAGGTTCAAACTCTGACCCGGAAGATTCGTCGAATGAGGCGTCCCAATCGTCCTCATCCGACTGGGCCATGTACCTGAGAACCTCATCATCGGAATACCCCTTTCTTGCCATGGTGGGCTGCTAAATTTAGGGGGTATTCCTCTGAGACTACGCAGAAAAAAGAGCACCTAGCAAAAGGGAGTATTTGAGAGGTAGAAAGCTGTGCTCACTGAGTTTTGATAAAAAAAATAAATCAAAACTGAGGTTTACAGTGCCACAGCTATTGTACAGTGTTTTTTGCAGTGATCAGAAAAAAAATTCTGTCACTGCGGTGGGGCGGGCTGAACGCAAGTGCAGGCGAACGATCAGGCCTGATCGGGCAAACACTGCGTTTTTTTTTGCGGATCCTAGTGACCCTAATAGATCTGACTGCGATCAGTAATGATCACTTACAGATACTATATAGTACCAATGTTGATTAGCGACAGTGATGACGCTAATTAGTGACTGTGGTGCAGTGGGCTGAGCACTAACTGACACTTACAAAGGGGCCTAGCTAACTGGCTTAACTGCTAACACTAGTGATACTAAAAAAGTGACAGTTTTCACTGTTTTTAGATCACTTGGATAGTGACAGGGGGGTGGTGGCGAGTGGGGAATCGGAGGCAATCAGAAACAATAACAGGATAATCAAAGGCAATCACAGGGCAATCGCAGGCCAATCACAGGGCACTCAATTCCTGGGACAATCAAAGTCAATCACAGGGCAATCAAACCAATCACGACACAATCAAAGCCGATCACAGGCCAATCAAAGCAAATCACAGGCCAATCACAGGGCAATCAAACCAATCCCGACACAATCAAAGCCGATCACAGGCCAATCACAGGCCAATCACAGGGCAATCACAGGGCAATCAAAGCCGATCACGGGACAATCAAAGCCGATCACGGGACAATCAAAGCCGATCACGGGACAATCAAAGACGATCACAGGCCAATCAAAGGGCAATCACAGGGCATTCACGGGACAATCAAAAAAAATCACGGGACAATCAAATACAATTACAGCACAATAAAATTGAATGTCAGCACAATGAAATTGAATGTCAGCACAATCAAATACAATTGCAGCACAATCAAATACAATGCACTGGGAAGGTGATTGGGGGGGGGGGGGCTGAGGGCGATCTAAGGGTGTGGGGGGTTGATTAGGTGCCCGCACGGGGCAGACTGGGTCCTGATCTGGTGGGTGGCAGACACAGGGGGTGACGATAGGAGATCAGTGAGGGATTACAGGGGAGAATAGATGTAAACAATGCACTGGGGAGGTTATCAGGAGGGGGGGGGTCTGAGGGCAATCTGAGGGTCTGGGTGGGTGATCAGGTGCCCCCAAGGGACAGTTTAGGGTCTGCGCTGATGGGTGGTGGTGACAAGGGGTGATAGACAGGTGATAGATGGGTGATAGACAGGTGATCAGTGGGTAAGACAGCTATATAGCTGTATACAGCATACAAGGGGGGTGGTCTGGGAGGGGGGTCTGGGGGGGATCTGAGGGTAGGGGGGGTGATCAGGGGACCCTAGGAGGCAGTTAGGGACCTAACCTAGGGGATAGCGTCCCTAGATAGTGACAGGGAGTGATTGATGGGTTTTTAGGTGGGTGGTGGGGTGCAGATACTGGTGTGCTGGGGTGGTCAGGGGGGGTTCTGAGGGCTGGGGTGGGCGATCGGGGGGTCTGTGTCATGCAACGTGTGTTTTTTTTTTACTTAGCTAATGGCTGCCGTCCTCTCTGATGGTCGCACGACGAGTGACCATCAGCGGAGGAGGCAGCCAGTATAATACACTTTGTTACAATAACAAAGTGTATTATACTCCTCTGATTGGCCGGATCGCCGCATTTGAAACCCGCCGGCGCTGCTAATTGGCCGGCGGGTTTCCGTGCAGAGTGGGCGGAGCCTATTGCCGGCGGCGATCGTGTCATTGATGACGCGATCGCCGCACAGCCACCGCTGATGCCGCCCCCGCCGATGGGCGTATTGCGGTCGTTTGGGCCCGGTCTTTGCCGCCGCCCATCGGCTGGGGGCGGTCGTTAAGTGGTTAAAGCGGAATATAACCCTGCATTTCAACTTTGCTCTAAAACATTATTTACAGCATATTATATGCAACCAGCATTTTTTTTTTTTACTAGACCAGCATTGGAAGGGTTACACACAGAGCTTTAAAGTTCCGTGGATAGAAATGTTGCCGCAGCCGAAGTTTAGATAGATACATTTAAGTAAACACAATGTAACAAGTGGTGAATGTTCCACACTCTCTGGCTGTCCTCCAGCTCCTGCACAGTCAGAGAGTGTGTCACATTCCACACTTGTTACATTGTGTTTACTTAACTGTATCTAACTAAACTTCGGCCGCAGCAGCATTTCTATCCACGGAACTTTAAAGCTCTGTGTGTAACCCTTCCAATGCTGGTCTAGTAAAAAAAATGCTGGTTGCATATAATATGCTGTAAATAAAGTTTTAGACCAAAGTTGAAATGCATTATATTCCGCTTTAAGCCAAGTGCACCCTACATACTTAAAGGGAACCTAAACTGAGAAGGATATGGATTTTTCATTTTAACATAATACCAGTTGCCTGACTCTCCTGATGATCTTGTGTTGCCAATACTTTCAGCCACAGCCCCTGAACAAGCATGCAGATCAGGTGCTCTGACTGAAGTCAGACTGGATTAGCTGCATGCTTGTTTCAGGTGTGTGATTCAGCCCTACTTCAGCCAAAGGGATCAGCAGGACTGCCAGGCAACTGGTATTGATTAAAGGGAAACATCCATATCCCTCTCAGTTTAGGTTCTCTTTAAGTTAATTAGCAATGTTCCCAAGAGATAACAGAATTTATATGATCTTAAGTCTGAGTGACGAGAAGGCACAGGGCAATCATGGCAATACAGCACAGTGGCAGACATGGCACCCATGCTACTGTGGTGCCCATGGCAAGAGCCAGGCCTGCACCCCTCTGGATACGCCTCTGACTCATAGTATTCAATATCTGTAGAACATCATACTATATACGTGGCCATCTTTTCAGGTGGTAGTAGCCACATTTATGAATGTTGTATTAAAAAAACAATGTTATTTCTTAAAAAATAATGGCCAATTCATCCCTATTTTCCTTGTATACTGTATATATATTTGAGGCCGGAGTAATACTTTAATACTCGTGCGTGGGGGTAATCTCGCCCGTTTGTGTTACGGCTGCAGTGTGAATACGGCCGGAGATAATTGATCCATCAGGCCTCCCTTCAGGCAGATAAGCCGCTGTTGGTGTTCGGAGCCTCTGTAGACAGTCTATGCCTCTCTGGAGAGGAGTTGTATAAGGTTGACTTGCTGCACAGGGATATTATCCAGCGATTAGCATAAGACTGGCCCAGGAAGACTTGGCTCCGTCTCGGTTGGCGATCCCCAGCGACTGTTCCCAGCGCCCAATATCTCCATTTCAATTCATGATTCCGGCGTATGCACAGTTGTAAGTGAGAATCGGCGGGGCCTCGCCTAAAGAGCCGCACGCGTCAGAGCGTTTATTTGTGTCCATCCAATAGCAGCGTTCTTATTTCTGTGCGGAAGTTTATTCTGAGAAACATTCTGAGAAAAAAAAGTAATCTCATGTGAGACGCGACCAGACACTTTACTGAAAAGGGATTTTTTTCCCCCTTGCTTTTGTGAAGTCAAACTGAGGTCACCAGTCAGGATAAAACAAAATCTAAATTTAGTCTGCAGAAACTAAAAGGAGCATGATACCAGCAGGGGGTGGCCCCACAGACCTATTCTTTCTAATGTACCATTGCTAGTTACATTAAAAGACAACCGAGGTGACATGCAACATGATAAGATAGACATGTGTATGTACAGTGCCTAGCACACACATAACTAGGCTGTGTTCCTTTTTTTTCTTTCTCTGCCTGAAAGAGTTAAAGCGGAACTGTAATACTTTTTAAACACAGTGTTTCACTTACCTCCCTGTCCCGCGCTGGTCCTGCCCAAGCCTCCGTTCTCCCGCCGCCAGCTACTTTCGGTTTCACCGCCGGGCCACTGCTCCTGCGCGGCTCTGGCCACGTGTATCCTTTCTTCGCGTTCCCCGCTATTGCAGAGGGCAACGCAAAGAAAATATACGCTTGGCGGGGCTGCGCTGGCCTTGACTTAGAAGTGTGTTTAAAAAGTATTTACAGTTCCGCTTTAAACATCAGGTATGCAAGTGACAGTTTCTGTCCGGGTCAGGACCGGGTCGGACTTGGTAAGACTACAGCATAATCCTCACTGATAAATAAATACAGCCATAAAAAACACTTTCCTGTCAGTAAATGGCTTCTGAAAGAAGGAAAGAGAACAAAGGGTAATAATTCATAGATTTGAGCTCTGGCATACTGTACTTCAATGAAGGGGTCATTGAGCAGAGACAATGCAACAGCAAAAACCAAAAAACTAGATTTAAATCTATATATATAAAATCGGATGTGTGTATGTGTGTGTGTGTGTATGTGTGTGTGTATGTATGTATGTATGTATGTGCCGCGATCACTCGAAAACGGCTTGACCGATTTGAACAAAACTTGGTATGCAGATCCCTCATTACCTGGGATGATATGTTCTGGGGGTCTCGCGGCCCCCCTGCACACCTGGGCGGAGCTACAAACAGCAAATCAGATTTCACCCATTCAAGTCAATGGAAAAAATGTAAAAGGCTGCCATTCTCACAGCAAACAAGCCAGAGTCCCTACACTTGGCACAGTTGGTCACTTGGTGACCGAGGGTACAAAAAGTGGGCGGAGCACAAAACAGCCAATAAAATTACAGCCATTCATTTTAAATGGGAAAATGTAAACTGCAGCCATTCTTAAGGTGCGTACACACAAGCGACTATAGTTGTTTGAAACGATCGTTCCCCGATCGTTTCAAACGACGATCGTTTAAAAAAAAGCAACCAACGATCATTAAGTCTAACGACGGACGAGCTAGATCGTTAAATACAAACGATCTAGCTTGGCGGATTTTTTCCAACGACGATCGTTTGCAAAAGTAGTACATCGTTGGAAACGGTCGTTCGTACTAGGCTTGACATGCGCATTTCGCTATTTCTCCATGAAACTTCTCATTTTTATGCGCAAGCGCAATAGTTGCTTTACGTGATGTAACGTTCGTTCTAACGATCAGAGCGTTACACACATTTAAAAACTAACTTTACTTAGGTCGTTCTTTCATCAATTAAAAGTTCGTTCATCGTTCTCAACGAACGATCGTTGTCGCATGTGTGTACGTAGCGTAGGACTGTTAATCGCAGGGCTTTCAAACTTGGCACAGTTGGTCACTGGGTGAATGAAATTAAGATTCAAGAAAGTGGGTGGAGCCTACAACAGCCAATCAAAATTCACCTATTGATTTTCAAGGGGAATATTTAAACTGCTGCCATTCTTACACTGTTAATGGCAGAGGCTTCAAACTTGCTACAGTCAGTCATTGGGTGACTGGGGTTCAAATTCACTAAAGGGGTGGGGCCACAAACAGCCAATCAGATTTCCTTGGTGAATAAATCGCTTCCATTCACACATTTTTGATGCCAGGAACCTGAAAGCTCACAAACTTGGCCATTGAGTGTCTGTGTGTCAAGGTTACAAAAAGTGGGTGGAGCCAAAAACAAATTTCCCTGGGAAAATATAAACTGCAGCCATTCTTACTTACACCGTTAATGGCAGGGTTCTCAAACTTTGCACAGTTGGTCACTGGGTGAATGAGATTAAGATTTTGGAAGGTGTGTGGAGCCTACAACAACCAATAAAAATTCACCTTTTGATTTTCAAAGGGAATATTTAAGCTGCTACCATTCTCTTACACTGTGAATAGCAGATGCCTCAAACCTGGTACAGTTGGTCACTGGGTGATTGGGGTTCAAACTCAGAAAGGGGGCGGAGCCACAAATAGCCAGATTTGTTTATTTTTCAATGGGAAAATACAAAGTATTGATACCAAGGACCCCAAAGCTGATAAACTTGGTAACTGAGCGACTGTATGTCAAGGTTAGAAAAAGTGGGCGGTGCCAACAACTACATTTTTTACATGGCACGGTTCCCAAACTTTACACAATTGGCCACTGGGTGACTGGGATGAATATTCTGAAATGTGGGTGGAGCCTACAACAGCAATTTACCTATTGATTTTCAAGGGGAATAATTACATTGCTACCATTCTTACACTGTTAATGGCAGAGGCCTCAAACTTGATACAGTCAGTCATTGGGTGACTGGGGTCCAAATTCACTAAAGGGGTGGGGCCATAAACAGCCAATCAGATTTGTAAGATTGATTTCAGCCATCCTGTTATTGGCAGGGTTCTCAAACTGGGTGAGTAGGTGACACAGTTGGTCACTGGATGACTGGGACTAATATTCAGAAAAGTGGGTGGAGCCTACAGCAGCCAATCAAAATTCACCTTTTGATTTTCAAGGGGAATATTTACATTGATGCCATTCATGCACTCTTAATGGCAGAGGCCTAACATCTGCTACAGTCAGTCACTGGGAGACTGGGGTTTAAATTCTGAAGGGAGCGGGCCAAAAACAGCCAATTAGATTTGTTTAATTTCAATGGTAAAATGCAACTTATTGATGCCAAAGACCCCAAAGCTCATAAATTTGGCCATGAAGTGACTGTATGTCAAGATTAGAAATAGTGGGCAGAGCCAAAAACAACTAACTTTTTACATGGGGAAATGTAAACTGCAGCTTTTCTTACACTGTTAACGGCAGGGTTCTCAAACTTCACACAGTTGATCACTGGTTGACTAGGATTAATATTCGGAAAAGTAGGTGGAGCCTACAAGAGCCAATCAAAATTCACCTATTGATTTTCAAGGGGAATATTGAAACTGCAGCCATTCTCACACTGTTAATAGCAGAGGCCTCAAACCTGCTACAGTCAGTTGTTAAGTGTTTGGGGTTCAAATTCACTAAAGGGGTGGAGCCACAAACAGCCAATCAGATTTCTTTGCTGGATAAACTGCTTCCATTAGCACAATTTTGATGCCAGGAACCCAAAAGCTCACAAACTTGGTCATTGAGTAGTGACTGTGTGTCAAGGTTACAAAAAGTGGGTGGAGTTAAAAACAGATTTTTCTGGGAAATTGTAAACTGCAGCTCTTCTTCACTGTTAATGGCAGGGTTCTCAAACTTAGCATAGCTGGTTACTGGGTGACTGGGATTAATGTTCAGAAAAGTGAGTGGAGCCTAAAAATGCCAATCAAAAATCACATTTCACTTTTCAAGGAGAATATTAAAATTGCTGCCATTCTTGCACTGTTAATGGCACAAGCCTCAAACCTGGTACAGTTGGTCATTGGGTCACTGGGGTTCAAATTCAGAAAAGGGGACAGAGCCACAAACAGTGAATCAGATTTGTTTCCTTTCATGGGAAAATACAAATTATTGATGCCAAGGACCCCAAAACTCACAAACTTGGGCATTGAGTAGTGACTTTGTGTCCAGGTTACAAAAAGTGGGCGGAGCCAAAAACAAATTTCACTGGGAAAGTGTAAACTGCAGCCCTTCTTACACTGTTTATTTCAGGGTTCCCAAACTTTGCCCAGATGGTCACTGAGTGGCTGATATTAATATTCAGGGAAGTGGGTGGAGCCTATAATAGCCAATCAAAATTCACCTGTTGATTTTCAAGTGGAATATTTAAATTGCTGCCATTTTTACACTGTTAATAGCAGATGCCTCAAACCTGCTACAGTTGGTCATTGGGTGACTGGGGTTCAAATGCTGGAGAGAGGCGGAGCCACAAACAGCCTATCTGATTTGTTTAATTTCTATGGGAATATACAAATTATTGATGCCAAGGACCCCAAAGCTCACAAACTTGGTCATTGAGTGTTTGTGTGTTAGGGTTAGAAAGTGGGCGGAGCCAACACCAGTCGAATACATACCCAGGCAACGCCGGGTCATCAGTGGTTGGAAACAAATACAAATTTCACTGGGAAAATGTAAACTGCAGCCATTCTTACACTGTTAATGGCAGAGTTTTTACACTGGAATTCAGTTCTGGGCACCACATTACAAAAAAGATATTGCAGTTTTAGAGCAGGTGCAGAGACGAGCTACAAAATTGATACGTGGGATGGAAGGTCTCGCTTACCAAGAAAGGTTAGATAAACTGGGTTTATTTAGTCTAGAGAAAAGACGCCTTAGAGGAGATCTAATTAACATGTATAAATACATCAGAGGGCAATATAATAGCTTGGCGGATGAGCTTTTTGTCCCTAGGCCTTCTCAAAGGACTAGAGGACATGAGCTGCGCATGGAGGAAAAACGTTTTAGCCATTTATTTAGGAAAGGGTTCTTTACAGTAAGAGTGATTAAGATGTGGAATGCATTGCCACAGGAAGTCGTTATGGCAAACTCTATACCTGCATTTAAAGGGGGCTTAGATGCTTTCCTTGCGTTGAAAGACATCCATGGCTACAATTACTAGGTAATGCCTAATGATGTTGATCCAGGGATTTTATCTGATTGCCATCTGGAGTCGGGAAGGAATTTTTCCCTTTTGGGGCTAATTGGACCATGCCTTGTGGGTTTTTTTTCGCCTTCCTCTGGATCAACAGGGATATGTGAGGGGGCGGGCTGGAGTTGTACTTTGTACTGGTTGAACTCGATGGACGTATGTCTTTTTTCAACCAAAATAACTATGTAACTTTGCACAGTTGGTCACTGGGTGACTGGGATTAATATTCAGAAAAGTGGGAGGAGCCTACAAAAGTGACTCAAACTTCACCTATTGCTTTTCAAGGGGAATATTTAATTGCTACCATTGTTGCATTGTTAATGGCACAGGCCTCAAACCTGGTACAGTTGGTTATTGGGTGACTGGGGTTCAAATTCAGAAAAGGGGGTGGAGCCACGCACAGCCTATCAGATTTGTTTCATTTCAATGCTGATTATTGATACCAAAGACCGCAAAGCTCACAAACTTGGACAGTGAGTAATTATGTGTTAGGGTTAGAAAAAGTAGACGGAGCCAACACCAGCCAAATACATACCCGGGCAACGCCAGGCAACCAGCTAGTATAAAATAAAACTGTGGCATATGTAAAAAAAAAAGTCATTTTAGGAGATGGAGGATAGATACAATTATTATTATTATCATCAGTTCATTTTCACCTAGATGTCCTTTAAGAAAAACGATGGATGGTAATTTTAATGCTAAAATATACATAGAGTGATTCGCAGAAGAAAGGAGGCCTCAGATAACCATTTTCAGTACATTAGAATGTGAGTCGAGATCGGTAGCATCTTCTGGGTCATCTTTACTACTTGACGAAGGTGTCGAGGAGGATCACGAAAGTTAACCCTTTAATAATGTTTGTAGAGATGCATAGCCCCCAGTTGTCCCTTTTTTGGTAACTAAATGCCTCTGTCCCTCTTTCCTTCTCATTTGTCCCTCTTTCAGGACCGATGTACAGACCTGTGTAAATATATGTATTTTTCTACTGAAAATGTGTTTAGAAAATGCTGTTTCTATTTTTTAAATTGATATATTTCTCATTTTAAACGTTAAAATGAAGGTGAACTAATGATAAAATCTGACCAGTGTGGTCTGAATTGTAAAACTTCGTTTTTGCTTCTGAATTCTTTGTGACTAGGGGTGTGGCAGGGTGTGTGATTAGGGCCATGGTGGGGGTTTGACTAGCGGGTGTGGCAGGGGTGTGTGATTAGGGCCATGGTGGGGGTGTGACTAGCGGGTGTGGCAGGGGTGTGTGATTAGGGCCATGGTGGGGGTGTGACTAGCGGGTGTGGCAGGGGTGTGTGATTAGGGCCATGGTGGGGGTGTGACTAGCGGGTGTGGCAGGGGTGTGTGATTAGGGCCATGGTGGGGGTGTGACTAGCGGGTGTGGCAGGGGTGTGTGATTAGGGCCATGGTGGGGGTGTGACTAGTGGGTGTGGCAGGGGTGTGTGATTAGGGCCATGGTGGGGGTGTGACTAGCGGGTGTGGCAGGGGTGTGTGATTAGGGCCATGGTGGGGGTGTGACTAGCGGGTGTGGCAGGGGTGTGTGATTAGGGCCATGGTGGGGGTGTGACTAGCGGGTGTGGCAGGGTGTGTGATTAGGGCCATGGTGGGGGTGTGATTAGGGGGTTGTGGCAGGGGTGTGTCTTACAGTTTCCCTCTTTCTCATCTCAAAACGATTGGAGGTATGGAGATGGGATGGATGTGACAGACTGGTGGACTCAGTCTTGTTGTCAGGCCTGGATTTACCTCTCAGAAGCCTATTGGCCCAGCTGTCACCTCTCCCTTGCTTCCCTTGCCCGACACAGGTAGCTATAGGTGCCGCTTAGTATTAGGTATCTTGAAGGACCAAGGATTAAGTAGCCAGAGGTGACCCTGACTGAAGGGAGGTCTCGTCAGTGGAATGCAGAGAGCTGGGCGAGTGACCTCTTATATACACTGTCATCAGGACTTTGCGTAGGGAAGGAGGGAGGGAGGTGCTTGGGGAGGGGAATGAGCCACCTTGCCATCATCAGGCGCCTGTGGGCACACGCCTACAGTGCCTTATGGTAAATCTGGCACTACTTGCAGGGGCGTAACTAAGATCCACCGGGCCCCCCTGCAGAAATTCTGAGCAGACCCCCCGCCCACCTGGGGCTCGCTCAGGGCCGTTTTGGGGTACTGGAGGGGTCGCAGCATGAGAGGTGAGCTATGGCCACACTCAGCGGGGAGGGGGGATGGTCATCCCGCCCCCTCACCTCGGGCTCTCCCCTCTGCGCTCCCCTCTAGCTTTAATAACTATATGTGTGCAGCGACAGGCAGCGGCAGACAAACATACCTTCCGTGCAATCCAGTACGGATGCTTCTCCCTCTAGTGTCTGACGCTACTTCCTGTTTATACAGGAAGTCGCATCAGAGCCTAGAGAGAGAAGCGTCCGCGCTGGAGCGCACGGAAGGTATGTAGCTGCCGCTGCGCACATATAGTTATTGAAGCTGGAGGGGAACGCGCTGAGGGGAGAGCCCGAGGTGAGAGGTCCCCCCTCCCCGCCTAGTGTGGCCATAGTTTTCCCGTCATGCTGCGACTCCTCCAGCACCCCAAAACGGGACTGAGCCGGCCCCGGGGGGGGGGGTCTCCTGCGGGCGCAGGGGCTGCAGCCCCTTTGTTATGCCCATGACTACTTGTTGTGTTTGATGCAATGATGAATATACCCTCACATGCACAGCTACAGTGATCTTCCTCGGAGCCCTGCAAGGGAAGGCATATTGGTGGCGTATGGCGGCAGTTATAGGAGGCATGTGCCACACAAAGAAGTATTGATTACTCTCCCGCATCCCGGCTGCTGTTTTCCCCAAACACAGCAGAACATGTGCTGCGCCCGTGTCTGATGATCTGTCATTAGCTGCCAACAGTTCATCCGATTACACATTTCATTAGCAAAGTGCTGGGCTTCATTTCTTCCATCATCCGGCAAGGTCTGTGCAAGATGAGCCATTCAATTCTCCTGAATAGGAAAAGGAGAGGAGCAGAGTCCTCCAGCAGCACAGAGTATATCAGGAGAGGAGAGTAAGAGGAAGGAGCAGAGTCCTCCAGCAGCGCAGAGTATATCAGGAGAGGAGGGTAAGATAGAGGGAGGAGCAGAGTCCTCCAGCAGCACAGAGTATATCAGGAGAGGAGAGTTAGATAAAGGAAGGAGCAGAGTCCTCCAGCAGCACAGAGTATATCAGGAGAGTTAGATAGAGGAAGGAGCAGAGTCCTCCAGCAGCACAGAGTATATCAGGAGAGGAGAGTTGGAGGAAGGAGCAGAGTCCTCCAGCAGCACAGAGTATATCAGGAGAGGAGAGTTGGAGGAAGGAGCAGAGTCCTCCAGCAGCACAGAGTATATCAGGAGAGGAGAGTAAGAGGAAGGAGCAGAGTCCTCCAGCAGCACAGAGTATAGCAGAAGAGGAGAGTTAAAGGAAGGAGCAGAGTCCTCCAGCAGCACAGAGTATATCAGGAGAGGGGAGTTAGAGGAAGGAGCAGAGTCCTCCAGCAGCACAGAGTATATCAGGAGAGGAGAGTTAGAGGAAGGAGCAGAGTCCTCCAGCAGCACAGAGTATATCAGGAGAGGAGAGTTAGAGGAAGGAGCAGAGTCCTCCAGCAGCACAGAGTATATCAGGAGAGGAGAGTTAGATAGAGGAAGGAGCAGAGTCCTCCAGCAACACACAGTGTATCAGGAGAGGAAGGAGCAGAGTCCTCCAGCAGCACAGAGTATATCAGGAGAGGAGAGTAAGATAGAGAGAGGGGCAGAGTCCTCCAGCAGCACAGAGTATATCAGGAGAGGAGAGTTAGAGGAAGGAGCAGAGTCCTCCAGCAGCACAGAGTATATCAGGAGAGGAGAGTTAGAGGAAGGAGCAGAGTCCTCCAGCAGCACAGAGTATATCAGGAGAGGAGAGTTAGATAGAGGAAGGAGCAGAGTCCTCCAGCAGCACAGAGTATATCAGGAGAGGAAGGAGCAGAGTCCTCCAGCAGCACATAGTATATTAGGAGAGGAGAGTTAGAGGAAGGAGCAGAGTCCTCCAGCAGCACAGAGTATATCAGGAGAGGAGAGTTAGATAGAGGAAGGAGCAGAATCCTCCAGCAGCATAAACTGTAACTATTGTACACTAAATATTTGATAATTTATGAGTATCAGGTAGAAGTAGTTTATAACAAGCTACCGCGGGCTGTATGATATATGTTTAGTGAGGGGGACCTGTAAGACCCCATCTACAGCCGTAATTCCCGGCATCCCCCTTCACAGATGGTCGGCAGTTTAGCTGTGGGATTTTGGGAACCAGAGAGGCAGCTGCCAGTGAGCTGATGACAGCGCCCCTCTCAGGCCGGAGGCTAAGGATCGCTTTATCGCCAGGCGATACCTGCAGTAAACAGTTTGTTTGTCGCGTTCCGCCGCAGTCTCCGCGGAGCCTCATTTGTCATGATTTGAAGCTCGGAGAGGCAGAGACGTGATTAATTGCTTTATATTGTTCCTCAGTTATTTTTCATATTTTTTTGTTTTGTTTTTTTTTTTCTTTCTTTTATGCTTCTTTTGTCTGATAAATTAACACGTCGTTCAGCTTGAGATGGAAAGAGTGTTTTTCAGAGCAGAGAGGACGGTTTGTGATTTCGAGATGCGCGGCGCCCATGTCGGGAATCTCTGGGAGTAATTTTAAACATATTACAGGGACTGCTGCTGACACTTATTACACTGAAGAGCGGTTACCATCCGCCGAAAAGGAGATTTCTTTCTTACTTTAGTTGTTTTTGTGTTTGGGTATAAGAATGACAGAGCTGACACTCATCATGAATTGAAAGAGAAATAACGTTACTTACTTTTACAGTACAACACAGAATAATTAAGCTCGCCATGAATAACTGGAGAAGAGCACAAATATGCAAAGCAGGCCCGGGCCGAGGCATAGGCTGGAGAGGCTCCAGCCTCAGGGCGCAGTGTAGGAGGGGGCGCAGAATTCATTCAGCTGTCATTCCTAATTGTGTTTGAAGCAGATATAAATAAGAAAAGGGGACACATGGCAGTGACTGCAAGCCAGATAACTAGATATTAAGGTGTTGGGGAGGTTGTGGGCCCTGTGGCGCCTCTTAGTCTAATAGAAATCAGTGTGTGACGGCTGGGGTGGGAGGGATGGAGGGGCGCACTTTGGTGTCTCAGCCTTGGGTGCTGGAGGACCTTGTCCCGACTCTGATGCAAAGCCTTTAACCACTTGAGGACCCACCCTTTACCCCCCCTTAAGGACCAGCGCTGGTTTGATTGATCTGTGCTGGGTGGGCTCTGCAGCCCCCAGCACAGATCAGGGTGCAGGCAGGGAGATCAGATTGCCCCCCTTTTTTCCCCCCTATTGGGATGATGTGCTGGGGGGGTCTGATCTCTCCTGCCTGCTGTGGGTGGCGGGGGGGGGCACCTCAAAGCCCCCCTCCGCGGCGAAATTCCCCCTCCCTCTCCTACCTGCTCCCCCCCCTGAGATCCGGGCTGCACAGGACGCTATCCGTCCTGTGCAGCCAGTGACAGGACGTCCCCTGTCACATGGCGGCGATCCCCGGCCGCTGATTGGCCGGGGATCGCCGATCTGCCTTACGGCGCTGCTGCGCAGCAGCGCCGTACAAATGTAAACAAAGCGGATTATTTCCGCTTGTGTTTACATCTAGCCTGCGAGCCGCCATCGGCGGCCCGCAGGCTATTCACGGAGCCCCCCGCCGTGATTTGACAGGAAGCAGCCGCTCGTACGAGCGGCTGCTTCCTGATTAATTAGGCTGCAGCTGGCGACGCAGTACTGCGTCGCTGGTCCTGCAGCTGCCACTTTGCCGACGCACGTTATGAGTGTGCGGTCGGCAAGTGGTTAAAACAGAGCATTCATTATATACTTGCAACAGCATAAAAAGTAGAGGGTTCTGCACAATACCCCAGCTATTCTCTGCACTGCCCTCTTCTGGACAGAGAGCGCTCATGTCATTCATGAAACCTGTTGGAGCCACGCCTCCTGATGATAGAAAGGATCAAAAGGCTATACTCAAATATAAGTCGACCTTGTGTATAATCCTAACAAGATCTACTAAAACATTAGTAGCAAAGATATGAGTTCCATTTTTTTTCAGTTATATAGCTTGTTTTAATAACCACACTCTGCATTGTAAGCTATAAAACAAAGCAGAAATAATGACCCTTTGAACCTTCCTGCAGTAAAACCTTATCTCAAGCGGTCTCTCACTGTTTTTTGGCTGTTTTAGAGTTTCAGAAAACAGGACTGTCTTCAACCCAAGTTGGGTGCAAGAGCTCAGAGAAACTCTTTGCATAGATACCAACTGAAGTTTATTTTGAACTCTTCCTGTATTGGAAAACAATATGAGGTTCTTTTCTTTGCTACCAATGTTTTATTTCTTAGCTGTACTGCACATACAAATTATTTCCACTTCAGATTTGCTTTGAACTACAGTGCGTATAACAGTTTATACAATACTGTAACATTTAACAACAAAAGTATGTAGTAACAAAAAGAGTACTATATATTTTGTACATAGACTTAAACAACAAAAGGACAAAAATAGCTTCCAGAGGCCTCAAAGATCCATGAAAAAATATACAATGCTTTATTTTGGACACAAAAATCACAGCAATCCATATATCATACAAGCAATTGAAAACCAGGAGGAACTGTAACAGTGAGGATTATTTCAAAAAAGAATCACGAGAACTGTATGGACGTCTTATGGACCGGGGCTACTCTCATAGAACCCTCACACTTCTGGCATCTCCAGATATAGCTGAAATTGTGGGACCAGTTCCCACAATAACGGCAAGGAGAGCCCGGAATCTGAGGGACCATTTGGGCAGCTCTGAGTTACGAGGCATAATGGAGGAGGAAAGAAGAAATTGGCTTACAGCTACACCACCCAGGGGCAAACCCAGGATTATCAGGGGGGGGGGGGGGATTCCTGAAAGGTCTCCCTTAGCCTTGCATAACGCATACGGTACACATAACGCAATTTCCTGTCCGACTGACAGGATCTAAAAATTGTTTCCTAAATGTCCAATCTGCTCCCGATCGACAACGGGATCGATCAGGAGCAGTTTGGATACAAGTAATAATGAGGACAGTCGACACTGGTAATGAAGGGGAAGTGAAGCATTCACCCAGCAGGGCACAGGGCTGGGCTCATACCTGACTCCGTTAAGTTCCCCAGAGCTGCTCCATGCTCTGTACACACGCTACTGCTCCATGCTCTGTACACACGCTGCTGCTCCATGCTCTGTACACACGCTGCTGCTCCATGCTCTGTACACACCCTGCTGCTCCGTGCTCTTTACACATGCTGCTGCTCCATGCTCTGTACACACGCTGCTGCTCCATGCTCTGTACACACGCTGCTGCTCCATGCTCTGTACACACGCTGCTGCTCCATGCTCTGTACACACGCTGCTGCTACATGCTCTGTATACACGCTGCTGCTCCATGCTCTGTACACACACTGCTGCTCCATGCTCTGTACACACGCTGCTGCTCCATGCTCTGTACACACGCTGCTGCTCCATTCAAAGTCAGCTGTAGCAGGGAAAGAAAGGGGGCAGTGCTGTGAGCTGCAGGATACCTGCAGATATTCTGGTGTCTCAACTTCTGCCTGTCCCCAGACACTGCACCGGCCCTGGTCTGAGGGGGGATTCTGGGCAGCTGTAATCCCCCCCTGTGTTTGCCTATGCCACCCCCAAAGGGCATGTACCGGTGTGGCAAATGTAAGATCTGCCCATATGTGCATAAGACCAACACCTTTTGGGATGCAAGACACGAAAAGGAATTTAATATTGGGGCCTTTATGAACTGTGAAACCACGAGGGTGGTGTACATGGTTACCTGCCCCTGTGGTTTACACTATATAGGCATGACCACACACACGTGCTTTTAACCATTTCAGCCAGCGGGGATTTTTCACCTTATGCATCAGAGCAATTTTCACCTCCCATTCATTCGCTAATAACTTTATCACAACTTATCACAATTTATTGATCTATATCTTGTTTTTTCCGCCACTAATTAGGCTTTCTGTGGGTGGTACATTTTGCTAAGAGCCACTTTACCGTAAATGCATTTTAACAGGATTAATAAGAAAAAATGGAAAAAATTCATTATTTCTCAGTTTTCAGCCATTATAGCTTTAAAATAATCCACGCTACCATAATTAAAACCTATGTATTTTATTTGCCCGTATGTCTCGGTTATTATACCATTTAAATGTTGTCCCTATCACAATGTATGCCGCCAATATTTTATTTGGAAATAAAGGTGCATTGTTTCCGTTTTGCGTCCATCACTATTTACAAGCTTATAATTTAAAAAATGTTTGTAGTATACCCCCTTCAAATGCATATTTAAAAAGTTCAGACCCTTAGGTAACTATTTATGTCTTTTATTTATTTTTTTTAATTGTAATTTTTTTTTTCTATAAAAAAATTTATTTGGGGAATATTTTGGTGTGGGACATAAACAGTACATTTTTTAATGTTGCTTTATGTGTAAATTGTAATGTAAAAAATTTGTAGATGTAGTTTTACTATCTGGCCACAAGATGGCCACCTTGGTTTTTGTTTACCCTCCTTGTACTTCTCGCTAAGCGGAAATCTGTCCGGGCAGAAGAACTGAAGCCTCACAGGTGAGCGCTTCTGTTTTTCTGCGGGGGAAAGGGATCGGTGATTGGGAACCATGTTTCCTTTCGCTGATCCCAGGGCTACCGGGGGACACAATGGGGACGCGGGAGCGCGCCCAAGCACGGGAGCGCTGCAGAGCTGCCGCCCGGATGTGAGCTTCATGTCCGGGCGGCGGAAATGGTTAAATAACGTATCTTGGAACATATATCCAATGTTGGCAATGAGAATGATAACTGCAAAGCTCCTCTGAGACAACATTATCGACAACATCATAATGTAAGGGGAGCTTAGTTAAAGTATTAGTAGAGATGAGCGTAATGACCTAATTACGATTTTGCGAAATTTCGCGTAATTAGTGTAATTACGATTATGGCCGTAAGTACATAATCGTAATGAAGAAGGATTTCGCGAAATTTCGCGTAAGCGTAATTTTCGCGTAATTTTCACATTACAGTCGTATCATGCCGTAATTTCGCATTAAACGCTACCGTAATTTCGCGTTAAACCGTAACGCTCCGTATAATATAAAAAAGCCGCCGACTTTAAGGGTTAATAGCAAAGCCCCCTTAAATGCTAAGAGCCTCAAATTTGGAGAATATATTAAGGAGATCAGGAGGAATAAGATGAAAAAAATTTTTTTCAAAAAGACCTTATAGTTTTTGAGAAAATCGATGTTAAAGTTTCAAAGGAAAAATGTAAACATTTAAAAACCCGCCGACTTTAACGGTTAATAGCAAAGCCTGCTTTAAGTTTAGGAACACCAAATTCCCAGGGTATATTAAGGGGATCAGTGGGAATAAGAGGAAAAATTTTTTTTTCAAAAAGACCTTATAGTTTTTGAGAAAATCGATTTTTAAGTTTCAAGGGCGAAAATGTCTTTTAAATGCGGAAAATGTCAGTTTTTTTTGCACAGGTAACAATAGTGTATTATTTTCATAGATTCCCCCAAGTGGGAAGAGTTTTACTTACTTCGTTCTGAGTGTGGGAAATATAAAAAAAAAACGACGTGGGGTCCCCCCTCCCAGACCTCTTTAACCCCTTGTCCCCCATGCAGGCTGGGATAGCCAGAATGCGGAGCACCGGCCGCGTGGGGCTCCGCACCCTGACTATACCAGCCCGCATGGTCCATGGATTGGGGGGTCTCGGAAGGGGAGGGGCAGCCAAGCTTTCCCCTCCCCCTCCGAGCCCTTGTCCAATCCAAGGACAAGGGGCTCTTCTCCACCTCCGATGGGCGGTGGAGGTGGAGGCCGCGATTTCCTGGGGGGGAGGTTCATGGTGGAATCTGGGAGTCCCCTTTAAAAAGGGGTCCCCCAGATGCCCACCCCCCCTCCCAGGAGAAATGAGTATAGAGGTACTTGTACCCCATACCCATTTCCTTTAAGAGTGACCAGGAGCGTTGACGTCACTGGGATCTGGAAGGTCAGGAGACAGGCTGCCACGAGGAGCGGGGAAGTTCGGGACGCCGACACCGCCAGCAGAGAAGCTTTATTGCTAGGCTGCAATGCCTGAAATGCCTGTTATCTTCCTACACAAGTGAGTGCACTGATATTGCGCAGGCCATAACTTTTAGCCCAACGGTTTTATGCTATGTGTGTTCTTATATGTTTTTCATGTGGAACTTGTCATTAAATACGGATCATCCAATTGTGAACTAAACTATCGTGGAAGTGTCATTGGAGTTGGCCGCTCTATAGGCTAAGCGCTAGACCCACCTGGACTGTGAGGTGGTGTCAATCTGGTGAGCTGCTAGTGTGGAGGGGCTGTAGAGACCACGAGTGATGCACAATTGAGCACTTATGCACGTGTGGGGAACTGTACTTTGCGATTCACAGTAATGCACTATGTGCGATTGTTTTTTCTATGTTTAAATTGTAGAAAAGAAGAGGAGCGCTGTCACAGCACTATAGACTCAAAAACTATAAGGTCTTTTTGAAAAAAAAATTTTTTCCTCTTATTCCCACTGATCCCCTTAATATACCCTAGGAATTTGGTGTTCCTAAACTTTAAGCAGGCTTTGCTATTAACCGTTAAAGTCGGCGGGTTTTTAAATGTATACATTTTTACTTTGAAACTTTAACATCGATTTTCTCAAAAACTATAAGGTCTTTTTGAAAAAAAAAATTTTCCTCTTATTCCTCCTGATCTCCTTAATATATTCTCCAAATTTGAGGCTCTTAGCATTTAAGGGGGCTTTGCTATTAACCCTTAAAGTCGGCGGCTTTTTTATATTATACGGAGCGTTACGGTTTAACGCGAAATTACGGTAGCGTTTAATGCAAAATTACGGCATGAACGAAACGCGAAATTTCGCGTTGAAAATTACGCTTACGGTATTTTCAATTACGATTTTAATGGCAATTTCGCTACGCTAATTTCGCATCGTAATCGCAAATTTCGCATGCGCAATTATAGTAATGCGAAATTACGAAAATTTCAGCTCAACTCTAAGTATTAGTATCTATGAAGAAAATAAGCTAGGAAGGTCAATATAGAGAGAGAACTATGCTGTGTCGAAACGATGTGGATCTACAAGCTGGTCACACTATCTCCATCAGGTTTAAATTCTGAAATTGATTTTTCTGTGTAGTTGAGCCAACTGTGATATATATATATATATATAGATTGGAGCTCCCCTTTAGGATTGAATGTATGAATGCCGGTGTGCTATGGTACTAGGCTGTATTAGGTGGTAAAATCCTTGGAAATGTGGCGTTAAATACACTAGAAGCAGCAGTGAGTATCATTTTATTGCAGCTACCTTTGAGCTGCCTAGTATAACCATCTATGCTGTACGTGTTGTATGAAAAATGAGCTTTTAAAATATAGTTCCTTGTTTCCATTATCCATCCATATACTTTATGCTGCAATGGATAATTAAAATCATGAAAAACGCATCATAAGAATGTTTCTATGCCTTTGAGAAGTTCAAAATAGCGTTGATGGGTAGACATGAAATCCCTTCCAGGATCAAAGATGGCCGCACAGGGAGGATCACATGACCGCCTGTTAGATATAATAAGCCTGGGAGACAACCTGCCACTCCCCCTGACGTCACTCTGAGGAAGTCTATTGGGTGAAACATGTAAGTGGGAGGAGCCTCGGGAGGCCGGCCTCAGCCATCACTTCAAACTACTCACGCACTGGATCCCCGCTGTCATGCTGATGCTAAAGGTGGGCCGCAATAAGCAGGTGGATCGCGCGTAGGGATGGTCGGAAATGCCAATTTCCGATTCCGCGGTAATTCCGTATTCCGCCATTGCCAAATACCGATTCCGCTTTCCGCTACCAATTTCCGCATTCCAATGCGGAATTTCCGCCGGAAATCGCGGAAATTCCGCCCGACTTTAACATCGATTTTAACATCGATTTTCTCAAAAACTATAATGTCTTTTTGAAAACTTTTCTTTGTATCTTGTTTAGAAGAGTCTGTTTAATAAACCCTGAACATTTGGTGTTTCTAGGACGTATCAGGGCTTTGCTATTAACCGCTAAAGTTGGAAGATTTTTACTGTAATGTAAAATGCAGAAAATAGGCATAATCAGATTTTCTGCATTTTACATTATAGTAAAAATCTGCCGACTTTAGCGGTTAATAGCAAAGCCCCCGTAAGTCCTAAAAACAACAAATTTTCAGGGTTTATTAAACTGAATCTTGTGAACAAGATGCAAAAAAAAAGTTTTCAAAAAGACCTTATAGTTTTTGAGAAAATCGATGATAAAATCGGGCGGAATTTCCGCGATTTCCGTCGGAAATTTCCGCGATTTCCGGCGGAAATCCGCCTAACGCACTTGCATTACCGAGTTCCGCATTCCGATGCGGAAATGCAATTTCCGATCGGAATTTCGGAAATTGTATTTCCGCAGAATCCGAATGAGCATCCCTAATCGTGCGTAGTCCCAGCCCGGACACTCACTGACGAGCACTGTGCCACAGCCTAAGTATGTACCAGAGCGTATGAGACGCCTCATGGACAGGTCATGCGAACCTCAGAGCGTGGGGGACCTGCAGGTCTAGTGCCTATTAAAGGTAATAACTGTCTGCTTACCTATGATGCACCATCTCCTGTGACTCCTGTGGTGGCTTTATGAACGACTTGTGCAGCCTGTACTTTTTCTGCTCATAAGCAACTGTGGAAGAACTGTTACTCAATATTCACATTATGTGGGTATTGAGGGAGTACTGACTGTAAAGGTGGCCATACACTGGTCGATTTGCCATCAGATTCGACCAACAGATAGATCCCTCTCTGATCGAATCTGATCAGAGAGGGATTGTATGGCTGCCTTTACTCCAAACAGATTGTGAATCGATTTCACCATGAAATCGATTCACCCTCTGTGAAGCTGCCCCAGTCTCCGCTGTCTCTTCTCCGGTCTGGGCTCCTCCAGCTTCACTTTACTTCCTGCCGGGGGAAGTTTAAACAGTAGAGGGCGCTCTACTGTTTAAACTTCCTGCAGGGACAGGAAGAAGTGAAGCCTGCCGGACTCGGAGCCCAGCGTGGAGAAGAAGCAGCGCTGACAGCAGGGACTCGCGCTGGCGGAACAGGTAATGTATTGCCGCTGTATTGCGTCGGTCGTCGTCGGGCATTCGAACGCCGCTATCGACGCACTCCCGAACTGCCGGCAATCTAGCGAAATTTTCTGCACGGACAGGAACGACGGGAATCGACGGGAACAATTGATTTCGGGCGGAAATCGATTGTTCAGTCAGCGTTTGCGTGACGATTTCACAGCCAATTCGATCACAGTGATCGAATTTGTTGTATATCGGTGGGAAAATTGTTAAGTGTATGGGCCCCTTCACTGTGAACCGTTATACTTGGAGGGAGTAGATCCCAGCTTCTGGTCCTTAATTTGAGTGCAATCAAGCCTGTCAGCTAGCTGTTCAGCAGTGATTTAGTACAGGGGAGCAATTTAAAGTGATAAATGACGCACTTTTGTTTAGAGATGATCGGAAAGAGCAAATTCTGTTCCGCCGGAAATCACGGATTCCGTCAGTGTTAAATTCCGTCGCTATGAAAATTCAGCCGGATTTGTACAAAATTCCGCGGAATTCCAGATTTCTGTCGGAAAAAAATTGAAAAAATGGCTAAAGTAACCTTGTTCACTTAGTCCTTTTCTCCTCCCTTCCTAATCCCTCCTCCCGGAGGGAGGAGGGTCTCATCTTCCAGGGAATTGTAGTATTTCAAAAGCCAGCTTACATACTGTGGCTGGGAATTGAACCTGGGCTGGGAATTGAACCCAGGTCTCAGTGTGTGGTAGGTAACTGACTTAACAACTAAAACACTACATGCTGAAGCCAGCCTAGCATGTACCATTATGATCGATCCAAGAGAAAAATTTGCTTGCTTAATGATTTGTAGCATGTCAAAAGCCAACTCACATTGGCTGGGAATTGAACCCAGGACTCAGTGTGTGGTAGGTAACTGACTTAACCACTATACCACCAACACTACATGCTGAAGCCAGCCTAGCATGTACCATTATGATCAATCCAAGAGAAAAATTAGCTTGCTTAAGGATTTGTAGCCAGGCATGGCCTTGCCTTTTGTGTTCAACAGTTGTCCGAAGAGAACCCCAGATAGCCAGGTAGATTCATCTCTCTCTCTCTCTCTCTCTCTCTTTCTCTAGTAGGGCTGATCACGGCTTTCTGCGGAATCGTATTTTCCGGAATTTTTAGGCGGAAATTGGTCATTCCGTTCCGTTTCTTTGGAACGGAATTGCTTTTTCAATCTGGCGGAATTCCGAAAATGCCTGTGAAATTCTGTTGGTATCCGTTGATGGTTTTAAGCTGAAAATTCAGTTCAATGGCATCAAGTCCTAGAGAGAGAGAGAGAGAGAGAGCTCATTTTTCTCTTGGGTATATCACAATGGTACATGCTAGGCTGGCTTCAGCATGTAGTGTTGGTGGTGGTATAGCGGTTAAGTCAGTTACCTACCACACACTGAGACCTGGGTTCAATTCCCAGCCAATGTGACATGCTACAAATCGTTAAGCAAGCTAATTTTTCTCTTGGATTGATCATAATGCTACATGCTAGGCTGGCTTCAGCATGTAGTGTTGGTGGTGGTATAGTGGTTAAGACAGTTACCTACCACACACACTGAAACCTGGGTTCAATTCTCAGCCCAGCCTGGGTTCAATTCCCAGCCACGGTATGTAAGTTGGCTTTTGAAATACTACAATTCCCTGGAAGATGAGACCCTCCTCCCTCCGGAAGGAGGGAGGAGGGGAGGAAGAAAATAGACAGGTGAGGAAATAAATTTGAATTCCGTAAAATTCTGCGGAATTAAACATTTTTCCGCGGAATTCAGTTTTAAAGCTATAGCAATTCCGTTCCGACCGGCGGAATCGGAATTGGCCCGATTCTGGCCGGAATCGAGGAATTTAGAATTCCGCGGAATCCGCGGAATTCTAAATTCCTACTTTTGTTCTCCCACTCGGGTCCAACTTTCATTCGATATTTGCTGCAGGGGTGTGGATTGGTCAGTGTGTGGTCTGTGTGATTGGGACGAAGGATGTTAGGATGACTGGGGTGCTCTGGGGATTCCGTGGTTTTTAATTGCTTTCATGATATATGGATTGCTGTGATTTTTGTGTCCAAAATAAAGCAGTGTGTATTTTTTCATGGATTTTTGAGGCCTCTGGGAGCTTTTTTTTGCCCTTTTGTTGTTTAAAGGAGTTATCAGGCTAAAATAGGGCTTTACTCACATGGGGCTTTATCCAGCCCCTTGCAGCCGACTAAAAGGGATACTTAGTGCAGTACCCAGGAATTACTCTAAGGTAATCTTAGCAAACGACAGCAAGGCTGACACTCTAGGAGAGTAGCAGGAGCAAACCTTTATGACCAGCAAGGGATTCTGGGAGAACATGGTATTTATACTGCAAGCCTTCAAAGGAGGCAGCTAGGCAATCTGCATGAGAAGTGTATGCAAATTCCTCAGCAGAGCAACTCTGAAACTTGCAAAGCGAAGACAGGTCTCTTTTCCAGAGACCTGCAGCATTCAGACCTAAAGAATGGACAAACAGCTGTCTGCCCGTGCAGACAGCTGAGCAGATCGTTACACATACATAGTAAACTAACAAAATCATCCCTGAGACCGGATTTACCATAAGGCACTGTAGGCACGTGCCTGCAGGCGCCTGAGAATGGAAAGGCGCTCCTTCCCCACCCCAAGTACCTCCCCCACCCCTCCCTATGCAGATTCCTGATGGAAGTGTACATTACCAGATGACTCACCCAACTCTCGGCATTCCACTTACCAGATCTCACTTCAGTCGGTTGCACCTCTAGCTACTAAATACTGAGGTTCCTCTAGCTACTTGAAGGCACCTCTAACTACTTAATACTGAGGGCACCTTTGGCTACCTAACACTAAGGGGCACCTGTAACTACCTATGACAGGCAAGGGAAGTAAGGGAGAAGTGACAGCTGGGATAGCCAGCACACTTGCCGTGCAGTTAAGTGGGGGTCTGCAGGTTCATGGAGGGTGAAGTCTAGGGTGCTAGGACATCTCTGCCTATAGGCTCAAGTGATGTAAATTCGGGCCTGATCACCCCCTTCCCCCCATTCCATGTTACAGCCCATTATCCATGTGTCACAGCAGCAGCTCCTGCTTTTAGCACCAACTACCCTATTTTCTGTGTCCCCTCCCCTTTCTATATGTAGCCTCCTCTTCCATATGCAGCAACTCCTCCTCCATTTCCGGAAGACCCATTAGACAGCATGCACCCTAGGCGCTGGCCTGTATGGCCCTTCCAGAAACACGGCCCTGTTTACAGTGGATACAGCTGCCACCAGTGCCCCTGAGGCCTATCTGCCCTCCGGAAGACTCCTCTCACCAAAGTAATCCTGTCAGGTCAAAAAGTAAAGAAACTCATTTATTTCCTAAGTGTGAGATGCAAATGAACAGATACTGCACATTTACATTGCAAATCTTTTAATTTCCAATCTGATGGACTAATTAACAAAGCACGACGCAGCCCAACAAAATAATTGAGTAACACAGTAGATTATCATGGAAACGATGCGCACCCAGTAATTCCTGCACAACCGATCTGGGCAATGAGCCATGCGCTAAGGATGACGGATGGTGCGCCGGGTGAACAATCCTAGAGACAGAGATATCCTGCCAGCTTCTGCCACCCGTTCCAGAGCAGAGAGGTGAAGTGCGACGCTCCGGGAGAGAGGTCCTCTGCTGACATCCCGATCCCTTGGAGGACGAAAACAGAAAGGGACACCGAAAGCTCTATATAGCGTAGTACGTAGTATAAACAGGTAATGGAGAAAGACAAAACGTGCTGTTATACTCACAAGTGTGGGTTACCTCAAAGGCAAACATGGTATAGGCCGGTGGGGAGCATTAGGACCTGACCCAACTCAGGTTAACCTCCTGAGCGTTACGCCGCTCAGGAGGTTTTGTTACTTTTTGCCCTATAACAAAATCATTTTCTTACATGGTTTTAATCCCATTAGCTAGCACTAGGCTAGCTAGTAAAGGTGTCCAACCGGCACCCCCCAATCCCCACCGCTCCCCCGTTTATACATTACCCAGCCTGGATCCAGCGATCGGCGCAGCCTCCCCGGACAGCTCCGGTATTCAATATGGGGAGGATCGCACATGACGTCATGCTCAAACCCGATCCTCCCCATAGAGAGACCGGAGCTGTGCTGGGAGGCTGCATGACCGATGGACCCAGGGGGGGGGACGTATAAACGCAGGGATCGGGGGGATCACAGGGGAGCGGCAGGTGCCCGACACTTGTACTAGCTAGCCTAGTGCTAGCTAAAGGATTTACAGTCATTTAGGAAAATAATTTCATTAAGGGGGACTCCTGGGGCCAGAGAGCCGTATGCCCGACACAGTGTAGGGCATACCGCTAAGGAGGTTAAAGGAGTTCTGTGGGATGGTAAAATAAAAACAAACTGACACTTACCTGGGGCTTCTATCAGCCCCCTGCAGCTGTCATGTCCCGTGCCGTCCTCCTATGATCATCCATTCCCCACCGCCGCCACAAGTCTAATTATTCAAAGAACACGACTGCGGCTGCGTGAACGGATGATTGTAGGAGGATGACGCGGGACATGACAGCCACAGGGGGCCAATAGAAGCCCCAGGTAAGTGTCAGTTTTTTGTTTTTTAACATCCCACAGAACCACTTTCAGAAGTGGCTCTCGGTAACACCCCTTGACCGAGCGTAGACTCGAGAATGTAGCAAGGATGGAAAAGAGGCGCCAATAACAGGATAAAACTGTTAAAAAAACGTTTAGTAGGTAGTGGTGGAGTTACTTCCCCAGTAAGTCCACAACTACCTCCTCTGTCTGGACAGAGGCGCTTGGCAGCTACACTGACCAGTACTAGTTAGTACTAGTTATTGCTCTCATTATTGCCTGATGAAGCAGGTTTAATCCTGCGAAACGCGTTGCATTGAGGAGTGTATAAATACATTTCATTCTTGACTATTAAATCAACCACTTCGGTGTCTAATTATTGAGGAGGTAAGTCCACTACTACCTCCTCTTTTAAAGGGGAACTGAAGTAAGAGGTATACGGAGGCTGCCATATTTATTTCCTTTTAATCGATACCAGTTGCCTGGCAGCCCTGCTGGTCTATTTCTCTGCAGTAGTATCTGAATAACACCAGAAACAAGCATGCAGCTAGTCTTGTCAGATCTGACTTTAAAGTCTGAAACACCTGATCTGCTGCATGCTTGTTCAGGGGCTATGGCTAATAGTATTAGAGGCAGAGGATCAGCAGGACTGCCAGGCAACTGGAATTGCTTAAAAGGAAATAAACATGGCAGCCTCCCTATACCTCTCTCTTCAGTTCCCCTTTAAACGGTTTTTAAGTGTAATGGTTTTATCCAGCCACTGGCGCCTCTGTTCCATCCTTGCGGCATCCCAATCCCATTTCCCCAGCACACGCTGGACCTACAGACCTATAACCTCTGACAATTTATACAAACAGTAGTGTTGAGCAGTGACGAACGGAAATTACAATATTCTTGTCGCATTCATTTTCGCGAAGATAACGTTAAATCCGATTTTTAAGCGAAAATGCGATTGAAAATAAGTTTTGTAATTTTTTTGCGTTCTCTGCACTTTTTATGTAAAAACATTGATTTTTTTCCATTTTCGTGGTAAAAATGATCACAGTAAAATATTACGCAAAAAAAGTGGGATCAGCGCATCACCAGGCCGCCTCTGAATGGCCTCAGCTCAGAGATGCGCTGAGCCCCCCCAGAAACTGCAAACGCACCTTGAACCCAAACAGAGGCTCTGCATATACACCAAAGTAAAACTATTAAGTGGGAGCAGCTGACCAGAAATAAATCAATCAAACATAGCAAAGAAATGAACAGCGCTACTTAAAAACAGATGAGTGCTTACCTGCAAAAAAGTGCACACCCCACTCATGGGATTCAAATACACAATGAGCATACACATGACCTGTCTACCACTTGGAGGATGTTAGTTTCCACTAACAATTTGCAATTTGTTAGGTACTTGTCCCTCCCACTGTCGAAAAAGTCTTTCCTCCATGGGAGGGGACCTAACACTAACTAAATTCTACCTATGCATATGCATAGCCTGGGCGCGCTACCAGTAAAATTGAGAATTGCGCAAAAAAAGTGGGATCAGCGCATCACCAGGCCGCCTCTGAATGGCCTCAGCTCAGAGATGCGCTGAGCCCCCCCAGAAACTGCAAACGCACCTTGAACCCAAACAGAGGCTCTGCATATACACCAAAGGAAAACTATTAAGTGGGAGCAGCTGACCAGAAATAAATCAATCAAACATAGCAAAGAAATGAACAGCGCTACTTAAAAACAGATGAGTGCTTACCTGCAAAAAAGTGCACACCCCACTCATGGGATTCAAATACACAATGAGCATACACATGACCTGTCTACCACTTGGAGGATGTTAGTTTCCACTAACAATTTGCAATTTGTTAGGTACTTGTCCCTCCTAAAATATTAGTTTTCCGTGCTTCCGTGCTTTTCCCTGCAAAATGTTGTTTTTTATTTTTGTGGAAAATGCAAAAATACAAGCTTTTTTTGGTTAAAATATTCTCAAAATTAAAAATAGCATTTTTGATGGCAAAAATTTGCAAGCAGCACTGGTATTGATTTCTAATTTTGCATAATTGGACATTTGGCATTAACATTCGCAATTATGATGTGGAATCATAACGCAAAATATCAGGTCAATTAGTCAATCATTAGTTTCCGGCATAACCGTATTTATGTTTTACGAAAATGCAAAATCTGATTCTTTAGGAACAAGCCAAACAGTTTTTGTTTGTTTGCTTGTTTCTCCAAAAAGACTCTGTTGTAGTTTTTGAGAAAATTGATTTAGAAAAAAAAAAAAAAGATTTTTAACCACTTCAGGATTCTGCGTACGCATAAGTACGCCCCTGAATCCTGAAGTGGTTTCCATGCCGTTCCATGTCAGTTCACGGAGGGTGTCTCCATGAACACCCTGCGAGCCTCCGATCGCGGCTCGCAGGGTAAATGTAAACACGCGGGGAAGATCTTCCCCGCTGTTTACATACATACAGCGCTGCTGCACAGCAGCGCCGTAGAGGAGATCGGCGATCCCCGGCCTCTGATTGGCCGGGGATCACCGGCATCTGATAGGCTGAAGCCTATCTGAGGTGGCGCAGGACGGATTTCCGTCCTGCACCGCTCACAGGGGAAGGGAGAGGGAGGGAAGGAGGCCAGAAGGTGCTGCGGAGGGGGGCTTTGAAGAGCCCCCCCCCCGGCAAGCGCAAACAGCCGGCGGCGATCAGACCACCCCAGCAGGACATCCCCCTAGTGGGGAAAAAAGGGGGAAGTCTGATCGCCCTGGCTGCTATCCGATCTGTGCTGCGGGCTGAAGAGCCCCCGCATAGTGTTGGGCGAACACCTAGATGTTCGGGTTCGTGAACGTTCGCCGAACATCGCCGCGATGTTCGGGTGTTCGCGCCGAACTCCGAACATAATGGAAGTCAATGGGGACCCGAACTTTCGTGCTTTGTAAAGCTTCCTTACATGCTACATACCCCAAATTTGCAGGGTATGTGCACCTTGGGAGTGGGTACAAGAGGAACAAAAAATATTTATAAAAGAGCTTATACTTTTTGAGAAAATTGATTGTAAAGTTTCAAACGAAAAACTGTCTTTTAAATGTGGAAAATTTCATGTTTCTTTGCACAGGTAAGATGCTTTTTGTCGCCATGCAGTCATAAATGTAATACAGAGAAGAGGTTCCAGGAAAAGGGACCGGTAACGCTAACCCAGCACCAGCAGCAGCACACGTGATGGAACAGGAGGAGGCGCAGTAGGAGAAGGCCACGCTTTTTGAGACACAACATCCCAGGCCTTGCATGAGAGACAAATAGCGTGCGGATATAGCAATGCTTTTTGCCGCCATGCAGTCATAAATGTAATAAAGATGAGAGGTTCAATAAACAGGGACTGGAAACGCTAACCCAGCAGCAGCACACGTGATGGAACAGGAGGAGGCGCAGGAGGAGAAGGCCACGCTTTTTGAGACACAACATCCCAGGCCTTGCATGAGGACAAATAGCGTGCGGATATAGCAATGCTTTTTGCCGCCATGCAGTCATAAATGTAATAAAGATGAGAGGTTCAATAAACAGGGACTGGAAACGCTAACCCAGCAGCAGCACACGTGATGGAACAGGAGGAGGCGCAGGAGGAGAAGGCCACGCTTTTTGAGACACAACATCCCAGGCCTTGCATGAGGACAAATAGCGTGCAAATATAGCAATGCTTTTTGCCGCCATGCAGTCATAAATGTAATAAAGATGAGAGGTTCAATAAACAGGGACCGGCAACGCTAACCCAGCAGCAGCAGCACACGTGATGGAACAGGAGGAGGCGCAGGAGGAGAAGGCCACGCTTTTTGAGACACAACATCCCAGGCCTTGCATGAGGACAAATAGCGTGCGGATATAGCAATGCTTTTTGCTGCCATGCAGTCATAAATGTAATAAAGATGAGAGGTTCAATAAACAGGGACTGGAAACGCTAACCCAGCAGCAGCACACGTGATGGAACAGGAGGAGGCGCAGGAGGAAAAGGCCACGCTTTTTGAGACACAACATCCCAGGCCTTGCATGAGGACAAATAGCGTGCGGATATAGCAATGCTTTTTGCCGCCATGCAGTCATAAATGTAATAAAGATGAGAGGTTCAATAAACAGGGACTGGAAACGCTAACCCAGCAGCAGCACACGTGATGGAACAGGAGGAGGGGGATCGGTTGAAAAGGGCGTCCGAGCTGCCTGTATGAAAAGGGCGCCGCCATAGACATCAATGTTATTTCTGGAAATATGGGCTACAAGGTGTAGAAAAGGGCGCCCGAGTTTTGATATAGGCTACAAGTGGGCTCCCCTTTGTAGCCCATAATTTTTCGGCTACAAGGTTTTCGGCTACAAGCGGGCTCCCCTTTGTAGCCCATATTTTTTCGGCTACAGTAAGGTGCCCCTCTGTAGCCCATATTATTGACTTTTTTTTCGTAGCCGAAGTTTTTATATGGGCTACAAGCACTGTAAGCCGAATTATTTCATTCCCCCACTATCCATGGCGGCCTGGAGGGGGAATAGTAATTAGCACATCCCGGAGTTTTTTTGTAGCCAAAGTTTTTATATGGGCTACACCAGGCGCCTTGTTTTTTTTGTAGCCGAAGTTTTTATATGGGCTACACCAAGCGTCTTTTTTGTAGCCGAAGTTTATATGGGCTACACCAGGCGCCTTTTTTGTAGCCGAAGTTGGTATATATATGGGCTCCACCAGGCGCCCTTTTTTACCGGCGCCCTTTTCATGTAGACCCGGAGGAGGCGCAGGAGGAGAAGGCCACGCTTTTTGAGACACAACATCCCAGGCCTTGCATGAGGACAAATAGCGTGCGGATATAGCAATGCTTTTTGCCGCCATGCAGTCATAAATGTAATAAAGATGATAGGTTCAATAAACAGGGACCGGCAACGCTAACCCAGCAGCAGCAGCAGCAGCACACGTGATGGAACAGGAGGAGGCGCAGGAGGAGAAGGCCACGCTTTTTGAGACACAACATCCCAGGCCTTGCATGAGGACAAAAAGCGTGCGGATATAGCAATGCTTTTTGCCGCCATGCAGTCATAAATGTAATAAAGATGAGAGGTTCAATAAACAGGGACTGGAAACGCTAACCCAGCAGCAGCACACGTGATGGAACAGGAGGAGGCGCAGGAGGAGAAGGCCACGCTTTTTGAGACACAACATCTCAGGCCTTGCATGAGGACAAATAGCGTGCGGATATAGCAATGCTTTTTGCCGCCATGCAGTCATAAATGTAATAAAGATGAGAGGTTCAATAAACAGGGACCGGCAACGCTAACCCAGCAGCAGCAGCAGACGTGATGGAACAGGAGGAGGCGCAGGAGGAGAAGGCCACGCTTTTTGAGACACAACATCCCAGGCCTTGCATGAGGACAAATAGCGTGCGGATATAGCAATGCTTTTTGCCGCCATGCAGTCATAAATGTAATAAAGATGAGAGGTTCAATAAACAGGGACCGGCAACGCCAACCCAGCAGCAGCAGCACACGTGATGGAACAGGAGGAGGCGCAGGAGGAGAAGGCCACGCTTTTTGAGACGCAACCCAGGCCTTGCATGAGGACAAATAGCGTGCGGATATAGCAATGCTTTTTGCCGCCATGCAGTCATAAATGTAATAAAGATGAGAGGTTCAATAAACAGGGACTGGAAACGCTAACCCAGCAGCAGCACACGTGATGGAACAGGAGGAGGCGCAGGAGGAGAAGGCCACGCTTTTTGAGACAAAACGTCCCAGGCCTTGCATGAGGACAAATAGCGTGCGGATATAGCAATGCTTTTTGCCGCCATGCAGTCATAAATGTAATAAAGATGAGAGGTTCAATACACAGGGACCGGCAACACTAACCCAGCAGCAGCAGCAGCAGCAGCACACGTGATGGAACAGGAGGAGGTGCAGGAGGAGAAGGCCACGCTTTTTGAGACGCAACCCAGGCCTTGCATGAGGACAAAAAGCGTGCGGATATAACACTGCTTTTTGCCGCCATGCAGTCATAAATGTAATAAAGATGAGAGGTTCAATAAACAGGGACTGGCAACGCTAACCCATCACAGATGGTCATTGTTCATGTTACTTGGTTGGGGTCCAGGAGTGTTGCATAGTCGTTTCTAATCCAGGATTGATTCATTTTAATTTGAGTCAGACGGTCTGCATTTTCTGTGGAGAGGCGGATACGCCGATCTGTGACGATGCCTCCGGCAGCACTGAAACAGCGTTCCGACATAACGCTGGCTGCCGGGCAAGACAGCACCTCTATTGCGTACATTGCCAGTTCGTGCCAGGTGTCTAGCTTCGATACCCAATAGTTGAAGGGTGCAGATGGATTGTTCAACATAGCTACGCCATCTGACATGTAGTCCTCTACCATCTTCTCCAGGCGATCGGTGTTGGAGGTGGATCTGCACGCTTGCTGTTCTGTGGGCTGCTGCTGCATGGGTGTCAGAAAATGTTCCCACTCCAAGGACACTGCCGATACCATTCCCTTTTGGGCACTAGCTGCGGCTTGTGTTGTTTGCTGCCCTCCTGGTCGTCCTGGGTTTGCGGAAGTCAGTCTGTCGGCGTACAACTGGCTAGAGGAGGGGGAGGATGTCAATCTCCTCTCTAAAGTCTCCACAAGGGCCTGCTGGTATTCTTCCATTTTGACCTGTCTGACTCTTTCTTCAAGCAGTTTTGGAACATTGTGTTTGTACCGTGGATCCAGAAGGGTATAAACCCAGTAATTGGTGTTGTCCAGAATGCGCACAATGCGTGGGTCGCGTTCAGTGCAGTCTAGCATGAATTGAGCCATGTGTGCCAGAGTCCTGCCAGAATCCTCATCATCCTCTTGTGAGCGTTGTGATAGTTGTTGTGATGCATCATAGTCGTCACCTTCTTCCTGGTCTGCTTCTGCTGACCATTCGCGCTGAATTGTGGAAGTCCAACGTGCACCCCTCTGGCCCTCGTCAGTGTTGGCAGGAAATGCCTGCTCCAACTCCAGCTGTTCCTCCTCCTCTTCTTCGTCATAGCTGCTGGGGCCAGCGTTTCCTGAGGCGGATGGCCTGATGTTGGTACCATCACGCTGATCGTTTTCTCCTTCAGATTCCCCCAGTTGCATCATGACAGCTGTTTCCTTGATTTTCAACATTGACCTCTTCAGTAAACACAGCAGTGGTATGGTAATGCTGACTGAAGAGTTGTCACTGCTCACAAGCAACGTGGATTGCTCAAAATTTTGGAGGACTTGGCAGAGGTCCAACATGTTGGCCCAATCGGATTAACAGAAGCTTGGCAGCTGTCCGGATGCGCCTCGGTACTGCGCCGTCATGTACTGGACCACTGCACTCTTCTGCTTGCAAAAGCGGGCTAGCATGTGCAGCGTAGAATTCCAGCGCGTAGGGACATCACACAGCAAGCAATGGTGGGGGAGATTGAAGCGCTCCTGCATCTTGGCGAGTGCCCCCGAAGCAGTACTGGAATTTCTACAATGTTTGGCCACTCGTCGCACCTTCAACAGAAGATCGGCCACGCCTGGGTATGTCCTCAGGAACCGCTGAACTACTAGGTTCATCACGTGCGCCAGTCAAGGGATGTGTGTCAGCTTAGCCAACCTTAAAGCGCGAATGAGATTACTCCCATTATCACACACAACCATGCCCGGTTTCAGGTCCAGCGGTGCCAGCCACAAATCCGTCTGTTCCTTTATTCCCCTCCAAATTTCCTCCCCTGTGTGCTGCTTATCCCCAAGGCAGATCAGCTTCAGCAACGCTTGCTGACGCATGCCAACAGCTGTGCTGCACTGCTTCCACGATCCTACTGCTGCTGGGTTAGCGTTTCCGGATGAGGTACAGCTTTGAGATGCGTTGGAGGAGTCAGAGAGGTAGGTGCTGCTGTTGTTATCCAGTGGGAGGGACGGCGGTGCAGCTGTTTGCAGCGTGGGCAACACCCACGCCGTAGCAGGTGAGGAATCGCTGCCAGGCTCCACAAGGTTCACCCAGTGCGCGGTAAGGGAGATGTATCGACCCTGGCCGAACGCACTCGTCCAGGTGTCAGTGGTGAGGTGAACCTTGCAGGCAACGGCATTCTTCAAGCTTCGGGTTATTTTGCTGACCACGTGCTCATGCAACTCAGGCACTGCAGAGCGCGCAAAGTGGTAGCGGCTGGGAACCACGTAACGTGGGATGGCCACTGACATCATGCCCTTGAAGCTGTTTGTCTCCACCACTCGATATGGCAGCATTTCGCAGGCCAGAAGCTTGGCTATGCTGGCTGTTACTGCCACGGCCCGGGGGTCATTTGCTGGCAATTTCCTCTTGCGCTCAAACATCTCCGAGATAGACAACTGAACCGTAGGGCTGCACACTGAAGGGCTGTTGGTTGTTGTGTTTGATGAACACTGGGAGACCTCAAGAGCACTACTCCGGAAAGTGACAGTGTCAGCGTCGTCTGATGTTTGTGAATGTTGTGAACCACGCAATGGCTGGGCTACTGCTGCTGCTGAGGCGGGTCTGGTGGTGAGTCTGGTGACCCCAAGGGAGGCAGTGTTGCTGGTACCCTGTCCTGCCGCGTTTGCCCACAGAGTGGGATGTTTGGATAGCATGTGGCGGCTCATGCTGGTGGTGGTGGAGAGGTTGTTAATACTTTTCCCCCTGCTCAGGCGGGTCTTGCACACCTTGCAAATCGCCATGGTACCATCCTCAGTGCAGTCTTCAAAGAAAGCCCAGACTTTGGAGCACCTGCCTTGCTGGCGATTTCTGTTTGCGCCTCTTTTGCCTCTCACTTGAACTTCCACGCTTGTGGTGCCTGAAATTGCGCGCCGCCTACGTTGTGGCACAAGGCGAACTCGTGCAGCAGTGGGTTCTTCAACAGAATCATCTGTGCTGCTGCTACGACGGCGATGTTCTCGTTCACAAACAAAATCTGGGTCTATGTCCACATTGTCCATACCCTCCTCTTCCATCTCCTCAAACTCGTCATATGTCATTGTGGGGGGCCGCCGCCATGGAGTAGAGCTCCCCAGAACAACCTCTGCGCAGCTCACTCCAACGTCGTCTTCCAGATCTTGTCGGCTGACCTCCTGCAATTGCAACCCCTCCTGCCCAACTTGCTCTGGGATTTGGGTTTCAAAGTCCTCGGACTCGCCTTGTATTTCAGTGCGCGGTGCATTTCCCACAGTTAATGGTTGTGAATCCGGGCACAACATTTCTGGCTGTTCCTCCATTGACCTTTCAAAGGTGGAAGTTTGTTGGGCTGGGAATAGCTCCTGCGAATACCCCATTGTGTCCTGAGGTAATTCATCGGACTGGTTATCTGGCAGTTGTGTGCGTGGTGTCGCTGCCGGTTGTGTCAGCTTTGTGCCCACTGGCTCCTTGTAACTGGCTGAGGACTCGGACCTCGTGCGTGATGTGCTGGTGCTGCTTAACCCACTGCTGGACGCTTGAGAGGTCATCCAAGTAATTATCTGGTCCTGTTCTTTTTGGATTTGTGAGGGTTGTTGTCCTGGACAACATGGGTGGTATTGAGTGGGTTTTCTTGGGTGCTCCCCTGTGGCCTGTACGTGAACCGTCAGGGGAAACACCTCTTCCCTTGCCCCTCCCTCTTTCACCGGATTTCTTCCTCATTTCACTTATTCTTAAGGTACACGCTGACTGGCAGCAGTACAGTGGCAGTACAGAAATGCTATACAGTGGTGGGTGAGCGGTGTACCACTATTCCCAGCAGCGACACAGAGCACAATGCTATACAGTGGTGGGTGAGCGGTGTACCACTATTCCAAGCAGCGACACAAAGCACAATGCTATACAGTGGCGGGTGAGCGGTGTACTACTGTTCCCAGCAGACACAGAGTGGCAGTAAACACAATAATGCTATATAGTGCTGGGTGAGCGGTGTTGTAACGAAAAATCTGCAACGCCGGATGGATTGCGGAAATATGGTCGCATCCAGTCCGGCAAGCGGACCTTCCAACGCGGGATGCGGAAATTCGTCCGCATCCGCTGCGCACACCCGTCCGAGCACTCTGCTCCAAACTCACCAACATGCTGTTCACCAGGGTTCTGCCATCTTGCCTCTAGGGGGTGCGGCCGCACACCAGACACGCCTTTATACTCTTAGAAAGCGTGTCAGCTGACCTGGAGGTCAGCTGACATTTTAGCCTGCTCTGATTGGTTGCTGCCTGGGGTGGAGACTTCTCTCCCAGGCAGTATATAAGGAAGTGCTTTTCAGTCACACTTTGTCTGTGTTTGCGATACCCTGTGTCAGCACTCAGACCTTAGACTAGATCCCAGGTGTTGAAACCAAGGACTTCACACCTAGACTAGGAGATTATTATTATTGTTATTGATTCTCTGTGTATGATTCTGTGCCTGTCTTGACTTCTCTTCTGCTTCCTGATTCTGTACTCTGCCAGCCCGTACCGTTAACGACTATTGGCTTGGTTCCTGACTATTCTCTCGTCTCACGTCTCTGTACTGTTGCCGCCTGTACTGTTGCCGAACCTCTTTCTGTCTGACCTTGCTCCCTTCAGTGGAACGTCTCCTACTGTTGGGTTATTATCTGAGGCTTGCCTCCCTGAGACGCCGGCCCTAGCAGACCGTTACTGCCAGAGGCCGAGATTCCTCCACTGCCACTTTGGGGGATCTCACACACGGGGTTCCCATTCAGAGGTAACCACACCTCTGAGGAATTGCCGTGTGGTGGATATTTCCACAACTTTGTGAATATTTACTGCTTTGTATATTTTCATGTTGTTCGTGTGCCTACTGCTTTACATCTACCCGCATTATTAGCAATTCCGCAGATTGCTATATAATCGGGTCTATCCTTGTATTATTGGCGATACTGCGGATCCCCAATAATCAAGGTTCGGGGTGTGACACTGGTCTGAGTAGATCATTTCAGGCACTTACCGTGTTAGTGAGCCTTCCGCTGATTTACCATCAGGAAGATACTTACTATTTCACTCTAACATATCTGCATTAGTGGTGATTCTGTATATCACCACTTAATCAGATATTTGTGCCTCTTGCTGACACCAATCGTTACAGAAACACAGACCATAAAGAAGTAAGATGGAGGGGGTGATAAACCAGCTTCAGACTGTAAGGGCAGAGTTAGAACAGCTGAAGATTACTGTAACTGCACAGCAGGCTCAGATTACTCAGTTAAATGAGACTGTCCAAAGGTTGCAATCACCACTTAACGTTCTACCTCCCCCGGCTCTTAGCGAGCCTAAAATGAACATTCCTGAGAAATTTTCAGGCACAAGGTCAGATTTCCAGAATTTCCGTCACAGAGTGCTGTCTTACTTTGAGATGAAACCTGTGTCCTCGGGAACCGAGGCTCAGAAGGTCACTCTTATCAAGACTCTATTGCATGCAGATTCCCAGACGTGGGCTTATGGCTTACCTGATGAGCATCCTGCTCTGTCTTCTGTCCAGGAGTTTTTTAAGGCCATGGCGGTCATCTACGATGATCCAGATAGTGCCGCCACGGCCGAACGTAAGCTCAAAAACCTTAGACAAGGACGCAGTACTGCTGAGGAGTATGCGTCAGAGTTTAGGAAGTGGGCTGTGTCCTCTAGATGGGAGCGATATGCACTCTTGGATAGATACCTAGATGGGTTGTCAGAAGCAGTAACTGACGTGATGGTTAGTCATCCGGAACCCAAAGATCTAGATGAGGCTATTACGCTGTCTATTAAAATAGATAGGCGTCTGAGGTACAACAAGAAGGGCAGGTACCCCATGTACTCTAGGACTTCTGGGGCCAGTAGCTCGGCAGCAGTTGAGACTGAGGAGCCGATGCAGTTAGGCCACGGGCGCCTCACGGAGGCGGAAAGGTCAAGAAGACGCAGAGAGGGTCTTTGCATGTACTGCGGGGAAAAGGGCCACATTGCACAAAACTGTGGTAGGAAGTCGGGAAACTCCTCGGCTTAGGTGTGGTAGGGGGTACCACCCTAAGCGGAATTGTTTTACCTCCAAAACAAGAAAAAATTTTATTGCCCTGTTCCCTAAATTGGGAAGGGAAGAACTTTCCTACCACAGCATTTGTAGATTCCGGGTCAACAGCTAACTTTTTAGATTTAAGCTTTGCTTTAAGTTTAAATATCCCTGTACTTCCGGTAGGAAGACATTTATATGTTACAGCGATTGATGACACTCCTTTGCAAGGAAAGTCCCCACTGTGTCAGACACCTCCCCTCTCGCTGCAAGTGGGAGCTCTGCACAGGGAGGTCATACAGTTTTTCGTTTTAAAGATGTCTACCTCTACGGTGATACTAGGGTTGCCCTGGTTACGATTACATTCTCCTCAGTTTGATTGGGGGAATGGGCAGTTGACTACTTGGTCGCCTTATTGTACACAACATTGTTTACAGAATGTAGTTTTGTGTTCTACTAAGATTCAAGTGGAAGGAGTACCTCCACAATATCAGGAATATGCTGATGTCTTTTGTCCTAGGGCAGCAGATCAATTACCCCCCCATAGACCTTTTCATTGCCCAATAGATTTGAAACCAGGAACCATGCCACCCAGGGGCCACCTATACAACCTCTCGTCCCCGGAAAAATTGGCCATGGACGAGTACATTCAGGAGAATTTGCAGAAGGGTTTCATCTGCCCTTCAAGATCTCCTGCAGGAGCGGGATTCTTTTTCGTTCAGAAAAAAGATGGTGGTTTGCGCCCCTGTATTGACTACAGGGGTCTAAATAAGATCACGATTAAGAATCGGTATCCACTACCGCTAATTGACGATTTATTTACACAGGTTCCCGGGGCTTCTGTTTTCACTAAGTTGGATCTAAGGGGGGCCTACAATTTGATCCGTATCAGGGAGGAAGATGAATGGAAGACGGCATTCAACACTCCCAAGGGGCATTACGAATACTTGGTGATGCCCTTTGGGTTGTGTAACGCTCCTGCAGTTTTTCAGGAGTTCGTCAACGAGATTTTTAGGGAGGTACTGGGTCGCTTTGTAATCGTCTACTTAGATGATATCTTAATATTTTCTAAAAATATCACGGAACACCGCCAACATGTGAAGTATGTGTTACAAAGACTCAGGGAGAATCAATTGTTTGCGAAATTAGAGAAATGTGTTTTTGAGGTAAAGGAGATTGCCTTTCTTGGTTACATTATCTCTACATCAGGGTTGTCCATGGATCCCAAAAAGGTCTCTGCTGTAAGGGATTGGCCACAACCATCTGGGCTTAAAGCACTACAGAGATTCTTGGGATTCGCAAATTATTATAGAAAATTTATCAAGGGGTTCTCTTCGGTGGTGTCTCCGCTTACTAATTTGACAAAAAAAGGGGCTGATGCCACTCATTGGTCAGAAGAAGCAGTTGTGGCATTTTCCTCTCTGAAAGAGGCATTCTGTTCTGCTCCCATATTACGTCATGTAGATGTTGCTTACCCATTTATAGTGGAGGTGGATGCCTCGGAGGTTGGAGTAGGAGCAGTATTGTCTCAACGTTCAGGACTTCAGGGCAAGCTTCATCCCTGTGCTTTTTTTTCCAGAAAATTCTCTCCTGCCCAGAGAAATTATGATGTTGGAAACAGGGAATTATTAGCCATCAAGCTTGCTTTTGAGGAGTGGCGCCACTGGTTAGAGGGGGCGGAGCATGTAATTACTGTGTACACGGATCATAAAAATTTACAGTACATTGAAAAAGCTAAAAGACTCACCCCCAGACAGGCTAGATGGGCTCTCTTTTTCTGCCGTTTTAATTTTATAATTACATTCACACCAGGGAGTAAGAACGTTAAAGCGGACGCCCTTTCTCGTTGTTTTGAACCTGAAACTGCTCCATCTCCTTCCTCAGAAAGTATTCTGTCGAAAGAGATCATCCTGGCAGCCACTGAGATAGTTGAAGACCTTCCTAGCCTCTTAAGTCCTTTTCAATTAGAAGTGCCAGAAGGGAAACCAAGAGGGGTTCTTTATGTCCCTTGTACTTTACGTCCCAAAGTGCTGCAGTTGTTTCATGGACACAAGAATGCTGGACACCCTGGCATTACCCGAACCCAAGAATTGTTGTGTAGATCTGTCTGGTGGCCATCTCTACAACAAGATTGCAAGGAATTTGTTAAGACCTGTACCGTCTGTGCCAGGAGCAAACCCTCCCGACTGGCTCCAGTTGGAACTTTGCAGTCTCTGCCCTCCCCTCAGGAGCCATGGACACATATTTCCATGGACTTCGTGGGAGAACTTCCAGATTCCAATGGAAAGACTGTCATATGGGTGGTCACAGACAGATTCAGTAAGATGGCCCACTTTGTGCCTTTGAGTGGTTTCCCTACTGCTCAAAAATTAGCAGATCTTTTTATTCAAAATATCTTTAAATTACACGGCATTCCAGAGAATGTTGTCTCAGACAGAGGGGTCCAGTTTGTCTCTAGGTTCTGGCGGGCCTTCTGTAAGGGGATGGGTATGTCGTTGTCCTTTTCATCAGGTTACCATCCACAGACCAACGGCCAGACAGAGAGGACCAATCAATCTTTGGAACAGTTCCTGAGATGTTATGTGGCGGACGCCCAACACCAGTGGGCGGAGTTTCTACCATTTGCTGAGTTCGCACATAACAATCTCAGGAATGAGTCCTCTGGTTATGCGCCTTTTCAAATTGTCAATGGGAAATCTCCCAAATTTTCTCCTTTGCCAGTGTCGACCTCTCCATTCCCTGTCCTGGAGGAGTGGCAGGAATCTTTCAAGAGGATTTGGGCTAATGTCGGAGAAAATTTAAAAAAGGCTTTCATCATACAGAAGAGGCAGGCAGATAAGAGACGGTCTGCGGAGTGGGAGTTTAAACCAGGAGACAGAGTTTGGATATCAACTCGTCATATAGCTCTGAGGCAGCCATCCGCGAAACTGGGGCCCAGGTATATTGGACCATATCCAATTTCCGAAAGGGTTAATCGTGTTACTTACAGAGTCAGGTTACCGCAGTCTCTAAAGGTGGGGAAAGCCTTTCATGTGTCACTCCTGAAACCAGCTGTTCAGGTGGATTCCCCCCCTCCTCACCCTGTCATGGTTGATGGTGAGCCTGAATGGGAGGTTGAGGAGATCTTGGACTCCAGACGAGTTCAGGGTTCAGTGCAGTATTTGGTGCATTGGAGAGGGTACGGTCTAGAGGAAAGATCCTGGGTCAAAGCAGGTGATTTACATGCTGATAAACTTAGGAGACGGTTCCATGAGCTCCATCCTGACAGGCCAGGTGGGACGTGTCCGGAGTCCACGCCTAGAGGGAGGGGTACTGTAACGAAAAATCTGCAACGCCGGATGGATTGCGGAAATATGGTCGCATCCAGTCCGGCAAGCGGACCTTCCAACGCGGGATGCGGAAATTCGTCCGCATCCGCTGCGCACACCCGTCCGAGCACTCTGCTCCAAACTCACCAACATGCTGTTCACCAGGGTTCTGCCATCTTGCCTCTAGGGGGTGCGGCCGCACACCAGACACGCCTTTATACTCTTAGAAAGCGTGTCAGCTGACCTGGAGGTCAGCTGACATTTTAGCCTGCTCTGATTGGTTGCTGCCTGGGGTGGAGACTTCTCTCCCAGGCAGTATATAAGGAAGTGCTTTTCAGTCACACTTTGTCTGTGTTTGCGATACCCTGTGTCAGCACTCAGACCTTAGACTAGATCCCAGGTGTTGAAACCAAGGACTTCACACCTAGACTAGGAGATTATTATTATTGTTATTGATTCTCTGTGTATGATTCTGTGCCTGTCTTGACTTCTCTTCTGCTTCCTGATTCTGTACTCTGCCAGCCCGTACCGTTAACGACTATTGGCTTGGTTCCTGACTATTCTCTCGTCTCACGTCTCTGTACTGTTGCCGCCTGTACTGTTGCCGAACCTCTTTCTGTCTGACCTTGCTCCCTTCAGTGGAACGTCTCCTACTGTTGGGTTATTATCTGAGGCTTGCCTCCCTGAGACGCCGGCCCTAGCAGACCGTTACTGCCAGAGGCCGAGATTCCTCCACTGCCACTTTGGGGGATCTCACACACGGGGTTCCCATTCAGAGGTAACCACACCTCTGAGGAATTGCCGTGTGGTGGATATTTCCACAACTTTGTGAATATTTACTGCTTTGTATATTTTCATGTTGTTCGTGTGTCCACTGCTTTACATCTACCCGCATTATTAGCAATTCCGCAGATTGCTATATAATCGGGTCTATCCTTGTATTATTGGCGATACTGCGGATCCCCAATAATCAAGGTTCGGGGTGTGACACTGGTCTGAGTAGATCATTTCAGGCACTTACCGTGTTAGTGAGCCTTCCGCTGATTTACCATCAGGAAGATACTTACTATTTCACTCTAACATATCTGCATTAGTGGTGATTCTGTATATCACCACTTAATCAGATATTTGTGCCTCTTGCTGACACCAATCGTTACAGGTGTACACAGAGTGGCAGTAAACACAATGCTATATAGTGTGGCTAAGCGAGCGGTGTACTACTGTTCCCAGCAGACACAGAGTGGCAGTAAACACAATGCTATATAGTGTGGCTGAGCGAGGTACACAGATTGGCAGTAAACACAATGCTATATAGTGTGGCTGAGCGAGCGGTGTACTACTGTTCCCAGCAGACACAAAGTGGCAGTAAACACAATGCTATATAGTGTGGCTGAGCGAGGTTCACAGAGTGGCAGTAAACACAATGCTATATAGTGTGGCTGAGCGAGCGGTGTACTACTGTTCCCAGCAGACACAGAGTGGCAGTAAACACAATGCTATATAGTGTGGCTGAGCGAGGTACACAGAGTGGCAGTAAACACAATGCTATATAGTGTGGCTGAGCGAGCAGTGTACTACTGTTCCCAGCAGACACAGAGTGGCAGTAAAGACAATGCTATATAGTGAGGCTGAGCGAGGTACACAGAGTGGCAGTAAACACAATGCTATATAGTGTGGCTGAGCGAGCGGTGTACTACTGTTCCCAGCAGACACAGAGTGGCAGTAAACACAATGCTATATAGTGTGGCTGAGCGTGGTACACAGACTGGCAGTAAACACAATGCTATATAGTGTGGCTGAGCGAGCAGTGTACTACTGTTCCCAGCAGACACAGAGTGGCAGTAAACACAATGCTATATAGTGTGGCTGAGCGAGGTACACAGAGTGGCAGTAAACACAATGCTATATAGTGTGGCTGAGCGAGCAGTGTACTACTGTTCCCAGCAGACACAGAGTGGCAGTAAACACAATGTTATATATTTTGGCTGAGCGAGGTACACAGAGTGGCAGTAAACACAATGCTATATAGTGTGGCTGAGCGAGCAGTGTACTACTGTTCCCAGCAGACACAGAGTGGCAGTAAACACAATGCAATATAGTGTGGCTGAGCGAGGTACACAGAGTGGCAGTAAACACAATGCTATATAGTGTGGCTGAGCGAGCAGTGTACTACTGTTCCCAGCAGACACAGAGTGGCAGTAAACACAATGCAATATAGTGTGGCTGAGCGAGGTACACAGAGTGGCAGTAAACACAATGCTATATAGTGTGGCTGAGCGAGCAGTGTACTACTGTTCCCAGCAGACACAGAGTGGCAGTAAACACAATGCTATATAGTGTGGCTGAGCGAGCAGTGTACTACTGTTCCCAGCAGACACAGAGTGGCAGTAAACACAATGCTATATAGTGTGGCTGAGCGAGGTACACAGAGTGGCAGTAAACACAATGCTATATAGTGTGGCTGAGCGAGCGGTGTACTACTGTTCCCAGCAGACACAGAGTGGCAGTAAACACAATGTTATATAGTGTGGCTGAGCGAGGTACACAGAGTGGCAGTAAACACAATGCTATATAGTGTGGCTGAGCGAGCGGTGTACTACTATTCCCAGCAGACACAGAGTGGCAGTAAACAGAATGCTATATAGTGTGGCTGAGCGAGGTACACAGAGTGGCAGTAAACACAATGCTATATAGTGTGGCTGAGCGAGCGGTGTACTACTGTTCCCAGCAGACACAGAGTGGCAGTAAACACAATGCTATATAGTGTGGCTGAGCAAGCGGTGTACTACTGTTCCCAGCAGCGACACACAATGACTGGGGGGGACCCTGGCTAGCGTGGCTGGAGCGCGAACTACCCTGCCTGCCTACCCAAAGCTAAACCCACAGACAAATGGCGGAGATATGACGTGGTTCGGGTATTTATTTACCCGAACCACGTGACAGTTCGGCCAATCAGAGCGCGTTCGGGTCCAAACCACGTGACCCGTTCGGCCAATCACAGCGGTAGCCGAACGTTCGGGGAACGTTCGGCCATGCGCTCTTAGTTCGGCCATGCGGCCGAACTCGAACATCACCCGAACAGGGTGATGTTCTGCAGAACCCGAACAGTGGCGAACACTGTTCGCCCAACACTACCCCCGCAGCACAGAATAACAAAACCACCCGAAACCCGGAAGTGGTTAAACTCGGTAAAATACATTTTGCTGTGGTACACTTAAATATTTACTGAGTCCAGAGTTCTGTTTACTCATCTGATGCATTTTAAGAAAACAGACAGTGTGGGGTTTTCCCTCCCAAGCCTCTCTAACCCCTTGTCACTCATGCAGGCTGGTACAGTCACCCTGAGCTATACCAGCCTGCATTCAGAGTTAAGTAAGCCAACTGAGGGAGGAGAGAAGACCTCAAACAAGAGCAAGTACAGTCAAGCTCGTTACAGGATCAGATTAGGGGCATGTGGTAACATATGACTGTAAAAGTTGGACCATAAATAAGACCATGTGTAGGGAAATTGATGCTTTTGAACTGCCGGTGTGGCGAAACCTATTGAGAGTTCCCTGGACTGCCAGAAGCTCTAACCAGTCAATACTTACAGAAATATGGCCAAAGTGTTCACTAGAAAGGTTGATACTATGATCAAAACTCAAATACTTTTGTCACATAATGAGAAGACCAGATTCTTTGGAGAAAACCTTGATGCTTGGAAAAATTGAGGGCAAAAGAAGAAGAGGAAAGAACAGACTAAGATGGATAGCATATGTGAAGCTATGAACATGCCTATGCAACAGCTGAAAGAAGCAGTGATTGACAGAGACATCTGGCGTGCAAAAGTACATATGGTCATGAAGAGTCAGAGTCAACTAAACAAAAGATGCAGGTGTAGGGTGAAAGGTGAGTTACCAAAAGTGTCAGCAAAAAAAAATCTAAATACAGTAGGTACTAGTCAGCAGCACTATCACTGGGAAAATAATTATTCTTGAGGTTGACAAAAAACAATTTTTCTGACCCATTACAAGGTCACATTATCAAGGTCAAGACAAACAAGTCAAGCAGCTCATTTCAGGTGCCCACACTCAAACCGCTGACACCGAATCCAAACACATCCAACCCTACCATGCCATGCCATAGTGACCAAACCTTGAGGACCCTACACCCTGTAAAGTTATAACCAGCTCCAAGATCAGCATCACGTTCTAGATCTTTTCTCCAGCCAAAACCAAAAAGGCAAGCAAACTTTTTCAATTACAGTTACAAAAGCATTACAATAATGAGGAACAACTTATTTTGAGAGTTTTTCATTATTCTTCAGGGATGGTTGCTTTCATTTAGATTACTTTTTTTTTTTGTAATAAGATACAATACAATAAGATTTATAAAGCGCTTTTCTCCCATAGGAGTGAGAAATTTTTTGAGCATCGGGGACAGTTTTCTTCTGTGGGAGTCATAGGGATGATCTTAATGTGCTCATTTCACTCACTCAAAATTTAGCATAAAAATTTACAATTATAAGTAATTACTTAGAGCTGCTCAAATCCAGAAATGGGACATACCCGGATAGTTGCTCTCCGGATATCTCCCAGTAAACCTGTGCGAGGTGGGCGGGGGGGGGGGTCAATCTTACCTGTCTGAGGTCTCTTTCGTCCGTCCCTTGGCGCTCCACGCGCGTCACGTGATTACAAACACTTCCTCCTTCAACCCGGAAGGAGGAAGTGTTTGTAATCACGTGACCGCCGCTTGGACCGCATAGTGGGAGGCACAGAGGGACAGACCGAAGAAGACGTCAGACAGGTAAGATTGAACCCCCCACCCACCCCGCACAGGTAACTGGGAGATATCCGGATAGAACTATCCGGATGTCTCTCGGATCCGGATTTGAGCAGCTCTGATTACAATTTTGAAAACGGAATTGATTTCAAGTAATTGATTTGTAAATGTAACAGGTTAGGTGATACTACAAATACGGGGGAAAATTGTGCAAACCAGAATGGTTAGAGGGAATAGGAGAAATAGTGATAACAAAAAAAAGTTTCTTTTTTTCAAAAAGATCTAGTAGTTTTTGTCAGCCATGCAGGCTACACCAGTCTGCATGAGTGACAAGGGGTTAAAGAGGCAATGTCCGTTTTCTTAACCATTTCGGGACTGGCTTCCTAACCCCCTTTAAAGGGAGTCCGAGCACCTCTCATGGGCATGCCTTTAAGCCAGACAACTTCCAACAAAGTCATGCTGTGACCCCTCTGGAGGAGCCTTTTGCAATGGCCATGCGTGTCACTTCCTCTTCCTGCTTCATTCAGTGATGCACTTCTCTAACAGAGAAGACAGGGGTGACCCGGAAGTTATAACATAGCCAAGATGGCAGCCGCGATTTTTAAATTGAAATCAAATGAAAACTATTTGGTGTAGAATGGTGATTCTGGCATCAAATGAAAGAGGAGACAAGCTACAGAAAGGTATGCATATTTAAGTATTTTGCAGTACTGGTCGGAGTATTAAAAGCATGCCCCCTCCGTGAATCCCTCCACTGGCTTCCTATCCAGTCCAGAATCAGATTTAAGATACTGTGTCTGACCTACAAATCTGTCCACAAAACCTGTCCAACCTACATTTCTGATCTTACTCAGAGTTACACACCAAGCCGCTCACTCCGCTCTTCCAATGAACTTCGCCTAACCGCCCCCCGCATCACCCAGTCCCATGCACGCCTCCAAGACTTCTCAAGAGCTGCTCCAACACTATGGAACTCCCTACCTCCACCCATTAGGGCAGCCCCCTCCTTCAACACCTTCAAGAAGGCCCTCAAAACTCACCTTTTCACTCTGGCCTATTACTCCTCACAAATGCTCTAAACCCACAGCTGAACTCTGGTCCCCTACCTCTCGTGTCCCTACCTCTCCCTCTAGATTGTAAGCCTTTGGGCAGGGTCCTCACTCCTTTTGTGTCCTACCCGATCATGCACCTCTATTACTGTGCACCCATGCTATGGATCTGAGTGAACCTAACTTGCCTAATCTCCATGCTCCCATCCAGTGACTGACTAAGCATTACCTTATTGCTGTATGTCACCCCTAAATATTGTCTGTAACCTAAACTAATGTGCAGCGCCGCGTAATATGTTGGCGCTTTATAAATACAATAAATAATAATAATAATAATATACCTCAAATCAGGTGTTTTGTGGCTACTAGGACCAGCGCTCCCATAGAGGCAAAGGGGGCATTTGCCCCGGAACCCCCGACCTCTGCAGAGGCCCCGCGCCGCCGGTCCTGCTAAATGCTGCCTGCTCCCCCGCTCGCTCTGCTCCCTGGGGCCCTTGCCAACAAACTGCAGCAGCAATTACTCCCCTCTTCTGGCGGACGGCACAGTCCGGGCACTCTTGCCATGTTGTCCTCCACCACCTCTATGACCTGGCGTGTGTTTACAAATAACGCGCGCCGGGTCATAGAGGAGGTGGAGGACAACATGGCAAGAGTGCCCGGACTGTGCGTCCTCCGGAAGAGGTGAGTAATTGCTGCTGCAGTTTGTTAGCAAGGGCCCCGAGGAGCAGAGGTAATCGCCGGGAAGGGGGTTGTTTTGGCAGGGGGGCCCCCCATTCAATTTGCCCCAGGGTCCTGGAGCTCCTTAAGCCGGCCCTGGTGGCTATACTTGTTATGGGTGTAAAGATCATGATGGCCAAACTTGTTTTATGACTCTTGTGAGATGGGCAGGGATGCTCGGGTAGTGCTTTTTATTACCCGCCCGGATCCGGATCCGGGTACCCAGATATCCGGATCCGGGTATCCGGATCCGACCTTGCGGATATCCGGATCCGATCCGGATATCCGACCAAATTACCTGCGGGTACCCGACCTATTCGGGTATCCGGATAGAAAACCCGGAAGTGCCCTTTAAATAGCTTTAAAATGTTTTTTAGGGTAAATGATGCATGCAGCATCATGTGTTTTTAAAGGGAAATACTAATTAATTATTTGGTGGACATAAAATGAAAAAAAAAAAAAAAAGCTGTCAATTAACATCAGGACTAGGTTCCAGACAGCGGTCGTGCAGCCCACATTGTGTCCAAAGTCCAATCGCACAACTGGGACATGACAGTTTTCAGCCCAGACACCTCCAAAAAAATGACACCGCAATTGTGTTTTGGGTTGAATATAGGTGGCGGTATCAGCAGCAGTGGCCTGTGGCACCGTGGCGGCCAGATTGGGGAGGTATAGATTCTCCTGCGGCCTGAATGGGATTCTGCGGCTTTTCTCCCTGTGGCGGTTTCGGGGTTGAGTGGTGTGGCTGGTGGTAGCGGCAGAAGGATGTGGTGGGTCCCGTATTCCACGGCCACTGTCTGCAATGCTGATCCTCCGTGCCAAACCCACCGACGCATCCTCCTCCTCAGAGTCAGAGCTGACATCCCCATCCTGTGGATGGTAGTCACGGTCCTTCATGCCATCATCAACATCATACCCCCCCTCCTCAAAACCCAGAACATCCTCCTCAAACTCCTTGCGGGTAACAGCCCCGAGTTCAATCGCGGCGCCTGGAGCGAAAAGCTCGCTGACTGAGGGTAGGCTGCCCGCTGGGATCGATACTGACACGGCAGACCTTCTGAGGGTGGCCGTAATGTTGCTCCCTGTCCTCTTGCCCTTGCTGCCCCTCCCCCAGCTGCCTGTGTCAGCAGACATAGTACAACTTATACGTGAAGATGTCACCAGATGATGTGGGGTACTCTTACTTTAATAAAATCGGGGTTGGACTTTGCATCAAATCAGCACGGAGTGACAGACCGCAGAGTAGAGGACAGACAGTGCACACTGTGTTATGGTGGCGGCCTGGCAGGTACACGCGGTGCGTTCCTGCACTTGATTTCCTGCTCGATTCCCGTCGACTCGATTTTTTCCGACATGTCCGATTTGCGTTTCGATGGATCGTTAGGTCGATTTGGCATACTTTACATGCGAATCGACCTAACGATCCATCGAAACGCAAATCGGACATGTCGGAAATAATCGAGTAGACGGGAATCGAGCAGAAAATCGAGTGCGGGAACGCACCGTGTGTACCCGCCAGGCCGCCGCCACAACAACTAACTGCAGTACTAACTACAATACAATAACACAGTAATCCTCCTATTCCCTATACTGTCCTGCTGGCCTACACAGATACAGACACAGACAGGACCTAACTGAGTGAATGAAAGCAAACAATTACAAGCTAGTTAGCTAAAAACACAATAGAACAATAGTGTAGTGAAGGTTTTTAGCACTCAAAGCTTAAGGTTTATCACTGTATACAGCACTTGCTAAGCCAGCACTGGAGCAAGTCTGTCAGTGACCAGCCAGCCACACAAGCAAGGACAATCTGTCTCATCATGCCAGCCCTCCTTGCTATACAGGGGGGCTGGCCAGGGTTCCCTTCTGTGATTGGGTGCCAGGACTTAGGCTGGGAGGCCTCTGATTGGCTCAATGAGGTCAGGTGGGGCTGGCCAGGGTTCCCCTCTGTGATTGGTTGCTAGGGCTTCTGCTGGGAGCCCTCTGATTGGCAGAATGAAATCATCTCCTTACTAGTTACAATATCTGGACGGATACCAGCGGGTATCCTGATTATGCAGCTATCCAGATAGTGGCCCAGGTATCCGGGTGCTATCCAGATAGTGGCCCAGGTATCCGGATCCGACCCGGATAGCGGAAAAATGGTCGGATACCCAGGTTTACCCGGGTACCCGGATGCGCATGAGCATCCCTGGAGATGGACTCCCAGACTGTGAGAGGCACCAAGGGGAGGCAAGGAAAGGGGTGTGACCATTGGGGGGCCCATCAAAGTTCCCCTGGGGGGCCCCATGAATTGTAGTTATGCCACTGAGGACTTGGAACTCGGTACGTATGTGTACCGCAGCAAAATGTCATTTTACGGAGTTTATTTTCTCGTTGAATGTTTTTTTTTTAATCTATTTTCTCCAAAAAAACAAGGTCTTTTTGAAAATGATTTTATGTTTACATGTTCCCAAACTAAGTAAAATGTTACATTTCTGCCTAATCACGCGTAATCACAAAATTACAGAACATAATTATGGTCACCTGCGAAATTTAACTTGCTTCATACTGTATTTGTGAATTTGTCACATATTATTTTTTTCATGATGATTTTGCACTGTAATTGTGAATTCTGATGCAGAATTTGAGCTCAATACTACCAAGTGAGGGCTGGTGCACACCAGAGTGGTTCTGGAGCGTTTTTAAAAACGATTGCAGGGGGGAAAACCGCTTGGCTAATGAAAGTTGCTGGTGCACACCAGAGCGGCTCGTTTTTTCCATAAACGCAAACTCGGGGGCTGCAGCATTTTTTAGATATCTTAGGCGTTACTGCCTCAATGTTGAAGTATAGGAAAGTGGAAAACTGCTCTGAAAAACGCTAGATCAGAGCGGCTTTCCAGACGTTTTTGTTACAGAAGCTGTTCAGTAACAGCTGCACTGTAACAATATTTGTAATCTGCTACACAAAATCGCTCCAAAAAATGCTAGGCATGTGTAGAAAACCTCTCTAAACATGCCTAGAATCGCTCTGAAGTCTGCTTCAAAAACCTCTAGCGTTTTGCAGATCTGCTAGAGGTTTTTGGTGTGCACTGGGCCTTATTTGGTAAACTTGGCCTCTAATGAGGAACATATCACTCACTGTATAACAAGCTTTATCCTCCCTGTTTGTGAGATAATGACATCTGAAGCATCCATATGCAGCGATGGCGGCAGGATCGATATGTACAGCGGGAGATGAGGCTTCTGGTAGATCTCTCCTGTCTCGTGTCCGTAATCCTCCCAGTGACACATGTCATGTTCCACCCAAGGAAAATGTATTGCCACATAACCATGGCGACCACCTCATCCCCCCTCCCCCCCTTATTATGACAGAACCATCCTGGAATACATGTGAAGGACGATCAACAAACTACAAAGATAAGCCATGAAAGAGATAATTCTAACTAAATGCGCACATCTTTTATCTCCACTGACAAAAGCACCATCTGTTTTGGTGTCAAAGGTGGGTGGGGTGGGGACTTTATTAACAGTTCTGGTGGATGTAGTCTTAATAACGGACACAGATGTATGTGTATCTGTGACAGGCCATACGGAACCGCTGCAGGGCCCTACAACACAGAGGCATCTGTATACATAGAGATATACTCTGAAGGTAGTAACATTTTTTGGGGGAGAAAAAGTGCATCTTATATAGCGTGAAATACGGTACTCCAGAATGTTACGAAGAGTGATCATATGAATTGCAAAGTCCTTCTTGCCAGGAAAATAAACTTCATTCCCTCAAAGCTCATTTCCAGGTATGCGCTAGCATCTCATGCCAACAGTAAAGCATCCTGAGACAGTTCATATGTGGGGCTGCTTCTCATCCCAGGGAGTGGGTTCACTCACAATTCATGTGTGGGGCTGCTTCTCATCCAAGGGAATGGGCTCACTCACAATTCATATGTGGGGCTACTTCTCATCCCAGGGAGTGGGCTCACTCACAATTCATATGTGGGGCTGCTTCTCATCCAAGGGAGTGGGCTCACTCACAATTCATATGTGGGGCTGCTTCTCATCCAAGGGAGTGGGCTCACTCACAATTCATATGTGGGGCTGCTTCTCATCCAAGGGAGTGGGCTCACTCACAATTAGAGATGGGCCGAACCTCCGATTTTAGGTTCGCGAACTTCCGCAAAAGGTTCGGTTCGTGAAAAAGTTCGCGAACCGCAATAGACTTCAATGGGGAGGCGAACTTTCAAAGTTTTAAAAAATTCTATCAACTGGAAAAATGATAGAAAACATGTTTCAAAAGCTCTAATACCTGGAGCCCCACCTAATTGAGTGAAATACACATCACTGCTGGAGGACCCACCCTCCCTCCTCCAAGCAAGGTCCTTTATACCATTTGCCTACCTACACTAATTAGTTATGGGACAGCTGCTACACACTCTGCTAGGGAAATTTTAATTGGCCTCCTCCCTCCTACCCTTCTACCGGAGGGAGGAGGGTCTCTTCTGCCAGGGAATTATACTATTTTAAAAACCAGTATACATCATACCATAGCTGGTACATCATACCATAGCTGGGAATACATACATGAGTATACATCATACCATAGCTGGGGATACATACATGAGTATACATCATACCATAGCTGGGAATCGAACCCAGATCTCACTGTGTGGTGGGCACGTCACCCTAAGCACTGTACCACTACAGAAGTAAGTGAAGCTAGCCTAAAATTTAACATTTATGCTCAATGCAATAGAACCATTAGGTTGCTTAAAGGAGAACTGTAGTGAGAGATATATGGAGGCTGCCATATTGATTTCCTTTTAAGCTATACCAGTTGCCTGGCAGCCCTGCTGATCTATTTGGCTGCAGTAATAATAATAATAATCCAAACATTTGTATAGTGCTTTTCTCCTGTCGGACTCAAAGCGCTCAAGAGCTGCAAGCCACAGGGACGCGCTCAAGAGGCCACCCTGCAGTGTTAGGGAGTCTTGCCTTGAACGCCTTACTGAATAGGTACTTGACCTAGCCAGGATTCAAACCCTGGTCTCCCATGTCAAAGGCAGAGCCCTTAACCAGTACACTATCCAGCCACTGTAGTGTGAATCACACCAGAAACAAGCATGCAGCTAATTTTGTCAGATCTTACAAAAATGTCAAACACCAGATCTGCTGCATGCTTGTTCAGGGTCTAGGGCTAAAAGTATTGGAGGCAGAGGATCTGCAGGATAGCCAGGTAACTGGTATTGCTTAAAAGGAAATCAATATGGTAGCCTCCATATACCTTTCACTACAGTTCTCCTTTAAAGGGAACCTTAACTGAGAATGATATGGATGTTTCCTGTAAACAATACCAGTTGCCTGGCAGTCCAGCTGATCTTTGTGACTGCAATAGTGGCTGAATCACACCCTGAAACAAGCATGCAGCTAATCCAGTCTGACTTCAGTCAGAGCACCTGATCTGCATGCTTGTTCAGGGGCTGTGGCTAAAAGTATTAGAGACACAGGATCAGCAGGCGATTCAGGCAACTGGTATTATTTTAAAAGGAAAAATCCATATCCTTCTCCGTTTAGGTTCCCTTTAAGGATTTGTAGCATAAAAGACAACTCACATTGGCTAGGATTTGAACCTGGGTCTCACTGTATGGTGGACAAGCACACTAACCACTATACCAACTGAAGCTGGCCTGAAATTGCTGGCCTGAAATTGCTGGCCTGAAATTTACTATTTTTGCTCAATACAAGAGAAAAAGTAGACAAGACAAATAACACAAAAGAGAAGGCCATGTCTGGCTAAATAACTGTAAGCAGTGGCTGCATGGTGTAATGGATAAGGGCGCTGCCTCTGACAAAGGAGACCAGAGTTCAAATCTCAGCTCTGTCTGTTCAGTAAGCCAGCACCTATTCAGGATGGATTTTCAGATCTGCAGATGATTGCCAGATATGCAGATGAAGTCTGTTAAACAAGGGGTGTATGAGGATCTGCAGATCTCATAGACTATGAATGCATTTTGCAGGAACTGATCTTTTGCAGGAAGAGATCTTTTGCAGATACTGATCTTTTGAATGTGTACGGGCAATCTTTGTGTGCAGCATCTTGCAAAGATTTTATCTGATGGGGAGTGCAGCTCCATAGAATAGACTGTGTAGAGTATGGCTCTCATACTACATGAAGGGTGGTAAGATTGTTCTGTGATCTTTCAGTTTCCAAAGACTATGGTCTGATGTCTGTATGTGGCCTTAGTTGGAGAGCTTAATGGCTTGTTTGCATAGAGATAACAACTGGAGTTTCTTAACTCTTCCTGTACTGGAAACAATTAGACTGATGCATCTGATCTTAATGTTTTATTTCTTAGCTGTACTACACATACAAATCATAATATCATATTTTTTTTTCGCTTCAGTGTCTCTTTAACACATCCCAAAGTCATCCTATCGCCTCCGAAATCACAGGCTCCTCCCTCTCCCAGTTAAATGTCCCCATCTTCGTGTGTTCGCCGTACGGCAACAATCCAGCATCACAAGTAATTCTTGTAATTACAAAGATAGAAGAAGAAAAGGCAAGAAGATAAACTCTCGCCTATAATGTCCATAATAAGATTTACACGGCCGGTATAAATTGTCTGCGACGCGCGCGAGTCGGGCCTCTGTGATCGAGTTCAGATTAATAAGTCCAATTATCCTGCTGCTAGACGGTAAATATTTAAACAGAATCTGTCTATTAACAAGCGTACAACGGATATCCGCAGCCAGGACAATTATTGCTGCGTACTTCTTGTTTTATTGATTTATTTTTATTATTTTACGACTTTGGGAATATCTGACTCAAAGTTACCTTTTATTTTGTTTATTGTAAAAAACAAAAATACATAAATAAGTTTACTTTTTAAGTCCTAACTCTTGGCGCCGTTCTGAATATTACACTTGACGGCGTAAAAGGCCGGGCGCTGTAATGTTTCTGGTTTCTTTGTTTGTTTGTTTTTTTTTGTTTTTGAATCAATTGAGGTTTAGATAGCTGAAGCTTAAAGAGGAACTGTAACGACAAAACGTCCCCGGGGGATACTCACCTCGGGTGGGGGAAGCCTCCGGATCCTAATGAGGCTTCCCACACCATCCTCCATCCCTCAGGGGTCTTGCTGCAGCCCTCCGTACAGCGGTGACGTCAATATTTACCTTCCCGGCTCCTGCGCAGGCGCTCTGACGGCTGTCGACTCCGAAGTGGGTGGAAATACCCGATCGCCGTCGGGTCTGCTCTACTGCGCAGGCGCAAGTTTCCGGCGCCTGCGCAGTAGAGCGGACCCGACGGAGATCGGGTATTTCCGTCTATTTCCGTGCCGAAAGCAGCCACAGCGCCCCCGCTGGAGCCAGCAAAGGTAAATATTGAAGCTACAGTCGGGTCTGTCGCCGGCTGTTCGGAGGGCTGCAGCGAGACCCCTGCGGGACAGAGGACGGCGTGGGAAGCCTCATTAGGATCCAGAGGCTTCCCCCACCCGAGGTGAGTAACCCCCAGGGGAGGTTTTTGATGTTACAGAGTCTCTTTAAAGAGAAACTGCAGTGAAAATAACATGATGAATAACATTGCTTATTTTTTTACATTATTATTACTTTATAAACCATTTAGTCGGTGTTTGCACATTGCAAAATCTTTCCTCGTCCTGATTTACATTCTAAAATTTATTACAGGTGGTAAAATCTTTAGCCCTGTCACGTTCAGCTCTGCGTAATGTCTGTTTACTGAGAGTTCTGAAGCCAGTACAAAATATATCTGTTCTTTTAGAATGCTCTAGGAGGAGAATTCATATTTTTAAAGGACAACTGTAGCTAGAGGGATATGGGGGTGACATACTTATTTCCTTTTAAGTAATACCAGTTGCCTGGCTGTCCTGCTGATTAGGGATGGTCGCTGGATTCTGCGATTAAGTTTTCTGCGATTCCGGACGGAATTTGGTGATTCCGTTCCGTCGCAACTGAACGGAATTGCTATATCACTATAGCGGAATTTCCGCAGAAAAATGTGAAATTCCACGGAATGCAAATTTTTTTTCCCACCAACCTGATTTCTGCCTAATAATGACAGTTTCTGCTTGACAGACTTCCTTCCCAAGGGTCTTGTCTTCCAGGGAATTGTAGGATTTAAAAATCCAGCTTATATACATTGGCCGGGAATCAAACTCAGGTCTAGTGCTTGGTAGGCAGCTCTCCTCACCACTATACCACCACCAACACTACATGCTGAAGCCAGCCTAGCATGTAACATTATGATATATCCAAGAGAAAAATGAGCTTGCTTAGGGATGTCAAAAGCCAACTCACATACATTGGCTAGGAATCAAACCCAGGCCTACCACTTGGTAGGCTGTTATCCTAACCATTATACCACCAACACAACACACTGCAATGCTACATGCTGAAGCCTACAAATCCCTAAGCAAGCTAATTTTTCTCTTGGATATATCATAATGGTACATGCTAGGCTGGCTTCAGCATGTAGTGTTAGTGGTGGTATAGTGGAGAAGAGAGCTGCCTACCGAGCACTAGACCTGGGTTCGATTCCCAGCCAATGTATGTAAGCTAACTTTTGAAATCCTACAATTCCCTGGAAGACAAGACCCTCCGGAGGAGGAGGACTAAGGGAACAGCCAATAGGTTCTATTGACTACCATTTAGCATAAACAGGTTCCATTTGCGATAACTTTAATTTTTCCACCGGAATCCGGAATTCCGCGGAATTTAACAAAAATCTGACGGAATTTTCATAGCGACGGAATTAAGTGCTGGCGGAATCCGAGCAATTTCGGCGGAACGGAATTTGCTCTTTCCGATCATCCCTCCTGCTGATCCTCAGTCTCTAAAACTTTTAGCCATAGCCCCTAAACAAGCATGCAGCAGATCAGGTGTTTCTGACATTATTGTCAGATCTGACAAGATTAGCTGCATGCTTGTTTCTGGTGTTATTCAGACACTTCTGCAGCCAAATGGACCAAGCAAGGCTGTCAGGCAACTAGTATTGTTTAAAAGGAAATAAATATGGCAGCCTCCATATTCTTCTCACTACAGTGGTCCTTTAAAGCAGACATGAACTCAGAACTTCCTCTCAGCTCTAAAAGATACGCAACAGCATAATGACAGAAAAACCTTTCTTTGTTACAGCTGATACAAATCTTGCAATAAATCTGCAGTGTGTCTACTTCCTGCCTAGGCTGTGACATCACTGGGAGGGTGGGGCTATACACAGCAACATATAGCAATCTGGAGGGTTTATACACCTGCCTGGAGATATCACAGACTTAAAGGGAACCTACACTGAGAAGGATGTGGATTTTTCCTTTTAAAATAATACCGGTTGCCTGACTCTCCCGGTGATCCTGTGTCTCTAATACTTTTAGCCACAGCTCCTCAACTAGCATGCAAATCAGGTGCTCTGACTGAAGTCAGACTGGATTAGCTGCATGCTTGTTTCAGGTGTGTGATTCAGCCACTACTGCAGCCAAAGGGATCAGCAGGACTGCCAGGCAACTGGTATTGTTTAAAAGAAAGCATCCATATCCCTCTCAGTTAGGGTTCCCTTGAAGCTCTAGAAATCTGTTTTGCAATAAAGACTGGAGACTAGGGATGCTCATTCGGATTCCGCGGAAATGCAATTTCCGAAATTCCGATCGGAAATTGCATTTCCGCATCGGAATGCGGAAATCGGTAATGTAAGTGCCGTAGGCGGATTTCCGCCGGAAATCGCGGAAATTTCCGCCGGAAATCGCGGAAATTCCACCCGACTTTAACATCGATTTTCTCAAAAACTATAAGGTCTTTTTGAAAACTTTTTTTTGCATCTTGTTCACAAGATTCGGTTTAATAAACCCTGAAAATTTGGTTTTTCTAGGACTTAAGGGGGCTTTGTTATTAACCATTAAAGTCGGTGGATTTTTACTGTAATGTAAAATGCAGAAAATCTGCATCTGCCTATTTTCTGCATTTTATATTACAGTAAAAATCCGCCGACTTTAGCAGTTAATAGCAAAGCCACCGTAAGTCCTAGAAACACCAAATTTTTAGGGTTTATTAAACAGAATCTTCTGAACAAGATGCAAAAAAAAGTTTTCAAAAAGACCTTATAGTTTTTGAGAAAATCGATGTTAAAGTCGGGCGGAATTTCCGCGATTTCCGGCGGAAATTCCGCATTGGAATGCGGAAATTGGTAGCGGAAGGCGGAATCGGTAATCGGTACATGACGGAATGCGGATTTACCGCGGAATCGGAAATTGGCATTCCGGCCATCCCTACTGGAGACTGGTGATCAGAGTCATTTATTTGATATCAGCTAATCTAGGAGATAAGACAAATGCGTCTGTTGCTCGGAATGGGACCAACGGGTTGCAGGTCCTGTCAATTTTGATTGACCCAATCCCAAACCGCAGACAATTTGCGTGCAAGCCAGAATTATTAACCTCTCAAAGACCATCTGAAATGAAAAAGTCAGTGACTAGAGCTGTAATATAAAGCAGATAAACCAACAAGGTGGAAGGAGAGGAGGATTAAGCCTAATACACACATCCAATGCTGATTGGCCAATTTTACCATATCCACGTAATATGAGAGCTCATGTACACAATCTGTTGATAGTATTCAATATCTGTTCAGTGTTCACCCTCTTATACTACATGGAGGTGTCTTATACTACATGGAGGTGGTAACATTGGTCAGAGATTCACCAATCCAAATTGGATGTGTGTACACGTCTTTATAAAAAGCTCTACTACCTCCTACGTTTAGTTTAGCTAAATTTGGGTAATATTAGAGGGAAATGGTCATTTCTGGAAACAGAAAATGTCATGTTTTAGGGGGGAGACTACTTTATGTTATTTATTTGTTTGTTTTGTTACGTTTTTATGCTATTTCTACCTTATGCGCGGGGGGAGGGTGAACGATCAGAGAAAGAATTAATGCGCAGAGAATGCGGAAGTAACGGAATGGAATTCTGTTCATTTTTATAAAGCGCTCATTATGAACTAGCGTGCACCTTTAACACTTAACCACTCCCATTTCGCATGCATTTCATTTCTGTTCTTTTAATTCTAAAACATACGTTATAAAGTGACGTATGCGCTTTTTACGCATTGCTTAAAATGAACCAGAGACGAAGCACCCTCATGTATTTTACCATATGTATATATCAGTGGGAACATTAGAGAAAACACCTACCCTGCTCTCTGTTATATTCTGCACTGCTCAGCCTGCTTGTTATCCGCCCTGATAAAATCCCCGACAGAGCATTCAGTCTGGCTTTGCTCAGGAATCATTATAGCTGAGTCATTATAGCAGAGCCAGAAGGGGGTAGGCTTGGGCTTGAAAAGACAACAGAGAAGACAGACTCAGCTATAATGATTCCTGAGCAAAGCCAGACTGAATGCTCAGTGGGGGATTTTCTCAGGGCTGGTAACAAGCAGGCTGAGCAGTGAAGGATGAAACAGAGAGCAGGGTAGGGGTTTTCTCTAATGTTCCCACTGATATACAGTATATGGTAAAATACATGAGGGTGCTTCGTCTCTGGTTCACTTTATCATTTCGCGTAATATGATCATTACATGTCGCTTAATTATCTGTACACACTCCTTGTGACTCCAAGTGATTATCGGTTCAAAGTATCCAACAGGTTGGATCACTACCAACTCTTGATATCGGTCGTTTGATGCCAACACTGAAGGTCGGTCGGCTACGATTACTTTGCGATCGTCGGTTGAAACATCGTTAATTGGTCGTTTTAGTATGGTTCCGATCGATTTTTATCTTATGTCTGTATGTAGCTTTACGTTTCCTGATACCAGATACAGAGAGCTTACCCTCAGCTCAGACCCCGGAGATCCCAGATCCCACCAGCAGGTGGCAGTGCTACGCCACACGACGCCACCATCAATTATGACTGCCTGAAATATTTATGATTAACAGAAGCATTAATAAAGTAATTATAACCGTCTATAATGAAGAAGACTGATGATAAGCTGAAAGATGAATAAAACCTCCTAACCTTCCATTCTGCCTTCATTTATGTCTCATAGGAAAGGAATTTGGGGGGTTATTGTTACATTATTTCATTTGCTGGCAGCACACGCAAAACGAATTTCATGATGTCACTATAACGATCGCTTGTATGGGTTAAAGGGGGAGCGCTGTGTGTTCAGAGCCGCGTGTCAGCTGTTCAACCCACAAGACAAAAAATAACATTATAATACTATATAACATATGTAGATAGCATTATTATTACTTTTTATTATTATTTAGTATTTATATAGAGCCGACATCTTCCGAAGCGCCATACAGAATATATTTACTTCAGTTATCGCCCTATGGGGTTGATTCACTATAACAAATGTGTGTGCCTTATCAGAGTTAACACACCTTATCAGAGTTAACACGTCTTATCAGAGTTAGCACACATTATCAGAGTCAACATGCCTAATCAGAGTAGCATAGCGAGCGCTACCAACTTATGCCTGCTAATTGGCAATGACGAGAGCGCCACCCGTCCGGCCCTGAGCCCCTGCGGGGTCCAATCACTTTAAAGGACATTATCCCTGCACTTTGATTGGCCCAATAGGCTGCTTGTCACTTGACAGGAAACTTGACAGGCAATCAAAGTGCGGGGATGATGCCCTTTAAAGTGACTGGACCCGCAGGGGTTTAGGGCAGGACGAGTGGAGCTCTCGTCATTGCCAATTAGCAGGCATACGTTTGTAGTGCTCGCCATGCTACTCTGATAAGGTGTGCTAACTCTGATAAGGCACGTTAACTCTGATAAGGCGCGTTAGCTCTGATAAGACACGCTATTGGTTATAGTAAATCAGCCCCTATGTCACTTCTCCCCTTTGCATCCAAATTACTAGAATGACATGTTACTGATGAATGGGTACCATTTCTAAAAACAAAAAGTCAGATACTCACCTAAGGAGAGGGAAGGCTCGGTCCTAATAAGCCTTCCCTCTCCTCTCCCGGTGCCCTCGGTGCTGCGCTGGCTCCCCCGTTCGCGTCCGCCGCCGCAGGGACTTCGGAGGTCTTTGGGAGCACTTGGGCTTCCGAAGACTGTCCGCTCCATCATACGTACGTGCGAGCGCGTCATAGAGGGCACTCGCGCATGCGTAGTATGGAGCGGCCGCGTCCTCGGGAGCCCGAGTGCTCCCGAAGCCTTCCGAAAGCTCCCTTCGGCATGCGGAAGTGGCAGTATTTGACCGAACTGGTCGAATACTGCCACGGGGGATCCTGCGCGGGGCCGACTTTTTGTTTTTAGAAACGGTAAACATTCACTTTAAGCAATTATATTTCACAGTACTGTACAGAGTTATGTATAGTCTTGTCACTAACTGTCCCTCACAATCTAATCCCCAACATAGTCATATGTCTATGTATGTATCGTGTAGCTTATGTATCGTAGTCTAGGGCCAATTTAGGGGAAAGCCAACTAAGTTTTTTGGGAAGAAACCAGAGTGCCTGGAGGAAACCCACACAGACACAGGAGAACATACAAACTCCTTGCAGATGTTGACCTGGCTGGGATTGGAACCGGGGACCCGGCGCTGCAAGGCGAGAGCGCTAACCACTACGCCACCATGCTGCCCGTTATATTAGCTATTATTATTATAGTTATTATTAACATGCACAGGTAGAATCTGTTCTGTAGCTTCAGGATGTATGGAAGGGGCAGAGGAAGGAAGGGGGAGAAAGATAAGGAAAAGAGAGAGAATGGCAGAGTGACAGCAGAGAGAGAGTGTGTAAGGTGGTGGAGAGAGAACACATTGCTGTATAGAGAGAGAGTGTGTAAGGTGGTGGAGAGAGAACACATTGCTGTATAGAGAGAGAGTGTGTAAGGTGGTGGAGAGATAACACATTGCTGGATAGAGAGAGAGTGTGTAAGGTGGTGGAGAGAGAACACATTGCTGTATAGAGAGAGAGAGTGTGTAAGGTGGTGGAGAGAGAACACATTGCTGTATAGAGAGAGAGAGAGTGTGTAAGGTGGTGGAGAGAGAACACATTGCTGTATAGAGAGAGAGTGTGTAAGGTGGTGGAGAGAGAACACATTGCTGTATAGAGAGAGAGTGTGTAAGGTGGTGGAGAGAGAACACATTGCTGTATAGAGAGAGAGTGTGTAAGGTGGTGGAGAGAGAACACATTGCTGTATAGAGAGAGAGTGTGTAAGGTGGTGGAGAGAGAACACATTGCTGTATAGAGAGAGAGTGTGTAAGGTGGTGGAGAGAGAACACATTGCTGTATAGAGAGAGAGTGTGTAAGGTGGTGGAGAGATAACACATTGCTGTAGAGAGAGAGAGTGTGTAAGGTGGTGGAGAGAGAACACATTGCTGTATAGAGAGAGAGTGTGTAAGGTGGTGGAGAGAGAACACATTGCTGTATAGAGAGAGAGTGTGTAAGGTGGTGGAGAGAGAACACATTGCTGTATAGAGAGAGAGTGTGTAAGGTGGTGGAGAGAGAACACATTGCTGTATAGAGAGAGAGTGTGTAAGGTGGTGGAGAGAGAACACATTGCTGTATAGAGAGAGTGTGTAAGGTGGTGGAGAGAGAACACATTGCTGTATAGAGAGAGAGTGTGTAAGGAGGTGGAGAGAGAACACATTGCTGTATAGAGAGAGTGTGTAAGGTGGTGGAGAGAGAACACATTGCTGTATAGAGAGAGAGTGTGTAAGGTGGTGGAGAGAGAACACATTGCTGTATAGAGAGAGAGTGTGTAAGGTGGTGGAGAGAGAACACATTGCTGTATAGAGAAAGAGTGTGTAAGGTGGTGGAGAGAGAACACATTGCTGTATAGAGAGAGAGTGTGTAAGGTGGTGGAGAGAGAACACATTGCTGTATAGAGAGAGAGTGTGTAAGGTGGTGGAGAGAGAACACATTGCTGTATAGAGAGAGAGCGTGTAAGGTGGTGGAGAGAGAACACATTGCTGTATAGAGAGAGAGTGTGTAAGGTGGTGGAGAGAGAACACATTGCTGTATAGAGAGAGTGTGTAAGGTGGTGGAGAGAGAACACATTGCTGTATAGAGAGAGAGTGTGTAAGGAGGTGGAGAGGGAACACATTGCTGTATAGAGAGAGTGTGTAAGGTGGTGGAGAGAGAACACATTGCTGTATAGAGAGAGAGTGTGTAAGGTGGTGGAGAGAGAACACATTGCTGTATAGAGAGAGAGTGTGTAAGGTGGTGGAGAGAGAACACATTGCTGTATAGAGAGAGAGCGTGTAAGGTGGTGGAGAGAGAACACATTGCTGTATAGAGAGAGAGCGTGTAAGGTGGTGGAGAGAGAACACATTGCTGTATAGAGAGAGAGCGTGTAAGGTGGTGGAGAGAGAACACATTGCTGTATAGAGAGAGAGCGTGTAAGGTGGTGGAGAGAGAACACATTGCTGTATAGAGAGAGAGCGTGTAAGGTGGTGGAGAGAGAACACATTGCTGTATAGAGAGAGAGCGTGTAAGGTGGTGGAGAGAGAACACATTGCTGTATAGAGAGAGAGCGTGTAAGGTGGTGGAGAGAGAACACATTGCTGTATAGAGAGAGAGCGTGTAAGGTGGTGGAGAGAGAACACATTGCTGTATAGAGAGAGAGCGTGTAAGGTGGTGGAGAGAGAACACATTGCTGTATAGAGAGAGAGCGTGTAAGGTGGTGGAGAGAGAACACATTGCTGTATAGAGAGAGAGCGTGTAAGGTGGTGGAGAGAGAACACATTGCTGTATAGAGAGAGTGTGTAAGGTGGTGGAGAGAGAACACATTGCTGTATAGAGAGAGAGTGTGTAAGGTGGTGGAGAGAGAACACATTGCTGTATAGAGAGAGAGTGTGTAAGGTGGTGGAGAGAGAACACATTGCTGTATAGAGAGAGAGTGTGTAAGGTGGTGGAGAGAGAACACATTGCTGTATAGAGAGAGAGTGTGTAAGGTGGTGGAGAGAGAACACATTGCTGTATAGAGAGAGAGTGTGTAAGGTGGTGGAGAGAGAACACATTGCTGTATGGAGAGAGAGTGTGTAAGGTGGTGGAGAGAGAACACATTGCTGTATAGAGAGAGAGTGTGTAAGGTGGTGGAGAGAGAACACATTGCTGTATAGAGAGAGAGTGTGTAAGGTGGTGGAGAGAGAACACATTGCTGTATAGAGAGAGAGAGTGTGTAAGGTGGTGGAGAGAGAACACATTGCTGTATAGAGAGAGAGTGTGTAAGGTGGTGGAGAGAGAACACATTGCTGTATAGAGAGAGAGCGTGTAAGGTGGTGGAGAGAGAACACATTGCTGTATAGAGAGAGAGAGTGTAAGGTGGTGGAGAGAGAACACATTGCTGTATAGAGAGAGAGCGTGTAAGGTGGTGGAGAGAGAACACATTGCTGTATAGAGAGAGAGCGTGTAAGGTGGTGGAGAGAGAACACATTGCTGTATAGCGAGAGAGCGTGTAAGGTGGTGGAGAGAGAACACATTGCTGTATAGAGAGAGAGCGTGTAAGGTGGTGGAGAGAGAACACATTGCTGTATAGAGAGAGAGCGTGTAAGGTGGTGGAGAGAGAACACATTGCTGTATAGAGAGAGAGCGTGTAAGGTGGTGGAGAGAGAACACATTGCTGTATAGAGAGAGAGCGTGTAAGGTGGTGGAGAGAGAACACATTGCTGTATAGAGAAAGAGTGTGTAAGGTGGTGGAGAGAGAACACATTGCTGTATAGAGAGAGAGTGTGTAAGGTGGTGGAGAGAGAACACATTGCTGTATAGAGAAAGAGTGTGTAAGGTGGTGGAGAGAGAACACATTGCTGTATAGAGAGAGAGAGTGTAAGGTGGTGGAGAGAGAACACATTGCTGTATAGAGAGAGAGAGTGTAAGGTGGTGGAGAGAGAACACATTGCTGTATAGAGAGAGAGCGTGTAAGGTGGTGGAGAGAGAACACATTGCTGTATAGAGAGAGAGCGTGTAAGGTGGTGGAGAGAGAACACATTGCTGTATAGAGAGAGAGCGTGTAAGGTGGTGGAGAGAGAACACATTGCTGTATAGAGAGAGAGTGTGTAAGGTGGTGGAGAGAGAACACATTGCTGTATAGAGAGAGTGTGTAAGGTGGTGGAGAGAGAACACATTGCTGTATAGAGAGAGAGTGTGTAAGGTGGTGGAGAGAGAACACATTGCTGTATAGAGAGAGTGTGTAAGGTGGTGGAGAGAGAACACATTGCTGTATAGAGAGAGAGTGTGTAAGGTGGTGGAGAGAGAACACATTGCTGTATAGAGAGAGAGTGTGTAAGGTGGTGGAGAGAGAACACATTGCTGTATAGAGAGAGAGTGTGTAAGGTGGTGGAGAGAGAACACATTGCTGTATAGAGAGAGAGTGTGTAAGGTGGTGGAGAGAGAACACATTGCTGTATAGAGAGAGAGTGTGTAAGGTGGTGGAGAGAGAACACATTGCTGTATAGAGAGAGAGTGTGTAAGGTGGTGGAGAGAGAACACATTGCTGTATAGAGAGAGAGTGTGTAAGGTGGTGGAGAGAGAACACATTGCTGTATAGAGAGAGAGTGTGTAAGGTGGTGGAGAGAGAACACATTGCTGTATAGAGAGAGAGTGTGTAAGGTGGTGGAGAGAGAACACATTGCTGTATAGAGAGAGAGAGTGTGTAAGGTGGTGGAGAGAGAACACATTGCTGTATAGAGAGAGAGTGTGTAAGGTGGTGGAGAGAGAACACATTGCTGTATAGAGAGAGAGCGTGTAAGGTGGTGGAGAGAGAACACATTGCTGTATAGAGAGAGAGAGTGTAAGGTGGTGTAGAGAGAACACATTGCTGTATAGAGAGAGCGTGTAAGGTGGTAGAGAGAGAACACATTGCTGTATAGAGAGAGAGCGTGTAAGGTGGTGGAGAGAGAACACATTGCTGTATAGAGAGAGAGTGTGTAAGGTGGTGGAGAGAGAACACATTGCTGTATAGAGAGAGAGCGTGTAAGGTGGTGGAGAGAGAACACATTGCTGTATAGAGAGAGAGCGTGTAAGGTGGTGGAGAGAGAACACATTGCTGTATAGAGAGAGAGCGTGTAAGGTGGTGGAGAGAGAACACATTGCTGTATAGAGAAAGAGTGTGTAAGGTGGTGGAGAGAGAACACATTGCTGTATAGAGAGAGAGTGTGTAAGGTGGTGGAGAGAGAACACATTGCTGTATAGAGAAAGAGTGTGTAAGGTGGTGGAGAGAGAACACATTGCTGTATAGAGAGAGAGAGTGTAAGGTGGTGGAGAGAGAACACATTGCTGTATAGAGAGAGAGAGTGTAAGGTGGAGAGAGAGAACAAAGTGAAGGGGAGTGAGTGGAACAATTTGCTAACGAATTGCAATGCTTTTGGAACCTGAAATCCAGAAAGAATCAGACCGGCAAGGGGGTTAAAGCAGCAGGTACAGGCATACTATCTCTAGAAAAAAAAGATTTACATAACATGTGTACTGTACTGAGCATGTTTTGATTTTAGTGAATTCAACATAATAAATAAAGAGAAAACTGTTCCAGGCTTTTTCCATCTTAACTGCCTCTGACTGATGCCAATCCTGATGTACTTTCCTCCCCTATTCATTTTTTCTCTCCTAGAAACTACACTGCCATATCTAGCTTGCTTTGTAAACATGTGAGCCCAGCATAGATTGTATTTCAGCAGCTTGTGCAGAGGGGTGAGGTGTATTTTCCTTCTCCGCCTGTCACACTGAACTGCCCTTAGCCAATCAGTGAGGAGCAGGAATGGGGAGGGGTGATGACGAGTTTGCTTTTCCCCAGGAACGTACCAAATAGACTCATTATTTATTACAGCAGAAACAGTTATGATTATATTGGAATGCTTGCATTGTAGACTGCATGTAGACTACATAATAAACACAGCGCAGTGGGTGAATGGAATATGATTTTGTGGCTGACAATCCTGCTTTAAAGTATAATACTAGATATATAATTATTCACTGTAGGTATGTGACTGCTGCATTTAGTTTTTTCTTATTTGCCTCCAGTAAGAGTTTAAGACTTCCTGTATTTCTTAAAGTGACACTGAATCGAAAAAAACTTCATGATATAATGAATTTATTTTGTGATACGGATAATGAATGCAACATTAGTAGCAAAGAAAATAGTGTCATATTTTTATTTTCAGGTATATAGCTTTTTTTATAACATTGCATCTTTCTCAATCATTCAACAATTGCAGTTTCCACAATACACTCAGCATTTTAAATGATTTCACAGAGCAGAGCAGTGACCTTTTGGACTTTTCTCTGTAGAAAAACCATAAACAAAAAAGAAACAATGAGAGACAGTTGAGATAAGAGCTTCAAAAGACAGTGCTGTCCACCACTTTATAAAGTCGCAGAGCTCAGAGAAGCTCCTTTGCATAGATAACAACTGAAGTTTCTTAACTCTTCCTGTACTGGAAACAACATGAGACTCATATACTGATGGTCTATTTCTTAGCTGTACTACACATACAAATCATTATATCATAAGTTTTTCACTTCAGGTTTCCCTTTAAAGGGAAGGTTCAGGGAGGGTGGGTAAAAAATAAAAATCAATTTCCACTTACCTGGGGCTTCCTCCAGCCCGTGGCAGGCAGGAGGTGCCCTCGCCACCGCTCCGCAGGCTCCCGGTGGTCTCCGGTGGCCGACCCGACCTGGCCAGGCCGGCTGCCAGGTCGGGCTCTTCTGCGCTCAGGGGCGTAGCAATAGGGGTTGCAGAGGTTGCGACCGCATCGGGGCCCTTGGGCCAGAGGGGCCCCTAAGGGCCCTCCCTTAAGTACAGTATTAGCTCTCTATTGGTCCTGTGCTCATAATAATCACTTCTATAGATACTTTGTATAGTGGTAATCATTAGCAAACTGTTCCCCATCCCCTTCTTGCACCTCTGACACTGTAGTTGCCATTGGCAGGTTTTGGTGCGCCATATCAATTGTTATGTATAGAGTGTTTGGGGGGGCCCCATTGTAAAACTTGCATCGGGGCCCACAGCTTCTTAGCTACGCCACTGTCTGCGCTCCAAGGCCCGGAACTTCTGCGTCCCACGCCGGCGCTCTGACGTCATCGGACGTCCTCCTGGCTCTACTGCGCAGTAGTGTTGGGCGAACACCTAGATGTTCGGGTTCGCGAACGTTCGCCGAACATCGCCGCGATGTTCGGGTGTTCGACCCGAACTCCGAACATAATGGAAGTCAATGGGGACCCGAACTTTCGTGCTTTGTAAAGCTTCCTTACATGCTACATACCCCAAATTTGCAGGGTATGTGCACCTTGGGAGTGGGTACAAGAGGAAAAAAAATTTAACAAAAAGAGCTTATAGTTTTTGAGAAAATCGATTTTAAAGTTTCAAAGGGAAAACTGTTTAATAAACAGGGACCGGAAACGCTAACCCATCAGAGATGTTCATTGTTCATGTTACTTGGTTGGGGTCCGGGAGTGTTGCGTAGTCATTTCCAATCCAGGATTGATTCATTTTAATTTGAGTCAGACGGTCTGCATTTTCTGTGGAGAGGCGGATACGCCGATCTGTGACGATGCCTCCGGCAGCACTGAAACAGCGTTCCGACATAACGCTGGCTGCCGGGCAAGCCAGCACCTCTATTGCGTACATTGCCAGTTTGTGCCAGGTGTCTAGCTTCGATAACCAATAGTTGAAGGGTGCAGATGGATTGTTCAACACAGCTATGCCATCTGACATGTAGTCCTTGACCATCTTCTCCAGGCGATCGGTGTTGGAGGTGGATCTGCACGCTTGCTGTTCTGTGTGCTGCTGCATGGGTGTCAGAAAATTTTCCCACTCCAAGGACACTGACGATACCATTCCCTTTTGGGCACTAGCTGCGGCTTGTGTTGTTTGCTGCCCTCCTGGTCGTCCTGGGTTTGCGGAAGTCAGTCTGTCGGCATACAACTGGCTAGAGGAGGGGGAGGATGTCAATCTCCTCTTTAAAGTCTCCACAAGGGCCTGCTGGTATTCTTCCATTTTGACCTGTCAGACTCTTTCTTCAAGCAGTTTTGGAACATTGTGTTTGTACCGTGGATCCAGAAGGGTATAAACCCAGTAATTGGTGTTGTCCAGAATGCGCACAATGTGTGGGTCGCGTTCAATGCAGTCCTAGGCCGAAGAGGTCATAGCCTAGGGTCACAAAAACCTGTTTATTTGGGCTATTTCAATGGTAGTGATGGTGACGTACATAAATCTCAGCCATGGCCGTTAGCAACGTCTGAATTTCACGAAATGTCTCATGCAGGTAGAGGACATATTGTTAGACTTGGATTCCAAAGATGGGGTCCCTACATCTCTGCAAACCAGAGTTACAGGGGTCCAAAATTGGTAAAATCCCCCATAGGCTTTCATTGGGCCTCCTATTTACAGTTCCAAAATCTTACATCTTTTCAAAGGGCAATGGATCAGCAGTGGCAAATTTTCTAGCATTGTAGGGACCTTTAGGGGGAACATGACTGGTGAGTTTCGGGCCCCTAGGCCGAAGAGGTCATAGCCTAGGGTCACAAAAACCTGTTTATTTGGGCTATTTCAATGGTAGTGATGGTGACGTACATAAATCTCAGCCATGGCCGTTAGCAACGTCTGAATTTCACGAAATGTCTCATGCAGGTAGAAGACATATTGTTAGAATTGGATTCCAAAGATGGGGTCCCTACATCTCTGCAAACCAGAGTTACAGGGGTCCAAAATTGGTAAAATCCCCCATAGGCTTTCATTGTCTCCCTATTTCACTTTCCAAAATCTCACATCTTTTCAAAGGGCAATGGCTCAGCAGTACCAAATTTTCTAGCATTGTAGGGACCCTTAGGGGGAACATGACTGGTGAGTTTCGGGCCCCTAGGCCAAAGAAGTCATAGCCTAGGGTCACAAAAACCTGTTTATTTGGGCTATTTCAATGGTAGTGATGGTGACGTACATAAATCTCAGCCATGGCCGTTAGCAACGTCTGAATTTCACGAAATGTCTCATGCAGGTAGAAGACCTATTGTTAGACTTGGATTCCAAAGATGGGGTCCCTACATCTCTGCAAACCAGAGTTACAGGGGTCCAAAATTGGTAAAATCCCCCATAGACTTCCATTGCCTCCCTATTTCACTTTCCAAAATCTCACATCTTTTCAAAGGGCAATGGCTCAGCAGTACCAATTTTTCTAGCATTGTAGGGACCCTTAGGGGGAACATGACTGGTGAGTTTCGGGCCCCTAGGCCAAAGAGGTCATAGCCTAGGGTCACAAAAACCTGTTTATTTGGGCTATTTCAATGGTAGTGATGGTGACGTACATAAATCTCAGCTATGGCCGTTAGCAACGTCTGAATTTCACAAAATGTCTCATGCAGGTAGAAGACATATTGTTAGACTTGGATTCCGAAGATGGGGTCCCTACATCTCTGCAAACCAGAGTTACAGGGGTCCAAAATTGGTAAAATCCCCATAGACTTTCATTGCCTCCCTATTTCACTTTCCAAAATCTCACATCTTTTCAAAAAGCAATGGCTCAGCAGTACCAAATTTTCTAGCATTGTAGGGACCCTTAGGGGGAACATGCCTGGTGAGGTTCGGGCCCCTAGGCCGAAGAGGTCATAGCCTAGGGTCACAAAAACCTGTTTATTTGGGCTATTTCAATGGTAGTGATGGTGACGTACATAAATCTCAGCCATGGCCGTTAGCAACGTTTGAATTTCACGAAATGTCTCATGCAGGTAGAAGACATATTGTTAGACTTGGATTCCAAAGATGGGGTCCCTACATCTTTGCAAACCAGAGTTACAGAGGTCCAAAATTGGTAAAATCCCCCATAGACTTTCATTGCCTCCCTATTTCACTTTCCAAAATCTCACATCTTTTCAAAGGGCAATGGCTCAGCAGTACCAAATTTTCTAGCATTGTAGGGACCCTTAGGGGGATTATGACTGGTGAGTTTTGCCACTGCTGAGCCATTGCCCTTTGAAATGGTGTGAGATTTTGGAACGGTAAATAGTAGGCCCAATGAAAGCCTATGGGGGATTTTACCAATTTTGGAAAGTGAAATAGGGAGGCAATGAAAGCCTATGGGGGATTTTACCAATTTTGGACCCCTGTAACTCTGGTTTGCAAAGATGTAGGGACCCCATCTTTGGAATCCAAGTCTAACAATATGTCTTCTACCTGCATGAGACATTTCGTGAAATTCAGACGTTGCTAACGGCCATGGCTGAGATTTATGTACGTCACCATCACTACCATTGAAATAGCCCAAATAAACAGGTTTTTGTGACCCTAGGCTATGACCTCTTCGGCCTAGGACTGCATTGAACGCGACCCACGCATTGTGCGCATTCTGGACAACACCAATTACTGGGTTTATACCCTTCTGGATCCACGGTAAAAACACAATGTTCCAAAACTGCTTGAAGAAAGAGTCCGACAGGTCAAAATGGAAGAATACCAGCAGGCCCTTGTGGAGACTTTAAAGAGGAGATTGACATCCTCCCCCTCCTCTAGCCAGTTGTACGCCGACAGACTGACTTCCGCACACCCAGGACAACCAGGAGGGCAGCAAACAACACAAGCCGCAGCTAGTGCCCAAAAGGGAATGGTATCGTCAGTGTCCTTGGAGTGGGAAAATTTTCTGACACCCATGCAGCAGCACACAGAACAGCAAGCGTGCAGATCCACCTCCAACACCGATCGTCTGGAGAAGATGGTCAAGGACTACATGTCAGATGGCATAGCTGTGTTGAACAATCCATCTGAACCCTTCAACTATTGGGTATCAAAGCTAGACACCTGGCACAAACTGGCAATGTACGCAATAGAGGTGCTGGCTTGCCCGGCAGCCAGCGTTATGTCGGAACGCTGTTTCAGTGCTGCCGGAGGCATCGTCACAGATCGGCGTATCCGCCTCTCCACAGAAAATGCAGACCGTCTGACTCAAATTAAAATGAATCAATCCTGGATTGGAAACGACTACGCAACACTCCCGGACCCCAACCAAGTAACATGAACAATGAACATCTGTGATGGGTTAGCGTTTCCGGTCCCTGTTTATTGAACCTCTCAACTGTATTACATTTATGACTGCATGGCGACAAAACGCAAATTGCTATCCGCACGCTTCTTGTCCTCATGCAAGGCCTGGGTTGTTGTGTCTCAAAGCGTGGCCTTCTCCTCCTGCGCCACCCTCCTCCTGTTCCATCACGTGTGCTGATGCTGGGTTAGCGTTACCGGTCCCTTTTCCTGGAACCTCTTATATGTATTACATTTATGACTGCATGCCGACAAAAAGCATGTTACCTGTGCAAAGAAAACAGACATTTCCCGCATTTAAAAGACAGTTTTCCCTTTGAAACTTTAAAATCGATTTTCTCAAAAACTATAAGCTCTTTTTGCTAAAAATTTTTTCCTCTTGTACCCACTCCCAAGGTGCACATACCCTGTAAATTTGGGGTATGTAGCATATAAGGAGGCTTTACAAAGCACGAAAGTTCGGGTCCCCATTGACTTCCATTATGTTCGGAGTTCGGCTCGAACACCCGAACATCGCGGCCATGTTCGGCCCGAACCCGAACATCTAGATGTTCGCCCAACACTACACGTGACCCGTTCGGCCAATCACAGCGCTAGCCGAACGTTCGGGTAACGTTCGGCCATGCGCTCTTAGTTCGGCCATATGGCCGAACAGTTTGGCCGAACACCATCAGGTGTTCGGCCGAACTCGAACATCACCCGAACAGGGTGATGTTCTGCAGAACCCGAACAGTGGCGAACACTGTTCGCCCAACACTACTGCGCAGGCGCAGAACTACTGCGCATGCGCAGTAGAGCCCGGAGGACGTCCGATGACGTCAGCGCGCCGGCGTGGGACGCAGAAGTTCCGGGCCTTGGAGCGCAGAAGAGCCCGACCTGGCAGCCGGCCTGGCCAGGTCGGGTCGGCCACCGGAGACCACCGGGAGCCTGCGGAGCGGCGGCGAGGGCACCTCCTGCCTGCCACGGGCTGGAGGAAGCCCCAGGTAAGTGGAAATTGATTTTTATTTTTTACCCACCCTCCCTGAACCTTCCCTTTAAGCAGGAGTGTCCTCCATCTGGATTCTGCAGGAGGGAAGGCCCTGCACAGGAGAAGGTGAACAAAGACAATCTGGAGACATAACTCTCTGAAAGTTACAGAATGTCATCACCTCTTCATGCAAGATGTCCCTCTATTGCCGAAACCCTCCGCCTGTGACACGAGGACGTCTCAAACAGCCTGCGAGACACATAAAGAGGGCCGAGGCGGATAAACGTCCCATATAACACCACAGCCGGCTAATTCCTCAGCATCCCGGCTGCGGATCGTTAAACTGGAGCACCCAGAACGCTGTACGAATGTGTTCTGTTAAAGGGGAAGCCATGAAGGGCCTCGGAAATGGGCATTAAATGCAAATAACATTTATATATGTATTATTATTATTTGTTACAGAGGAACGTAGCTTAAAGCGGACTGTAACCCAGCATTAACCAAGCATTTGTTCTTTGCTCTAATAGATTATTCACAGCATATTATACACAACCAGCATTTTTTTCTACTAGAACAGCATTCAAAGGGTTAAACACAGGACTTAGAAGCTCCCCTGCAGGGAAAGCTGGGCGAATCGGAACTAGAGATAATGTTATCTTGTGTTTAATTGTATCAAGTGAGGAATGTAAACAAACACTTCTCTGACACTGCAGACTCTCCTGAACAAAGACAGACAATCAGAAAGCATTTATGCTTACGTTAGAAGATGAATAAAGCAGTTATGAATAAAATGCAAAGTCAGCTTTCAGAGCAAAAAAAAAAGTGGGAATGTATAATTTCTAAATGAATAATAATACTTATGCACAAAAAAAAAAGTTTTCGATTTTTCCGGGAGATCCGATAGTTTTTATCGAATTACTGTAAAATTGGATCATTTTATTGTATCGTGTGTGGCCACCTTTAGACGAGGGAAGGCTCCGGGCACAGGCAGAAGGACATAACCAGGGCCAGGCCGAGGCAGAGGTGAGAGAGGCTCCAGCCTCAGGACGCAGTGTAGGAGGGGGCACACCACTCACTCAGCTATCATTCCCCTAGTGTGTTTGAAGCAGAGAGAAATAAGAAAAGGGAATACATGGCAGTGACTGCATGTCAGATAACTAGAGAATAAGGGTTGGGGGCCCTGTGGCGCCTCTTACGCTAATAGCAATCAGTGTGTGATGGCTGGGGTGGGGTAGGGGGGGGGGTGGAGCAGTGCACTTTGGTGTCTCGGTCCTGGCTCTGGACATAACCGCTAGGGAGCTGGTGACGTGCAGTGCAGCCAATTAGAAGAAGGAAGAAGATCACCAGCGCGATCACTTTCCTTGACTCATCCTGGGTTGTCTGCGTCAGACGTCAAGTCATCATCACGTCACCACCGTGTGATGACACCTGGTGTCCTGTAGCGGTACTGCAGGCTGTCAGTGCGCGGCGCCCATGGAGGAGTTAGCTTTCCGGTCACTCCTGGTCACTGCTTCCTCCTGGATGAGCGGCTGGTCACTGGTAAGTAGGCAGATCTACTTGTGACCTGTGCCTGTGACCTGTGGCTGTGTGACTGTCCCTAAACCGTAAGGGTTCCCGAGTCCACGGGGTGGCGGGGAAGGGGGTGCAATTTTGTAATTTAGCCTAGAACGGCCCTGATTATCTGTACTGGCTTCGGAACTCTCACTAAACAATTGTACCGCAGAGATCACCTGCCAGCAGTAAAGATGTCGCCATCAGGGTGAGAAAGGAATTTACAATTAGCAAACACTGACTTATTCTTTTAAAAATCAATATTGTAAAAAAAAAAAAGCAATTTTATTCATGGCGTTATTTTCACTACAGTTCAGTGGTGCAACAATAGGGGTTGCAGAGGCTGCGACAAGCCATGGGCAAGGTGGAGGCTGCATAGCGGAGCAGCTCCTCCTCCGGAGGGCTGAGACCAGGAAGGGGGGGGGGGGGGGAGGCGCAGTGCCCACCCACCAGGGCCGGCCCTAGACTTTTTGCCGCCTGAGGCAAACTTAGAAAAAAATCGCCGAGCCCCCCCCCCCCCCCTCAAGCCGTGGGTGGGGGCCCGCCGAGCTGGAGGGGGTGGCAGGCAGGAAGGGGGTATTGAGCAAAGCGGCGGGGAGGGGGGTCGGACCCCCCCTCCCTCACCTGGGTTCCCCATCTGCGCTTCCCCTCCAGCTTTAAAAAGTTACGTATCAGCCGCTACTAGTAAGAGGCAACGGGCGGGGATCACTCACCTCTTCCGCGTTCCAGCGTGTACTCCACTGTCGTCACTTCCTGCAACGCCGCCCACTGTATTGTAAGTGGACGGCGTTGCAGGAAGTGACGTCAGTGGAGTGCACGCTGGAACGCGGAAGAGGTGAGTGATCCCCGCCCGTTGCCTCTTACTAGTAGCGGCTGATACGTAACTTTTTAAAGCTGGAGGGGGAGCGCAGATGGGGAACCCAGGTGAGGGAGGGGGGTCCGACCTCCCTCCCCGCCGCTAGGCAGCTCGGTGGCCGCCCCCCCGCACCCACGGACAGGCAGGCATCCCCCCAGAAGTGCCATCTGAGGCAAATGTTTCACCCCGCCTCATGAGCGGGCCAGCCCTGCCACCCATCTCTGCTAGCTGTGCCCCTCTGATGTCACCTGGTGTGGGAGCTGGGGAGTATCTTCTCATATAGAGTGCTTAGTTGCCACTCTGCAGGGGGAGAGACAAGGCCAGTTCTCTCATGAAGCAAGGTGAAACTTTTGCATCAGGCACAGAGATTACAGGGGCAGCATGTTTGTACTGTGTTTACACTAATCATTGGGAAAAAAGCAGCTTGTTGTTCTGTGTGAGGAGTCTAACAATGAGTGAGGAGGGGAAGGCAGGAGAGCAACAGTGTTTCATTTGACTTGCAGAAGGGAGGAGGTGGCACAGCTGTCCTGAATGCGGAGGAATAGAGGATGGCTGACTGGCTGAGGGTGAGCAGTTTGTTTGTCACAGACTCCCAGCCAGCCAGTGTGCTATTGTGTTGAGCTGCAGCATGTCATGTGAGAGCATTAAATGCAGCAGAGTAAATTGTCGGGTGTTCTGCGATCATTCCAAAATGGGGGGAGGGGGGGATTACATCCTTACAAGTTTGCATAGGCAGCAGTAAGTCTAGAGCCGGCCCTGGGGAGAGAGCTGGTACAAATAGAGGGAGGTAGAGAAAGAGGCCCTTTGGGCAGCTCATGAGCTGCCTACCTCTCAGACACGGGACGCCTGTAGGCACAAGCCTACAGTACCTGATGGTAAATCCCTGCCCTGACTGTTACAGGTTCTCTTTAAAACACATCTCTTCACACAAGTTTGTAATCTGTCATAGTCTTCAAAATCCAGAAAAGTATATTTATAACTACACTTACCCTTTCAGCAAGAATTGACAATTCATTGCGCTCGCTCTGAAGGATTTTCTAGATGTATGGTTCTTTTAAGTCGTACCTGGTAACCTCATATCGTCGTTTTACTTAAGGGAGGTAAATGAGATTTGTCCGTAGTCTTGCGTGACTTATTATTATAACGCACGCCCACACCAGGGCCATGAAAGTGCGGCAGCGTAATTTACAGGCTGCACTATACGGTGCTATAATAAGACTCTGCTCCGGCGGACTAATGTCTCTGCATTCTTGTTAGCATCGGGGGGTTCTGCAGCTTGTCAATGGCATATAATTGTGCAGTTTGTGGAAGTCGGCCCCTCCCTTACGCTCGCTCTCCCGCCATGCCCGCATTCACCGTCTGCACTCTTGATGCCAATAAAGGACCACTATCGTAAAAAATTGTAAAATTTAAAATACATGAAAAAAAACATAAATAAAAAGTACATTTCTACCAGAGTAGAATGTGCTATGAATGACTTTTCTCCTATGTTGCTGTCACTTACAGTAGGTACTAGAAATATGACAACAGAACTGACAGGTTTTGGACTAGCCCATCTCCTCATGGGGCCTTGTAAGAGTTTTCTTTATTTTCAAAAGCTCTTAGTGAATGGCAGTTGCTCAGTCCAACTACTAGGGCTGCCTGCATCTTTCGATAAATCCTTTCCAGGGAGTGCTTTTGTTAAGAATATATAAGATACTGAGACTCCCCCATGGCGAGATGGGCTAGTCAAAAACCTGTCAGTTCTGTCAGATTTCTACTAACTACTGTGAGTGACAGTAATATAGGAGAAACGTAATTTATGGCTCATTTAACTCTGAAAGAAACGTACTTCTTATTTGTATGTGTTAACGTATTTAAAGTTGTACAATTCTTTGCGATAGTGCCCCTTTAAGGGCAGGATGTCCCCATGCCTAGCTAGATCAGTTTAGGTTTATCGTCCGCCATGGCAGATACGTTTTTTTCTGCACACCTAGGCTGTGAGAGTAACCTGTTTTTTAGCGAGATGGTTCAGCCTCACCGAGAGGCCGAAACCGTGTTTCTTTCATTTGCAGATCCATGTTCTCTTGTAAATAATACCCTTATCAGAGAAGTTCTTCTCTATCGGCTGATAAAAGAGTAATAGAAAAGAATGCACCAGAAAGATTTGACTGCAAATCTTGCATTGATGTACTGCACTGAGTGCATTGGGTGTGCTGCCTAGTGGATAGCACTCTCGCCTTGTAGTGCTGGGTCCCCAGTTCTAAACCCAGCCAGGGCACTATATGCAAGGAGTTTGTATGTTCTCGCCATGTCTGCGTGGGATTCCCCCAGGCACTCTGGTTTCCCCCATGCCATTAAAATAATTGGCTGTAGTGGCATAAAGATAAGAGAGCTACTGTCACTACAGTCCATTATTCTATTGGCACGAGAGAGAGTTTCTACTTCCTTGAATGGCTGGTTGGTTACATGTGTGCGTTTCTTTTATTCAAAGGTTAAATGGAACCGAACCAAATATTATTTAAAATAATAAAAAGAAGTACTTGCAAATGAATATTACATACTTACCTCACTGTCTGGTCCTCTCAGAAGCTCACCAGTTTCTTCTAATAACGATTCCTTCCAATTCTGACTAGATCTTTGCCTTAGGGCACTTTTTCACTATATCAGTTGACTCAACTGAAAGGGCAGCTGATGGACAAGGTAATGTGCATGTTTCCATAAAAATAATCAGAATAGACTGCAACTTTCCTGAAGTTTCACTTTAACTCTAACTATACAGAGTTAACTTCTTTGTTCATCTAATACTCTTTTTTTTTTTCCTTTTTAAAACACTTTTCACATTTTCAACTAATGAACTGAATATCAAAGTAATTACAATTAAAAGCTCTTATTTAAAGGGAAAAAAAATTATAAATTGAAAATTCTTGCTCGCAGCTGGCTTTGTTCGCGCCGCCTTCTATTCACGCCGTAATAAAGCGTTTAAGTGCAGTAATGATGATAGCGCCAGAATGAGCTGCTATTCTAGCACTATTGATTACGTGGCATGGTCACTGTTCTCGTATTTAAGGACAAGCGAGGTGAGGCTGGCGGCTCTCCACTTTGCTGGATGCGGCGCCATCAATTTACCTTATTTATGTCTGTTCTTTTGTCGGGCTGCGGTGTTTTTATATATGCCTATTTCTCCAAATCATTGGAAATTTGCTGTTTTTTCTCTGTGAAAAGAATCCCTTGCCTCTTTCTCTCAGTGCTTTCAGCTGAGTATCCTCTGGCATTCAGCAGGTGTGCTAGCTGCGCTAGCTTACAAACAGAAAGAAATAACGTTGTCTTCGAAATAATCAAGGACGTAGACACTCACCGCCCAGAGGATCACTGATGAGTGGAGCGGTCAACCTGCCATTTCTAAATAAATGTGTGCAATCTATATATATATATATATATATATATATATATATATATATATATATATATATATATATTTGCCACCTGATGGCCCAGCGTTTCCCAGGTATGTATTTGGCTGGTGTCGGCTTCGCCCACTTTTTCTAACCCTAACACTCGATTACTCAATGACCAAGTTTGTGAGCTTTGCGGTCTTTGCCATCAATAATTTGCATTGAAATGAAACAAATCTGATTGGCTGTTTGTGGCTCCACCTCCTTTTTCTGAATTTAAACCCCAGTCACCCAATGACCAACTGTACCAGGTTTTAAGCTTGTGTCCTTAACAGTGCAAGAATGGCAGAAATTAAATATTCCCCGTGAAAATCAATATGTGAATTTTGATTGGCTGTTGTAGGCTCCACCCATTTTCCTCATTATTAATCCCAGTCACCCAGTGACCAACTGTGCAAAGTTTGAGAACCCTGCCATTAACAGTGTAAGAATAGCTGCCGTGTACATTTTCCCAGTGAAATTTGTATTTGTTCCCACCGACTTTTTGGTTATGGGGATAAAAAGCATCCTATATATACAGGGCCGGATTTCTGGCAAGGCCACATAGGCCATGGCCTAGGGCACCAGAAATTTAGGGGCGGCTCAGTGAGGGGCAGTAAAGCTGTTTTATGCAGCCAACTCTATCTACAAAGACAGCTTTATCCTTTGAACTCTCTGTCCTGTACTTGTGTCGTCCCTGCAAGACCTGTAAGCTCTATCCTGCAGGTACACATCAACCTAACTCTCATAGTGACACAATGGGTCCATCATTAATGATATGGCAAACATAACATAAAAGTTCTTAAGGAAAACATAACTAATAATCTAGACACAAATTACTAAAATAGTTATTGTCTGTGACATCCAATGATGGAAAGTAAGTAGAATTCTCATTGGGGCACACAGAGATAACAACCATACAGATGGTATAGTTGGCCTTGGGCGGTAAAAAGTACAAATCCGGCCCTGTATATATATATATATATATTGCAGATCACTGTCCTAGCTTGATCTACACAGACTTGCAGGCACACATATTGACCTAAACAAGTGGTTTATTATCCATAGATTATTATAGATCCATCTGTTTTCCATAGAAACAGCAATTTCCGATTCTGATTTTAAAGTAAAATGTTTGTTTGTTTTTTTGCCATTTTTGTTAGTAAAGTTACCTAAAGTTGTTGTTATTATTTTTTTGGGGTAACCGTTATGTTTTGCGGATGTCCACTATTATGCAGACATACTTGTTACAACAATACCAATTTCTCTGATTGGCCAAATATTAGCGAGTCTGGAACCAATTTAGAGAAATGCAGAATTTTTCTGCGGAAATCGGAATACTGTGATAAATTTAGACCAATCACAAGACTCCGATAATGCCGAGTTTTATCAAGTCTTTTCATTGGCTTAAAATTACCATGACAACCTGATTTCCACAGAAAAATTTAGCATGCTGTGATTGGCCCAATACTACCGAGTATTTCTGAGTCCCGTGATTGGCCTAAAATTTCTAAGTTTAGGCCAATCACAGGACTTGTAATTCGGAAAAACTATTGGACTAAGGCCCCGTTCACACTTGCGGTTTTGTAAAAACCGGAACGGATGTCCGGACCGCACCGGATCCGGACCGGACCTGATCCGTACGGTTCCTATCCGGATCCGGTCCGTTTGCATCCTTTTCCCGTGCGGTATGAACACGGTTGCGGTCCGGATCCGGTTTCTTAAAGAGATAACAACCTGTATAAATACCTGGGGTCTGGGAGGTCAGCAGAAGCTCTGGGGTCATTGTTGGAGACAGGTGGACGTGTGGAGACCATCCGTGGATACAGAGACTGCAGTTGGTCCGCATCCCCCTTGTCCCACAGGGCTGGTATCTGCTGCACCTGTAGGATGAGGTCTTCTGCTGTGTAGGGCCTCACCTCCTCGTTATCAGACATATCATCAGACATGTTGCTGCCAAAGAGATCCAGCATGAAATCGCTGCTGCTCCACTCTGTGAACGCTGGGCCCATGTGGTCCCCATCCAAAATGGCCACTATACCATAGAAAAAGCATAGGAAGTGGGGTAGAACGTCCGGTTTTTATAGCCAGTGTGTTGTGCGCTCTCCGTTTCTCATTGGTTTGTATTGGCCGGATACAACAGTCAGGCTCCGCTCTGGATACGTCTGCCGGAGGAGCCGGACCAAAAAATAGCGCATGTTGGATCTTATGCCGGAGTCCGGATCTGGTCCGGCTCCGGTCCGGACGAAACGGACGCATGTGAACGGACGCATAGACTTTCATTGCTATGCCGTGCGTCCGTTCCGCATGCGGTCCGGCTCCGGCACGGCGATTCCGGACGGCGACCGCTAATGTGAACCGGGCCTTATCAGAGCATGCAGAATTTTTCTACAGAAATTGGATTTCTGCAGTAATTTTAGTCCAAACAGAAGACTCAGTAAAACGCGTATCCAAATGGTAGGTAGTATCCGAGTCTCGTGATTGAACTAAAACTACTGATTGGTCCAATGCTTAGGAGTTCTGTGATTGGGCTAAAATTTTTGAGGTTTTGTGGTAATGGGACATTTTTACAGAATTCCAATTTCCGTTATCAGTTTCCGATTTTCCGATTACCGCCGCGGTAGGCTGATTTCCGATCAGAAACTCATAAATTGGTGCGATTTCTGTCCAACCAGTTTTTGTCAGCTGGGAGGTTGATTTTTAGAATTTTATTTTACATAATTATCATTTTAACCAACCCTATAGACAGGACTAGCAAAGCCGGAGAGAGTATCTCCCCACACATGGTTGCTTCTCTGGGCAACACGGGTTTGTGAGCACAGATTTGTTATACTTAATCTATATTAATTACAGGGAATTGTACAGTGTATTGGGCCCCTGGTGTCCCTGTGCTGTTCTTCGGCCTCCTATGTCTCTCTGGGTACTTGGGTTGTGTGGCTTCATTCCAGTGGAGCATGCATTTGTATTGAAAGTCATAATTGAAGTTCATCTCTACTGTAAAGAGTATCTACATAACTCAAAGTGACCCATAACCGCTAGGATGTTGTAAGGGGTTGAAAGGGACCAAAACACAAAACGTATTGCGGCACAGCCGGATGAGTTGGGCGCCAGGTGGTGCCACTTACCCTAACCTATACTATGCTCATTGCTCAATCTGACACCATTCTCATTTGAAACCCTCCCCTCTTAGTGTCTAAAAAAATCCCCACCTAATGCCTAATCCCCCTCTATGTGCATAAAACACCCCCCCACCTAATGCATGACCCTAAACCCCCTTCCTAGGGCTGGTGCTGCCCTTGTAGGCAAGGGGGCAATTGCCTCTAGGCCCTTGACCGCTGCCAGGCCCCCTCACGCCTTCAGACCCCAGGTGGTGTCTTCCCATTGCTCCAAGTCCCTGGGGCCCCCACTATGTGTGGCTTGCTGGCTGCATGGCATTGTAGTGCTGTTGAAGGCTACTACAGCACTGCATATTCCTGAGTACTGTATTAGAAGGACATGTGATGGCGGCTAGCCAATGAGGGATGCGTATTCAGCTAAGCGTTTCTCTATTGCTTGTACCAGGTGACCGCTTATTGGCTAGGAGCGGTCACCTGGTACAAGCAATAGACAAAGTAGACAAAAAATGCAAGTCTATGGTACCTGCTGTGATCCGAGTGAGAGACTGTCTCTTGCAGTAAGTGCAAAACCCTGGGAGGGTTGGCAGTCGGCTCTGGGGGTCTCAGAGGCTTACTTTGTTAGTGGGAGGTAGAGGTCCCCCAGGCGACCTTTGCCCCGGAGCCCCATGAGGCTTAAACCAGCACTGTCCCTCCTGTAAGTGCCTAAAGCGAAACTCCTAACCCAGGCACCCAAGGGACCGCTAGTTGTAACTGATCAGCTCCTATTTAGTAGCCAATCGGCTACTAGCCATAGCCACTTTGGGTATGCAAATCACCGCTTTACCAATACTTAACACAGGCGTCTATCAGATGCCTGCCAATCACAGTACCCAAATGACCTGATCCATAGTCCTGTGGCTTCAAAAAATCCATTCTTTACATAAAAAAAGCTGGGCACTATCCAGAAAAAAAACAGTATTCAGGAACCCCTCTGGATGAAAAAATACTCAGGACAGGCTCTAAAAACTCAAAAACGCAACACAGCAGTGTAAAAACAGACCCATGGCTCCTAAACAATACAATAAACAGGACTGGCCAGTGTGGCCACAAAGAACTTTAGACGTACGTTTTATACCATTCCGCTATATACTGCATATAGTCCTTTGTGGCCAATACGGCATTTTGCTTGCACTTTTATGTTGCACTTGTAGTTTGTTAGGCACCTGTTTAGTTGGTGTTTCTCTAGATAAGTTCGTATGAGTATTTTTTTTCTTACATCTTGCCCGGAGCTCTTTAGGGTAAATGTTTCTGAATATACTGCCTTTCTCAAAATGTTTGCCGGCGGTGGCATTGCGCCCCGCGATGGAGAATTAACTTTGGCGTTTTTGTGAGATCACGGCCAACTTCCCTCCAAGCAGCCCCCCCGCCGGGAGAGCTTTGCAACTTATCATCCTTGTTTATGCTTCTCTGCACCTGTTTTCTTCTCCTCTGACGAACGTTCTGGATTTTTAGCCGTACGTTTTATGTGATACCTGTACGGGCGCCGTGCCAATCATCCTGCCCTCGCAGAAGTGAGATTAAAGCGAAATCTCAGTGGATCTCCTTTAATCATGGGAAGGAGAGGACCGGAGACGTTTATCGAACGCGGCTCACGGAGGCATCAAAGCTGCACGCTGCGCCTACAACGGGGGATGCCAAATTCACAAAATGCATCTACTTGTTACAGAAACTCACTTCTGAAATTGACGCGGGTTTGGCACTTCAAAACAAGACAAGTTTAAAGTGAAATTTCACTGTTTTCTTGAGAAAAAAAAATCCCCTCCAGGTCGGTTCTACACATTGAACTGATTAAAAAAAAATAAAATTGTTTGATGACATAAATGTGTTTCATGACGTATCTACTTCTACCCTGTATATGAGTGTTTCAGCCTGTAGCCAGAGATACAGTCCTAAACAGGATTTTTTTCCCGATTTCCACCAATGCCAATTACCGATTCCGTGGAGTTCTGATTTCTGTTTTCTGATTCCTAAATAGTCTTTTTTTGGGTCATTTTTTGCATACTCTGGCCAACTACTTCCGAGTTGACTCTGCCTTGTCTGATTGATCCAATGCTACGGAGTTCTGTGATTGGGCTAAAATTAACGATTTGCAGTAATGTGGTATTTCCTCAGAAATCTGACTTCTGTTTTCCGATCGGAGAAATGGGGAAATTTAAGGGACCGCTATCGTCGGAAAATTGCAAAATGTAAAGCGGTTTAAAACTCTGACAAAATATTCAACAAAAATGTGTTTTCCTACTTTTTATAACCTGTACAATTATCATATTTGCTTTTGTGCACAAGTATTAGAATTCATTTATAAATTATAACTTCCCAAAGTTCAGTTTATTTACTTTGAAAGCTGCTGGTGCATTTTATTCATAACTGTTGTCATTCTGTTTTAAATGCAGCCATCAGTGATTTTTGACCTTTGCTTCACTCCAGGACTCATTAGCATACGTTTCTGCACAGCCAGAGAATGTTTACTTAATTGTATCAAGCAAAGAATGTATACAGAAGATAAGCTAATCACCAGTTCCGATGTGGCAGCCCCTGCAGGAGAAAAAGTCAATTCTGTGATGTAACCCTTTAAATGCTGTTTTACTAAAAAAGAAAAACATTGTGTTAGTATATTATATGCTGTAAATAATCTTTTAGCGCAAAGAAGAAATACTGGGTTATAATTTACTTTAAATTGCAGATAAACACATACAAATAAGAAGTACATTTCTTCCAGAGTAAACTGAGACATAAATTACTTTCCTCTATGTTTCTGTCACTTATAGTAGGTAGTAGAAAGGTTTTGAACTAGTCCATCTCTTCATGGGGTATTCTCAGCAAGGCTTTTATTCTTTATAAAGACATTTCTGGAAAAAGATTTATACAAATGATGCTGGCCAGCCTCGCTGCTCACTGTACACTTTTTTTGACAGTTGGACTGAGGAACTGCTATTCGCTAAGTGCTTTTGAAACCAAACAAAACCATGAGAATCCCTCAAGAGTAGATGGGGTAGTCCAAAGCCTGTTGGTTCTGTCAGATTTCTATCACCTACTGTAACTTGACAGAAACATGGGAGAAAAGTAATTTACAGTTAATTTTACTCAGGAAGAAACACGCTTCTTATTTGTATGTGTTTACATGTACGGTATTTTAAATTTTACGAATTTCCCGATAGTGGTCTTTTAGTCTCCACTGAATCCAACTTTGAAAACTTTATGCGCTTCCTCAAAAAAAAATCACTTTTTTTCGACAAGTATACATTCTAACTTAGGCCGTTCCCTTCAACCTCTGACCAAGTTGTGCTCCTTACTAAATATAACTTAGAAACACACACAAATTGTATACTACTGTCTTTTATGAATTCATGTAGACCAGAGTTCCCCAGCCCTATCCTCAAGGCCCACCAACAGTACATGTTTTACAGGAAACCACAAACATGCACAGGTGAAGTAATCAGTGTCTCAGCAGAGCTGATTATCTACCTCTGTGGATTTCCATAAAACATGCACTGTTGGTGGACCCTGAGGACAGGGTTGGGGAATTTTGCTTTAGATTGTAAGCTGACAAGGGCAGGGCTCTCTTACCCTTTTGTGTCTTGCAATTTGCTTTACATTTTATTCATCATGTTACATTTATCACTGTTATTGCATTGTTTACTAATCCTGTATTATGTACCAGTGCCTATATGTTGTGCATATCTTTGTATTATCATGTACCTCGTGTTTGTTTCTTACTTTGAAAAGCACCATTGAATATGTTTGTTCTTTATACATCAATAATAATAGTTTTCAGTTTTATCTAATGCTTCACATTTTGCTGGAATGCTCCTGATATGATTCAGACATGACTCCAACTTCACTGTCCCTATGGGATCAACATGACCGCCCGAAGATGATAACTTTGTCCTTCTTACTATTTCAGGTTCCCTTTAAAAATATAACTATTTTTGAAAAGTAAAGAAGTTTGGTATGGCCCAGAAACTTCTGAAGAGCTTCTACTCATCCTGGCTCCTCCGAGCAGCGATAGACACAAACTACAGAGGGTCAACAGATCAGCAGAGAGGATCATTGAAAACCCCTCCCCACTCTGAACTCCAGACTACACTCCTGAGCATTGAGGATCACCAACGATCCCTCATGACCAGGCTTCCGCTTCTCCAGTCTGTTCCCTTCAGGCCACCCCATTGGTTGAAGCCAGCGCTGTTATGAGGGGACCATGAGAGGATAGGGAAGGCTCTATTGGACCCAGAGCCTTCTCGCTCCTTAGGTAAGTGGTTGATTTTTTTTTTGGGGGGGGGGGGGTCCCCACTCACTGTAAAGTGTCCCATTGTATACATACCTGGGGCTTCCTCCAGCCCCCTGGCCTGATTGCTCCCTCATCGTCTTCAGTCGCCTTCTCCTTCGTCCATAACTGGCCCAGAGAAATACTCCAGTTGGCGCATGCGCAGTCCGGCCTGGCGTGCTCCCCTATCTTGCTCCCGGGAGTGTTCTGCGCCTGCACAGTAGTACTGCTACAGGCGACGCAGCAGGAGCATGCGCGAGGCCAGCGCACACATTCACAGTTGGCCACGGACGGGAGGACTTTCTAAGGCCAGTTGCAGAAGAACGGGGAGTCGGAGGAGGACGGCAAGGGAGCGATCACATCCGGAGGGGGCTGGAGGAAGCCCCAGGAATGTATATTTTATGCCAGTGGCTCCATCTCAGGGTCACTGAAGTAAAAATAAACCCGATATAATGATTTGCATGAGTAGTATAGCTAAGCTCATATTTTTTCCAGGACAGGAAGAGTTAAGAAACTCCAGTTGTTATCTATGCAAAAGAGCTTCTTTGTGCTCTGCCATTTTCAAAGTCGCAGAGAGCTCTGTCTTCTGAAGCTTATTATCTCAAGTGTCTGTCACTGTATTTTGTTTTTTCTGCAGAGGAAAGTTCAAAAGTTCACTGGCCTGCTCTGTAAAATCATGTAGAATGCTGAGTAGTGTGTAAACTGCAAATATTAGAGAATGATGCAATCCTTTAAAAAAAAACCTATATAACTGAAAATAAAAAATATGAGACTATATTCTTTGCTACTAATGCTCTATTAATTGATTATCCGTACTACACAACCAATTCATTATATCATCATTTTTTTTCGCTTCATCATCACTTTAAAGAGACTCTGTAACATTAAAAAACGTCCTCACCTCGGGTGGGGGAAGCCTCGGGATCCTAATGAGGCTTCCCACGCCGTCCTCCGTCCCACGGGGGTCTCGCTGCAGCCCTCCGAACAGCCGGCGACAGACCCGACTGTGACTTCAATATTTACCTTTGCTGGCTCCAGCGGAGGCGCTGTGGCTGCTGTCGGCTCTGAAGTAGACGGAAATACCCGATCTCAGTCGGGTCAGCTCTAATGCGCAGGCGCCGGAAACTTGCGCCTGCGCAGTAGAGCGGACCCGAAAGCGATCGGGTATTTTCGCCTACTTCGGAGCCGACAGCCATCAGAGCGCCTGCGCAGGAGTCGGGAGGGTAAATAATGACGTCACCGCTGTACGGAGGGCTGCAGCGAGACCCCTGACGGATGGAGGACGGCGTGGGAAGCCTCATTAGGATCCGGAGGCTTCCTCCACCCGAGGTGAGTACCCCCCAGGGGACGTTTTCACGTTACAGTTCCTCTTTAAGCTCTGTATGTGCCAAGTCCAACTTAGTCTTGCTTGGTGAAATAAAAATGATTCTGATTCTGAAAAGGGAATATTAAACCTCACAGAAGCAGCCTTTCTTTCATCTTGAAAAATAAGGAAACGCTGGAAGTCTGCATACATCCTCCCTGACGAAGGGGTAAAATAATAAAATGCGTAAGGGAAAAAAAAAACTCTGACCTTCAGCGAGGCAGGTTTATTACCAATGCAAATTAGACATTTGTATTGAGATTTTTACATATACCACGTTTGGCAGCTGCGCCACTTTGACAATCTTAAAATATACTTCAGATTAAAATTAAATAATAGATGAATAGCGGCAGATTGATGGGGAGTCGCTGGGAAGGGTTGCTGTGCAGCTCTTAGTTTGTTGTCGAGTAGTTGTGATTGATTGTCTGTTGTCAGACGCTCTTTAGTGTGGTAATGCACAGTGTGACAATCCTGCGCACTCTTTTTGTGTTGTGAAAAACGCCGCTGTCGGTGTGTCGCTGGCTTCGTTTTGGAGCCTGGGGGAAACATTGGAGCCTGGGGGAAACATTGGAGCCTGGGGGAAACATCAGGATCCATCTGGACTACATACTGCTCCGAACAGTGTGGTCATACTTAAAAACTGGGAGTTGTAAACAGCAATTAACGAGTTCGAAAATTTGACAACTCAATAAAATTCTGTATTTGCACCAGACTCAATCTAAAATCCAGAAGAGTCTGAGAGTCTTTTTTTTCACCTTCAGTGTCAAAAGTTTGGAAATCTTAAGCTGGCCACTAACGGTCCAATTTCTAGCGAAAAATCGTTAGAGCGATCAGAAATTCTGATCGGATTGGTTGTAAATAATCACCATTGGTGGACACAATCGATTATGAACGAGTGAAAAAAATGTCGCCCGAATGAATTTTCGTCGAACGAAACGAACATTTGGATTTTCTTGGCGGACGTGATAGATAGGAAGCAATGATTGGTTAGTTGATGGTGTAGTGAACGATTTTTCGTCCGATCAGAATCTCTGATCGCTCGAACGATTTTTCGATAGAAATTGGACCGTTAGTGGACAGCTTTACATCACTTACGTCTTCTTCCTTCGCCAACTAAAGAAATTTGGTATGGCTCAGGAGCTTCTGACGTCCTTTTATACCGCCATCAAAAGTTGTATTTTGCCAGGAAATCTTTTATGGCTGTAATTTACTTATCAGTGATGTTTAGTATATTCCCGACAAGGTACCAACAAGACAGAAGCTGTCACTTGCATGCCTGAAAGTTAACTCTTCTGTGTGAGAGTAGGGTTAGGTTTAGTAGTGGTAAAATAGTGGTAATATTTTTCGGCAATATGTAAGACGTACACACGATTACTCCTAAAATATATGGCTTTAGAATACTTACAAACATTAAAAATCACTTCAGAAACAATTGCTAAATTTTAAGTCACATTTCTTTGTAACCCGATATTTTAGTATTCCTTATTAAAAAATAATTATTTTGCCTTTATTCTGCGCCCTTTTGTCACAGCACCTCTATTTCATGCATGCAACAAATGGGGTGTAGGACTTCAGATGACAACTTTTCCTTTACAAAATTTTTCTAGAGCTTAGAAATAAGTTTGTCAGAAGTTCCATTGTGGGAGGGTGAAAAAACGGATCCATCTGAAAATGGCGCCTGCGAATAATGGCGCATGGTGTTGTCGCTAATCTGTTTCTCGCTTATTGCTATTTAACGTTAAAGCCTTATCGGTTTTTAGCTCTGTTTATTTTATTGAAAATTAGCGTTAACACCCCCCTGGTGGTGCCTAACCCTAAACCCCCCCTGGTGGTGCCTAACCCTAACCACTTCCCTGGTGGTGCCTAACCCTACCCACCACCCTGGTGGTGCCTAACCCTAACCACTCCCCTGGTGGTGCCTAACCCTAAGACCCCCCTGGTGGTGCCTAACCCTAAGACCCCCCTGGTGGTGCCTAACCCTAACCACCCCCCTTGGTGGTGCCTAACCCTAACCACCCCCCTGGTGGTGCCTAACCCTAACCACCCCCCTGGTGGTGCCTAAACCTAACCACCCCTCTGGTGGTGCCTAACCCTAACCACCCCCCTGGTGGTGCCCAACCCTAAACACCCCACTTGGTGGTGCCTAACCCTAACCACCCCCCTGGTGGTGCCTAACCCTAACCACCCCCCTTGGTGGTGCCTAACCCTAACCACCCCCCTGGTGGTGCCTAACCCTAACCACCCCCTGGTGGTGCCTAACCCTAACCACCCCCCTGGTGGTGCCTAACCCTAACCACCCCCCTGGTGGTGCCTAACCCTAACCACCCTCCTGGTGGTGCCTAACCCTAAGACCCCCCTGGTGGTGCCTAACCCTAAATCTCCCCTGGTGGTGCCTAACCCTAACCTTGACAGTGTTACATTAAATCCATTCACTGTTTTGCAGTTAAATAACGTCTGCAGTTTGGCTTATGTAGGTTAGCTATTGATAAATAACGTTACTGTGCGCAATAACGTCTGCTGTTTGGCATATGAATGGCGCTATTGATAAATAACGTTACTGTGTGCCGTTTTTCTTCTTTTTTCCCTGTGTGCCATTATGCAGTACTAACGATAAATAGCGATAAGCATATCTTTTTAATGCGGCGCCATTTTTATGCATAGGCGCTGTGCGCCTTTATTCACTGATCCGGAAAAAACACCTATTAGGCAGAAGGAGGGTGTTCTTTGGTATGTGATTCACCAGCTAAGAATGCTGACCAGATGTGGAAGACAGCGCCCCCATCTGGCTGGTCCTTTGTTAGTCCTTCTCACAGTCATGAGTCATCTTAAAGTGAACCTGAGGTGTAAATAAACTGATGAGATAAACAAATGTATTTAACCTCCTACTCTCAGGCTACGTTTCCACTGTACCACTGACATGTTTGCCTGCAAAAAATCGTATAAGATTTTTCTGATTGGGGAAAATTTGCATGTAAAATTGTATGCGTTTTTATGCGAATTTTCATACGCAAAAATTCGCATTAGTTAAATATGCACAATCTGCCTAGTAACAGCTTAGTCAGGATTGCTGACAACTTCCTGTAACCATGGATCTAATGCGAATTTTCAGGCGAAATTTTGCCCATACAAAGCATTGTACGCAAATCGTACGCGATGTCTGAAAAAATGATACAGGACCTCATTTTTTTTTTCACGCGTACGAACGCTAACGAAAATTTGCATTGAATGGAAACAGCCCCATTCACCACCATTAGTTGTAAAATCAATGCAAATTTTCTGAGAGAAAAATCTGACACAAAACGCACAAGTGGAAACCTAGCCTGAGGCCTCTTTCACAATGGGACGGTGCGTTTGATGCGACGTTAAGGACGCATAACGTGCCCCTAATGCAACGCATTGAAAGACTATACCTTGGACGTTATAGTACATTCTTTAGCCCTGCGTTTGGTGCGCCGTTTTTGTCGCACAGTGATGCAAAGAAAACGGCATGCGTTACATTAAAAAAACAAAACATTACTGAGCATAACGCAGCAAATGTATTGCTAAACGCACAGCATGCAGCAAATTCTAAATATTGCTACACGTTACACACAACACAACGTGTGCACTGTGCATGTCACACAGACTTAATATTGCTGTGCGTTAGTCTGCGTTAAAACATTTTCTAACGTGCGACTTTAACGTCGCACTGTGAAAGAGGCCTTAAAAATAACTTTTTTTTTTAGATATCCCATGGTTTTACTTTATATTTACATTTACAAAGTAGAACTAATGCTTTGTTGTCTCGGCTCAATGGCAGCCTATTTAGTGTCCCTAAATGAAAATATGTGAACTACTGATCTTTTCTATCTCTCCCCTGCACTCAAAAGTTGTATTATGCCAGGAAAACGTTTATGGCTGTAATTTACTTATTAGTGATGTTTACTATATTCCCAACAAGGTAGCAACAAGACAGAAGCTGCCACTTGCATGCCTGAAAGTTAACTCTTTCAGGCAGCAAAATAAAACAAGTAAAACAGCCTGGTTATTAATATGTTTGGCACTGTACATACACATGCTTATCTCATCACATGCTGCCTCGGGTACACTTCAAAATACATCTTTAGTCTCTGTAGGTATCCTCCAAAGTGTCGCAATAACTTTATTTTAGCCACCTGGAAAAAGAAAAGAAAAGTCACCCACAGTTTGTACGGTTCGGTTTTCGCTTTCAATAAAAAATAACTTCCTCCCCAATGAGGCAAATGATTTTTCATTAAATGGATATAAACTGTCCAAAAAGAATAATGGATCAATTTAAGACGTGTCACGCTGGTTTTAAAGAGCTGATTAAACTCACGCTCTCATTAGGAATCCTCCCTTCCTGCATTAAAGACAATAACAGAAGTCGCCACCACCTGAGCGTTCCACGTAGCGAGTGCCGCGTTGGGCCCGTTTACTGACTAATAATTCCCAGGCTACCGGCAGAATGTTAAGCGAGCTTCGTTCTGTGCTGACATCAATGCAGGGAAGATCGTTTTAATGTGATCTTTCTTATCCAAGGACATCAATTTTAAACTAACTCGCTATCACGGTTAGCGATGATCCTAGTATGATAATTTTGCTTACAGTTACACGTAATTATGATTTCAAAATGAACTTGATTTTGCATAGTACATTCGTAAATTTTGCATGGTACGCAAATGTACAAAGCAAGGCAGTTGTAAACAAATGTTTGCATAAATGATGCAAAAAGGTTTGGTCAAACTGCGAATAGGAGGAATGGTCGGAACAAGACAAACATCTTTCTTTTCAAAAAGACCTTCTAATTTTCAAGAAAATCGATTAAAAAGATCTAAGAAAAAATGGTTCTTAATCTCAGAAAGGCTGTAGTCACACTGTGAGTGCTCTCTTGAGAGCTTGTCTGACCATCAATGCTTTCTGAGCGTTACAAAAAACTGCTCCTATTACTGCATATACTCGCATATAAGCCGACCCGTGTATAAGCCGAAGGTACCCACGTTTCCCTCAGAAACTAGAGATGGGCCGAACCTCTGATTTTAGGTTCGCGAACCGGGTTCGCGAACTTCCGCGGAAGGTTCGGTTCGCAAAAAAGTTTGCGAACCGCAATAGACTTCAATGGGAAGGCGAACTTTGAAAAATAGAAAAAATTATGCTGGCCCCAAAAGTGATGGAAAAGATGTTTCAAGGTGTCTAACACCTGAAGGGGGGCATGGCGGAGTGGGATACATGCCAAAAGTCCCGGGGAAAAAACTGGATGTGACACAAAGCAGCGTTTTAAGGACAGAAATCACATTGAATGCTAAATTGCAGGCCTAACGTGCTTTAAAACATCTTGCATGTGTATACATCAATCAGGGAGTGTAATTAGAGTTCTGCTTCACACTGACACACCAAACTCACCATGTAACGCACCGCAAACAGCTATTTGTGTAGTGACGGCCATGCTGGACTACTGCCCAACATGGCGTGATTGCTCTTCCTCACTCAGTGATGTCAGGTAATGTGTGACTTCCTTCTCAACTTTCCATGGCATTGTTAAAAAGCTTACATTTTGTTTTTAATTTATATTTTCTACTTGCTGTGTACTTGTTCAGTACCGCTACAATGAGAATCCTGTGGAGGCGGGCAAGTCTGCCATTGTGACCCCGGGTAATGGCCGGGGAATGAGAGGTTTGAATCCGGTGTGGAGCCTAAGCAACGCTACACATCCAAGGAGGGCAGCAGGCATGCACGCCCGCCCCGAGGTAGTGACCAAAAATAACAATACAGGCGGAAGACTTTCGAGGCCCTGCTGTGTATTTGAAATGAATGTACTTTAAATCCTTTAACGAGAACCAGTTATGGCGGGCAAAGATGACACAACATTCCTTTCACGAGAATCATATGGAGGCGGGCAAGTCTGCCATTTGTGACCCCGGGTAATGGCCGGGGAATGAGGTATGGAATCCGGCGTGGAGCCTGAGCAACGGCTACCACTGCACATCCAAGGAGGGCAGCAGGCAGGCATGCAATACAGGACTTTGAGGCCCTAATTGTAATGAATCAACTTTAAATCCTTTAACGGGCATCCATTATGGAGGGCAAGTCTGCCATTGTCACCGCGGGGAATGAAGGTTGGATTCCGTCCCGAAGTGGGAGCCTGCTGAGACCCATGCTGTAGCTGCCCTGACCGTGCTTTGCAGACCAGGCATCTGTGGTCAGATGGACCCTTGAGCCAGCGGAAGACAAACCAAGTCGAAAGCATTTGCCAAGAATGTTTTACGGAGGGCAATTTTTGTTGGCATTTTTGCCACAAAAGGTAGCTATATGCAGTGAGGTGAATTCACTGAACACAAAAGGTAGCTATATGCAGTCAGCTGAGTTCACTCAACCCAAAGGTAGTTATATATGCAGTGAGGTGAGTTCACTCAACTTAAAAGGTAGTTATATGCAGTGACGCAAGTTCACTCAACACAAAAGGTAGTTATGTGCAGCGAAGTATTTCACTCAACACAAACGTAGGTGTATGCAGTGATGAGGTGGGTTAACTAAACACAACAGGTACTAGTAGTAGGTAAATGCAGTACTGGGTAGGTAGTACAATGTGCAGCTCCCTGTCACACACACAGGTGTCACTGAATGTGCTGCTGAATGCTGGTGGGCTGCTGGCAGTGGTACACACACATTATGAATTAGCAATGCTGTCTAAGCAACACAAGTGTATCACACACACAGGTAGTAGTCACTGAATGTGCTGCTGCTGCTGGCAGTGCCAGTGGGACACACAGTATGAATTAGCAATGCTGTCTAAACACAAGTGTATCACACACACAGGTAGTAGTCAATGAATGTGCTGCTGCTGCTGGCAGTGGGACACACACAGTATGAATTAGCAATGCTGTCTAAACAACACAAGTGTATCACACACACAGGTAGTACTAGTCACTGAATGTGCTGCTGCTGCTGGCAGTGGGACACACAGTATGAATTAGCAATGCTGTCTAAACACCACAAGTGTCAGTTTCAAACACAGAAAAAAAAATTGATCACAGCAGGATGAGCTCTGAAAAGAGCTTTTCTGGGGCGCTATTATAGCAATAAGATTCAGCTATGCAAGCTAAGAATGGAAAAAGCCTGACTAATCTGTCCCTAGGAGAACAAGTCTGCAGCAGCTGTCCCTATTCTGTCTCTAGCAGGCACACGAGTGAGGCTAATGGCCGCCGGAGCCTGCCTTATATAAGGGGGGGTGGGGCTCCAGAGCTTAGCATAGCCTGATTGGCTACAATGCGCCTGCTGACTGTGATGCAGAGGGTCAAAGTTGACCCTCATAGATCATTATGGGGCGAATCGAACTTTCAGGAAAGTTCGCCTTCGCCGGCGAAGGCGAACCACTGATGTTCGCCTGGAACCGTTCGCCGGCGAACCGTTCGGCCCACCTCTATCAGAAACCAGGAGAAAGTAATTGACTCACATACAAGCCCCCTCCCCAGAATAGCCCCCTCCACAGAAGCCAGATGTGCCACCAGTACAACTCATTTCTTCTCCCCATACCCCTGATGTGCCGTGCAGGAAAAACACTTGATTATTGCACCACTGGCACATTGCTTGCACGCTCTACAAGCCAAGGAGCACAAGTTGTCTTGAACAGCGCACTCTGCGCACCATGTTGCAGGGGATTGGGGCACGGACACAGCAGGGAGCCGGCTGGCAAGAGCAGGATCACTAGTGCAAGATCCTTACGCTCCTCTGCCAGTAACAAAACCTGCTTCACTGACTCATATAAGACAAGGGGTAACTTTTTTGCAAATTTTTGGTGCTGCAAAATTAGGCTTATACGTGAGTACATAAGGTAATTTGACATTAAGATTGCAGTAAAATCATAGTAAAATTGCAGTGATCGTGATTTAAATTGCGATCACAACAATTTTACCTCGATTTTAATGTCAATGGGAGTATTTTTTTTACAAAATACTCAGAAAGCGCTGAAATTTAGAAAAGCTCTCAGAAAGTGCTCATAGTTTGGCTACATCATAAAATAACATTTTGTGCAGTACACTTTATTATATAATGAGTTCTGTATACACAGTGTATACATGTTAAGAAAATGGACAGTGTGGGGCTCTCCTCCCAAGTCTCTTTAACCCATTGTCAGTAATGCAGGCTGGTATAGCTGAATTTGGAGTCTGGATCGGGTGGGGCTCCTCACCCTGAGCTGTTCCAGCCTGCATGGTCCATGATGTGGGGGGTTGAGGAGGGCTCTGGAAGTGAGCAGTGGAAATGCCTCCCCCTCTCCCCTAAAGCCCTTGCCCATACCATAGACATGGTACAATCTGGGGGTTCCCTTTAACGGGAACCTCCATACGCTTACTCCCCCCAGAGGAAATGGCCAAAGGGGTACAAATGTACCCCTTACCCATATTAATACGTCAGAAGCCATAGCATATAGTGATGCTCGAATGTACCCAAATTCGATTTGAGTACATTCGAGTTTGGGGCCGGGTCAAAATCGGGATCGGACGTGATCACGAACAGTAGAATAAAATTAGAATTCGAATTTGAGACGTGATCGGTAATTGAATTCGGGTATTACCCCAAATTCGTGATCACGAATTTGGATGGCCTTAAAGCTATTTTTTTTTAAAAGGGAAATCACAATTAAGTAGGTGTAATTAAAAAAAAAATGATGGAAAACTTTTTTTCTGCATTTCTTGTTTATTCTTCACCGTCTTCACTTTCTTCTTTTTCTTCTCTCCATCTTTTTCTTCACCGTCTGGTTCCTCTTCATCATCTGGTTCTTCTTCTTTTTCTTCTTCATCATCTGGTTCTTCTTCTTCACCTGGTTATTCTTCTTCTTCTTCTTCACCTGGTTCTTCTTCTTTTTCTTCACCTGGTTCTTCTTCTTCTTCATCATCTTCTTCTTCACCTGGTTCTTCTTCTTCTTCATCATCTTCTTCTTCACCTGGTTATTCTTCTTCTTCATCATCTTCTTCTTCACCTGGTTTTTCTTCTTCTGGTTCTTCTTCTTCCTCTTCTTCTTCACCTGGTTATTCTTCTTACTGGTTATTTTTCTCCTGGTTATTCTTCTTACTTCTTACTAGTACGTAGGTAAATGACAACTAACTATAATCCCTAGTAGTAGTAGTGTAGTAGACTAGTAGTCGATAACTAACTTGTGTGACCGAGAGTGACAATCAAAGTCTGTCACACACGGACGCAATCAATAGGGTCAGGCAGAGATGACAGGCAGTCACAGATCACAATAGATGCTGGCCTGTACAGTAACTAACACAGTACTGAAGCTAATAAACTCACAGACTAACAGTAGAAATTAAGTAAACTAGTACACAACTACCTATAATCCCTAACCTACCTAAGCTAGTAGTAGGCTAAGGGGTCCATCTGAAAATGGCGCAGGGAGAAAAATGGCGCACCGTTCTGCCGATAAGTGTACCATAAAACGCTATTTACCGTTTTAATGTAAATACAATAAAACGGTAAATTTCGTTTTATGCTACATTAATTGCAGAGCGGTGCGCCATGATACACATGCAGGGCTAGTGTAGGCAGCGGGGGCTGGGGGAGAGAGGCAGCGGGACACTAGCGGGCATAGGCAGCGGATGTATGCAGAGGCATACGTTACCTTGTCCTGGGCCGGCGATCGCTCCTTCCCTCCGCTCCTTCCATTCATTTGCTGTAGTCCTGCAGCCGGCCAATCACCATGCGGAGACTGAAGCCACATGGTGATTGGCCGGCTGCAGGACTACAGTAAACGAATGGAAGTGAAGGAGCGGAGGGAAGGAGCGATCGGCGGCCAGGACAAGGTAACGTATGCTTCTGCACATCCTCCCCCGATGCCTATGTCCCTCCAGTGTCCCGCTCCCGCTCTCCTTCCCCGACCCCGCTGCAATTTTTAACACTTATTATAACGCTATTTAGCGTTATAAGTGTAAGGCACACTGCCTGCGCCATTTTTTAACACTTATAACGCTAAATAGCGTTATATAATGTAAGTCTATGGGGCGCCCTTTGTACTCCCCTGGCGCTGTGCACCATTATTAACTGTCACGTAGGCTAAGGCTACCTAGGCTAGCAGGCCTAGCCTGCACACAGACCTAACACTAGCCTAGCACAGTATACACACTACACTAGCTGACTGAACTATAACAATCAAATCACTAACTATCTATAAATCAATATAATCAATGTGTAGAGAATGTGTTTAGGAGGTAAAACGCTGTGTCCAGCACTGGAGATGCTCTCAGTACCGCTCAGTCACACAGCAAGGATGGGTTCCACAACATGGTTGCCGCCTTATATAGAGGAGGGGAGGGCCAGGCTCCCCTCCTCTGATTGGTTGCTAGGGCCTCGGCTGGGGGCCTTCTGATTGGCCCAATGATGTCATCCCCTGGATACCGAAGCCGAATTCGTGATCACGGATTAACACCCGTGATCACGGCCACATTCGAGAGCAGAGGCGTATCTGGGCAAAACAGCGCCTATGGCAAACACTGAAATTGCGCCCCCCACACACACGCGGTCAGAGCACCCTTCCCCTGTAAAAACAGCATCCTTTCTCACTTTCATTGTTGTCTGGTTAAGTAAAAGCTTATACTGCACATACTGGAGGTAGCAGAGATCAGCACACGCTGCAGCTAGTTTACTATCAGTACAGGCACAGAGTAACAGCTTATATAATACAGACTGGAGGTAGCAGAGATCAGCACACGCTACAGCTAGGTTACTATCAGTACAGGCACAGAGTAGCAGATTATACTGCACACACTGGAGGTAGCAGAGATCAGCACACGCTGCAGCTAGTTTACTATCAGTACAGGCACAGAGTAACAGCTTATATAATACATACTGGAGGTAGCAGAGATCAGCACACACTGCAGCTAGCTTACTGTCAGTACAGTACAGGCACATGGGAGCCCACTTCTGTGATTATATTAACCACACTTTGCTCTTGAAGGGGAGGAGGGGGTTTATTGGCCATGCTATATGGGGGTAAAGGAGGGGTGCAACACTAGATACAAGGGATGGGTCCCATAGAGGGGGAAAACGTCTCTATATAAGTATATAAAATATATATAATTTGTGTACATGCACATCAAAGACACACATACATACACACAACATACATTTATACTACGCACAGTCAGATACTCCACATATACAGCAAACACATACAAACAGCCATTTACACAGATCCATACATAATGCACAAATACAGCACACACATACAAGCAGCCATTTACACGCAGATCCATACACATGCACACGCATACCAGCAGCCATTTACACAGATCCATACATATGCACACACATACCAGCAGCCATTTACACAGATCCATACATAATGCACAAATACAGCACACACATCGCAGCAGCCATTTACACACGCAGATATGCACACACATTTCAGCAGCCATTTACACGCAGATCCATACACATGCACACACATACCAGCAGCCATTTACACAGATCCATACATAATGCACAAATAGAGCACACACATTGCAGCAGCCATTTACATACGCAGATATGCACACACATTTTAGCAGCCATTTTCACGCAGATCCATACACATGCACACACACACCAGCAGCCATTTACACAGATCCATACATATGCACACACATTGCAGCAGCCATTTACACGCAGCTCCACACACATGCACACACATACCAGCAGCCATTTACACAGATCCATACATATGCACAAATACATCAGCACACATACACACAGCACACACAATACATACATAAAAGAAGCACCTCAGTCTCACAGCACTCTGTGTCGGTCACGCTGTCTCCCCTGCACGTGTCTGTGTATCTCTTCTCCTCCAGGCTTCCTCATGTTCCGAGGGAGGGGGGAGGTGGACGGGTCACGGGCTCACATTTCTCCAGTTCCTCTCTGTGTAAACAGCTCAGCAATGCGCATAGCTGAAGCTATAAATTCGGAGCAAGAGGGTAATGTAGATCAGGCTCCAGCCTGATCTAATTTTGAGTATATTCAATTTTACAAGTAGCAACTTCCCCCCTCCGTGCAGGTAAAAGTGGTGCGTCCCCTGCACCCAATGCACTCACTGGCCAATGACGCTTCTGATAGGAAGGCAGCAGGGACAGCGGGCAGCGCTGATCAGAGCAGCAATAAGGAGATAGCGTGCAGCACAGAATGGGGCAGGCATGGCGCCCATGGGTGCTATGTCGCCCATGGCACTAGCCATACCTGCACCCCTCTAAATACGCCTCTGTTCGAGAGGCACTATTCGGGTAAATTCGACTTCGGATTCGGGAGCAGGATCGCTATTCGAATTCAAATTCGGCAAGCATGAAAATCTACCCGTGATCACGGGGTGAATTCGAATTCACATATTTGGAGAGCAACCCTCATAGCATAGGGGTAAAGGAACTACCTTTGACATGGGAGGGCTGTTAGTTCAATTCTCTTGCTTTCTAATTTAGCTGCCTGATTATTTACATACCTGTCAGGATTACAACAGCAATTACACACAACAGCACACTTTCACAGCTCTGTGTGCAGGAATCATTTCACTGGTAAAAGCGGCAGGCTACACGGGGGAATGGGAGACACATGGGGGACACAGGAGGCAAAACCTGGGACAGAGAAGACAAAATGGAGGACAGAAAAGGCAAAACAGAGTGACAGAGAAGGCAAAATGGGGGACAGAGGAAGCAAAACGGGGGAGAGAGGAGGCAAAACGGGGGACAGAACAGGAAAAACAGGGGAAGAGTAGGCAAAACAGGGGGACAGAGAAGACACACTGGGGACAGAAAGGGCCACTGGAGTAAGAAGGGCACACACTGGGGACAGAGGATGACCCAGGAGGACACAATACATGTGGAGAACATGTACAAGACACTCCTGGACTATGGACACACCAGGATTAGTATATATATATTTTTTTTCCTTAGTTTTTGCCCTCTAAACCTCTTATGCCCTCTAAGTGTCTTCTATTCCGGGGAGTCTTATTCGACAGAAAATATGGTAACGCAAGTATTTTATAAAAACAATCACAGCACTACCCATCATGGCCTGTTGCTGCGTGTATTTTACCAACACAAAATCCAGGCTTCGTTTTAGTTTTAGCCATGTCTCCACACTGTATATATATATATTTATTTTACAAAAAAAATAAAAAATAAAGACCAGAACGCAACCTCCGCTCCGAGTTCTACTTTTTCTACTTTCGGATGCCTGCAGAGCACTTGCTGAAAATCCACTTTTGAAAATGAAGGGTGGTTTGGATTATTTCATTAATGCCGTGGAGCGAATGTGCCTGGCATTGTTACGCCAACAATACCGCTGCGTGCGTGTTATACAGCGCCGAGGGATTGACTCCGCCACCAGAGGAAGGTATTTCAGAATGCAACAGAGGTCAGATCAGTAAAACACAGATCAGTGAGACATTGAAAACCTTGTTTTGCTGAAATGCCGGCTTGGCAATAAAAGAAAAAGCAAAAAGTAAAAGAAAAAACAACAAAACAAAAGAAAACCGAAAGAAAGAGGCCATATTTTGTGTCGCTGTGTTTGTTTCAACCGAGCCAAAATTGAACTTGGCAGCTGTGACTACAGACTGACTCAGGGCTAATTTACTACGGTTAAATATAAAACACACTTTGCGAGGAGGATTTTCGGAACGCCGTTACAGAAGAAATAACCGCGGCTGAAATACGAGGTAAAATTGCCACTCGGGGACAATGCAGAGAATGCCGCAAAGTGTAGACAGGCGTCCGGTAACGGCGAGAAGACGCCATTAATCTCTGTTTTAGGAGCACGCTTGTCACAAGTGCGCAGCAATCTCTAGTCAAAACATTTTTTTTTTTTTTACTGACCAGAGACTTTTTAGCAGATACAAGGAGAAAGTTTTGAAGGTGCTTTTGATAAAGTTTAAGCCGGTGTTTTAGAAGTGGCAGCACCCCCTGCCGAAGGTCACACTTCTTCTTGCAGTTTCTTCCACTTTTTGAAGCTGGGGGATACCGGATTTTGCTGCAGGAAAAGTTACATCTTTTTGTCGCTGACATTATTCAGCAGAGTTCATTTTAAATCAGGTGAGAATAAAATAGCCTAAAGCTTCGAAAAAAAAGTAACTTTTTACTGCTTCTTTTATATATTGCATTTTTATAGATATCCTTGTAAATGTTTTGACTTTAAAGAATTTTTTTTTTTTGGTCAAGCTATATACTGTTTGTAATGAATAGCGGAGATGCCGCCGCATGGGTAAGCGGCATGGTGGCTATCTCCGCGTCCCAGCCGGCGGCTTCTGCCGCGCAGCAACATGATGTTTTAGTTGCTTGGTCCTTCTAGTGCACACAGATGGAGACAGGACCTTTATGCTAGTAGAAGGGGAGTCAGCTGATCAGGCCAATCAGCTGACTCCAGCTATGCTCTGGATTGGCTGAGTGACTGGGGCGGCGCTGTGGAGCGCTTTTGGTATATATAGGACTTGCCTGTCACTTGCAAGTTGTCTGCTGTTGCGAACATTTACGTGTGAGCGCTCAGACCTGAGTCAGATCCCACAGTGTGTTAGAACCAGCCGGAGACAGATTCCGTTGATAGCTTTACAGTACTATTTCTTGCTACTGTTTATGTGTTAGACTAGTTCCCAGGTGTTGAGACCAAGGACCTCACACCTAAGACTAGGATATTGCTACATTGCTACTGTTTATGCATTAGACTAGTTCCCAGGTGTTGAGACCAAGGACCTAACACCTAAGACTAGGAGATTGCTACATTGCTACTGTTTATCTGTTAGACTAGATCCCAGGTGTTGAGACCAAGGACCTCACACCTAAGACTAGGACTGAAATATGTTACTGTTACCTGTTATGACCTTTGGCTTTCCTGACTACTCTCCTGTTCTCTCATACGGTACTTCCGCCCATCTGATTATCTGTTGCCAATGTTGCCTGTACCTGGATACTGAATCAGTCTTCCGCCTCTGTACTTTATCTGTCCATGTGCTGCCGACCTGGCTTGTCTGACCTTTCTGGCTGTCACCTAGCCCTAGGGTGATCAGCCTTACTGTACATCTGTGACACTTGCTCTTCAGGTGGTTACTAGCTGCAAGATCAGGCCTATGGTCACCGGCTCCTCTGGAGACCATCTTGCAGCACATTCAGTAGGTCTCTACCTCTCTTAGGTCCACTGGCTGCAGTACAGTCTGATTCCCTGCCTCTCAGGGAATCCTTGGCTGCAGTACAGTCTGATCCCCTGCTCCTCAGGGAATCCCTAGCTGCAGACCAATCCTCATCACATTACTCCAGTCAGTGATCCCTGCTCCTCAGGTATCCGCTGGCTGCAGTACAGTCTGATTTCCTGCTCCTCAGGAAATCCTCGGCTGCAGGTCTATCTGAATCACTCATTCCATTACCTATCATTACCTGGCAGCACAGTCAGTGGGACTCTGCCCCTCAGAGGTCCACTGGCTGCAGGACAGTCTGATTCCCTGCTCCTCAGGGAATCCTTGGCTGCAGTAGTGTCTGTATCTCCCGCTTCTCGGGAGATAACCTCTCCGATTACTGTTGCACCAAACACTATACCACATTGGGTGTCCTGTGTCTAGCTATACTAGTATTATTGGTGATTCTGCAGATCACCACATAATCAAGTATAGCATCTGTATTATTGGTGATACTGCAGATCACCAATAATCAGAAAAATCTGTGTTGCTAACACCAATCGTTACACTGTTCTCAGAAGATCTGTTGGGTGCACTGAAACACTTAGCTTGCATACTAGTTCCAGAACCAGTCCGAAAATCCCAACATGCTGTACACCCAACTACAGGCACAATACTAAAGATTACATCTCTCATACCTCCCAATTTTTTGAGATGAGAAAGAGGGACACTTAAGCCACGCCCCTGCCACACCCCTGATCATGCCCCGTCACACCCCTAGTCACACTTACCATAAAGATTTTATAAGAACAATATGTTGTTTTATAATTCAAACCAAACTGGTCCTTTCTATCCTGCTTCATGTTTCTTCATATTAACAGTTTAAAATTAGTAATTTATCAATTTAAAAGATGGGAATAAAGTTTAGAGTCAAACAAACACATTTTTTTAATAGAGAAATATATTTATTTACATAGAAAGAGGGACAAAGTCCTGAAAGAGGGAAAAATGAGGACGTGAGAAGGACAGAGGGACAGGGCTCCCAAAGAGGGACTGTCCCTCCAAAAGAGGGACAGTTGGGAGCTATGAATCTCTTAATATAATCTTTATGAGTTTCTGGCCATTTTGTGTCCCTTTTGGTGGTTCTATCACAGTGGTACACAGGGGTATATGCAAAAAGGGCGTGTGGGAAAAAAGGTTGCCCAGTAACGGTGATAGTAAAATATCGTTATGAAATACCGATATTTTACTATTGACAAACCTAACCCTACTCTAACACAGAACTCTCGGCAGGTGTGAGTGAGGAAGTCCCAGCTCAGAGATGGGGGAGGGGGGCAGAGAGGCTAGCTGCCTGGCTGAATGCATGGGCAGCCGAGAACCGGTACACACAGCTCTGCAGCGCTCAGTCAAGGCCAGGAGATGTGACTGCCTAGAGCCTGCAGAGGAGTCTGGCAGAACAGCTGAGCCCGCCGCTCTACCTCAGCTGAAGCGGGTCCCATCCCCCTGCTCTGCCGCTGTTTGGCCACCCACGTGACTCCTGGCCTCCACCGCCACTAGAGGGGTCTCTGCTGCCACCACCTCTGCAGCTCCGGCTCTCGCTTCTCGGCCACCCACGTGGCCCCAAGTTAACATGCCCGCAGGCTCCGCAGAATCGGGCACTGTATCAACGCCTGCTATATATCGGGAGCGTACGCCTTTTTTCCTGCTTCCGGTACACAGAACCACCAAAAGGGACACAAAAACGAAGCAGGTGGTTTTGTGTGCTGAGAGCCAAAACTAGGTGCCGCTGTAGGGGCAATGTTATAGTATGTGGGGCTCTCTAAGTTTCTATTACACCTAGAAAAGCCAAACACATATGTAATAATGCTATTTATTGACTCATAACTCAGCTCGACATTTAACACCATCTTGCCGAGCCAGCTGATCAACAAATTCTATGCACTGGGTCTTGCTTCCTCCATATGTAACTGGTTATTGGACTTTCTTACAAATTGCCTGCCAGGTTAAGAAATCACACCTCCGCCACCCTTACCCTGAGCACCGGTGTGCCACAGGGCTGTGTACTAAGTCCTTTCCTCTATGCACTTTTCACCCATGACTGCCAGCCTATCCATACCCCAAACATAATTGTTACATTTGCAGATGATACAACTGTCATTGGGCTTATATCAGACAATGAGGAAGCTGCATACAGAGAAGAAGTTAGGAACCTGACTGCATGTTGTGACATTAACAACCTGTTATTAAATACAAAAAAAAAGACCAAATAAGTTATTCTGGACTCTAGGACCACCAAAGAGACCACTAACTTACCGCTAATGATCAATGCAGAGGCTGTGGAGCGAGTTTCCAGCTTCAAGTTTTTGGGAGTCACCATCGCAGAGAACCTGTCCTGGACTGACAATGCTTTAGCTCTAACTGGCAAAGCACAACAACGCCTCTACTTTCTGAGGAAACTAAGAAGTGCTAACCTTCCACAGAAGCTGCTGGTTAAAGTGGAACTTCAGCCTAAACAAACATACTGTCATTAACTTACATTAGTTATGTTAATTAAAATAGATAGGTAATTAAATCTCTTAACCACCCTGTTTTAAAAGAACAGGCAAATGTTTGATTTCATGAGCACAGCCATCTTTTTGGTTGAAAGGAGGTGACAGGGAGCATGAGACACAGTTCCAACTGTCCTGTGTGCTGATCACCTCTCCCAGTTGCTAGGCAACATGAATAACAACATAGGAAATCCCATCATGCTTTGTACAGCATCAGGGGAAAAAAAGCAGTTTTCTTTGATGGGTGGAGCTTAGCTAAAAATGCAGCTAAAAATGATGCTTTGGTAAGAAAAACAAAGTTCTGATGCTGTGAAACTGTTAAAGAAACACCAAGCCTTTTCAGTTCTGCTGAGTAGATTTTTAGTCCGGAGGTTCACTTTAATTTCTACAGATGCTCTACAGAAAGCGCATTGACGGACAGCTGCACCAAGGCTACTAGAGAAGCCCTGCAGCAAGTTGTTAAAACAGCAGAGGTCAGTATCTGCACTGAACTACCATCACTGGAACTCTGTATGAGAAAAGCCAAAGAGGACAACACTCTCCCTGGAAACCCCTTGTTTGAGCCCCTTCCGTCAGGTAAACGTTTTAGAGCGATTCATATACACACAAACAGACTGAAAACCAGCTTTTCAGAATCTTCTTGCAGTGCATTTCAGTGGGGGTTTGAAGGTTCGTGGAGGGCCAAGTGTAGGGTGCCAGGACGTCTTGCCTATACACTGGTTACAAGATCTATCAACGAAGAGTCTGTGATCAAGAATCACACACACAGGCATGCACTTTTTTTCTCTCTGTATAGAGAGGAAAATATCAGTATTTTTGTTTTGGCAATCTGTGTTTTCGGCTCTTTGATCTTGGCTGGAACAACACATCGATGATGACACCAGCACATTTCCTGATTAGGAAGACAGAGGTTGCAGTAAATGAATCGCTGCTCTTGGCTGCCTCTCGGTGACTCAGTGATGTGATGGAACTGGAGATCGGGGGAAGCGGGCTGGACTGGTACACATGAGTCAGGCGGATATAATGTCTCTCAGCAGGAGGATAAACGGCAATGAATAATCACAACTCAACAAAGAGCTGATCATTGCTGGAACGTAATGAGACGCCACCAGCCCTAAGTGCCATCATTCAGTTCAAGCAAGAGATAAACATGTTTACCTTTACCGGGAAGAACTCCGGGCCAGTGAGGTCACCTGACCCTTCAACGACTGCTTCGCTATTTGCAAAACCAGCATTTTTTCCCTGGCAGATCTTTATGAGAAAAGTAGAACAAATCACATTAGTGTCTGTTCCAAGGAAGGCCTCAGCCCTGTTTCTAGCGGTGTGCAGGCCGTGCAGCCGCCCTGAGGGAGGGGGAGTGCCGTGATGGAGGGGGAAGCCGCGGCTGTGGGGATCATCTCACCTTTACCGTTCCAATCGCCGCTCACTTGCCGCTGGTCTCGGCATAGCTGCTAAACAGGAAGTAGAGTGTATACGCGGCTATGCAGAGGAGGATAACAGCAGTAAGTGAGTGGCGATTGAAACAGCAGGAAAGTGAGTTGCTCTATTGAACACTTCCTGCAACCCTAACTCTGCAGCGAAGGGGGGAGCATGGAGGGCGGCCCCGGGGAGAGGAAGGGAGGGAGAAGTTGGGCCGCCCTCCCCGCAGCTGACTACCAATCTCCATTATGGAGGGGGGCATCTACCTATCTAACCTATATTGCGTTTGCAGGCACCTACCTATATAACCTATATTGGAGACACCTACCTATCTAACCTATACTGGGGGCTCCTACCTCTCTAACCTATACTGTGGGCACCTACCTATCTAACCTATACTGGGGGCTCCTACCTCTCTAATCTGTACTGGGGGGCACCTACTTATCTAACCTATACTGGGGGCTCCTACCTCTCTAACCTATACTCGGGGCACCTACCTATCTAACCTATACTGGGGGAACCTACTTATCTAACCTATATTGGGGGAACCTACCTATCTAACCTATATTGGGGGAACCTACCTATCTAACCTATATTGGGGGAACCTACCTATCTAACCTATACTCAGGGCACCTACCTATCTAACCTATACTGGAGGCACCTACCTATCTAACCTATACTGGGGGTACCTACCTATGTAACCTACACTGTGGGCACCTACCTATCTAACCTATACTGGGGGAACCTACCTATCTAACCTATACTGTGGGCACTTACCTATCTAGCCTATACTGCGGGTACCTACCTATCTAGCCTGTACTGGGGGCACACCTACCTATCTAACCTATACTGGGGGCACTTACCTATCTAACCTATACTGGGGCATCTACCTATCTTACCTATACTGGGGGCACCTACCTATCTAACCTATACCGGCGGCACATTCTGGGAGCAATTATACTGGCTACCTATACTGGAGGCACCTACCTGGCTAACCTATACTGAGGGCAATTATACTGGCTACCTATACGGGGGGGACCTATAGCTGGCTACCTATACTGGGTGCAACCAGACCTGGCTAGCCTATACTGCGGGCACCTATACCTGGCTCCACGGGGGAGGCACAATTTTTACCCCCTCGACTTGGGTGCATTTTAGCCTAGAAACTGTCTTGGAAGGCCACCTACTCTCAAGTACCTACAATCATCTAGCTTCAGTTTATTGGGGCCAATCATAATCTGCCAATAAGTTTTTTTAGGATGTGGAGGAGGAAACAACCTGCAGGGAAAATTAATGCGAAAATAATGTTGTCATATTCGCTCATCATTCACTGATGGTGAATAAACAGTAATGGTGGGGCAGGCGCTTTAATCATGGCTAACTGGGCAATTGTCAAGGGCCCTAGAGCCAAGTTTTTAGTATCACTTACAATATCCTCACATGAGAGAGACTTGGAGGTCTCTGGAGGTAATCATACTCTAATGGCAGAGTCACAGTACGAGAGATTTTACAAGCTCTTGCTAATGCAAGTCTATGGGGGATTTTTGACAAGATCACATCGCTGCAGTGTGAACACTCACATAGAATAACATTAGCAAGAGCTTTTAAAATCACAAGCACTTAGGAAACCTTTTGTAGAGCGAATGAGCCCTTAAAGTCCCTTTTTAAAATGAATTTAGGATGGCTTGGGTGAATCATTAAAAAAACTTTCTCACTGCTTCTCCTGCACAAGACTCAAGTCACACATTTAACCTTTCTGAAACTCCCACCATGTCACTACAACAGAGGTGAGGATTGCCATCTTTTATCAGGTGATAATGAGTAACGAGAACTCTTGCTCAGGGCAGCTCATTACTCCTCCTGCCTGCAGCAAGGAGAGAGTAAGGAAGAGCAAGCAAGATTAAATTAAAATGGAGTAGGTGCGGGCCACGGCAGAGGGAGTTACCGTACCTTGTTTGCTGCCTTTGGCTGCTGCGCTCCATGCTTTGCTCCAACCTCACAACACTTCCTGCTTTACAGCTGGCAGGAGGAAGTATCAGGAGGATGTAGAGTGTAGTGACCAGAGTGACCAGGGTGAATTTACCCCCTCTGCCGTGGCCCGTGCCTGAGTTTTCATTTTTGCCTGCTCGTCATCCTTAGTAAAAGTTTTGGACACCCTCCTAGTATTAGTGTTCTACTCCTATCACAACACAGGTGGTACTGTTGATAAAAAGGCAGTCTCATGCCGTGTTCAGTGTATGATCCACTGTGTCCATCCATTTAAACGCGGTGTCCACTGTAACGGAAATGCCACAAATATTATGCTATGCTATCTATAACATGTCCTTGTTCCGTACCATGTCCAAAAAAGAAGATGAGACTTTTCATTCCGCTACCTCACCAGACTTAATGGACATGTGAAAAATGATATTGTGTGGATAGATCCTATAGAGAACAGGGATGTAACTACATTGCCCCCCCTAACCTTCTTCCTGTTTAGTTTACAAGTGGCGTGCAACCAGCCAATCACCATGCGGCTTCATGTCAAGGTGCAGGAACGGTTGGGCCGAACGGTTCCATGCGAACTTCAGTGGTTCGCGTTCGCGTCCCGCAGGCGAACCTTTGCGGAAGTTCGGTTCGCCCCATAATGCACATGGAGGGTCAAATTTGACCCTCTACATCACAGTCAGCAGGCCCAGTGTAGCCAGTTAGGCTACACTAGCCCCTGGAGCCCCACCCCCCCTTATATAAGGCAGGCAGCGGCGGCCATTACGGTCACTCGTGTGCTGCCTGCGTTAGTGAGAGTAGGGCGAGCTGCTGCAGACTGTCTCTCAGGGAAAGATTAGTTAGGCTTAACTTGTTCCTGTCTGGCTGCATACCTGTTCTGTGAACCCACCACTGCATACCTGTGCTGTGAACCCACCACTGCATACCTGTGCTGTGAACCCACCACTGCATACCTGTTCTGTGAACCCACCACTGCATACCTGTTCAGTGAACCCACCACTGCATACCTGTGCTGTGAACCCACCACTGCATACCTGTTCAGTGAACCTGCCACTGCATACCTGTTCTGTTCAGTGGACCCGCCACTGTATACCTGTTCATTGAACCCACCACTGCATACCTGTGCTGTGAACCCACCACTGCATACCTGTTCTGTGAACCCACCACTGCATACCTGTGCTGTGAACCCACCACTGCATACCTGTTCAGTGAACCTGCCACTGCATACCTGTTCTGTTCAGTGGACCCGCCACTGTATACCTGTTCATTGAACCCACCACTGCATACCTGTGCTGTGAACCCACCACTGCATACCTGTTCTGTGAACCTACCACTGCATACCTGTTCAGTGAACCCGCCACTGCATACCTGTTCTGTTCAGTGGACCCGCCACTGTATACCTGTTCAGTGAACCCGCCACTGCATACCTGTTCTGTTCAGTGGACCCGCCACTGTATACCTGTTCAGTGAACCCGCCACTGCATACCTGTTGTGTTCAGTGAACCTGCCACTGCATACCTGTTCTGTGAACCCGCCACTGTATACCTGTTCTGTTTAGTGAACCCGCCACTGTGTACCAGTTCTGTTTAGTGAACCCGCCACTGCATACCTGTTCTGTTCAGTGGACCCGCCACTGTATACCTGTTCAGTGAACCCGCCACTGCATACCTGTTGTGTTCAGTGAACCTGCCACTGCATACCTGTTCTGTGAACCCGCCACTGTATAGCTGTTCTGTTTAGTGAACCCGCCACTGCATACCTGTTCTGTTCAGTGGACCCGCCACTGTATACCTGTTCAGTGAACCCGCCACTGCATACCTGTTGTGTTCAGTGAACCTGCCACTGCATACCTGTTCTGTGAACCCGCCACTGTATACCTGTTCTGTTTAGTGAACCCGCCACTGCATACCTGTTCTGTTCAGTGGACCCGCCACTGTATACCTGTTCAGTGAACCCGCCACTGCATACCTGTTGTGTTCAGTGAACCTGCCACTGCATACCTGTTCTGTGAACCCGCCACTGTATACCTGTTCTGTTTAGTGAACCCGCCACTGTATACCTGTTCTGTTTAGTGAACCCGCCACTGCATACCTGTTCTGTTCAGTGGACCCGCCACTGTATACCTGTTCAGTGAACCCGCCACTGCATACCTGTTCTGTTCAGTGGACCCGCCACTGTATACCTGTTCTGTTTAGTGAACCCGCCACTGCATACCTGTTCTGTTCAGTGGACCCGCCACTGTATACCTGTTCAGTGAACCCGCCACTGCATACCTGTTCTGTTCAGTGGACCAGCCACTGTATACCTGTTCAGTGAACCCGCCACTGCATACCTCTTGTGTTCAGTGAACCTGCCACTGCATACCTGTTCTGTGAACCCGCCACTGTATACCTGTTCTGTTTAGTGAACCCGCCACTGTATACCTGTTCTGTTTAGTGAACCTGCCACTGCATACCTGTTCTGTTCAGTGGACCCGCCACTGTATACCTGTTCAGTGAACCCGCCACTGCATACCTGTTCTGTTCAGTGGACCCGCCACTGTATACCTGTTCAGTGAACCCGCCACTGCATACCTGTTGTGTTCAGTGAACCTGCCACTGCATACCTGTTCTGTGAACCCGCCACTGTATACCTGTTCTGTTTAGTGAACCCGCCACTGTATACCTGTTCTGTTTAGTGAACCCGCCACTGCATACCTGTTCTGTTCAGTGGACCCGCCACTGTATACCTGCTCAGTGAACCCGCCACTGCATACCTGTTCTGTTCAGTGGACCCGCCACTGTATACCTGTTCAGTGAACCCGCCACTGCATACCTGTTGTGTTCAGTGAACCTGCCACTGCATACCTGTTCTGTTTAGTGAACCCGCCACTGTATACATGTTCTGTTTAGTGAACCCGCCACTGCATACCTGTTCTGTTCAGTGGACCCGCCACTGTATACCTGTTCAGTGAACCCGCCACTGCATACCTGTTGTGTTCAGTGAACCTGCCACTGCATACCTGTTCTGTGAACCTGCCACTGTATACCTGTTCTGTTTAGTGAACCCGCCACTGTATACCTGTTCTGTTTAGTGAACCCGCCACTGTATACCTGTTCAGTGAACCCGCCACTGCATACCTGTTGTGTTCAGTGAACCTGCCACTGCATACCTGTTGTGTTCAGTGAACCTGCCACTGCATACCTGTTCTGTGAACCCGCCACTGTATACCTGTTCTGTTTAGTGAACCCGCCACTGTATACCTGTTCTGTTTAGTGAACCTGCCACTGCATACCTGTTCTGTTCAGTGGACCCGCCACTGTATACCTGTTCAGTGAACCCGCCACTGCATACCTGTTGTGTTCAGTGAACCTGCCACTGCATACCTGTTCTGTGAACCCGCCACTGTATACCTGTTCTGTTTAGTGAACCCGCCACTGTATACCTGTTCTGTTTAGTGAACCCGCCACTGCATACCTGTTCTGTTCAGTGAACCCGCCACTGTATACCTGTTCAGTGAACCCGCCACTGCATACCTGTTGTGTTCAGTGAACCTGCCACTGCATATCTGTTGTGTTCAGTGAACCTGCCACTGCATACCTGTTCTGTGAACCCGCCACTGTATACCTGTTCTGTTCAGTGAACCCACCACATCAGTGCGCATACCTGTGCAGTTAAGTGAACCCACCTACCTACGTGAGTGCACGCAGTGTGATATACCACTCCGTGCATACCCGATATGGACAAAACAGGTAGAGGAAGAGGTAGTGCCAGAGCCAGAGGAAGGCCACCCGGCAGGTCTGCGCGAAGTCGTGTAAATGTAATTTCGTGTGGACCTGGCCCACAGTACAGTGCTCGGAAGAAGGCACGTCCCATCACCTCCCAAGATTGTCAGGACGTGGTTGAGTATTTAGCGACACAGAACACCTCATCTTGCTCAGCCACCAGCGCTACTACTAGCACCACTTCCGCTGCATTTGACACTTCGCAAGAATTATTTAGTGGTGAAATCACTGATGCACAGCCATTGTTGTTACAGCCAGATGAATTTTCACCAGCTCATATGTCTGAGTTACGCGGCAACACTATGGATGTAACGTGTCAGGAGGATGAAGGACCTACTGATGGTGCAAGTTTGGATTTGTCTGAGGCAAGCGAAGCTGGGCAGGATGACTACGATGATGACGGTAATAGGGATCCTCTGTATGTTCCCAATAGAGGAGATGAAGAGGGGGACAGTTCAGAGGGGGAGTCAGAGAGTAGTAGGAGGAGAGAAGTTGCTGAAAGAAGCTGGGGCAGCTCTTCGTCAGAAACAGCTGGTGGCAGAGTCCGGCACCATGTATCGCCACCTATGTACAGCCAGCCAACTTGCCCTTCAGCATCAGCTGCTGAGGTCCCCATAGTGCCCACATCCCAGGGTGGCTCAGCGGTGTGGAAATTTTTTAATGTGTGTGCCTCAGATCGGACCAAAGCCATCTGTTCACTCTGCCAACAAAAATTGAGCCGTGGAAAGGCCAACACTCACGTAGGGACAAGTGCCTTACGAAGGCACCTGGAGAAAAGGCACAAACAGCAATGGGATGGCCACCTGAGCAAAAGCAGCAGCAGCACACAAAAGCAAAGCCACCCTCCTTCTCCTCTTCCTCCTCCATCAGGTGCATTATCTGCTTCTGCCGCTTTCTCCCTTCCACCTTCACAGGCACCCTCCTCCACTCCGCCTCTGCCCTTGAGCGGTTCCTGCTCCTCTGCCCACAGCAGCAGTCAGGTGTCCGTGAAGGAAATGTTTGAGCGGAAGAAGCCAATTTCGGCCAGTCACCCCCTTGCCCGGCGTCTGACAGCTGGCGTGGCGGAACTGTTAGCTCGGCAGCTGTTACCATACCGGCTGGTGGACTCTGAGGCCTTCCGTAAATTTGTGGCCATCGGAACACCGCAGTGGAAGATGCCAGGCCGCACTTATTTTTCGAGAAAGGCCATACCCCAACTGCACCGTGAAGTTGAGAGGCAAGTGGTGTCATCTCTTGCGAAGAGCGTTGGGTCAAGGGTACACCTGACCACGAATGCCTGGTCTGCCAAGCACGGGCAGGGCCGCTACATTACCTACACAGCCCATTGGGTGAACCTGGTGGTGAACGATGGCAAGCAGGGCGTAGCGGACCAAATTGTGACACCTCCACGGCTTGCAGGCAGGCCTCCTGCCACCTCCTCTCCTCCTGCTACATGCTCTTCGCTGTCCTCCTCCTCCTTGGCTGAGTGGCAGTTCTCCTCTCCAACTACACAGCCCCAGCTCCGCAGGGCCTATGCTGCATGCCAGGTAAGACGGTGTCACGCCATCTTAGACATGTCTTGTCTCAAAGCGGAGAGTCACACTGGAGCAGCTCTCCTGGCTGCTCTTAAGAAACAGGTGGATGAGTGGCTGACCCCGCACCACCTGGAGATAGGCAACGTGGTGTGCGACAATGGCAGCAATCTGCTTGCCGCTTTGCATATGGGGAAGCTGACACACATACCCTGCATGGCACATGTCATGAATCTAGTGGTTCAAAGATTTGTGGCAAAGTACCCTGGCTTAGCGAATGTCCTGAAGCAGGCCAGGAAGTTCTGTGGGCATTTGAGGCGGTCTTACACAGCCATGGCACGCTTTGCGGAAATTCAGCGCAAAAACAACATGCCGGTGAGACGCCTCATTTGCGATAGCCCGACTCGCTGGAACTCGACCCTGCTCATGTTCTCCCGCCTGCTAGAACAGAAGAAAGCCGTGACCCACTACCTCTACAACTACAGTAGAATGAAACAGTCTGGGAAGATGGGGATGTTCTGGCCCGACAACTGGACACTGATGGAAAATGCATGCAGGCTCATGCGGCCGTTTGAGGAGGTGACCAACCTGGTGAGCCGCAGTGAGGGCACCATCAGCGACTTAATTCCCTACGCTTACTTCTTGGAGCGTGCTGTGCGTAGAGTGGCGGATGAAGCTGTGAATGAGCGTGACCAGGAACCGTTACGGCAGGAACAGGCACGGGACCAATTTTCATCAGACCCAGCTGTTTCCTCAACACCTGCGGCAGCACAGAGGGGGGAGGAGGAGGAAGAAGAGAAGTCGTGTGCAGAAGACGAGTCAGACTCAGAGGATGATGAGCAAGGTGTTTCTTTGGGGGAGGAGGAGGAGGAGGAGGGGACAGCGGCAGGAGAACAACCTCAGCAGGCATCGCAAGGGGCTTGTGCTGCTCAACCTTCCCGTGGTATTGTTCGCGGCTGGGGGGAGGAGGTTGACTTACCTGACGTCACTGAGGAAGAGCAAGAGGAGATGGAGGGTACTGGATCCGACTTTGTGCAGATGTCGTCTGTTATGCTGTCCTGCCTGTTGAGGGACCCCCGTATAAAAAACCTCAAGGGGAATGACCTGTACTGGGTGGCCACACTACTAGACCCTCGGTACAGGCACAAAGTGGCGGACCTGTTACCAACTCACCGGAAGGTGGAAAGGATGCAGCACATGCAGAACCAGCTGTCAACTATGCTTTACAATGCCTTTAAGGGTGATGTGACGGCACAACGCCAGCAAGGTACCACTGCCACTAATCCTCCTCCCGTGTCCACGCAGTCAAAGACAGGACGCTCCAGCGATCTCATGGTGATGTCGGACATGCGGACGTTCTTTAGTCCAACGCCTCGCCGTAGCCCTTCCGGATCCACCCTCCACCAACGCCTGGAACGGCAGGTAGCCGACTACCTGGCCTTAAGTGTGGATGTAGACACTGCTGTGAACAGCGATGAGGAACCCTTGAACTACTGGGTGCGCAGGCTTGACCTGTGGCCAGAGCTGTCCCAATTTGCCATCCAACTTCTCTCCTGCCCTGCCGCAAGCGTCCTGTCAGAAAGGACCTTCAGCGCAGCTGGAGGCATTGTCACAGAGAAGAGAAGTCGCCTAAGTCACAAAAGTGTTAAGTACCTCACCTTTATCAAAATGAATGAGGCATGGATCCCAGAGGGCTGCTGCCCGCCCCAAGACTAAGTCAGTCCCCGCACACACAGCATCTCTGCCTGCACGCCGTGTGACTGGCTGCCTGGCCTGCCCCAAGAAGACTAAGTCGCTCCCAGTCCCTCCACACAGCATGTCTGCCTGCAGGCCGCTTGACTACCTTCTCCGCCACCACCAACAGGGTCCGGGACTCCAGGCGGATTGCTGAATTTTTTAGGCCGCTGCTAGCAGCGGCCGCTGTAATAATTTTTCTGGTGCGTGTACATGACTGCCTAATTTTTCTGGCTGCACTGCGGGCAGCTGCAACAACAAAAGAAAAGGCATGTACATGCGCCCATTCCCCTTCGTGATCATTACCTTGCCGTGGTGAAGGGGCTTGCGTATCACAATGAAGCAATGACCGGCGCCTAGATGAGTGTCTCGGGGGGCACACCCACGATAATAAGGTCGTTGCCTCATTGTGGTCAGACCAAATTTGATCAGCTGGACAGTCACTGTTCTGTCATTCAGCTACATCAGCCAGGCGACCATATGGGCTGTAAAGCCACCAAAACCTGCACTCTCGCCATGGTGCGCACCAGTCCAGCACGGCCGTCACTACACAAACAGCTGTTTGCGGTGCGTTACACGGTGAGTTTGGTGTGTCAGTGTGAAGCAGTACCTTAATTACACTACCTGATTGATGTATACACATGCAAGATGTTTGAAAGCACTTTAGGCCTGTCATTTAGCATTCAATGTGATTTCTGCCCTTAAAACGCTGCTTTGCGTCAAATCCAGATTTTTCCCCGGGACTTTTGGCATGTATCCCACTCCGCCATGCCCCCCTCCAGGTGTTAGACCCCTTGAAACATCTTTTCCATCACTTTTGTGGCCAGCATAATTATTTTTTTTTTTTAAAGTTCGCATCCCCATTGAAGTCTATTGCAGTTCGCGAACTTTAACGCGAACCGAACCTTCCGCGGAAGTTCGCGAACCTAAAATCGGAGGTTCGGCCCAACTCTAATGATGGTGATTGGCTGGCTTGTAAACCAGAGAGGAAGTGAAGAGGACCTGTATCGCTGCTGGGAGCAGGTAACGTATAACGATCTGCTGGGCTGTCGCTTTGCATACTGGGCCCCCTCAGCCCCCCCTGGGACGGTAAGGATCAAGAGGAATGCTATTACACAACTGATCTGGCATAGTGTAAAGCTAGCCTTAGCAAAGCAGGAGGTGCCATAGTAAATCACTCCCTACGTTTTCACGGTTACATTTAAAGTGACACTGAAGCAAAAAAAACCAAAAAAAAACTTATGAGATAATGAATGTGTGTAGTATGGGTAATTCACAGAACATTCGTAGCAAAGAAAAGAGTCTCATATTTTTACTTTCAGTTATATATTTTTTTTTTATTACATTGCATCATTCTCTAATATTTGCAGTTTACAAACTATACTCTGCATTTTAAACTATGAAAAAAAACGCTGGTTTTGTTGCATAAATGCATACTATCCAAAAATTCCTCAACAACACACATAATGAAAGTCAATGGGAACACAATGGGCTTGATTCACTAACCGGCGCTAGGCCGGTTAGGACGCCCAAAAACTTTGTGGACGCAAACTAGGACGTTAGCTAGTTTGCGCCCTCACTTCACGCACAAAGCTTTGACTATCACATCGCACCGCGCACTACGCAGTGCGCCGATAACGGCGTGCGGTGCGACGATAATGTCACACTGATCGCGCACTATATGGCCTTTGCGCACACAAGTATGCGACTATATGGCAAAGGCCATATAGTGCGCGATCGTTGCAACATTATTGTCGCACTGCACGCGTTGTGCGCGGTGTGACGTTATCGTTGCACCTTTATGCGCGCAAGCTGTTTGCGTGCACATTAGTGCGCAATCAGCTGTGTAATGCCCACAAACCCTCTTTTTACTCCGGCGCTAGTACTTAGTGAATCGAGGCCAATGTATTTATGTATGTATTGCGTTTACTATGCGTTTTTTCATACGTTTTTATATGCGTTTTTTTAATTTGTTTTCTGATGTATTTCCGCTTCCTGTTGTCTTCCTAGTGATTTGCATAAAACCCAATTGAAAAACACCTGGAAAACACATACAAAACGCATATGCGTTTTGTATACGCGAAACGCAAACGTGTAAAAACGTAAGCAAAATGCTAGAAAAAGGCATAAGCGGAAAAAAAAACGCAAATGCACTAAAAACGCACACACAAAAAAAACTGCATATGACAGAAAACGCAAGCTTTTACACTCTGTTATGTGTGCACCCAGCCTAACTCTTGCTGTACTGAAAACAATATGAGACTATTTTCTTTGCTACTAATGTTATATTTCTTATTGATTGATTAGCTCATTTTTTTTTTCACTTCAGATTCCCTTTAACTGTACCAAACTCTTTGAGTTTTCCTCCCATCCTTCCGTCTCGCAGACAGCAATAATAACGCCTGCCTCATCCACATCTGTATCCACTACCCTCTGAAATACCACTTGTGAGCGGAACACCCCTTTAGTTTTGTGCCGCGGTGCTGCCTAGAACAGAGAACGGTCTCACTCTTCGCAGGGCCTCATTTGAATACCGCAAACAAGATAATAAATTATAATCTTTAATTTTAGAGCATTGCTGAATATTTAACAGCAACTCCGGCGTCACGGTGTCACCGCGCTGACTATAAAGGATTATGACAGATCTCCGTAATGGATCACTGCGATGTGAAACACGCCGCGGCATTTTTCAGCATTAATTCCTGCAAGCCCGACGTTTAAAGGGAACGCGGGAATGTATGCGGCGGAGAGCGCGTCGCTCACGATACATCACGGCAGCGGGGAGATAACGTGTCTAATGTATCAGCTCCGCACATAACTATCTTAATTTATTCATTAACAAAACCAATCCCTGACCCCGGACATCTTCATTTACATAAAGAAATGCATGCAAATGTATGCGCTGTTTACCAGCCCTTCTCTGGGAAATGAATTGAGGTGGTAAGCGGTACAGAACATTAGGGGTTATGAATGTAGGAGCAGATATTACAGCAGTGTGATTATTAAGCTTTTATACAGAGCTGATATTTCAGTAGCACTTTACAAAGTACAGGAACTACTCACATCATTAAAGCTAATGGAAAGTGGAAAAAAGATACTTACCTTTGGAGAGGAAAAGCTCTGAGTCCTGTAGAGTCTTCCTATTCCTCTCATGGTCCCCTCCTTCCAGCGCAGGCTCCTCCATTTGAATTCCCTGTCGCGGGCAGAGCCGGATTTAGGCCAAGGACAAGGCCTAGGGCACCACAGGAGCAGGAGCACCAACAGCAGGCTAAACTGGTGCAGCATGTGTAAGCTTGGAAATGCTGCAATGCAGGGAGATCAGGCAAGCGCCTGACTGCGGTACTCTGCTGCTAGCCGCCTGTGCAGAAGCCACCTTGCTCTCTGTGCACTTTTGCATTGTGGCCGGTGGCTATGGACTTGAAGACGGAAAGGAAGAGGACTCTTCTGCACTGGAGACGAGCGGAGAAATGAGTGACACTGATGGCTGCTGCGGTGTGAAGATGAGCTGGCTACCTATACTGAAAGGGGGTGGGAAAAGGAGGGATTAAGAGAGTCATCTAGCTACCTATACTGGAGGGAAAGGGGGAAGGAGTCATCTAGCTTCATATACTAGAGGGAAGGGGGAGGGGTCATCTGGCAACCTATGCTGAGGGGGGGGGGGGGCATCAGGCTTCCTATACTAGAGGGAAGGGGGAGAGGGGTCATCTCGATATCTATATTGAAGAGGGGCGACTTGTGATAGTGGCTTAGGGTGGTAAAGAGTACACATCCAGCCCTGGTCGCGGGTGGCTTCTGAAGTGTTCAGGAGTACTCCCGAAGATGTCGGGCGTTTTGTCAATGTTTGTATTAATCGTTAAAAATAAATATAAAATCAAAAAAATGTAATGCTCCTGGAAAAAAATGGGAGGAGCTAAAAATACAAACACACGCCTAACTGGGTGAGCTTGTTTTTTCGAGGTTTTACAGTACTGGTTTAAACATGTAAATAAACGTAGACCAATTTGTAAAAATATTAATTTAATATCAAATAAATATTACAATATCAAAACAATATAAAATTGCACTTTTGATTTAACACAAAACTCGTAAGGTTATTCCTACAATGAGCTGGATCATACAATTTCAGTGATACAATCAAATTGTTGTTATACGCATTTATCAATAAGCAAAACTTAAACCAATAGCAGTCAATTCAAATACAATGCAGAGTTATGACTCATCAAATATGGCCACCGGCCATGTCAATCAATTTATCACAGGATTCCTGGAGACAAAATGGCTGCTATCAAAATAAAAAATGGCTGCTATTAAAAACAAGATGGCGGCTATCAAAAACAAAATGGCGGCTATCAAAATCAAAATGGCTGCTATTAAAATCAAAATGGCGCAGTCAAAAATCAAAATTGCGCAATCAAAATAAAATGGCTGATGTCAGCTATATCATTCACTATGACAAATTTAGGATGACTCAGTGGATATAACGACTGGGCGTTGCCCCACAATTGCTGTGCAATCAACTATGAATGACAGGAATTTTCCCTCTGTCTACACTTTAACCTCCGCTGGCCTGTGTTACTACACAGAGCAAGCGGGTAACATATATATAATTTCGGAATAAAATATCTATTGAGTCATCCTAAACCTTGCTAGGCGTGGCCTGCACATACTGCGGCAAAATATCAAAATATCAATACTTGGAGGTAGCTTGAAATATCTAGCGCTTTTATCCAAAACAAGTTATGGCATTCACAGTCAGCGATTCTTGAACGATTGATTGTGTTTATCTAAAGAAAAAAAATTCCCACTGAATGGGTTTTATCAAATATATGGAAAGGGCAATTCCTGTGCACTGGAAGAGCCCACTCCCTTTGGCTATAAATGACTATAAACTAAGAAAGACAATTGTCAATAAATCAAAAGTTCAGATATTCGTGCTGTGATAAGCCATATGACTAAAAAGAAAAATTTATAACTGGGTTCAAGTATAGTCACCAAGATGGCCTCTGGGGCGTATTCCTTTAGGCGTGGCTGCTTGCGATCATTCAGATGGCATGGATTCCCCTGTGAGCCCTCTTCTGCTGGTGATCTGCTCAGATCTGCTGCTGGTCTCAGCTGATTGCCTCCCCTCATTGAATTCCCCCTCTCATCTTATTCCCCTCACTACCTATGGTCCTGCCCAGGAGATTAAATCTTCCAACCTATCACAAGGCAGTAGGAGTGATCAGTGGGAGTGATCAGTCACTAATCTTTAACCCAAGTGTAATGTTGGATTTCACCCTCTAGAGGTGCTGTTGGATAACTAATCACATTCTTGATGGGATATGTGGCAAACTAAAGACATAAATTATAGTGGCATATTAAAAAAAATCACCATGGATTTCTCTTTATAACACCTTATAAATGTCTGCAAAGTTTTAACCCTTAATATAATTGTCAAAATGCAACACAGGTACTATATAGCATTTCCATACTATTCTGGATATATTCATTCAAAGAGTTTTGAGATTGACACATATTATAATTTCATATTATGACTGGTTTGTCCAGCTATAAGAAAAATGAAAGTAACATTCTTAATTGATATGCCATAATACCTATATATATGCTGCCTGAACTAACCTTAATTATTTTAATTGGAATTCATATTGTGCTATACCATGTTGATGTTTGGTGACTCATCCTAGTTTGGTCTATCCATTAACTAAGGAACCTGTTTTTCTCAGCTAACACTGTCTACCCTTCACAATGAGGACATCTGGCTTTACTTGGATTAAGCTGTAGTCATTCACACAAAGGGGTTTGAGCAATTGCACACAAAAACTGGTTCATTTACAAACAAAAGTTAGTGAAGGTTTGTCTCTTTTATTGTTTTCAGACTCCTCTTGTTTGGCAATTGTTTGTCCTAGCAAGGTAACTGTTTTACCTATTGCAAATAGCACCTCAGCTGACTGCCTGTTTTTCATAGCTAACCTCACCTTATAGCCACAGACAATGCAATTCAGCATTACAAGTTATATTAAAATAAGCCATATATATATTTCTAAATAATAAATGCACCTATGTTAACTAGAATCACCATATATTAAAAAGTCTTTGTCTTCTGTACCTTAGGGGAAGGAAATATTACATTTTATTCCTATTTGATCATGTACAGTTCAGTTTATCAGAAAAACGATATTCCGCCATATGGAAATCTCGACAAAGATGGGCTTTTCTGTGCTGCGCATGTGTGAGCGCGCGCGCGAGAGAGAGTACATGAGTGCAGAATGGAGCCTCCCGTTTCCGCGAGCACTCGGGCTCCCGAAAACACCCGAAGCCTCTTGGAGCGGCAGAGAGCAGTTCTCGACCGATCGGTTGAATACTGCTACTAGGGGAGCTAGCGCTGGAATGTGGGGAACGGGAGTGGACCAGGAAGGCTCTATAATACCCAAAGCCTCCCCTCTCCTTAGGTAAAACAAAAGTTTGCTTTCCTAAAACAGAAAGAATTTGCGATAATTCAGGTTGGAGTGAGCTCGAGATGTCTCCCAGGCACCACTGCTGAATATATGCAAATTAACCATTGTGCCCTTAGAAGCTAAACACACCTCCAGAACCGCTGGAATGCAATGATGTGTCAGCTTGTTAATATGTACAGAGCCATAATAATCCAACATGCATACAGACTGTTTCGGATTGTTTGATCCTCATCAGTGCATGGCATGGATTAATTTGGCTCTATGGAGTAGGGCTTGTAAATCCGAGAGGCACAGACTAACCAGCAAGCTCTCCTTAGGTAAATATCTGTTTCTTTGTTTTTTCCATTTCCCATTGACTTTCAAGGTCAGCAGTGGAGCTCACAATCTAATGTCTCAAAGTGATCATACATCATGCGACCAACACCCAGTGCAAAGTCCTAAAGGTGGCCGCACGTTACAGTTTCGAAAATTCCAATCCTCTGTTTTTTTCAGTTGGACAGAGAATTAGACTCATGGATGTACCATGCACATGTATTCGATTTTGAAACAATGTCAATGGGAGTAATTCCAAGATGTCACACAACAAGGAGTCATCAGGCAAATGATAGTAAAATGAGTGGTACTTACCGGGGGCTTCCTCCGGCTCCAAGCTCTCGGGATGTCTCTCGCCGCAGCTCTGCCCGCAGCCGTTCACCGCAGCTCCGACCCGGTCCCCGGCGATGATGTCAGAGTGACCTCCAGGTCGCTCTGTACTGCGCCTGCGTGAGCGGCGCTGTCAATCACCCCCTTGTGGGCCAGAGTGGACTGCGTGGCCCATGTGGCGGTGATTGACAGCGCCGCTCACGCAGGTGCAGTACAGAGCGACCTCCAGGTCGCTCTGACATCATCGCCGGGGACCGGGTCGGAACTGCGGCGAACAGCTGCGGGCAGAGCTGCGGCGAGGGACATCCTGGGAGCTTGGAGCTGGAGGAATCCCCCGGTAAGTACCACTCATTTTACTATCGTTTGCCTGATGACTCCTTTAAAGCAGAGTTCCCCAACCCTGTCCTCAAGGCCCACCAACAGTGCATGTTTCGTGGAAATCCACACAGGTAGTTTATCAGCTCTGCTGCAACACTAATTACTCCAACTATGAATGTTTGTGGTTTCCTGCAAATTGTACTGTTGGTGGGCCTTGAGGACCGTGTTGGGGAACTCTGCTTTAAAGAATAGAGGAGGTGCAAGAATAATGCATCTTTACTTACCTGGGACTTCTTTCAGAAGTCTCTGTGTCCCTTGCTGCAGTTCCGCTCTCACTTGGTCTTCTGCTGTCCCTTCCGTAGTGGCGGGCAGCTTTTTCGCATGCGTGGGTACGCACTTGTCCCATCTGTGGTCCTGCTCCCATGGATGGGAGCTTTCTACTAGACCAGGCATGGGCAAACTTTGGCCATCCAGCTGTTAAGGAACTACAAGTCCCACAATGCATTTGCCTTTATGAGTCATGACTGTGGCTGTCAGACTCCTGCAGTGCATTGTGGGCCTTGTAGTTCCTTAACAGCTGGAGGGCCAAGTTTGCCCATGCCTGTAATAGACCCTCCTTACATCTTTTGCCTTAATGGTGCGTAGAGCTACATGGGGGTTGATTTACTAAGACAAATAGCGTGCCTTATTAGAGTTAACATGTCTTATTAGATTTAGCACGCCTTATCAGAGTTAACATGCCTTGTCAGAGTTAGCACACCTTATCATAGTTAATACGTTTTATCAGAGTTAACATGCCTTATCAGAGTAGCATAGCAAGCGTTACTAACTTATTCTTGCTAATTGGCAATGACGAGAGCTCCACTCGTCCTGCCCTGAGCCCCTGCGAGTCCAATCACTTTAAAGAGACTCCGTAACAAAAAATGCATCCTGTTTTTTATCATCCTACATGTTCCAAAAGCTATTCTAATGTGTTCTGGCTTACTGCAGCACTTTCTACTATGACAGTCTCTGTAATAAATCAATGTATCTTTTCCCTGTCAGACTTGTCGGCCTGTGTCTGGAAGGCTGCCAAGTTCTTCAGTGTTGTGGTTCTGCTATGAACTCACCCTTTCTGGCCCCTCTATGCACACTGCCTGTGTGTTATTTAGATACGAGAGAAGAGAGAAGCTGCTCTAATCAGCTGGATAAATCGTCCTCTGAGCTGGCTGGGCTTTCACATACTGAGGAATTACAAACAAGGGCAAAGCTGTTTGCAAGAAGAAAAGAGCAGCCTGAAACTTCAGTGCATGGGGGAAAGAAACACACAAATGATCTCTTGAGATTCAAAAGGAATGCTGTATACAGCCTGCTTATGTATGGATGTATTTTCTATGTGTGGACATACTGTACATCAACCTACTTCCTGTTTTGGTGGCCATTTTGTTTGTTTACAAACAAACTTTTTAAAACTATTTTTAACCACTTTTAATGCGGCGAGGAGCGGCGAAATTGTGACAGAGGGTAATAGGAGATGTCCCCTAACGCACTGGTATGTTTACTTTTTAGCGATTTTAACAATACAGATTCTCTTTAAAGGACATAATCCCTGCACTTTGATTGGCCCAATAGGCTGCCTGTCACTTGACAGGAAACTTGACAGGCAGCCTATTGGGCCAATCAAAATGTGAGGATAATGTCCTTGAAAGTGATTGGACCCGCAGGGGCTCAGAGCAGGACGAGTGGAGCGCTCGTCATTGCCAATTAGCAGGCATAAGTTTGTAGCGCTCGCTATGCTACTCTGATAAGACATGTTGACACTGATAAGATGTGTTAACTCTGATAAGGCATGCTGTTTGCATGCCCAGCAACTCCTACCGCATGCAGCGGGATTACACATCAGACAGAATGGTCGCACAGGCACAGCGCTGGACTCCAGAAGGGAGGTTATAGCACAGCTTCTGCTGCACTATACTCTGCCTTTACACACTGGACTGGGAGGTGCAGGAGAGGGACGGGAACAGATAGTGAGACAAGGAGACATACCGAGGCAAAAAGGAGGACAGAAAGAGCCACAGGGGGACAAAAGAAGGCACAGGGGAACAGAGGGACACAAAAGGGGCAGAGGTGGCGCTGGGGACTGAAGAGGGCACAAGGGGACAGAAATAGGCACAAAGGGGGACAGAAGGAGGCACAAACACCCATGGGGGCATGGGTTCATGCAGGAGTCATGGCTTAGTTTGGGGACTTAATCAGGAGCATTGCACCCCCAAGGCCCAATGGCACTCTAAGCAGTGGCCTGGAATGCCTATGCCTAAAAACACCCCTGATACCATAGAGATCTTCACATTATTCAACAGACAGTGACATCTTGTGGTTGCTTTACTAAACTGCACTTCAAAGTAATTCTGTCGATATTGCCAACAGGCCCAAACCCCAGCACAACAAGGCCAGTACTAACCACTGTCAATCATACAAACCTCATTCGTAATGCAGAGCTCGATGTGGCAGGAATGCGGTACACAGCCTCATCAAAAGCACTTCCTAAGACACAGGAGGATGCTTGTGCCGCACTTCATATATCTAATCACACAGCAAGCAGAGTCAGATGGAGCAGTCATGGGAAATATTTCATTTAGATACTTAGATGTAATCTATTTCAATTCACAGCAGATCATTAACATAGACCCGGCCAGCCGCAGAGACCCCGGGTGACTCGACTCGATAACATTCTAATCGGAACTGTTTGAGCTCAAAGAATAACCTACTCGATAGCGAGCGCTCGGCCCCATTCTCTGCCTCCTGAAATTGTCATGTTAAGAGCTTTTTCTATTATAAGAAACATCAATTTCACACCTCGCGCCATTCCATTCAAAGCAGCACGGCAAACACAAAGAAGAACAAATAATAATAATAATTTGGTTTGTCAAACCGCCCTGCGGAGCTAAGTAGCGAATTCTGCCATTTTTTTCCTGTTTTGCGTTGTATTTTTTTCACCTTTTGTTTTAGTGATTAATGTCGGCGGAAGTGCCAAGAAATTAGTACAATGGCATAAATGACGTAGAGCGGGATAAAACGCGGATTTCACGGGTCACTTACAGACAGGTGGGGCGGATGACATGCGGCGAAGCTAACTACGCCTATCTTCGTACAGATCCGCGACCGCCGGTTATATAAATAGCTGGCATCATGGGTAATTTAAAAGTGTGATTGTTTCACAATCAGTTCAAAGAAGATCTACTGACTATAATGTAATGCATGAAATAAAATGGCTTATTTTTTACAGTAAGCATAGAGTTTCCCGGTTGTACAATCTTTCCTCATCCTGATTCACATACATTAAAGAGACACTGAAAAAAAAATTATGATATAATGAATTGGTTGTGTAGTACGGATAATTACAAGAACAAAGAAAATACTCTCATATTTTTATATTCAGTTATATTGATTTTTCTTTTTATAACATTCCATCATTCTCTATTATTTGCAGTTTACACACTACTCAGCATTCTAAATGATTTTACAGAGCAGGCCAGTGAACTTTTGACCTGTCATCTGGAAAGAAAAATAAAATACAGTGACTGACAGTTGAGATAACAAGCTTCAGAAGACAGAGCTCTCTGTGACTTTGAAAGTCGTGGAGCTCAATGGCTCTTTTGCATAGAAAACAACTGGAGTTTCTTAACTCTTCCTGTACTGGAAACAATATTACTCATATCTCTGCTGCTAAAGTTTTATTTCTTACCTGTACTACACATACAAATCAATATATCATCATTTTTTTTCGCTTCAGTGTCTCTTTAGAGGGACCCTGAGCAGTGCGTGAAAAAGGAAATCTGGACTTACCTGGGTCAGGGTAAGGGTCACGTGACTATACACTTCCTCCTTCAACCCAGAAGGAGGAAGTGTTTGTACTCACGTGACCGCCGCATGGACCGCATCGTGGGAGGTGCCGAGGGACAGAGTGGAGAAGACATCAGAGAGGTAAGACTGACCCCCTCCCGCCCGCCCAGCCCGCACAGCTGATTGTAATTAGCAGGGGGAAATCTGGATAGCAACTATCCGGGTTTCACCCGAATACGGATTTGAGCATCCCTGACCTGGGGCTTCCTCCAGCCCTCCATACCCCGCGAGATCCCCCGGCATCCACTTGCTCCCATCCGTGGTCCTGCTGCCGACTTTACAGGAACCAGCGTGATGACGCACATGGGGCAGTCACTGGATTTCCGGTGCCGCCGGCAGGACCACAGAAGTGAGCAAGAAGATTCCAGGAGGACCTCGCTACGGGGGGCTGGAGGAAGACCCAGGTAAGTCCAGATTTCCTTTTTTTTCTCACTGCTTAGAGTCCCTTTAATCAATGGAAGATCTCACAAACAGTAATGCTTGCAAATTTTCACCAAAGTCATTTTCACATCGAAAATGCTAACTTCGATTTTGAGAAAATATTTGTGAAAATACATTGTATTTTCGCAATATGTTCAAAGAACAAAAAGTTTTCTTTCTGATGCAAGAACTCATTGAAAACATGAAAAATCATCAATTTTACAGTGAAAATTCGCGAAAATCGCTTACTTTACTTTAGTGCAAATAATTTTCATGAATATGACTGTGAAAATAATATTGTCATTTTAGCTCATCACTGCTTACAAAGTAGACAAAGTGGGCTTATTAATTTTGTAAAAGAGATGACTTAAGGTAGCCATACATGTAGATTCGACCAAGAGACAAATCGCTCTCTGATTAAATCTGATCAGAGAGCTGCCGGCTGCCAGTACACCACAGGCCGATTCCCCATCGATTTCAGCATGAAATCTCTCTGGAATCGGCCTTGTGATGCCGCATACGTCTAACGTCTCCTCCTCCCTAATGGAAATGTGCCCCTGTGCATTTAAATGCTTTACCTGTCCTCTGTCACCCACAGCGGTGCCCATCCATCTTCTGCATCGAACACACGTCCCGCGTGCTAGCAGGAAGGAGATAGCACCTATAGTACTATATTCCAGTAGCCACGTGGGGCTGTAATGTAGAAGAGGAAGTTGGGTGGGCAAGACGGCAAGCAAAAGCGGACAAGTAAAGCATGTCATTACACAGACCCAGGGGGGGGGGGGGGGGGGGCACATTTACATTTTGGGCACAGTGATAGGGATTGTCGCTTGTTCCAATGTCACATGCTGCTACCACCCCACACCCGTTCGACCACATTAGCCCGAGATTTCCCAGCATGTCCATTTGATACATTCAACCAATTTTGGGCAAAAATAGTCTGAATCGACAATCGGGCATGCTTGTGGTCGGTGTGGATTTGCATTCGGTTCGATAATAATTATCAATCTTGATGATCGATTGGCCACCAAATCGCTGTATGGCCACCTTTAGGGATGCCCTCATTAAATACAGAATAAATACATGCAAAGGCTGCATAAAGGCTTAGCAATGAGCTTTTTCTCCCTAGGTCTGTCCAGAGAGGGCATTGGGCATTTATACAATCAAATGTCTCCTGCATTTCTTCCCAGGAGGACATTTTTTTGTATCTATAAATATAATTGTCTTTGGCTCTTAGCAATCATAAAAGTACCAGAAAGTAGGTAAAAAATTAATATCAACATCATTTTGAGTAATTCTTTACTACTTGGTGGGGGCTTTAAAGAAATGTTATTGATAAGATTTGAAAAAATGTCCTTGGAGAAACTTTGGAAGTTAATAAGTTATGGGCCATGAACTGCATATGGAGGAAAGGAGATTCTACAATTTTTCCTCATCTGCAATGGATTGATACTCGAGGCTGAAATTGAGGGTTTGCTTCAAAAAAATTATTTTATTAAATATCCCTTCTTGGTCTTTACTCAATGAGTTTTTCTCCTGGTTTTTTTTTTTTTGTGTTCACACCCCTTACCAACCTTAGCAAGCAAGAAAACACCCAAAGTAAGTTTGACATTACTTTTTCTTACCTAACATTTTTTTTAGTATTTCTTCACTTGTTAGGTGCTAAGATGTTATTTTGTAGATAAGATTAAAAATGATCTCCTGGTAGAAAACTCGTGAGAAAAAATAATTGAATAAGGTGCCCTTATCTGTTTATCTCATTATTTCCACTTATTTGTCTTTTTCCTTATCTTCTTATAGTATTTGCTTATGATCTTACCTTTATTACTTTCAGCAGGAGATCTATAAAAATCTATGGAACTGCTAGAATGGCAGGTGGCCCCTTTGTTCCCTTCAGATAGCTCTTCTTCCCTTCCCAAATGGAGCTATAAATGTGCATACAACTTTGACTTATGTCACCCGTTGGGTATCGGGAACTGATCCCTTTGGGTGACATTGCTTAGCCAGCCTGTACAGTCTCGTCAGCTCTGTTGTTTACAACATGTTCTGCTGCTATGCCGGGGGGGAGGGGGGGGAGGGCGGCGTAGGGACGATGGACATCACATGTATGTGATGTCACGTGGCGGGCGTTAGAGTGGCGTGCTCAAAGGAGTTGGCTGTCGGTAAAGTCGATCCGCTGGATGGATCGTTTGTGGAGCGGCGGTCGGTGGCTACTGTTTCATAGTTACATGGTTACATAGTTATTTGGGTTGAAAAAAGACATACGTCTATCGAGTTCAACCAGTATAAAGTACAACACCAGCCTGCTCCCTCACATATCCCTGTTGATCCAGAGGAAGGCGAAAAACCCTTACAAGGCATGGTCCAATTAGCCCCAAAAGGGAAAAAAAATCCTTCCCGACTCCAGATGGCAATCAGATAAAATCCCTGGATCAACATCACTGTGCATTACCTAGTAATTGTAGCCATGGATGTCTTTCAACGCAAGGAAAGCATATAAGCCCCCTTTAAATGCAGGGGTAGAGTTTGCCATAACGACTTCCTGTGGCAATCCATTCCACATCTTAATCACTCTTACTGTAAAGAACCCTTTCCTAAATAAATGGCTAAAACGTTTTTCCTCCATGCACAGATCATGTGGGACAAAAAGCTCATCCACCAAGCTTTTATATTGCCCTCTGATGTATTTATACATGTTAATTAGATCCCCTCTAAGGCGTCTTTTCTCTAGACTAAATAAACCCATTTCATCTAACCTTTCTTGGTAATTGAGAGACCTTCACACTTGATTATCAGCTGAGGTGGTCGTTATTGCCTGACTCGGACGATTTTAGCCTTATCACTGGCTGATGGACCCCCCAAGTCTCTCCAGCTTTTTGCTCCTGTAGAGTACTTGTGGCATCGGAGAGCACTCACCTGTCCGGTCGGTGAGATAACTTTTTGTAAACCAACCCCCATGCAATATATTTTTGCAATTTACAAAAAAAAGTTTAAATTTCTTATCTCCCCCTCTCTTTTTTTTAGTCAGTCTTCCAGAATCCATCCTCGTCCTTCATGTGTATTTTTATAATCTACCTTCCTCTCGGTAATTGCTCCGTCTCCCTGCCGCAGAGCTGGAAATTACGAATAACACAAATCTAATTCCTTTCTATGTTTTCAATTAATCCTCCAACCCATAAAATGCATCTCGACGTGAGGCTGCTGACTCTTAATGATCATTGTATATTCATTAGCCGGTCCCTTTATATAAAACACAGCGCAACACGGACAAGGGCATTTATTAAAAAAAAATGAAAATCATTTATTTGCTCTACAAGGTTTTACGAGGCCCCGAGTCTACCATATCATAAAGCTCTTCCCAGCTTTGTAGATAATTACATTTCCAAAAGCTGAAATTTGCCATCTGTTTCAGACGGCTCCTTGTTGGACTCTCTGCAATCTACCGTCTTCTTACGAAAGGGATGGTTTAAAATAACTTGCAGAACTTATCCATCCCTTAAAGTTACCCCGATATGGAGGTGAAACTGGCTGAACTACCACCAGTCCCATGTGTGTGTGTGTGTGTGTGTGTGTGTGGGGGGGGGGGGGGGGGGCCCGGTCGATGAACTTCTACAAACTCCAGGAACCGGGGAAAGGAAATGACAGAGGACAACTAGACAACTAGAGGACCAATTCAGTAGTATAAATACGGAAGGTAGAAAAACAGCATTGGCACTGCAGTGCCTGGAGGAAGATATGGGAGGACTGGGCTAACACACATCCACACCAGTACGTGGCCTATGCATGCTCAGACCATATAGATGGATAATCCAATGCATAGAAAAAGAAACAATGAGGTCGGCACTTGCCTCCGCAGAAGCGCTAGACAGCGCGAAACGGTCATCAGGCAACTTTATGCCCTGCACCCACCATCACCATTCCTGGCATCATCCCTGGACTGGTATGTGCACCATTTCATCCAGCACTTCATATGCACAAGATGTATGCCTTTTGATGCAATCTGGTGTTGTTAAATAACCATTTTTTGGCAGTGCCGACCCTCATTGTTTATTTTCCTATGCATTCCAATACAGTAGTAGTCAGAGCCGATCCTAGACTATTTTCAGCCTGAGGCAAACTTGTGAGGATGCGCCCCCAGATTTGGAATGATCGCACGGCACTCGACAACGTACTCTGCTTCATTTAATGTTCTCACATGACATGCTGCAGCTCAACACAACAGCACACTGACTGGCTGTGAGTCTGTGACAAACATACTGCTCACCCTCAGCCAGCCGTCCTCCATTCCTCATGATTCCGGATAGCAGTGCCACCTCCTCCCTTCTGCTGTGCAAGTCAAATGAAACACTACTGCTCTCCTGCCTCCCCACTCCTCACTCACTGTCAGACTCCCTTCACACAGCACAACAAGCTGCTTTTCCCCAATGATGCTCTCCTGCCTCCCCCTCCTCACTCACTGTCAGACTCCTCACACAGCACAACAAGCTGCTTTTCCCCAATGATGCTCTCCTGCCTCCCCCTCCTCACTCACTGTCAGACTCCTCACACAGCACAACAAGCTGCTTTTCCCCAATGATGCTCTCCTGCCTCCCCCTCCTCACTCACTGTCAGACTCCTCACACAGCACAACAAGCTGCTTTTCCCCAATGCTGCTCTCCTGCCTCCCCCTCCTCACTCACTGTCAGACTCCTCACACAGCACAACAAGCTGCTTTTCCCCAATGCTGCTCTCCTGCCTCCCCCCTCCTCACTCACTGTCAGACTCCTCACACAGCACAACAAGCTGCTTTTCCCCAATGCTGCTCTCCTGCCTCCCCCCTCCTCACTCACTTTCATACTCCTCACACAGCACAACAAGCTGCTTCTCCCCAATGCCTCCCCCCTCCTCACTCACTTTCATACTCCTCACACAGCACAACAAGCTGCTTTTCCCCAATGCTGCTCTCCTGCCTCCCCCCTCCTCACTCACTTTCATACTCCTCACACAGCACAACAAGCTGCTTCTCCCCAATGCTGCTCTCCTGCCTCTCCCCTCCTCACTCACTGTCAGACTCCTCACACAGCACAACAAGCTGCTTTTCCCCAATGGTGCGCTCCTGCCTCTCCCCTCCTCACTCACTGTCAGACTCCTCAAATAGCACAACTAGCTGTTTTTCCCCAATGATGCTCTCCTGCCTCCCCCCTCCTCACTCACTGTCAGACTCCTCACACAGCACAACAAGCTACTTTTCCCCAATGATGACATACTGCCTCCCCCCTCCTCACTCACTGTCAGACTCCTTACACAGCACAACAAGCTGCTTTTCCCCAATGATGCTCTACTGCCTCCCCCCTCCTCACTCACTGTCAGACTCCTCACACAGCACAACAAGATGCTTCTCCCCAATGCTGCTCTCCTGCCTCCCCCCTCCTCACTCACTGTCAGACTCCTCACACAGCACAACAAGCTGCTTTTCCCCAATGCTGCTCTCCTGCCTCCCCCTCTTCACTCACTGTCACACTCCTCACACAGCACAACAAGCTGCTTTTCCCCAATGCTGCTCTCATGCCTTCTCCTCCTCACTCACTGTCAGACTCCTCACACAGCACAACAAGCTGCTTTTCCCCAATGCTGCTCTCCTGCCTCCCACCTCCTCACTTACTGTCAGACTCCTCACACAGCACAACAAGCTACTTTTCCCCAATGATGCTCTCCTGCCTCCCCCTCCTCACTCACTGTCAGAATCCGCACACAGCACAACTAGCTGCTTTTCCCCAATGCTGCTCTCCTGCCTCCCCCTCCTCACTCACTGTCAGAATCCTCACACAGCACAACAAGCTGCTTTTCCCCAATGCTGCTCTCCTGCCTCCACCTCCTCACTCACTGTCAGAATCCTCACGCAACACAACAAGCTGCTTTTCCCCAATGATGACCTCTTCACCTCGCTCTCCTCTTGCTTGTCCTCCTACTCTGACTGCATGCTGTAAGTGTAAACACACTAAAAACATGCTGCCCCTGTAATCTCTGTGCCTGATGCAAATGTTTCACCTTGCTTCACGAGAGAACCGGCCCCAGTAGTAGTATTTAAAACAAATGGAAATTAGAGCTAGTAGATTCCTGCTTACAAAACTGGGTGGATAAGAGGCAACCACAGTAACCAGCAGGTGGATGTTGTCCGTCACTCTCCAATAAAAGGGGACCACTGGACTAATGTCCTGGGCCAGATTTCTGAAAAGGCCACCAAGGCCCGGGCATTGGGCGGCAGTTGGTGAAGGGGCGGCTGGACATGGACTAGGAATTGCTGCATATGAAAGAAGAGGCTGCAAATTAGAATATAGAAGGAACAATATATGGACATAGGGAGCTTCTGCTCAAGGGATCTGTATATAACTGAAGGGTCTGCTGTACATGAAGGATAGACATAGAGAAGGGGGCTGCACAAGGAATAGGAGTGATTGGTGCACATGGAAGGGGAGCTGCAAGAAGGTTGGCCTGAGAGCAGAAAAACTATAAATATGGCCCTGCTCGTGTCACAGGGGTGGGGTGGTCCTGCCTACTGGGATGGGTAGGAGGCGGTGACCCAACAGGAAGCGGCAGCGAGCGGCAAGTTCCCGCACATACACAGAAGCGTATCTATTACGGCCCTGACAGCGGGACCCAGGTGAAGACCGGAGCTACATCGAGGGCCACACAGACTTTTAGGGGCTGGAACAAACCGCAGGTAAGTAATGCTGTATATAGTTTCTTTATGCCAGGTGTGCTTTAAGCAAGTCTGTTTAAGCTGTCTTGCACCTTTTCCTCTCTTTATAAACAGGTTACAGTCATGGTGGAGTTTTTCATGACACCAGGGGTGTAACAATAGACCCTGCAAGGGATGCAGCCGCAGAGGGCCCCAGAAGCCACAGTGGGCCACGTCCTGAGAGACTGACAACTAAGGAAAAGGAAAGAAAAAAATGTCTGCTCTCTGCACAATTGTTCTAATGGCTGCATCTGCTCAGCTACTGATAAGGAATCATACAAAGTTTTGTAGACAAAGATTTGTAGACAGTCCCTATATATATAGTGTGCAGGGGGCCCCATTCAAAGTTTGCAGGGGCGGGCAGGGATTTCTAGTTACGCCGCTGCATGGCACACACCTGTGAACTGCATGCAAAGAAAACACAGCGCAGTTCTCATATAAGTCCACCGTCATACTCTTCTGTCAACTTTCCTGCATATCCAATACAGGATCAGGAATATTTTCTTTTCTTTATGTAACAGAATAGCCTTGTCGAGACTCCATGGCTTTGTATGTATAATTTGCAGATAAATGCGCCTCATGAGCCTTTGATCGTATTTAGACACAGGTACTCCTGTTGGCCTGCTGGTAGATTGAGCCAACGGATGCGCTTTTTCTCGCCCGCCGCAGTTTGTCACCGGCTCGCGGTCCTCATTCTCCAGTCTCAGCGAGAGGCAGTCGAAGACGTCTGCCAACAGAGTTCATAATTCACTCCAGAAGAGACATGACAACTATTTACACTCCAGGAATTTTAAGACAGTTATTGAAATTATTGATTTTCATGCAAATCGCGGCTGCGGTGGAATGGCGCGGGCCTTACAGATGTAGACATCAGATAAGCCGTATCGACTGAAGAGCGTCCGCGTCCATACAGATGGAGATCCGTGATGGGGGCGACTCGAAGATCCCGTCACTCAGCTTCATTATGTGAAATTGTAAACGCCAGAGTTAGAAAAACACACAACTTTTATTTTTGTTTTCGGTTGACAAGTTCAGATTGTATGTCTATACTTGTCACAGAAAAATGAATAAACAAAACGCTGAAAAGAATATTTGTGGAATGTTAGTTTTATGCTTAAAAAATGTCAAGGCAATTCTATATTGGGGGCGTGGAACCAGGCATAGATTTCTCTGGATCAGTAAGACTTCTCAAGAGCTGTCCCCACTCTCTGAATCTTCCGTCCACCATCCATCAAGCTTCCATCCTTCAACACTTTTAAACAAGCCCTCAAAACGCACTTCTTCAATATCGTCTACCCTCCATGCATCAATGCCATACCTCCCTCTGCTGAGCAGGGGCGTAGCAATAGGGGTTGCAGAGGTTGCGACCACATTGGGGCCCTTGGGCCAGAGGGGCCCCGAAGGGCCCTTCCTCAACTACAGTATTACCTCTCTATTGGTCCTGTGCTCATAATAATCACTTCTATAGATACATTGAATAGTGGTAATCATTAACACACTGTTCCCCATTCCCTTCTTTCACCCCTGACACTGTAGCTGCCATTGGCAGGGATTGTTATGTATAGAGTGCTTGGGGGTAATCAGTAACAAGCTACTCCCCATCCCCTTCTTGCTCCTCTGACACTGTAGCTGCCATTGGCAGGGATTGCTATGTATAGAGTGCTTGGGGGTAATCAGTAACAAGCTACTCCCCATCCCCTTCTTGCACCTCTGACACTGTAGTTGCCATTGGCAGGGATTGCTATGTATAGAGTGCTTGGGGGTAATCAGTAACAAGCTGTTCTCCATCCCCTTCTTGCACCTCTGACACTGTAGTTGCCATTGGCAGGGATTGCTATGTATAGAGTGCTTGGGGGTAATCAATAACAAGCTGCTCCCCATCCCCTTCTTACACCTCTGACACTGTAGTTACCATTGGCAGGGATTGCTATGTATAGAGTGCTTGGGGGTAATCAGTAACAAGCTGTTCTCCATCCCCTTCTTGCACCTCTGACACTGTAGTTGCCATTGGCAGGGATTGCTATGTATAGAGTGCTTGGGGGGTAATCAGTAACAAGCTGCTCCCCATCCCCTCCTTGCACCTCTGACACTGTAGTTACCATTGGCAGGGATTGCTATGTATAGAGTGCTTGGGGGTAATCAGTAACAAGCTGTTCTCCATCCCCTTCTTGCACCTCTGACACTGTAGTTGCCATTGGCAGGGATTGCTATGTATAGAGTGCTTGGGGGTAATCAGTAACAAGCTACTCCCCATCCCCTTCTTGTACCTCTGACACTGTAGTTGCCATTGGCAGGGATTGCTATGTATAGAGTGCTTGGGGGTAATCAGTAACAAGCTGTTCTCCATCCCCTTCTTGCACCTCTGACACTGTAGCTGCCATTGGCAGGGATTGCTATGTATAGAGTGCTTGGGGGGTAATCAGTAACAAGCTGCTCCCCATCCCCTCCTTGCACCTCTGACACTGTAGTTACCATTGGCAGGGATTGCTATGTATAGAGTGCTTGGGGGTAATCAGTAACAAGCTGTTCTCCATCCCCTTCTTGCACCTCTGACACTGTAGTTGCCATTGGCAGGGATTGCTATGTATAGAGTGCTTGGGGGTAATCAGTAACAAGCTGCTCCCCATCCCCTTCTTGCTCCTCTAACACTGTAGTTGCCATTGGCAGGGATTGCTATGTATAGAGTGCTTGGGGGTAATCAGTAACAAGCTGCTCCCCATCCCCTTCTTTCACCCCTGACACTGTAGCTGCCATTGGCAGGTTTTGGTGCGCCGTATCAATTGTTATGTATAGAGTGCTTGGGGGGCCCCATTGTAAAACTTGCATCGGGGCCCACAGCTCCTTAGCTACGCCACTTCTGCTGAGCGCCTATTATGCAACCTGTACCTAGTGTGTCCCAACCACATACATATAATTAAGGCACTGGGAAATTTGGGCGTAGGGTAAAGCCAAAAAAGTCTCACCCTGCTCCTGCAAAAGTCCCATTGGTGTTAATTACTATTCCCCCTCCAGCCCGCCATGAACTCTTCCAGAAATAGAAATAGGCCACTGCAGCTTTAAGACCTCGCTGCAGGGCCGCACATGTCAGCACATAAGTGATCCCCCCCCCCCTTTTCTCCTCACCAACAGAACTCTCTGTTGGTGGGGTCTGATCGCTCTCCCAATGTTTATTTATTTTTTATCAATATTTATTTTGATTAATTTTTAAATAAAATTACCTATTTTTTATTTACTTTCTATACCCCCCTTCCTCCCTCCCCCCGCCAGCCAATCACTGTGATCGGCTGTCATAGGCTTCAGCCTATGACAGCCGATCACCCCTGAGCCTCTGGAGGGGACGGCTGTCCCCAGTACTATGCTGCCTTAGATCGCAGCACTGTACGGGGTAATTAGATCACCGCTCGGAGACTGAAGGCGGGGCAGATCTCCACCTACCAAGCAGAGACGCGATCTCCTGCAAAACAGGCCCGCAGGACCTTACGCTGATCAGCGTTAGGCGGTCCTGGCTGGGGCTGCTGCAGCGGCCACGCCCGTTGGTGTGACGCGGTCGGCAAGCAGTTAACAATCTAAAGGACAGTAGGGGCAGTAGGGACCTGTTCAGACAAAAACAGAGCTGGAAATTTGGGCCCAGGCAGCGCCGCCATAGGCTGTGATGGGAATTACGACTATACTGGCGCTCAGTCAGTAATTTGAGCGCCGTCGAAACAGGGAGCCCAAATTATTGACTGAGGGCTGGTATAGCAATTGACGATTTTGACAACTGACATTTTTTGGCTGAGCTCTGACGATGGGAAAGGTCACTTTCAGCACTGCTGAGTGGGAACAGAAAAATTGACAAACTTCTGAATTCCTCCGTCATTAACTCGTGTAAGACTCTATTAGAGAGGAATAAAAATTGCCAAAACGCCTAAAAATTCCCGGGAGGTCTCTGCTATGTTAAATGACCAAATCCGTAATGCAAGGTAATTTCTCAGAGGAGTTTAAATACAGATGAGAAATTAAACAGGTATTATTATGCTTCCCTTCACAAATTAACCGGGAATCAAATGAAATTTCCGAGATGTAAATCGCAGAGTGCAGGCAGAGCAGCTCATGCAAAACAAATGAAATCTTTCGGCCCACGTTCCTAATTACGGCTGGGAGATTGCTCTGTCTGCACGGTTCAGATCCGGAGGTGATTGACTCCAGAACTCAACGGGCCGATGATCATCACCGTGTGCCATGTCACCGGAGGAAGGTGACATCTGGGTGTCATCGATCAGTTTAGTGTAACAAGGCCTAGTAACCTCCATCCACCCTCCGATGTGCTCAGTCACCGGGGACGGCTTCTAAAGATTGCCAAAAATAATGACTTCTCATTTCCCCAGAAGCCTCTTTTACTCATCTTTTTTATTTTATTTTATATGTATATATTTTTTTATATTCACTTTGAAGTGTAGACTCTCACCACTATCCCATAGTTCCCGACTGCCTCTCTTTCGGAGGGACAGTCCCTCCTTGGGAACCCAGTCCCCCTGTCCCTCTTTCTGCCTCATTTGTCCCTTTTTCAGGACTCATGTACATATTTGTGCGCGATCCACTGCAATCTCCACCCCCAGGACTTCTCATCAATTGGCGTTGAGTGGTCCTGGGGCTACCGCCGAATTCATGCCAATTGGTTTCCCCATAAAAATTGGCCCATGACTACGATGGACATATGCTTATGGTAAGGATTTGTTTGTGAGCCCCTAGATCATATATATGAAACTCTGTCCCGTGGGCCAAATCTGGCCCTCAAAGTCCCTAAATTTGCCCCCCAAGTGGTTTTCCCACTTTGCAATATGTTTGGCCAACTCTAGACCACCATGGAAGGTATACTGGAGGTGAAGCCCTAGAACACCAGGAAAGCCATATGGGTGTAGTAGGGGGAGAGTACTAAACACCAGGGAACTGTATGGCAGTTGGGGAAACTAGACACCAGGGAACTGTATAGGAAAGGGAGGAGAGCCGCTAGACACCAGGGAACTGTATAGGCGAGGGAGGAGAGAACCACTAGACACCAGGGAACTGCATAGGGGAGGGAGGAGGGCCCCTAGACACCAGGGAACTGTATAGGGGAGGGAGGAGAGGACCACTAGACACCAGGGAACTACATAGGGGAGGGAGGAGAGGACCACTAAATGCTAGGAAACTGTATAGGGGAGAGAGGAGAACCACTAGACACTAGACAACTGTACAGGGGTTGGAGGGGGGCCATTAGACACTAGGGAACTTTATAAGGGAGAGAGGTGGCCAGTAGACATTGAGGTTGGCCTGTGACTAGGTCCTATTGTTCAGTTGTGTCCCACTTTGTATTTGAGTTTGACACCCTTCCCTAGATAGTGAGGGACAGCTAGTGACAAAAACTATATACTCTGTACAGTGCTGCAGAATGTTAGTGCTATATACATTCTAAATAATAATACATTCCAGAGAGCACTCCCCTTCCCCCCAGTTTAGTCCCCCCACAAAACTCACCTTCCCGGGATCTAGATCAGCACTGCATTTCCTCCTCCAGGGGGTGCTGAACAGTGTCTGACTGGCTGTGAGTCTGCTCACCCTCAGCCACTACATCCCTCCTCAGTCATGACAGCAGTGCCACTTCCTCCCTTCTGCTGTGCAAGTCAAGTGAAACACTGCTGCTCTCCTGTCCCCCCCCCCCTCCTCACTCACTGTCAGACTCCTCACACAGCACAACAAGCTGCTTTTCCCCAATGATGCTCTCCTGCCTCCCCTTCCTCACTCACTGTCAGACTCCTCACACAGCACAACAAGCTGCTTTTCCCCAATGATGCTCTCCTGCCTCCCCTTCCTCACTCACTGTCAGACTCCTCACACAGCACAACAAGCTGCTTTTCCCCAATGATGCTCTCCTGCCTTCCCCCTCCTCACTCACTGTCAGACTCCTCACACAGCACAACAAGCTGCTTTTCCCCAATGCTGCTCCGCTGCACTATCTGCAATAACCCGACTGACCCAGGCTTGGGACTAGCATGTTTTTATCACCCTGAGCCTTGGTCAAGAATACCGATAGGAAGGTTAAAAATATTCATCATTAGTTCATTTGTATATATTTCAGGTATTTTAACAAGCTGCATTACAACTGACCATGTGAAGCTGTGATGAGACATAGAGGCATACAGACAAGCTAGGCATTTTTGCTGTTGAACTGACCTGAAGAAGAGGGCAAAGACCCATGAAACGCATTGTCTTATATGTGTGCCGAATAAAATGTTGTTTCTACTCATACTGGTCTTTTTGTCTTCTGAAGAGGTAAACATTGCCTCTCATTTTACTATTTGTGGTATCTGTAGGTATTGTTCACTTTATTGGGTAGCTTTCACTGAAGGTAACATCTCATTATTTATTTATTTATTTTTATCACCATATGCTTACAGGTTAAATTTACTGGCGTTTTATAGGCAGTGAGGAGCCAGCGGTGGATGCCGGAGGCTAATGTCCGTGTGGAAGAACCGTAAAACAACCACATGGCAACCAGCTGCTGCCACCTGTTCAGCTTCTATAAAACTGAAGGAAAAACTCCGCAGCAATAAATTCATGAAAAGTTTTTGTGAAGTTATTTGGATTAAGAATTTCCTGATACTGAATTGTGATCATTAATGAAAATAGGATTAACTGTAAAAAAAATATATAGAAATACAGCATTCAACACGTTTAAAGGACACCTGAAGTTAGAGAGATATGGAGGCTGCCATATTTATTTCCTATTAAACAATACCAGTTACCTGGCTGTGCTGCTAATGATTCATGCATCAGTAGTGCCTGTCTGATAGGGATGGTCAAAAAATTCCAAAAGCATGGCGATTTCAGAGTTTCGGAACTGAGATTGGCTTTCCGCATCTGTTGAAATGCTACATTAAAGGAATACTATCGATACCCAAGTGTTCTAAAATGACAATGTGCAAATAATGTCTAAGTAGCTGTGTAAACATTTTCCTACTTTTCATGTTAAATATCAGAGGCAAAAGTTGTAATTTATTGAGGGTAGGATTTAGCTATATTGGGACAAATCAATTGAAGAAGGGGTGTCTGCTTCAATGCACAGCCAGAGTTGCATATCAGACTACAGAAAGCAAATATCAAACATAGTGATGCTCAAATACCCCTTTTTAAAATTCGAGTTTGGTCGAATTCGAATAGTAAATTATTCGAGGTCAGTCGAATATTCGAGTCGAATAATTTTTACTATTCGATTCGACCTCGGACTTCGAGCTCACTATTCGAGTCGGTATTCGAGCTAACTATTCGAGCTGACTATTCGAATTGGCCTTAAATAGCTTCCAACACTTGTTTTGAGGGTGAATGATGCAAGAAACCTCTTTTTTTCCAAGTAACAACAGCAAGTGATTATGTGGGGATGTTCCTTTAAAAAAAAATGTGGAAAGAGAAGTTGTGTCCTTAATTTTGTTCAGTAGTGTTACTGTATATACTTGTTCTTCTTCTTCTTTATCTTTCTTCTTCTTCTTCTCGATCTTCTTCTTCTATATCTTCTTCTTCTTCTTCTTCTATATCTTCTTCTTCTTCTTCTTCTTCTTCTTCTTCTTCTTCTTCTTCTTCTTCTTCTTCTTCTTCTTCTTCTTCTTCTTCTTCTTCTTCTTCTTCTTCTTCTTCTTCTTCTTCTTCTTCTTCTTCTTCTTCTTCTTCTTCTTCTTCTTCTTCATCTTCTTCTTCTTCTTCTTCTTCATCTTCTTCATCTTCTTCATCATCTTCTTCATCTTCTTCTTCTTCATCTTCTTCTTCTTCTTCATCTTCTTCTTCTTCATCTTCTTCATCTTCTTCTTCTTTTTCATCTTCTTCTTCATCATCTTCTTCTTCATCTTCTTCTTCTTCTTCATCTTCATCTTCTCCTTCCTTTTCAATATCGTCTTCTTCTTCTTCACGTATTTCTCTTTTCAATTTTTTTTTTAAAGAAATGCAGCTATTTTTGAGCGTAACAAATAGCTGGTGGGCGCATGCATGTTGGAAGCGCCATTGTATGTGCTCCCTGGCAGTGGAAACACAAAGACAGCAGGAGGTAAATTCAGCAGCAGGAGGAGGAGGATGAGTGTGTGGCAGCAGGCAGTCAATGAGGCAGGCAGCTCGCCGTGACATAATAGCCCTGGTACCTAGCGGTGATACCAGGGCTGTAAATAAACACAACAGGAGGTCCCAGACAGCGGTCGTGCAGCCCACATTGTGTCCAATACACAACTGGGACAACACAGTTTTCAACCCGGGCACCTCAGAAAAATTAAACCTTTTTTTTTTTTTTAATGGTTTGTTTGGTTTTGGTTTTGCAACCAATATAGCTATTGTTTGACGTAATAGCTGGTGGCAGAGTGGCAGCAGAAGGTAATTCTGTGTACCCTGGCAGTGGGAAACACAGACAGACAGCAGCAGCAGGAGGAGGAATGGAGGAGTAGGCGAGCAGCTATTGTTTGACGTAATAGCTGGTGGCAGAGTGGCAGCAGAAGGTAAATCATCTGTGTACCCTGGCAGTGGGAAACACAGACAGACAGCAGCAGCAGCAGCAGGAGGAGGTATGGAGGAGCAGTGTGAGTGTGGCAGCAGGTAGGCAGCGTGACATAATAGCCCTGGTACCTAGCGGTGATACCAGGGCTGTAAATAAACACAACAGGAGGTCCCAGACAGCGGTCGTGCAGCCCACATTGTGTCCAATACACAACTGGGACAACACAGTTTTCAACCCGGGCACCTCAGAAAAATTAAACCTTTTTTTTTTTTTATGGTTTTTTGGTTTTTGGTTTTGCAACCAATATAGCTATTGTTTGACGTAATAGCTGGTGGCAGAGTGGCAGCAGAAGAAGGTAATTCTGTGTACCCTGGCAGTGGGAAACACAGACAGACAGCAGAAGGGCAGTACACAGCAGCCCACTGTAGGTGTAAAATGTGTGGCTGCAGGCGACGTAATAGTCAAAGTGAACCAGGCTGGCTTAGTGAGCAGGAGCCAGGAGGTGGTAAAGGGTGGTAAGGCACATTAACGATGGTTCCGGCAGCCAGTTCATGTCCCCCTCTCGCCGACAACAGGGGCCAGGAACTCGCCTTCCACCCACGCCTGGTTCATCTTGAGAAACGTCAGTCTGTCCACAGACTTGTGAGACAGACGTGAGCGTTTCTCGGTGACCACGCCACCAGCTGCACTGAAGCAGCGCTCGGACAGCACGCTGGAAGGGGGGCAGGACAGCACTTCCAGGGCGTACTGCGCAAGCTCGCTCCAGATCTCCATGCGCTTGACCCAATACTCCATGGGATCAACAGGGGCATCGCTGTCAAGCCCGCTGTAGGACCCCATGTAGTCAGCCACCATGCGGGTCAGGCGCTGGCTGTGACCGGAGGAGGATGCTGCTGCATGCATCTCCTCTCTAGTCACTGCTGCCGGAGCCTCTACAGTCCTGTAGAGCTCGTGGCTGAGAGACAGCAGGTCTGTGGGGCGCTTGCTGCTGCTGGATGCAGGCACCTGCTGCTGCCTCTGTGCTGGCTGCTGGACAGTGGGGGTGGAAGGCTGGGGGAAGGCTTCCTCCAAGCGCTCAACAAGGGCCTGCTGCAAGCTCCTTATTTGTTGCGCTGGGTCTCCTCCTGCAGGCGGCAGGAACTGGCTCAACTTCCCCTTGAGGCGTGGGTCCAACATCATGCTGATCCAGATGTCCTCCCTCTGCTTCATCTGGATCACCCTGGGGTCCCTGCGCAGGCACGTCAGCATGTGCGCTGCCATTGGGAAGAGGCGGGCCACGTCTGCTGGCACATCGACGTCAGTGCTGTCCTCATCCTCCTCCTCTGCCGCCTCATCCTCTCTCCACCCCCGCACCAACTCAGCTGCGCTGTGCTGATCCCCCTCATCAGCAGCCAGGTCAGGGACCTCCACCAAGTCCTCCTCCTCCTCCCCCTCAGAGGTGGACTGCGCAGCTGGTTGCCGCTCCTGCTGGTCCAAGGCTGCCGCTCCCTGTTCCAGCAAAGCATCGAGGGCCCTGTTCAGCAGAGAAACCAGGGGCACCCACTCGCAGACCATAGCATGGTCCCTGCTCACCATGTTTGTGGCCTGCAGGAAGGGAGCCAGCACTAAGCACACCTGCTGCATGTGCCTCCAGTCATCATCGGGGACGATGGACGGGATGTTGCTGGTCTTGTCCCTTCTCTGAGCTGCGGAAACAGTGGCCAGGGCAAGGTACTGTTTGACAGCGCGCCTCTGTTCAACCAGACGCTCCAACATCGCCAGGGTGGAGTTCCAGCGAGTCGGAACGTCAAGGATCAGCCGATGGCGTGGCAGATCCAGCTCCTTTTGCACGTCTTCCAGGCTCGCACAGGCTGCAGCCGAGCGCCGGAAGTGACGCACAACATTCCTTGCCGTTTCCAGCAGTTCGCCCATCCCCTGGTAGGTGCGCAGGAACTTCTGCACCACCAGGTTCAGCACGTGGGCAAGACAGGGGATGTGGGTCAGGTTTCCCCTGTCTATTGCGGCAACCAGATTGGCCCCATTGTCGGCCACCACCTCTCCGACTCTGAGGCCTCTGGGGGTCAGCCAAATCCTCTCCTGCTCCTGGAGTTTGGCCAACACATGGGTTGCCGTCAGCTTGGTCTTCCCAAGGCTGACCAAGTGCAGCAGCGCTTGGCAGTGGCGGGCCTTCACGCTGCTGCTGAGGCGGGGGGTTTGGCCAGGTGTGCCGGAGGATGGCAGAGGATCGGAGGAACCTGCTGCAGTTCCCCTGAGCCTGCGGGGTGGCACCACCCACTGTGTTGCTGCTGCTGCTGTGCCCGCTGCTGCTCTCCCATCCTCACCCCCTTCCACCAAGCTGACCCAGTGGACAGTGAAGGACAGGTAGCGGCCTGTCCCGAAGCGGCTGCTCCAGGAGTCCATGGTGACGTGGACCCTTTCACCAACCGCGTGCTCCAGCCCTCGCTCCACATTGGCCATCACAAAGCGGTGCAGTGCAGGAATGGCCTTGCGGGCAAAGAAGTGTCTGCTGGGGAGCTGCCAGTCTGGGGCTGCGCAAGCAAGCAGCGCACGAATGTCGCTCCCCTCCTGCACGAGCGTGTACGGCAGGAGTTGGGAGCACATGGCCCGTGCCAGCAAGCCGTTCAGCTGCCGCACGCGACGGCTGCTGGGAGGCAGAGCCCTAACCACCCCCTGGAAGGACTCGCTCAAAAGGCTCTGGCGTGGCCTTTTGCTGACACGGGAATCAGCAGACACAGCAGAGGAGGCCACTGAGGACTGGCTGCCAGAACAGGCCTCAGTGTCGGCGGCAGGAGTTGCAGAGGGGGGAGGAGCAGTGCGTTTCCGCACTCCTGCTGGTGCTGCTGGAGGAGCAGGAGGGCGGGTGGCTGCTGTTGCTGCTGCTGCTGCTGAAGGCTGTGCAGTGATGGGTGTGGTGCCACTGCCAGCAGCAGATGCCTTCAGCCTCTGGAACTCCTCATGCTGGTGGAAATGTTTAGCCGCAAGGTGGTTGATGAGCGAGCTGGTGCTGAACTTTAAGGGGTCTGCACCTCTGCTCAACTTCCGCTGACAGTGGTTGCAAGTGGCGTACTTGCTGTACACAGTGGGCATGGTGAAAAACCGCCAGATTGGTGACAGAAACTTCCCCCTACGGCATGGAAGCGCTGCTGCCTGTCTCCCTGTGGTGGTTGGGGGGGGGGCTTGGGTGCGGCTGGGGGTGGTACTGGCTGCTGCTGCTGCTGCTGCTGAGCCTGAGACACCAGCAGGCTGTGGGACGCTGCCAATGCTTGCAATGATGCGCCTCCTTGCAAGGCCCACAAGCGCATCCTCCTCCTCCTCCTCAGAGCTGCTGAGGACGACATCCCCTGGAGGTGGTGGCACCCAGTCTCTGTCTGTCACCGGGTCATCATCATCCTCCCCCTCCTGAAACATGTCCTGCTGGGATGAGGACCCCCCAAACTCCTCTCCTGATGCATGGATGGGCTGCTTGACTGTCGCCACAGTCTTGCTGTCCAATCCCTCATCCCCCAAAGTGCCCATCAGCATCTCCTCCTCAAGATCGCCAACAACAGCAGACAATTTACTCATGATGCCTGGGGTCAAAAGACTGCTGAATGACAGGTCGGCGAGTGACGGTGAACTGGCCTCCTCCCCAGACCCTGCTGGGCGGCTGCTGCGAACAGGGGTGGTGGTGGTGGTGAGGGTGGAGGCCTCGGATGCAGAGCTGATGGCGGGCTGCTCATCCTCCGTCATGAGTTGCACCACAGTGTCTGCATCCTTTTCCTCAATGGGACGTTTCCGACCCGGCTGGAGGAAAATGGGAGCAGGTGCTACACGCTGCTGCTGCTGTGTCTCTGCAGCGTGAGTTGCAGATGCTCCTGCTGGGCGGCGCCCAAGGCGTCCACGGCCAGTGGCTATGGGAGGAATGTTAGCCACTGACGCTGCTGCTGCTGCTGCGGAACTGTGCATGGTGGCGCGGCCGCGGCCGCGGCTTGCCACAATGCTGCTCCCTCTCCTCCTGATTCCCTTGCTGCCCTTCCCCTTGCCCAAACCGCGCTGGCTGCCACTTCCAGACATCTTAAATGTTTTGGGCGTATAGACAAAAGTTTTGTAAAAGGGCGGGTGAAAAGTGGGGTACTTTAATGGAGTGGGTTGGTTGGTGAGGTGACTGAGTGAGTGTCCCCTAGTACAGTAAGTAAGTAGTAACAGTCAGGAAGTACAACTAGCAGTTACAATAATCAGTAGTAATCACAAGTAAATTTAGTGTGTGTACACTCAGACAGTGAGTGCACGCACGCAGGAGCTAGTAGCCTATGAACACAGTGACTGAGTGTCCTAGACTCCTAGTACAGTAAGAGTAAGTAGTAACAGTAAGTAGAACTAACTAATTACAATAATCAATCAGCGATCAGAAGGAAATAGAGTGTGGGTGGTGTGTGTACACTCAGACAGTGAGTGACCGCACGCAGGAGCTAGTAGCCTATGGACAGTGACTGAGTGTCCTAGACTCCTAGTACAGTAAGAGTAAGTAGTAACAGTAAGTACAACTAACTAATTACGATAATCATTCAGCGATCAGAAGGAAATGGAGTGTGGGTGTGTGTACACTCAGACAGTGAGTGCACGCACGCAGGAGCTAGTAGCCTATGGACAGTGACTGAGTGTCCTAGACTCCTAGTACAGTAAGAGTAAGTAGTAACAGTAAGTAAAACTAACTAATTACGATAATCAATCAGCGATCAGAAGGAAATAGAGTGTGTGTTGTGTGTGTACACTCAGACAGTGAGTGCAGTGCGCACACGCAGGAGCTAGTAGCCTATATGAACAGTGACAGTGAGTGTCCCTACGGGTACAGTAAGAGTAAGTAGTAAGTAAGTACAACTAACTAACAATAATCTATCAGTAATCAGAAGGAAATAGAGTGTGTGTACACACAGACAGTGAGTGAGTGCACACACGCAGGAGCTAGCTAGTAGCCTATAAACAGTGACAGTCAGTGAGTGTCCTACTCCTAGTACAGTATAACTACAATACTATTAGTAAAGGACAGCAGAAATACTGGTATAGATGAGAGAAATAAACAGAGGACAGCTGCCCACAGAGGCAAGGCCCCCCTGAGGCCTAAACCTGTAAGCTTGCAGCAGCTGCCTGGCTGTCTCTAATGTAACACACAAGCTACTAACTAAAATACAATGTCTATCTAACTAACAACAATATAGGTGTGTATGGCAGGTGTAGGTGAGCAAAAACGCTAGGTAAATGACCACAATAGAGCACTTGCTAAGCCAAAGCACAAAGGAGCAACTCTCTCTCTGTACAAGTCTCAGGCAAGCATGGAGAAACGGAACATGGCGGCCGCTATTTATAGGGTAGGGGCTGGCCAGGGTCCCCCTCTGTGATTGGCTGCCGTCAGAGGGCCTGGGAGCCCTCTGATTGGCTCTAAGGACATCAATCTGGGCTATGACGCTATTCGAGCTCGGTACCGAGCTCGAATAGCGCCGTTTGCTCGAATAGCTCGAATAGTGAATGGGCTATTCGAGTGTACTCGGATAGCCCATTCGAATAGCTCCAGCTATTCGGAGCTCGAATACCGAGCTCGAATAGCTGAAAAAGAGCTCGAATATTCGAGCTACTCGAATATTCGAGCTCTGCTGAGCACCACTGATCAAACATATCAAACTCTGAAAGCAAAAACAGTATGAAAAAGCTGTGACAATTAGTTACATTTCCTCTGCTCTCTCCAGACAGGTCAGTCATAAACACAGGACACAGGAGCTGCAGCTGTTGGGAGCTCTCTCTCTCTCTCTGTCACACACAGAGCTACACATAGAGTTAACTGATCAAGTGTGAGGGCAATTTCCCCTCTCCTCATGGCTCAGTCAGCCGCCAGTTTTGGCGTCAGTAAAGTTTGAAGGTATTTTGATAACAGTAAACAAAGAAGTTGCTACTAAAGTGTATACACCAGTACTTAGCAGCACTTCCCAAACAAATCCTGTGTCAATTGAAAAAAATATGTGAATCGATAGTATTCCTTTAACTTAATTTTAGGCCAATCACAGAACTCTGAAGCATTGGGCCAATCAGAGGATGCAGAATTTTTTTTTCTTGTGGAAATCTGATTTCTGCGGTAATTTTAGACCAATCAGTAGACTCGGATATTACTGAGTTTTAAAACTTCTGTGGTCCCCTTATTTCTGCGATAAAGTTTTGTATACTCTGATTGGTCCAATACCACCGAGTACACAGACCATATTACGGAATCTGTTAAAAAAAAATCGAAAAACAAACAAAAAAACAACAACCTTTTATTAAATTACCTAACTTTATTTACAAAAATGTCAAAAAGAAATCCGCGAGAATGCTAATACCACTAATTGGCATTTGCAGAAATCGAAATTTCGTTAAGATCAGAAATCTGCATTTCTGACCATCCCTAGTACCTAAATCACACACCTGAAACAAGCATGGCCCCTGAACAAGCATCTGATCTGCATGCTTGATCAGGGGCTATGGCTTGATTTAAACTGTTCAAGTTGCCCACTTTGGCCAATAATGGGGAATAGGAGAGTAATTGTAATATCATGGGGGCCCTCAACAAACTGAAAACCCTCTTAAATTTCACAACTTATGCCACCTCTCCCTGTGATGACACCTACAGCCAGGGAACCCAAATGTCAGAAGACATAGAATAATGTGACCACCATGCCTTCTAAAAAAACATACAGTGTGCAGGGCCGGTTCTAGCGACAAGGAGGCACCAGGGCAAAAGAAACCTGCAGGCCTCCCCCGGACACCTTCCCTCCATACCCCCTGCCTCCCTCCGCAGATCTCACCCCCAACCAGGGGCGTAACTAGAAATCACGAGGCCCCCTGTGAAAATATGGAAGGGGCCCACTCAGGTCTGTTTGGGTCAAAAGGAGGTGCCACAGCATGAAGGGAGAGCATGGCTACCTACATCGGCAGGGAGGGGTGCCACTCCCACCTCCTTGCGCACTCCCCTCAGCGCTCCCCCTCCAGCATTAATAGGTGGCAGCAGCGGTGGGCAGGAACACAGGCATACCTCTATGTGTTCCAGGTCACATCTCTAAGTGCCACACGCTACTTCCTGATAAACAGGAAGTAGCATCAGACGCTTAGAGAGCGGAACCTGCGGCGGTGTTGAACGCATAGAGCTATGCCTGTGTTCCTGCCTACCGCTGCTGACACCTATTTAATGCTGGAGGGGGAGCGCTGAGGGGAGAGCCTGAGGGGAGGGGGGGAAGAAGTTGCCCCCCTCCCCACCGATGTAGGTGGCCATGCTCTCCCCTCATGCTGTGGCCCCTCTGGCCCCCCAAAGTGGCCCAGCCTCCCAGTGGGTGCAGGGGCTGCAGCCCCTATTGTTATGCCACTGCCCTCAACTTTATTGTTTTTGTGGCACCATAGCCACTCATCTATCCCAGCGGGTGCTACTCCATTACTCGGTGCACTCCCATATTCCCCCTTGTAGGGGCGCCTCTTCTCAGTGACGTGGCACATGTTACTATATAATGGCTTGCACCAGGTCACTGAGAAGTAGTGTTGGGCGAACATCTAGATGTTCGGGTTCGGGCCGAACAGGCCGAACATGGCCGCGATGTTCGGGTGTTCGACCCGAACTCCGAACATAATGGAAGTCAATGGGGACCCGAACTTTTGTGGTTTGTAAAGCCTCCTTACATGCTACATACCCCAAATTTACAGGGTATGTGCACCTTGGGAGTGGGTACAAGAGGAAAAAAAAATTAGCAAAAAGAGCTTATAGTTTTTGAGAAAATCGATTTTAAAATTTCAAAGGGAAAACTGTCTTTTAAATGCGGGAAATGTCTGTTTTCTTTGCACAGGTAACATGCTTTTTGTCGGCATGCAGTCATAAATGTAATACATATAAGAGGTTCCAGGAAAAGGGACCGGTAATGCTAACCCAGCAGCAGCACACGTGATGGAACAGGAGGAGGGTGGCGCAGGAGGAGAAGGCCACGCTTTGAGACACAACAACCCAGGCCTTGCATGAGGACAAGAAGCGTGCGGATAGCATGCTTTGTACCACCATGCAGTCATAAATGTAATAAAGATAAGTGGTTCAATAAACAGGGACCACGCGGCAACGCTAACCCAGCAGCAGCACACGTGATGGAACAGGAGGAGGCGCAGGAGGAGAAGGCCACGCTTTGTGAGACACAACAACCCAGGCCTTGCATGAGGACAAAAAGCGTGCGGATAGCATGCTTTGTACCGCCATGTAGTCATAAATGTAATAAAGATAAGAGGTTCCATAAACAGGGACCGGCAACGGTAACCCAGCAGCAGCAGCAGCAGCAGCACACGTGATGGAACAGGAGGAGGCGCAGGAGGAGAAGGCCACGCTTTGTGAGACACAACAACCCAGGCCTTGCATGAGGACAAAAAGCGTGCGGATAGCATGCTTTGTACCGCCATGTAGTCATAAATGTAATAAAGATAAGAGGTTCAATAAACAGGGACCACGCGGCAACGCTAACCCAGCAGCAGCAGCAGCAGCAGCACACGTGATGGAACAGGAGGAGGCGCAGGAGGAGAAGGCCACGCTTTGTGAGACACAACAACCCAGGCCTTGCATGAGGACAAAAAGCGTGCGGATATAGCAGCAATGCTTTTTGCCGCCATGCAGTCATAAATGTAATACAGATGAGAGGTTCAATAAACAGGGACCGGAAACGCTAAACCATCCCAGATGTTCATCGGTCATGTTACTTGGTTGGGGTCCAGGAGTGTTGCGTAGTCGTTTCCAATCCAGGATTGATTCATTTTAATTTGAGTCAGACGGTCTGCATTTTCTGTGGAGAGGCGGATACGCCGATCTGTGATGATGCCTCCGGCAGCACTGAAACAGCGTTCCGACATAACGCTGGCTGCCGGGCAAGCCAGCACCTCTATTGCGTACATTGCCAGTTCGTGCCAGGTGTCTAGCTTCATGCCCGGTTTCAGGTCCAGCGGTGCCAGCCACAAATCCGTCTGTTCCTTTATTCCCCTCCAAATTTCCTCCCCTGTGTGCTGCTTATCCCCAAGGCAGATCAGCTTCAGCAACGCTTGCTGACGCATGCCAACAGCTGTGCTGCACTGCTTCCACGATCCTACTGCTGCTGGTGCTGGGTTAGCATTTCCGGATGAGGTACAGCTTTGAGATGCGTTGGAGGAGAAGGAGTCAGAGAGGTAGGTGCTGCTGTTGTTATCCAGCTGTTTGCGGCGTGGGCAACACCCGCGCCGTAGCAGGTGAGGAATCGCTGCCAGGCTCCACAAGGTTCACCCAGTGCGCGGTAAGGGAGATGTATCGACCCTGGCCGAACGCACTCGTCCAGGTGTCAGTGGTGAGGTGAACCTTGCAGGCAACGGCATTCTTCAAGCTTCGGGTTATTTAGCTGACCACGTGCTCATGCAACTCAGGCACTGCAGAGCGCGCAAAGTGGTAGCGGCTGGGAACCACGTAACGTGGGATGGCCACTGACATCATGCCCTTGAAGCTGTTTGTCTCCACCACTCGATATGGCAGCATTTCGCAGGCCAGAAGCTTGGCTATGCTGGCTGGCTGTTACTGCCACGGCCCGGGGGTCATTTGCTGGCAATTTCCTCTTGTGCTCAAACATCTCAGAGACAGACAACTCAACCGTAGCGCTGCACACCGAAGGGCTGTTGGTTGTTGTGTTTGATGAACACTGGGAGACCTCAAGAGCACTAGTCCGGAAAGTGACAGTGTCAGCATTGTCTGATGTTTGTGAATGTTGTGAACCACGCAATGGCTGGGCTACTGCTGCTGCTGAGGCGGGTCTGGTGGTGAGTCTGGTGAACCCAAGGGAGGCAGTGTTGCTGGTGGTACCCTGTCCTGCCGCGTTTGCCCGCAGAGTGGGATGTTTGGATAGAATGTGGCGGCTCATGCTGGTGGTGGAGAGGTTGTTAATACTTTTCCCCCTGCTCAGGCGGGTCTTGCACACCTTGCAAATCGCCATGGTAACATCCTCAGTGCAGTCTTCAAAGAAAGCCCAGACTTTAACTGGCTGAGGACTCGGACCTCGTGCGTGATGTGCTGGTGCTGCTTAACCCACTGCTGGACGCTTGAGAGGTCATCCAAGTAATTATCTGGTCCTGTTCTTTTGGATCTGTGAGGGTTGTTGTCCTGGACAACATGGGCAGTATTGAGTGGGTTTTCTTGGGTGCTCCCCTGTGGCCTGTACGTGAACCGTCAGGGGAAACACCTCTTCCCTTGCCCCTCCCTCTTTCACCGGATTTCTTCCTCATTTCACTTATCCTTAAAGTACACGCTGACTGGCAGCAGTACAGTGGCAGTACAGAAATGCTATACAGTGGTGGGTGAGCGGTGTACCACTATTGTCAGCAGTGACACAGAGCACAATGCTATACAGTGGCGGGTGAGCGGTGTACTACTGTTCCCAGCAGACACAGAGTGGAAGTAAACACAATGCTATATAGTGTGGCTGAGCCGTGTACACAGAGTGGCATTAAACACAATGCTATATAGTCTGCTATATAGTCACCCCGAACAGAGTGATGTTCTGCAGAACCCGAACAGTGGCAAACACTGTTCGCCCAACACTACTGGGAGGGAACGCAGATTTTAGTACCTAAACACACGATACAACATGTTTTCCGGGGTCGGACTCTGAGGCACATACAGATGGTCCCGATCATCATCCTCATCATACAACTCTTCTCCTGAGTCTGACCCACCCACCACCTCTGCCACCCCAACATCCCCAGACACAGACCCCTCATCGTCCTCAACATTAACTTGGGATGCTGGCCTGAGCCAGACCTCCTCCTCCACATCAGGCCCCATCATCTCCTCAATGGCAGCCCTCATTAATCGCTCTGGCGACGGACTGATGGACACAACGTTCTCCTCCGGGGAGGGCTGCTGCTGACCACTGGCTGCTGGGGTGGATGTTATAGCTTGCGTGGGGCGTTGGCTGTTGCTGTTGTTGGGAGTGCTGCTCACAGCGGAGGTCTCTGGGGAACTCATGTTGAGCTCATATAGTGGTTGACGGTGAGTGGAGTATTACTGATCCCAGCAATATACACACTGACTGGCAGAGTACGCAATGCTATATAGTGTGGCTGAGCGGTGTACACAGAGTGGCAGTAAACACAATGCTATATAGTCTGGCTGAGCGAGCGGTGTACTACTGTTCCCAGCAGAATCAGAGTGGCAGTAAACAATGGTATATAGTCTGGCTGAGCGGTGTACACAGAGTGTCAGTAAACAATGGTATATAGTCTGGCTGAGCGAGCGGTGTACTACTGTTCCCAGCAGAATCAGAGTGGCAGTAAACAATGGTATATAGTCTGGCTGAGCGGTGTACACAGAGTGTCAGTAAACAATGGTATATAGTCTGGCTGAGCGAGCGGTGTACTACTGTTCCCAGCAGAATCAGAGTGGCAGTAAACAATGGTATATAGTCTGGCTGAGCGGTGTACACAGAGTGTCAGTAAACAATGGTATATAGTCTGGCTGAGCGGTGTACACACAATGCTATATAGTCTGCTATATAGTGTCAGTAAACAATGGTATATAGTCTGGCTGAGCGAGCGGTGTACTACTGTTCCCAGCAGAATCAGAGTGGCAGTAAACAATGGTATATAGTCTGGCTGAGCGGTGTACACAGAGTGTCAGTAAACAATGGTATATAGTCTGGCTGAGCGAGCGGTGTACTACTGTTCCCAGCAGAATCAGAGTGGCAGTAAACAATGGTATATAGTCTGGCTGAGCGGTGTACACAGAGTGTCAGTAAACAATGGTATATAGTCTGGCTGAGCGGTGTACACAGAGTGTCAGTAAACAATGGTATATAGTCTGGCTGAGCGGTGTACACAGAGTGGCAGTAAACACAATGCTATATACTCTGGCTGAGCGAGCGGTGTACTACTGTTCCCAGCAGACACAGAACAGTAAACAGAATGCTATATAGTGTGGCTGAGCGAGCGGTGTACCACTATTCCCAGCAGACACAGAACAGTAAACAGAATGCTATATAGTGTGGCTGAGCGAGCGGTGTACCACTATTCCCAGCAGACACAGAACAGTAAACAGAATGCTATATAGTGTGGCTGAGCGAGCGGTGTACCACTATTCCCAGCAGACACAGAACAGTGAACAGAATGCTATATAGTGTGGCTGAGCGAGCGGTGTACCACTATTCCCAGCAGACACAGAACAGTGAACAGAATGCTATATAGTGTGGCTGAGCGAGCGGTGTACCACTATTCCCAGCAGACACAGAACAGTGAACAGAATGCTATATAGTGTGGATGAGCGAGCGGTGTACCACTATTCCCAGCAGACACAGAACAGTAAACAGAATGCTATATAGTGTGGCTGAGCGAGCGGTGTACCACTATTCCCAGCAGACACAGAACAGTGAACAGAATGCTATATAGTGTGGCTGAGCGAGCGGTGTACCACTATTCCCAGCAGACACAGAGTGGCAGTAAACAGAATGCTATATAGTGTGGCTGAGCGAGGTACACAGAGTGGCAGTAAACAGAATGCTATATAGTGTGGCTGAGCAAGCGGTGTACTACTATTCCCAGCAGACACAGAGTGGCAGTAAACAGAATGCTATATAGTGTGGCTGAGCGAGGTACACAGAGTGGCAGTAAACAGAATGCTATATAGTGTGGCTGAGCAAGCGGTGTACTACTGTTCCCAGCAGTGACACAATGACAGGGGGGACCCTGGCTAGCGTGGCTGGAGCGCGAACTACCCTGCCTGCCTACCCAAAGCTAAACCCACAGACAAATGGCGGAGATATGACGTGGTTCGGGTATTTATTTACCCGAACCACGTGACAGTTCGGCCAATCAGAGCGCGTTCGGGTCCGAACCACGTGACCCGTTCGGCCAATCACAGCGCTAGCCGAACGTTCGGGGAACGTTCGGCCATGCGCTCTTAGTTCGGCCATATGGCCGAACGGTTTGGCCGAGCACCGTCAGGTGTTCGGCCGAACTCGAACATCACCCGAACAGGGTGATGTTCTGCAGAACCCGAACAGTGGCGAACACTGTTCGCCCAACACTACTGAGAAGATGCGGCCACGTGAGGATGAACACGAGGGCGCTCATACTGATGGAGCAGGGGAGTTGCTTTGCTGCCAAAAACCTTGCAAGGGCCTCGGTGAGCACAAATGAGGGGGGTGATCTGAATGGTCCGAATAGAGAAAGACTGGGTCTCGACCTGGATTTTAAGCCAATTGGCCAATTTTTATTTGCAAAACCACAGTGCTAGAGCACAACGTTTCAACCCAATGGTCTTTTTCAAGTGCTACACAGCTGTATCAGAGGGAGAGTAAGTTAGTAGTCCCCCCCCTCCCCCCCCCACCACCTCTAAGCCCTCCTGCAGTAGCAGTGGGTGCTCCCTTGTAGTTACTGCCTTGCTCAGGGGCCCTGGGGCCATAGCCCGATGGGTGTGGTCACCACTAGTGATGATCAACAAAATGCAAATAACCTGAGGGAGGCCCTTGTATTGAGGGAGGGCTTAGAAGCTCACCCTCCCCTCCCTCAATAGCTGCACTTTTGTTGGGAGGTGAGATTTTTTTTCCAACAGAACCATTATGAAATTAAACTTTCTTTTTAACTTTTCTAATCAGCCTTCTAGATGATGTAAAAAAGTAGTTTGGAAAAAAAAAAAAAGTTCACCTAGAAATGAAAATGACCTCAATTAAAGATTCTGCTAATTACTTTTATCAAATCTATCACGTACTTTTCATTTCTCATTCCTCTCCTTGTGTAAAAAAAATAAAAAAATAAAAAATAATAAAAACACGCACCAAATCCTTCTCCCCCAGCAGCCTGTGAGCCGCCCTCCAGACGGATATCCAGGTTTAGCGCTCTTTTCCCACCGCTGCAGCCTAAATACATTAAAGGCGCCGGCGCCACCCGGTAAACGTAAAACGTGCTGGCGAAAATTCAAGAGTTTGCAAAAATAATAATGTTTCATGTGTCCCCATAAAAGGAGTCTGTGCGCCGGGAAAGCCTGCAAAAATACCATAAAAATACAGATTGCATTTTTATCTTTTATTGTTCTGCTTACAAGTGTTGCTAATAAAATATTTAATTTTATCTGACGGATCATTTCAAATCATTCTGCTCTAGAATAAAGACTTTGTGCGAAGTTACAGCTAAAGTCCAGTCATCTCCTCGCAATCTGGAGAACCGGGGCTCAACTTCAGAACCCCTCGTTTAAATATGTATATATATATATAGAGTCATCCGGAACTCAACTAACCAGCAATCTCAACCAACCAGCACAAATCGCCGGCAGTGCTTGCAATTGTGAAGGGCACCTTAAAGAAAACCTGTAACAAGAAAAAGTTCCCCTGGGGGCTACTCACCTCCAGATCCTATTGAGGCTTCCCCATCCTCCTCGGTCCCACAGCAGCAGCGAAAAGCTCCCCGAACAGCAGGGATGTATATATTTACTTTCCTGGCTCCAGCGCTGGCGCAGTATCGGCTCTCCGCTAGGAGATAGGCGGAAATAGCCGATCACTGTCAGGCCGGCCTACTGCACAGGCACAAGTTTCCTGTGCCTGCGTAGTAGAGCGGACCCAACGGAGATCGTGCTGAGGGCTGCAACAGTGCCCCCGCTGGACCTGGGAAGGTAAATAAATGTAGCTTGTCAGGCTTGTCGGGCCCGGATTGCCGGAGACTTCGGGGGAGCCCGTGCTGGACTGCCTGCAGCTACAGGGGAGGGGGAAGCCTCATTGGGACCCTGAGGCTTCCCCCTCCGGAGGTGAGTACCCCCGAGGGGAACTTTTTTTTTGTTACAGGTTCTCTTTAAGCTGTTTGTGGGCACTGCTCTGCTTAAAGTGAACCTGAGGTGAGAGGTATATGGAGGCTGGCATTTTTATTTCCTTATAAATAATGCACATTGCCTGGCCGTTCTGCTGATCCTCTGCCTCTAATACATTAAGCCATAGCCCCTGAACAAGCATGCAGATCAGATGTCTATGACAAATCTGACAAGATTAGCTTGTTTCAAGTGTGGGATTTAAGGTACGTACACACGTCTCATTTTTTTGACCAACTGTTGTTCAAACCGATCGTTTGGACGACAAGTGTGTATGCTAAGTCGAGCGACTGATAACATCCCGACTTGCCTGATCTGCTTGGCAGATCTGTTGAACCAACTATCGTTCAAAACAACTATTAGGTCCGTACATGTGTAGTCGTTTGTCCTACTAATAGTCATCCATACATACAGTTCTTTGATAAGTCATTTGATCTAGTGCATTGTTCTATTCAGTCCATGGTCCAGTAAAATGACATGTAAATTAGGTGAAATTAGCATATCAGCCATTTTGTTGGTCTGTGTGTACATGACGTTTGAACGACTTGACCGGTTTGAACGACAATCAGGTGAAAAGTTGGACGTGTGTACACATTTTTAGACATTGCTGACCAGAAAGATCAGCAGGACAGCCAGGCAACTAGTATTGTTTAAAAGAAAATAAATATGGCAGCTTTCATAGGTCTCACACCTCAGGTTCCTTCTAAAGACTGTGTGCCACGGCTCCCTGAAGGTTAATATACGTTAACCACTTAATGACAACCAGACTTATAAAAATGTCCTGCAAGAGCCTCTTAACAGCTTCAGGACGTTTTTATAAGTCAGACAGTGTTGCTGCTGCTGTGCGTGTGAACGTGCGCGCTCCCGCGTGTGCACGTGCATTCCCGTGCGCGAGTATGTGAGATTAGTGGAAAGAAAACATAATGGAAAAAATACACCTTTATTTCCAAATAATATATTGTCACCATACTTTGTACAAGGGACATAATTAAAATCTTGTGATAACCAGAACAACTAGGCAGATACAAAATAGGCAGATTTAATATAAACACTGTACAGTAGCAGTGTTTATATTAAAACTATAGGGCATGAAATTGGAGAAATAGTGTATTTTTTCATTTTTTCCTTGTTTTTCCCTTTAAAATGCAAAGAATGCATATAGATATCAACCCCGAAAAGCCCAATTGGTGGTGAAAAAAAACAAGATATGGATCATTTCATTGTGATTAGTAGTGATTAAGCTATTGGCAAATGAAAGAGATGAGCACTGAAAGGTGAAAATCGCTCTTGTCTGTTAGGGTAAAACCCGCTTTTGGGTGAAGTGTTTAAATTACTATATTTTAACATTCATTACAGAGTTCAGAATAAATAAAAGTAATTAGCTAAGTCTATTTTAACATTAAGGGCTTGATTCAATAAACCGTGATAACTCAAATATCACACCTTCTGAAAAGATATCACACCTTATCAAAGTTATCAGAGTAGCATAGCGAGCGCTACGAACCCGCAGGGGCTCAGGGCAGGACAAGTGGCAATGCCAATTAGCAGGCATAAGTTTGTAGCACTCGCTATGCTACTCTGATAAGGCGTGTTAACTTAGATAAGGCGTGGTAACTTTGATAAGGTGTGATATCTTTTCATAAGGTGTGATCTTTGATAAGGTGTGATATGTAATATGAAAAAAATGTGGAAAACTTCAAGGGGGCCAAATACTTTTGCAACCCACTGTATGTATTCATGTATTAATTTATGCTGTATTCTGTATTCCAATAGTTAACTTAGAGATTTTGTGAGGATCCAATCAGGAGGAATGATTGTAATGTGTAATTTGGAGTATATAACTTCTGTTACAAGCCTTCCTCGGCAGACAATATTTCGTCTCCTGTACAGTAAATAAACCAAAATAAACCAATACTTTACTTAGAACATGTCGGAAATAATCGAATCGATCCCAATCGATCCCGCAGATCGAGCGGGAAATCGCAACGTGTGTACCCAGCACAAGTCTCAAGCAACCAGAAGGGTATCTATCTATCTATACATCTATCTATCTATACAGTATAAATCTTTTTTTTTTTTTTTTAAAGGGGAGGGTAGACAATGTTTTTTTTTTTTAGAAAACACAATGTATTTATTGTTATATGATTGTATCACTCTCTAGATCTTTTTTATGGCAGACATGGGTTATCTTTAACAGACAGTATATCCCCCTAACCCCATTAGGAGCCCCCGCGGGAATCCATATATCATAGGCTGAGGCCATGTGGATTATAGTATGGAGGCTAATCATAGATGAATAGAAAAGGAGCCCTGAGGGGTATAATAACCTCCTAGGTAAAAGGTGTCAGGGCAGTAAAAAATGCCATCAATCAAACTGGTTCAGCCCCGCGTCCCTCACCGGATAGGTCTAGAGCAGGCATGGGCAAACTTGGCCCTCCAGCTGTTATGGAACTACAAGTCCCACACTGCATTTGCCTTTATGAGTCATGACTGTGGCTGTCAGACTCCTACAATGCATTGTGGGACGTGTAGTTCCTCCACAGCTGGAGGGCCAAGTTTGCCCATGCCTGGTCTAGAGAGAGAATGATAGGTGAATCCTGGAAGTTTTTGGGGGATAATTTAATCAATTGCCGTAAAGCATTAAAACAAACGAGTGATTTTAATGGAAGGAAAAATTGGATACCTCCGTAGAGGGAAGAATCTGGACTGGTTCCTCCGTAGACTTCCCACGTCCTTTTCCAGACCACCATCGCCAGACCCTCTGAGAGCTCCCTGTTGCGCTCAGGGGCGTAGCAATAGGGGTTGTAGAGGTTGTGACCACATTGGGGCCCTCCTTCAACTACAGTATTAGCTCTCTATTGGTCCTGTGCTCATAATAATTACTTCTATAGATACTTTGAATAGTGGTAATCATTAACAAACTGTTCCCCATCCCCTTCTTGCACCGCTGACACTGGGGTTGTCCTTGGCAGGTTTTGGTGCGCCTTATCAATTGTTATGTATAGAGTGCTTGGGGGGCCCCATTGTAAAACTTGCATTGGGGCCCACAGCTCCTTAGCTATGCCACTGGCTGTGCTTCTGTACATCACTGAGCATCGGCGCTCTGCGCAGGTGCATGGAGACCAGTGCTATGGTCACCAGCTTGTGCTCAGTGGAAAAAGACGAACCATCCTGCACCTGTGAAGTTTGGCCGCACTTCATCAACAAGCCCTTGTTAAGGTGGCCACTAACCATACAATTTCCTGAATGATCGTTCTCCCAACCAATCCGATCAGATTGATGGGTAGAGATGTCGCAAACATCAAATTTTCGGCAACAATCGCGAACTTCCGCAAATGTTTGCGAACAGGCAAACCCAGTGCCTAGAGATGCCGCAAACATAGAATTTTCTATTCGCGAACGGAGAACGCAAACTTCCGAAAATTTTTCACAAGCAAGCAAATCTGGCCAACCGCTATAGACTTCATTAGGCAGGCAAATTTTAAAACCTACAAAGACTCTTTCTGGCCACAAAAGTGATGGGAAAGTTGTTTCAAGGGGTGTAACACCTGGACTGGGGCATGAGTGGGTTCCATGCCAAAAGCCACCAAAAATTACGGAGTTGACGCAAAGTCAGGTTTTAATCCCTAAAGGGCAGAAATCACATTACATTCCTACAAATAATGCACAGAGTGGTAGTCTGTGCCTGCAACTTAATGTGGTCACAATAGCAGTAGTGTGCACACAGCTCTGGGTGTCAGTGGGCTGTAGAGTGTCACCGATGTGCTAGCCCTCAAAAGGGCTGTTTGGGGTGCTTTCACAGCAAGTGAGGAACAAGAACACAGGCCTAGCTAATGCTTTCCCTACCTATCTGCAGCAAGTCTGACCCTGCTCTCACTAACAGTTAGAAGCTGGGAGAGAATGAATCCCATATGGCCACCACAACTGCTTTTTGATACGGGGAGGTGGGGGTCCAGGAGGGGGTGCTAGCTGATTGGCTGCTATTGTGTCTGCTGACTGTCAGGTAAGGGGTCAAAGTTTGGCTCCATCGTGATGTATAGGGGGCGGGTCGAAGACGCCATATATTCGACGTTCGTGGCGAACGTGAACAGTGGAAATTTGCCAGGAACTGTCCGCTGGCGAACACTTTGGGCCATCTCTATTGATGGGATCAATCCTAAAACTGGATCAATTTCCTAATCTGATCAGATTGGTTAAAAGTTTTTTTTACATAAGTGGACCCAAACAATAATTTCCGATCGTTCATATGAAGATTCTCTCAAAAATGATCGTGCACCCAAATTTTAGCTATAGTGAAATATCAGTAACAATAACGAAAATTTACACTTTAAATAGTACAGTATCAGTAAATTTACCAATATTCTACCAGTGGCACTGTGTCTGCGCCCGATTTTCCATTGCGCCTGAAAGTCATGTAGGCCCTACAATTTTTTATCATTGTGTTTTAACCCAAAATCTGCTGCAAGAATCACGCTTGTGCCTCTTGCACTCCAAAGTCTAATTCAGTCAAGCATTGAATCTGATTGGCAGTCCTGGGGGGTGGGTGGTACACAAACCAGGTCCTGCTTAGGTGGACTTGATAAACGAGGTTGCCTTTTCCCCCGCCACTAAACTTCTATAACGTATTCATTAAAGAGCATCACCGTCTGCCAGATCCTCTCCTGGCAAAACATTCCCAACGTTATTCTCCGGCGAACGCCCCGATTCGCAGGAAATGGCACATTAAATGTCAGCGGCGGCAGAAAATATGTAGCGAAACTCATTCCAGCCATGTTTTTGTGCGCAAAGCCGCACGGCGGAAAGGTATATATACCTAGTAAAATGCTTCTTTATTGCTGTATCGCAATGCAAATGAAAATTGAATTTCAACACCATCAAATATTGGATTTATGAATATGAATGAAGAAGACTGAGAGGAGTGTTGAGCTTACCGTCAATACGGGGGGAAAATAGAAATAAAATGCAAAATGTATTAAGAGGGATAAACATGGTTTTCAGTATGATCCGTGGAATGCAGATGAGAGAGACGTAGGGAGGAATTTATTACCGCAGATAAAAAAAAAAGAGAGCAAAAAACGTTAACTGTTTATACAAGCTGGACTTCTTCAGATGATATTGTCTCGTAGCTCCAGAGTCTAGAGCTCTCATCCTGCTAGAACTGTATGAAGGGTATTGTAAAGTTTTAACTATCACCCAGAAGTTATTAGGGTATATTGATGACATTTTGTCAGTGTCAACATTGGTCCCTAACTGATGCTGAGAAAATCAACTCATTCTCTCCTTTATTTCTTTTACAGATTGTGCCAGAAGTGACTAAAGGATTGAGGCTTACAGCTTGATAAAGTTCCTGCACTGAAGGGTAATAGCGTGCGGCCAAAAAATCCTCTTTGTCCTGTTCCAACTGTGTCAACAACATCTGTCTTGAAAGGCCACGCCTTGTTTGTTTCTGGAAAGGGGTTAGCAAATGTGGAGCACAGTGTGCAGTCACCTTAGACATGTGTGGTTCATCAAGAATAATTTTCCACACACTACCATCACTGAGGCCGGTTTCATTCATGATCATTTGGATGGTTGGTCGTCTGACTACCAGGTAAAACGCTCCACTTTCTTCACTGTGGCCGCATTGTCCGTCAGTGATGGTCTTCCAGGCCTTGGCTCGTCTGTGAGGGACATGTGACCATATTGGGAATTCCTTGTCCACCTCACAATAGTGTTATAAAAGATGGGCAATTGCTTCATTAAACTGCCATCATCTCATCATGAATTTGCCGGGGACTATTACCCTCAATCTTTTCATACTCACACTTTAGTCACTTCTGGGAGAGTCTGCAAAAGAAATAAAGAATACAATCAGTTGATTTTCTTTACATCGTGCCATTAGGAACCAACGATGACACTGAAAACATTTCATCAATATACCATAATTTCCGGGGGATGATTAAAACTGTACGGTTACCCTTTGTATCTCCTATAGCGACTATAAAATGTTTGCATATTCATACATAAATATGCTTAGAAAAAGAGGTCTTAATCAGTTATACTACACATTTGTAATAAGTACTGTAGTTTTATTTAACCACTAGTGACCTAAGCCCATTTAAAAACGGGCTCTAGGTCTGTCACCGCCGCGCGTGCACCTGCCCGCTGCACAAAAGTGCACCCGCCCAGCCGGCCTGCCTGCCCCCTGGCCCATCCTGCGTCCTGTCCCAACGGCTGTCAGTGCAGGACATGCGCAGTAGCGCAAAAGCACTGACACAGGGACAGGACGCCGCGACACTTACCTTTTATTTGGTGTGATTTAGAGCTATTTATGCTACGAAACAAAATTGCAAAACGCTCTGCGATTTTACAATGTCATTTCTCTGTGGTTACATTTTACGATTTGCTGAGTGCTAGGAAAAGGGTTGGTTGAATAGCTCCCTGTTCGATTCTCTGGCCATTCAATCAAATAGGTCCAATTTCTTCGGGTTGCAAATTCAAATGCAAATTTTTTCCAAGTTGCATTGAAGTCAATGCAGTTAATAGCAAAGCTTCCATACATCTAGGCATATATGTAATTAAGGTGCCAGGACATTAGGGCACAGGGTAAAGCAGAAAAATCGCTCACTGTTCTCCCTGATATGAATCCTTGATGGGTTAATTAAAGCTAAGTTTGTGGCCAGTTTAAGTCAAGTGAAAATCTCAGAAACACTTCCTTAAAGGGACACTTAAGCCAGGAATAAACAATCAGTTTTTCTTTCCTTGGCCTTCTACCAGCCTCCTCCAGCCGCCCCGTGCCCTCGCAGTCAGTCACGGAGCCTCCGGTCCCCCGCCGCCAGCTAGTTTCGTTTTCTCTGACAGGCCCAACAGGCCTGGCCACGCCTGTTTTTCTTCGTGTTCCCATCCGCAATAGTGTCCTTTGACTGTGCAGGATGCTATTGAGGATGGGAACATGAAGGATACACGTGGCCAGGCCTGTGCAGGTGCAGAAATCCTGCCGACTCCTGGTCAGGACCTGTTAGCGAAAACGAAACTAGCTGGCGGCGGGGGACCAGAGGCTTTATGAGTGACTGCAAGGGCACGAGGCGGCTGCAGGGGCTGGTAGAAGACCCAGGCAAGTAAAACTGATTTTTTTTATTCCTGACTTAAGTGTTCCTTTAAGTCAATTGTACAATTTATGCTCTACAAACCCTCAAATCATCTGTAGGTTCCATGCAGGCATTCCGAAGTTATTCACTTGCATCTATAAAAAGGTGCCATCAGTCTGTTTGGTGCTATACTGGATCAAGCAGAGAAAATCTTGAGGAAGCTGAATCAATTTGACATTTCAGACAGGGCCTGATTTGTACTCTTTACTGCCCAAGGTCAATGTCACCAGGCGCTCCCCTCTAGTATAGGTAGCCAAATGACCTTTTCCCTCTTTCCCTCCAGTATAGGTAGCCTAATGACTCTCTTAATCCCTCCCTTTCCCACTCCCCTCTTTCAGTACAGCTCACCTCCACACCACAGCAGCCATCAGTGTCACTCACTTCTCTGCTCGTCTTCAGTGCAGAAGCGTCCTCCATCTCCAATGCTGCCCAAGTCCATAGCCTCCCACCACAACGCCAGTGTGCACAGAGTGCAAGGTGGCTGCTGCACAGGTGGCTGGCACTCGCCTGATCTCCCTGCATTGCAGCATTTGCAAGCTTGCAAATGCTGCACAAGTTTAGTCTGCTGCTTTGGTGCCCTTGCTCTAGGCGGCCTTGGCTTAAATCCGGCCCTGATTTCAGATAGCAGTATACAAGGAGGTAACACTGATCTACATTTATCAGAACGAGGATTAGGTCATACAAGGAGGTCATTGCATGTGGAGTTACTGTTCTCAATTGGTGATACATTCTACCCGCAGTGAGCTGAATTACATCAAAAATCTTCATTGAGAGGACACCTCCTCAACTTTTGTTTTTTCTTCTCCATAAGTCTCTGGAATTACCTTTTGTGCAAAGTGTTTCCTGGTTGGGATAACATACGTTGGCTCTAGGTGGTTTCTCAACTTGTTATAACCTTTATCTCCTACTATGGATAGTGGTTTGTTATGTTTGCAGATCATTTCAGCAAATAATATTGTAATTGGTTTAGAACTTTTATCTCCAGGTGTAAAATGTTGCACTTTACCAAGAAATGCTGTCATAGCCAAATGGTTAATAATATGAGTAGATACTGCTTCGCTTTTCACTTGGGGTTGTTTGAATGGGCTTTGTTCTCTATAAGAAGAATTTTCTGATCCTGGACTAAAAGCTGTACCACAAGTTGAAGCAGGATTCCCAACCACAACTGGTTCATCTGGGGCTGGGCTATCTTTGTCTTTCGAATGGGGAATCCACACTAACAGTCAGATGTTTCCAATTAAGCTCTTTAGAATTGCCACCATATTTATCAAGAGATGTGTAACAATTGGTGTCACAAAAAAGTGATGTCATAGACACCTGATTTAAAAAAAAAAAAATAGACAGCGAAATTAAGCAATCAAATGCTGCAGTGTGGGTCTAAAGCCCTATAACCACTGCACATTTTTTCCGCCTACCAACGATTTTTGAGCGATTATCGATTGTTTCCGGAATCAAGTGACGTGGGTACAGGGGTGCGATCACACGAATGACATTTTGTGACACTCGGCGATAACAACCATCACGGCAGATCCCCGGTGGCTCTGTGTCTCTGTGGTGCTGTACACGCGTACACAACTTGTTGTTACTCCTTATTGTATTTTTGCCTGAGGAAGTGGGCTTGAGACCCGTGAAACGCGTTGCAGATTGTTGGAGTAAGAATAAATATTTTTGGTAATTGTAACTATTTGTGTCAGCAATCGTCAGAATTCTGATTATTAGGTGATCTGCAGTATCACCTATAATGCAGATATATACCTGATTATAAGGTGATCTGCAGAATCACCTATAATGCTGGTATATCAGAAACTGATGTGACAACAAATACTTGATGGTGTTTGGTGCAACAGTAATACTGATTAGAGCTGTACCTCACCAGAGGAGCTGGTGGGTACAATCAGTACAGTCCCTTTCACCAGAGACAAGGGCCCTCTGATAGTAGAGTAGTCAGACAGATCGGGTTTGGTAACAGACAGACAGATGCAGTACAAAATCGGAAGGCAGAGTCAGGAAGATATAACAGGCAGAGTTGGCAGCAAGATCAGATGAGCAAAGGTACAGAATCACTGAGCAAGTGAGTAGTCAGAACGAGCCAGAGTCATATACAAATAATAAACAGTAAGGTAATGCTTAAGTATCAAACAATTCCTATCTTGTGTGAAATCCCGGATCAAAGAACACCGGAACTATCTAAGGGTCTGAGCGCTAACACAAAGTATTCACAACAGCAGACAAGTTGCGAGTGACATGGCAAGGCTTATGAAGCAGAGGGAGACCCTCCAGGCACACCCCCAGCGATCAACCAATGGGGAGCGACGAGCGTCCCCTCTGACGTCAGCCGACCAGCCGGTCAGCTGACGCGCCTCCTTCCCGCATAAAGGTCCTGTCTACGCGCTCGTGACAGGGCAACCCTATGTGCAACTGACAGTTCCGTCCTTGACGTGCTAGACGTCTGAGGCCCATAAACGCTGCTGGTCAGAGGGCTGGAGGCAGCTGCGGTGGTAGCGCTGTTCACCGCAGCTGCCTTTTCAGCATATGTTACAGTAATACACGATTGTTGTGTTTTCCTTGGGGAGGTAAGTCCACCCTTGCCCCCCATTTTATATTGTTTTTAGTATATTTTACCCTATTGTGGCGCCTCTGTATTTCTACAAATAATAATAATTAGTCAGTTTTGAATGGCGGAAATAGAGGGGACTTTTTTTTTTACTCCAAATCATTTTAAATATCCCTAGGGGTTTGAGTTTTCAATGGATTTATTGCCCGATCTTTACTATTGCGTTATCATTAGTCACCATATAGTTTTACACCAGATGACCAGTGCACAGTGTAATGCAGAAATGACCACAGCCCCTTCCTTATCGACATGTATGAGCCGTCATACTCGTCTGATAGGAAAATAAAAAATCATCATTTGGGTTCTGGAAACTAAAGGCAGCCAGTGGAATGCAGATCCCATAGGTGGCAGCAAAGTCCACGCAATCTGCACCCCGCTGATATCCACTGAGATGTTTTCTTGTTTTGGAACTCTGAGATCATCATTACTAGATAAATAGAAATATATCTATCAGAAAAGACCAGGTTCAGACATTTCTCCATCTCTGGATCTGTTTATCAGGACATGATGTGAAATAACATCAGATGCTCAGAGAACGCACCTAGCGAGCTGGAAGATAGGCAAACGTTGATACATGCTTGGCAAAGGATCGGCATCTGTCTCGCTCTGTACACCATGCGTCATGTGTTTATCTGCAATATAAATGTCAGTCCAGATTCACATTCAGCTCTGTATAAAGGTCCGTCATGATCGTCATACGCCATGGGCCTGATCAGTGGCATAACTACAATTCGTGGGCCCACCCTGCAAAACTTTGGGCCCCCCAATGTTTACACTGCTTCCTTTGCATTTCCTTGGAGCTCTTCACAGCCTTGGGACGGTGGGACCCATCTCACAAGGGTCATAGGACAAATGTGGTCACAAAACACCTGATCTGAAGAATAGATGTATTGGAGTAAGGGAAGATTAGTAGATGGGGGCCCCCCACAGCTCTGGACCCTCCTGCTCCCCTCTAGTTATCCCCATGGGCCTGATTCATCAAACTCCTTAGTATGATGAAGAGGAACTTTAACCAGGGACTGAACTTTATCCCAATCAGTAGCCGATACCCCCCTTTTCCCAAAACAAATCTTTACCCTTTATTTTTTTTATTTAAGGATTTATATAGCGCCGACTTATTACGTACTGCTGTACAGAGTATATTAGTTACATAGTTACATATTTACATAGTTATTTTGGTTGAAAAAAGACATACGTCCATCGAGTTCAACCAGAGAACAAAGTACAACACCAGCCTGCTCCCTCACATATCCCTGTTGATCCAGAGGAAGGCGAAAAAACCCTTGCAAGGCATGGTCCAATTAGCCCCTAAGGGGAAAAATTCCTTCCCGACTCCAGATGGCAATCAGATAAAATCCCTGGATAAACATCATTAGGCATTACCTAGTAATTGTAGCCATGGATGTCTTTCAACGCAAGGAACGCATCTAAGCCTCATTTAAATGCAGGTATAGAGTTTGCCACTTCCTGTGGCAATGCATTCCACATCTTAATCACTCTTACTGTAAAGAACCCTTTCCTAAATAAATGGCTAAAACGTTTTTCCTCCATGCGCAGATCATGTCCTCTAGTCCTTTGCGAAGGCCTAGGAACAAAAAGCTCATCCGCCAAGCTTTTATATTGCCCTCTGATGTATTTATACATGTTAATTAGATCCCCTCTAAGGTGTCTTTTCTCTAACTGACCCTCAGAGGGGCTCACAATCTACTCCCTACCATAGTCCTATGTCTATATTGTGTAGTGTATGTATCGTAGTCTAGGGTCACTTTTAGGGGGAAGCCAATTAACTTATCTCTATGTTTTTAGGATGTGGGAGGAAACCGGAGTACCCGGAGGAAACCCACACAGACACGGGGAGAACATGCAAACTCCATGCAGATATTGACCTGACTGGGATTCGAACTGGGGACCCAGCGCTGCAAGGCAAAAGTTCTAACCACTACGCCACCATACTGCCTATTTTTTCTTGAATAGTGCATCAGGGACGTCTTTATGGCTGATATTGTGGTGAAAGTGTGATGTCAGAGCCATGGAGTTAGGGTACAGAAGGAATGGCCAAACTGATGTGAATTGGGGGTCAGCATCCTAGTGACAATAAAAACCAAAAACAAAAACATGGATTTATCTGGGCAATCAGTTCATAGTCTTAACTCCAATGATGCTATTTAGGCATCTGCCTGGACTCTTGTAAATGTGGCTTATTGGAACTGGGCACCCACCACCACCAATGCCTGGGAATTTCAATCAAGCTCAGAAGACGAAGACATGAAGTGAAAGTGGAGGATCCTGGATTGAAGATCTCTTCTTTTCATTACTTCGCTTGGTTTGAATGAACTTTAACTTACTGAGAATGGGGTAAATACGTACTTGCTTTTCTGGGAACAGGTAGATGACACATAACTCACCTTCCACCTTGCATTACTATCAGACATCTCCAGTGGGTCAGGTCAGAAATGGCCATGATACCTTTTGAAGAGGAGATCCCTCCCTTGCAGTCTCCCATCCTTCCTTCCCCCAAAGCAGAGAAGAAGAATATTTTGGTGGAAGGAGCATTGACTCTTTTCCTGCTTACCTCCAACCTACCTGCCTAGGTATTGGGGTTGGTATTCCAATGAAAAGGACCCCCACACTGATTTTCTTTTTCCCTTTTTTTAAATTATAAATTAAGTATGTAAAAAAAAAAAAACCTTCTGCACTGTGGAGCAAGCAATGAAGCAAAGATAGAGCGAACACCAGTTAAGCACTTAGAGAAATTCTGAGATGTAATTTTGCTTCTAAGCTCAGTCATTTTAATCAGATGACAATCATTTTAACACAGCTGTTCACAAGAGAGATAATTCTCACAAAAGTCTGATAAATCACGCATACATGAAGGTGCAGTGCTGTGCATTCATTAATGCGTACAACGGTAACACAACATTTTCAACGTCAATTATTCAAGCTCTGTGTGCAGAAGCAAAACTGAATTCGACTGATTGAGAATCATTTCCTTTCCATGCAGATCTGTGGGGCATTTCCTTACAGCCACTAAATAATGCTTTAAAGAGAAACCGTGACCAAGAATTGAACTTCATCCTAATCAGTAGCTGATTACATCACACTATGGGTAGGGTTTCACCACAATATCAGCCAGACAGAGCCCCCTGATAATCCGTTTGAGAAAAGTAATAGATTTCTTGTGGGAAAGGGGGTTTCCCACAAGAAATCTATTCCTTTTCTCAAACGGATCATCAGGGGGCTCTGTATGGCTGATATTGTGGTGAAACCCTACCCAAAGTTGGATGTCAGTGGTGCGCCTCACAGCACTGAGGTACTGACATCACACTGTGGGAGCCTTGTTGCATTGTGGGAAATAGCAGCTGTTTAAAACTACCAAAAAAGCAAGCAGCATCTCCTTCCACTGACAACACCTGCCAGCAGTAAAAATGTCACCATGTGATAAATGTCTGAATGTAAATCAGGGAAAGATTTTACAAAGAGCAAACACTGACTAAATCATTTATACATAATTATTGTAATAATTAAGCACTTTTTTATTACATTATTTTCACCGTAGTTCCTCTTGAAGTTACCACAAACTGAGGCTTGATACCGTAGATAGTCACAGTGATTCCAGGAAACAAAAAAAGCTAAAGAGAAAATACCAGGTGACAATAGTACAAACTTTGGTTAAAGTGTACCAAAGGCAGATTTGGAGGGGGGGGGGGGGGGGGGGGGGTTGGCATACGTTCACAGAGGCATGTTCCCTGCTCTACTCTGTGCCATGCCTCTATGTCCCCTCCGCTCTTTTCTCAGCCCCCCCCCCCCCCCCTCACTTCACACTGCGGCCTCCTGAAATTGCTGACAATCTCGAGGGTAAGGGGTGTCCCTTTCAGGAGAGACACTTCTGCAAAACGCCCACTCTGGGCGTCAGGAACACCCCCTCCCCCCTCTCACTGGCTCTTTGCCGCCTATCCCCACATGTTCCCTTACCTGTCTGACGTCTTCTTTGTCCGTCCCTAGCGCCTCACACGATACGTCCAACGCGGCGGTCACGTGACTACAAACACTTCCTCCTTCCGGGTTGAAGGAGGAAGTGTTTGTAGTCACGTGATGCGCGTGGACCACATCGTGGGAGGCACCAGGGACAGACGAAGAAGACGTCAGACAGGTAAGCTTGACCCCTCCGCCCACCCCGCACAGGTTTACTGGGAGATATCCAGATAGCAACTATCCGGGGGTATCCCGGATCTGGATTTGAGCAGCCCTACTGTTTTCAAATTATCACAATCACTATCAATGCATACAGAAGATTCCCTCTTCTTTTTGGGTTGGGGTATCGGTATTTGGTGGTCGCTCTCCAGGTAAGTAGAAGACTCCTTGATAAAGGGAGCGTGCAAAGCCAGACTCTCAAACGGGATGGAAACTTAAATTAAAACCTTCCAACAGAAGTGTAAAAAGTAGTTTACTGGTGGGTGGAGGTGCACAAACAAATCAAGTACCTTATATACTCGTGTATTAGCCTAGTTGTGCTGAAGAAAATGTGCTGAAAAGTTATCCCCTTGACAATTTATTTGCGAGTCAGTGGAGCAGAACCGATGATGGAGCAGGTTTTGTTACTGGCAGAGGAGGATATTTTCTCCTATGCCTTCACTAGCCAATACCAGCATCATTTAATATAGATGGCCATTGTATATACATATATGTGTTTGTTGTTTCACAGGTCATTGTTTAGCACTTTATATTGGATCTGGGCTGGGTTCAACACACACTGTATGAAATTGATAACAAGTGTGTCAGGGGCGTAGGAATAGGCCCTGCAGCCCCTGCGCCCGCGGGGGGGCCCGGCCCTCCCCCTGGGGCCCACTCGGGGCCGTTTTGTGGGTGCTGGAGGGGTGGCAGCATGAGGGGAAAGCCTTGCCCACAGTCGGCGGGGAGAGGGGTAGTTCCCCCCTCTCCCTCACCTCGGGGCTCTCCCCTCTGCGCTCCCCTCCAGCTCGTAAGTGTCTGTGGGGCTGTGGTGGGCAGCGAGCGGCGGGCAGATACATACCTGCTTCCGTGCGTTCCATCGGAGACTTCTCCCTCTAGCGGCTGACGTCACTTCCGGAAGTGACGTCAGCCGCTAGAGGGAGAAGTCTCCGATGGAACGCACGGAAGCAGGTATGTATCTGCCCGCCGCTCGCTGCCCACCACAGTCCCACAGACACTTACGAGCTGGAGGGGAGCGCAGAGGGGAGAGCCCCGAGGTGAGGGAGAGGGGGGAACTACCCCTCTCCCCGCCGACTGTGGGCAAGGCTTTCCCCTCATGCTGCCACCCCTCCAGCACCCACAAAACGGCCGCGAGCGGGCCCCGGGGGGGGGGGGGGGCCCGCTCAGAAAATCTGCAGGGGGGCCCGGTGGGGCCTAGTTACGCCCCTGAAGTGTGTGCAGATTAAGGTCTACCAGGTAGCAATCGATAAATTAGTGTGGATATAATTGACCTATTATCTCAGGAGAGTGTGGATGGTTTTTAATTAGTTTTAATTGTGTTTTCATACAACTGCTATGTTTTTTGATACCAATAAACTTGTTATATTGTTTGGCTATACCCTGGAGTGGTGCTGTTTATATGGGGAGATCTTTTTCTTCTTTCCTTTGTTACTGGCAGAGAAGCGTAAGGATCATGCAGTAGTGATTCTGCTCTTACCAGCTGGCCACCTGATGTGTCCGTACTCCATAGCCCCTGCAACATGGTGTGCAGAAGACTACCTGTGTCCCCTGGCTTATGGAGCAGAGCATGCAAGCAACGTGTCAGCAGGCCAATGATCTTCCTGTGTGGCAATCTGTCTCATATCTATGACGCCATCTAGTTGCATTTTGAGACACAGCTGTATCATGCTTGGGACACATCTGGCTATGAGGAGAGGGCATGACTTGCACTGGGGGCACATCAGGCTACTGTGGAGGGGGCTATACTGGGTAGGGGGATTATACTCGAGTCAATCACATTTTCCTGGTTTCTGAGGGAAAAGTGGGTGCCTCGGCTTATACGCGGGTTGGCTTATACGCGGGTCGGCTTATACACGGGTCGGATTATATGCAAGTATATACAGTTCATAAAAACTTTAAAAAGGAGAGGAAGAGCCAGTTGTATAATGACTTATCGAAAGGATTTTATAGCACAATGAAAAGACAATGTGTTTCGCAGGTTGACCCTGCTTCCTCGGGTCTGTAAGACATTGTGCTGAGTGGCTGCATTGTGAAGGGAACAAGATAACAATCTCTTATTCACCTGAGGAAGCAGGGTCAACCTACGAAATGCATTATCTTTTCATTGTGCAGTAAAAATCTTTTGATTAGTTATAATCAGGGCCGGACCGCCCATGACGCTGCCTGAACCTCATCAGCCTGAACCTGTGCGTCTGCGCCTTTCAAGAGGTGGCACCCTGCCGACTCCCTCTCCCCATCCCCTGGCCACCCCTCCTTCAGTGCCTCCGGCCACGCCTTATGGAATCTGCATCCTCTCTGCCTCGCTGACGCTGCACTGTCCAGCACGATGAGTTGTGGCAATTCTTCAGTCTTCAGACCAGCGGTTTCCTGTGCTGAAGACACAGGAGAGTGCTGTCCCACTCCCCGCTAGCGCACAAATACAGGAAGTGACAATTTACTTCCTGTATACATGTGCTAGCAGGGATGCGGCTCTCCTGTGTCAGTGGACAGGGCAGCGCCAGCGAGGCAGAGGGGGTCTGGACTCCGTGGGCCATGGCCAGAGGAGGTAAGGTAGTGGGGGATGGGGGGGGGGGGGGCAGGCTGGCTACCTATACTGGGGTCACATATGCTTAGCTACCTATACTGGGGGAACCTATGCCTGGCTATTTATTCTAGGGGCACCTATACCTTGCTACCTATATTGGGGGAACTTATGCCTGGCTACCAATACTGGGGGCACTTATTACATACTACCTATACTGGAGGAACCTATGCCTGACTACCTATACTGGGGGCACCTATGTCTAACTACCTATACTGGGAGTGTCACCTATGCCTGGCTACCTATACCGGGGACACCTATACTTACCTACCTATACTGGGGACACCTATACTTGGCTTCTTATACAGGGGGCACCTATACCTGGCTATCTACCTGTCCTATACTATTTATATTGTCACTGGCTATAACCCGTAGTGCAAATTGTTAGGTGCTGTGCAACCATTCACAAAGCCGACCTCTTCCTCTCCTTTTTTCATGTTATCTAACCACAGACTGGCAATCAACATTCCTTCCATTCAGCCCAGTAATAAGACTGACTCTCTCTGTTTGCTTGAGACACTGTGCAGTCTTTGTAGAGGGTGAAATAGATTTAAGAAAACAAAATTGTTTGAATCCTTGAATAAACTCCCTTGCTATAACAATCAGTAAACAGATTAGTCATACGTTGCAGCAGCAGCACAATGATCAATTCCGTTCACGTTTCTGTGCTTCGGAAGAGAAACTCCATCTTCTGAAAACAATTATCACTGGGCAAAAATTTACTGGAACATTTTTCATTGTTACAGTTATTGTTTGTTTTATGCAGAAGAGCAGGTAGATGCCCCTCGGGTGCAGGGGAGATAGTGATAGCCCAATAAGTGCAGGGGAATAGCTACAAATCATGCCCCCCCCCCCCCCCCGAGAAACTTTGATTACCCCCCCCCCCATGTACACACCCTTCCCCTTGCTGCACGGCTGTACTCGTGCCACCTAACATATCCGACAAGCTCTTGCCAGAGGTGGAGGACGTGGGACGGCTCTGCAGGATGCACAGGCTACCCTGTTCGAAGGTAGGTATCTTGTCTTTCTTTAAAGCTGAATATAACCCAGCATTTCAACTTTGCTCTAAAACATTATTTACAGCATATTATATGCAACCAGCATTTTTTTTTTACTAGACCAGCATTGGAAGGGTTACACACAGAGCTTTAAGGTTCAGTGGAGAGAAATGCTGCCGCAGCTGAAGTTTAGATAGATACATTTAAGTAAACACAATGTAACAAGTGGTGAATGTGAAACACACTCTGTGCAGCAGCTCCTGACAGAGAGAGAGAGAGAGAGTGAGTCACATTCCTCACTTGTTACATTGTGTTTACTTAAATGTATCTATCTAAACTTCGGATGCACAGCATTTCTCTCCATGGAACTTTAAAGCTCTGTGTGTAACCCTTCCAATGCTGTTCTAGTAAAAAAAAAATGCTGGTTGCATATAATATGCTGTAAATAATGTTTTAGAGCAAAGTTGAAATGCTGGGTTATATTCCGCATTTAAGTTTGCCTCATGTACACTTTAAGATGGACATATCATCAGTAGTGTTGAGACGAAATTTTTGTAATTTCGTGGTTTCTTAATTACGGACACTAATTTTGCCGCTACGACACAAATTTGTAATTTTGTAATTGCCATACAAACTGTAATTCAAAATTCCATAAGCAACATTTTGGTTGCGTAATTTTGCATTTCGGCGCAAATTCGCGTTTAACGCAAAATTTCATAATTTCATGTTTTCTATAGAAAAAAGTTATTGTAGTTACGAAAATGGACGTAATTTCATTTTTAATAGTAATTATGCACATTTAGGTCATGACTAAATTTAGGAAAGTCACTCATTGATTGCAATTACTGATAATGCAAAGGCCGCTGCACATGCTGTCGCTTTAAATGTATCAGGAGGCTCTATCTGCAGCCACTTCTAAGACAGGTGCTCTTTGCCAAGGTGCACTTAGCGGTCATGTTGAGACACTTGATTTTAGGCCTTGCAATATCCGATAATGCAAGTGCTGTCGCTTTAAATGTATCAGTAGGCTCTGGACAGGAACACAATTTTGAGAGCAGCCAAATTTCCATGTTAAACACAAAATTCTGATTTCTTTGTATTACGTAAAAGATCGTAATTACGAAAAATGATCGTAATTACGAAATTCCCCATGAACTCAAAATTTCGCGTAGTTTCGTGAAATTTGCGAAATTTCAATTTCGGCCATAATTGTAATTTTCGTGACTTTTTTCGCCTTACCTCCAAGGATGAGATGACCACAATGGTTCATTACTATGTATTAGACACAATCACAACTCATTTCATCGGAGGTGAGTCCTCTTCATCAGGCCACATTAAGTGCCTGTAGCTATCTGTGAGAAGAGAACGGCAACTTCAGTCCAAAAGGTATCTTGATGGAGGTCTCCAGCCCTATGCACAGAGAGATACAGGAACCGAATATGACCCCAAGAATGAATTATGTTGTTGTGTCTAATAAACAGTAGTTTGTTGTAGTTGTCTCATGCTTGGATGATCTAGCTTCCTCAGATGGAATATAGTCCCTGTAGCTACCTGAACGTGCTACTGTGAGCCTCAGTAGAGAGTGCTCTGTACTCAAAGAGCATGAAAGACCGGGTCTTAACCTGGATTTGGGCCAATTGGCCAGTTTATTACAAGTTCCACAGTATAAAACCAAGGTCTCTATACTGTGTCACTTGTCATAAATTGGTCAATTGGCCCAAATCCAGGTTGAGACCCGTTCTTTACATTTCTTTGGCCTGAAGTTACACCTTAAGTGGATACGGGTGTGGACTGGTTGACTCCTTGGTCCTGCATAAGGCTCTGTTCCCACTAGAGTGGAGAACGGATATTTTTTTGTCCGTTCTTTGCTCATTAGTAACAGGACAATGAATGGCTCCTATGTTACACATACCGGTAGGAGCTGTTCAAACTTGTCACGCTGCAGGGAATCAGCGGGATCCTTTTGCAATAAGCAGACTGAACTTTTGTTCACGTCCAGTCCACGATAATCCCGGGAAAGCGGATGCGTCTGCATCTGCCCTGGGCTTCCCTGTATACAGGGAAGAAGCATGGAGATCCCCACTGGGCTGGAAAAGACCAATGGGAATCCTTAACAACAGAGAGAATTCTCATTAGTTCATGGTGAACCAATGAAAATATTCCCTGTTGCTAGGGAGAATTGGCCTAATGCAGCCTATGGAGAGCTTCATGCTTCCGCTGGGCTCCAGTCTGATTTCAGAGCGGGACCAAGCAGTGGCGATTGGCAGCAGGACAGGTGGGGGCGATTGATACGGATGACGGTTGGACGCGGAGCAGATGCAAAATGGATGGAGTGCATCCGCTTAGTTGATGCTCTCACAGGGTCCATTTTGCACATGCTCTAGTGGGAACAGAGCCGGGACAAGGTCCTCCAGCACCCAAGGCTGAGACACCAAAGTGCGCCCCTCCATCCCTCCCCCCCCAGCCGTCACACACTGATTGCTATTAAACTAAGAGGTCCCTCCCATCCCTCCCACCCCAGCCGTCACACACTGATTGCTATTACACTAAGAGGCCCCTCCCATCCCTCCCACCCCAGCAGTCACACACTGATTGCTATTACACTAAGAGGCCCCTCCCATCCCTCCCACCCCAGCCATCACACACTGATTGCTATTACACTAAGAGGCCCCTCCCCCATCCCTCCCACCCCAGCCATCACACACTGATTGCTATTAGACTAAGAGGCACCCCAACACCTTAATCTCTAGTTATCTGGCTTTTAGTCACTTCCATGTATCTCCTTTTTTTATTTCTTTCTGCTTCGAACACAATTAGGAATGACAGCTGAATGAATTGTGTGCCCCCTCCTACACTGCGCCCTGAGGCTGAAGCCTCTCCAGCCTATGCCTCGGCCCGGCCCTGAGTGGGAACACAGCCTAATTTGGGTTGCAGCCCTGAGACTTTCTGTATTTCTCCATAGTCACTCACTGTAGCTTTGTCACTGTGTTTGACTTGAGAAAGTGGTTTAACCCCCGTAAAAAGCACATATTTATACAATTAAGTATAGGTTTATTTTTGGTTCAGGTTTGTTTTAAATACATTTTTTTTAGCATATTTAGCATTCTATAGCTGCAAAAATAAAATTATTATAATAATGCTCCAAAACACTTAAAGCGAGCTTTAAGCCATATACATTACCTATTTTTCTTGCACAGTTATCTTAAGTATTAGGATCAAAGCTGACTCGCTGCATTCCTGCTGCAGAACGAGGTATTTATCCCCCCCGCCCCCGAAATTCCCAGGGCAAAATTTTGCTTCCTGGAAGAGGCAGAGCTTTGTGCATTAGCTCTGCCTCTTTTCCAGTCAATCTCCGCCTCTCTTCTTTCACTGAGAGGAGCGGGTAGAGGCGGAGATCGGCGGAGACTGACTGGACTGGAGGCACAGCTCTGACTCCCTCGGGCAGCAAAATCTACAACCTGAAAAGTCATGGAATTTTGCCCCAGGATTTTGGGGGGATAAATACCTCGTTCAGCTTTGATCTTAATGCTAATAATAATAATAATGATCTAATAATCTATAATGATAACTGTCCAGGAAAATGAAATAATGTATATGGCTTCAGACTGCCTTTAATAAAAACAAGGAACACCAAGAGCCCCAATAGTGTAATATGTACTGGTAAATGGTTACTAGATAGTGTAAATATTAATACTCACAAACCAGGGTTACCATTAGGCAACCACTGTAAAGGCAGGTGGGGGGATTTTCCTGACCACACTCAGGAATAAGAAGTCGTTCTCTGTAAATGAGAAAAAGGGGGTTCAACCCTCCACCCAGGGTGGACTCAATATTATGCAGGAGAACAGAGGTGCCAAAAGGAAGCTAAATTAGCTTAAAAGCCAAATTCTTGGTAAATAGAGGAGGTAGTGGTGGACTTACCTCCTCCAAGTAGACACACAACGACTGTAGTAAACACAGTCAATATATTTTATTTATGAACTCCAAATATGCAACGCGTTTCGCAGGTTTGATCCCGCTTCATCAGGCAATAACAATGGAGCAATAGCATATGTGGTCAGTAGAAGAGCCAGACACAGAGCCAGACACAGTGACACAGAGGTGCCTGGCTCTTCTACTGACCACATATGCTATTGCTCCGTTGTTATTGCCTGATGAAGCTGGATCAAACCTGCGAAACGCGTTGCATATTTGGAGTTCATAAATAAAATATATTGACTGTCTTTACTACAGTCGTTGTGTGTCTACTTGGAGGAGGTAAGTCCACCACTACCTCCTCTATTTACCAAGAATTTGTTTTTTTAAGCTCATTTAGCTTCCTTTTATCCTTATGGCGCCTCTGTTCTCCTGCATAAGACTCCCTTTAATAACTGTTTATACAGACGTGAAAATAAACTTTCTCTATCGAGTGGCTTTCCATGACAGTCATCGCTACACCAGGGCCCAGGGATTCCTGAACTTGTCGCAGCCAATTCATTCAACTCAAATTATAAATAAACAAACTTGATTAAGTATCTTCCAGGTAATTAAAAGCATGATTTGAGACATTCACGCTGAATTATGGAGTACTTCTTAGGAAATAGAACCTTTCTCAAGTCCACTATCTCATTCTCACGTGTGACAAAATAAATGTTGGCACACGCCTTATTTAGAGTTGATCGATTACGCCTCAGTTCAGGTCAAGGGCTGCTTAATTCCGGTCTCTGTGGGATCCAAACTGGAATTCTATTGAAGTAAGGCTGGTTGACACTATGCTGAAGCAATCCCATATTCATTGCATTTCCCATCGGTTCCCATATTACTCTGGCATTTTTGTCATTCCATTTGCATCTGTTTGTATCTGTATTACAATGTGGGTTTTTTATCATCCATTTTTAATGAAAGGGGTGATCCTTTCCAAGTCAGTAAAAAATAATAATATTTGCATCCAGACCTTGTTTCACTCTTATGGACCAGAGCAGTTTTGACGTTTTAGCTATGCCCTTATTTAATCAGAAATAACTTTATCTTTACTTATGACACCTTAATGAAATATACAGTTTTTTTTTTTCAAGACAAGCTATGCTTTCATTGCATGGATTTTTTTCCTGGAACAATTTTGTTTTCTATGCATTTTAATGCGAAAAAAGAGAAAACAATATGAAAACGCCATTATGTTTTAGTTTTACCAATTGAAAAATAAAAAGTGCTATAGTAGATAAAATACACAAATGTTGTTGTTTTTTACCATTTATCAAAAAAAAATTTAAACATGATGTTCCGGTCACAATTTATGGTGAGGATATTTGAATCTGAAATAATGCTACAGAGTGTATTTTTCCCTATGAACTGAGAAAATAAACATATTTTTAATGGTAAAAATCAATGTTATTGGCTCAGGGAACATGTATACCCTTTCTCCAATTAGTGTTGCAGCAGATAGCGCCGGAGGTGAACACAGGAGCATTGCTCAGCAGTGCTTCAGCTAAAAGACATATATCTACGTCCTCGTGGCTTAGATGAAGTCACAGAGGACGTAGATGTACTTTAGTGGTGGTTCAAGTGGTTTTTAATAACACACACACACTATATATATATATATATATATATATATATATATATATATATATATATAGTGGCTTGCAAAAGTATCCAGCCCCCCTGAAGTTTCCCATGTTTTGTCACATTACTGCAACCCACATGAATCAATTTTATTGGAATTCCACATGAAAGACCAATACAAAGTGGTGTACACACGAGAAGTGGAATGAAAATCATACATGATTCCAAACATTTTTTACATATAAATAACTGCAAAGTGGGGTGTGCATAATTATTCGGCCCTCTTTGGTCTGAGTGCAGTCAGTTGCCCATAGGCATTGCCTGATGAGTGCTAATGACTAAATAGAGTGCGCACCTGTGTGTAATCTAATGTCAGTACAAATACAGCTGCTCTGTGACGGCCTCAGAGGTTATCTAAGAGAATATTGGGAGCAACAACACCATGAAGTCCAAAGAACACACCAGACAGGTCAGGGATAAAGTTATTGAGAAATTTAGAGCAGGCTTAGGCTACAAAAAGATTTCCAAAGCCTTAAACATCTCACGGAGCACTGTTCAAATGATCATTCAGAAATGAAAGGCGTATGGCACAACTGTGCACCTACCAAGACAAGGCCGTCCATCTAAACTCACAGGCCGAACAAGGAGAGCGCTGATCAGAAATGCAGTCAAGAGGCCCATGGTGACTCTGGACGAACTGCAGAGATCTACAGCTCAGGTGGGGGGATCTGTCTATAGGACAACTATTAGTCATGCACTGCACAAAGTTGGCCCTTATGGAAGAGTAACAAGAAGAAAGCCATTGTTAACAGAAAAGCAAAAGAAGTCCTGTTTGCAGTTTGCCACAAGCCATGTGGGGGACACAGCAAACATGTTGGAAGAAGGTGCTGTGGTCAGATGAGACCAAAATTTAACTTTTTGGCCAAAATGCAAAACGCTATGTGTGGCGGAAAACTAACACTGCACATCACTCTGAACACACTATCCCCACTGTCAAATATGGTGGTGGCAGCATCATGCTCTGGGGGTGCTTCTCTTCAGCAGTGACAGGGAAGCTGGTCAGAGTTGATGGGAAGATGGATGGAGCCAAATACAGGGCAAACTTGGAAGAAAACCTCTTGGAGTCTGCAAAAGACTTGAGACTGGGGCGGAGGTTCACCTTCCAGCAGGACAATGACCCTAAACATAAAGCCAGGGCAACAATGGAATAGTTTAAAACAAAACATATCTATGTGTTAGAATGGCCCAGTCAAAGTCCAGATCTAAATCCAATCGAGAATCTGTGGCAAGATCTGAAAACTGCTGTTCACAAACGCTGTCCATCTAATCTGACTGAGCTGGAGCTGTTTTGCAAAAAAGAATGGGCAAGGATTTCAGTCTCAAAGCTGCAATTCAGTCTCAAAGCTGCAAAGCTGGTAGAGACATACCCTAAAAGACTGGCAGCTGTAATTGCAGCAAAAGGGGGCTCTACAAAGTATTGACTCAGGGGGGGGCTGAATAATCATGCACACCCCACTTTGCAGTTATTTATTTGTAAAAAATGTTTGGAATGATGTATGATTTTTGTTCCACTTCTCACGTGTACACCACTTTGTATTGGTCTTTCACGTGGAATTCCAATAAAATTGATTCATGTTTGTGGCAGTAATGTGACAAAATGTGGAAAACTTCAAGGGGGCCGAATACTTTTGCAACCCACTGTATATATATAGTGGCTTGAAAAAGTATTCGGCCCCCTTGAAGTTTTCCACATTTTGACATATTACTGCCACAAACATGAATCAATTTTATTGGAATTCCACGTGAAAGACCAATACAAAGTGGTGGACACGTGAGAAGTGGAACGAAAATCATACATGATTCCAAACATTTGTTACACTGTATACACTTATTTTGGTAATGATAGCATGTTTGGGGGCCTTGCTACTAGCCACTAAAGTTGGTGCGAAATTACTTGTACTAATGAATGGATTGCTCAAAATACATTATGTGTGGCATTTATTGCAAAATTGTGCATGAAATTTTGTGTACTTTTTGCGGACTTTTAGCAAATTACAATCATCACTAGTCACTGCATCTTCATTCAGCACCAGCGAGGGTCCTCACCTCTGGTGGGTTCCCCTTGGAAACTGCCCTGCATTCTGTGCCGAAATCCAAGCAATTTACACTACGTCACCATTCCCTAAAATGTCTTCTGAGCCCCGAAACCCACTAGCAGTGCTGTTCTAAGAGCTTTGTGATGGGAAAAGCTCTTGCTAATGTAATGCTATGGGTGTGATGCCACTGGAGCGATGTGATTTTATAAAAATCCCCCATAGCATTGCATTAGCAAGAGCTTTTTCAAATCACCAGCGCTTAGGCTTCTAGTGGGTTTCTGGCCTTACTTTGGAAGTTTGGAATCTTTGTAGGCAACTAATTAAAATAAATAAAAAATAAATATATCATGTAAAAACAAGACCAGGTTTAGATGTTCTCCGTCTCTGGATCTGTTCATCAGAACATGATGTGAAATAACATCAGATACTTGGAAAATTCACCTAGCGAGCTGGAAGAAGGACAAACGTTGACGCATCCATAGCTTTGGACGGTTATCACTCATATCTCGTACATACGCTCAGTGACTCGTGTTTATCTGCAAAGCAAATATCAGTCCACATTAACCGAATGTATCATATAAACAGCCTCAAGTCTCACCAGGACATCAGCCACACGACCCATATGCAATTCAAGTTTTCTCCTAGGAGATCATTTTTAATCATTTGTTTAATATAACTTTTTCAGCACTTTGTAATTGAAATAATAATACCAAAAGTAGGAGTAAGGCTACAAGACGTTGCGTTAGGTGCTACGTTAAGGTCGCATAACGTGCACCTAACGCAAGGCCTGGTGCTCTTCTATGTGGACATCAGAGTGAGCCGCGTTGTGCAGCTCACTCTGGCGTCCGTGATGCCGTGATGCGCACTCTTGGACGCATGCGGCATCACGTGGTCCCGCCCGGCCAATCGCCGCACAAAGCGGCCGCTCCAGGAAGTAAACACTGCACGTCACTGAGTGCAGTGAATATTAATTAGCCGTGTGCCTGGCCGCTCTCCGCTCCTCCCCAACATGACTGAGCATGTGCAAGCAGTCTAACGTGGCTTAAGCCGCTGTAACGCTATAGTATGCTGCACTTTTTGAAGAACGTGCAGCGTTACATGTAACGCAACGTGGGCAGTGTGAACAGCCCACTCGTGTTACATTGCTGTGAGTTGGGGGAGCGCTACAGGCTGCACTAACGTGCGCCTGTAACGTCCCTGTGTGTAAGCAGCCTTAAAGTACAGTCAAAGTTATTCAGTGTATTTTCTTGCTTGCAGGTGACTTAAAGGGCCTTTTATTGACAAGGTGTAAAAACATCCACTTGAAGAAACCTAAGGAGAAAAATGTAATTGCATATGGGCCTTTAGGCGAATACACTTTGGCCCGTATGCAATTCACTTTTTCACCTGACTTTTCTCCTAGGAGATAATTTTTCATCTTCGATTTAAAATAACCTTTTAGCGTTTTACAATGGGAAAAGTACCAAAAAGTAGGTAAAAAACTACTGTCAACATTATTTTGAGTATTTGTTTGTTTGCAGATACAGGGAGTGCAGAATTATTAGGCAAATGAGTACTTTGACCACATCATCCTCTTTATGCATGTTGTCTTACTCCAAGCTGTATAGGTTCAAAAGCCTACTACCAATTAAGCATATTAGGTGATGTGCATCTCTGTAATGAGAAGGGGTGTGGTCTAATGACATCAACACCCTATATCAGGTGTGCATAATTATTAGGCAACTTCCTTTCCTTTGGCAAAATGGGTCAAAAGAAGGACTTGACAGGCTCAGAAAAGTCAAAAATAGTGAGATATCTTGCAGAGGGATGCAGCACTCTTAAACTTGCAAAGCTTCTGAAGCGGGATCATCGAACAATCAAGCGTTTCATTTAAAATAGTCAACAGGGTCGCAAGAAGCGTGTGGAAAAACCAAGGCGCAAAATAACTGCCCATGAACTGAGAAAAGTCAAGCGTGCAGCTGCCAAGATGCCACTTGCCCCCAGTTTGGCCATATTTCAGAGCTGCAACATCACTGGAGTGCCCAAAAGCATAAGGTGTGCAATACTCAGAGACATGGCCAAGGTAAGAAAGGCTGAAAGACGGCCACCACTGAACAAGACACACAAGCTGAAACGTCAAGACTGGGCCAAGAAATATCTCAAGACTTTGAGATTTTTCTAAGGTTTTATGGACTGATGAAATGAGAGTGAGTCTTGATGGGCCAGATGGATGGGCCCGTGGCTGGATTGGTAAAGGGCAGAGAGCTCCAGTCTGACTCAGACGCCAGCAAGGTGGAGGTGGAGTACTGGTTTGGGCTGGTATCATCAAAGATGAGCTTGTGGGGCCTTTTTGGGTTGAGGATGGAGTCAAGCTCAACTCCCAGTCCTACTGCCAGTTTCTGGAAGACACCTTCTTCAAGCAGTGGTACAGGAAGAAGTCTGCCTCCTTCAAGAAAAACATGATTTTCATGCAGGACAATGCTCCATCACACGCGTCCAAGTACTCCACAGCGTGGCTGGCAAGAAAGGGTATAAAAGAAGAAAAACTAATGACATGGCCTCCTAGTTCACCTGATCTGAACCCCATTGAGAACTGTGGTCCATCATAAAATGTGAGATTTACAAGGAGGGAAAACAGTACACATCTCTGAACAGTGTCTGGGAGGCTGTGGTTGCTGCTGCACGCAATGTTGATGGCGAACAGATCAAAACACTGACAGAATCCATGGATGGCAGGCTTTCGAGTGTCCTTGCAAAGAAAGGTGGCTATATTGGTCACTGATTTGTTTTTGTTTTGTTTTTGAATGTCAGAAATGTATATTTGTGAATGTTGAGATGTTATATTGGTTTCACTGGTAAAAATAAATAATTGAAATAAGTATATATTTGTTTTTTGTTAAGTAGCCTAATAATTATGCACAGTAATAGTCACCTGCACACACAGATATCCCCCTAAAATAGCTAAAACTAAAGACAAACTAAAAACTACTTTTAAAAATATTCAGCTTTGATATTAGTTTTTTGGGTTCATTGAGAACATGGTTGTTGTTCAATAATAAAATTATTCCTCAAAAATACAACTTGCCTAATAATTCTGCACCCCCTGGCCCATATGCAATTCACTTTTTCACCTGAGTTTTCTCCTAGGAGATATGTTCAAACTTGTCAATAAAATGCCCTTTAAATCACTAGCAAGTCAAAAAATACTCAAAATAATTTTTATAGTACCTTTTCACCTACTTTTTAGTTATTTTTCCATTGCAAAGTAATACAAAGTTATTCTAAATCGAAGATGAAAAATTATCTCCTGGGAGAAATCTCAGGAGAAAAAGTCAATTGCATATGGGCCTTTTCTCCTAAGTTTTCTCCTAGGTGATATTTCACATCTTATCACTAAAATACATTTGAATCCACCAGCAAGCAAGAAAATACTCAGAATAATGGTGACAGTACTTTCTCACCTACTTTGTAATATTTTTTTTTTATTATTTTTTTTATTGCAGAGGGCTGAAAAGTTATTTTAAACAGAAGACGAAAATTATCTCTTAGAAGAAAAAAGTTGGAGTAAAGTGCAATTGCGTATGGGCCCATGGTTCATATGCAATTAACTTTGTCTTCTGAGTTTTCTCCTAGGTCATATTTTAATACCTTATCAATAAAATACTTTTTAAACCACCAGCACATAAGAAAATACTCAAAAATACTCCAAATATTTTTGTTAGTACTATTTTACCTACTTTGATACTTTTCCAATTGCAATTATAATTGTATTATAAAGAGAAGATGAAAAATGATCTCCTGGGAGATAGAGTAGTAGGGATGTCTCAGCACCCTCGAGGGAAAAAAGACACAGGAGACAAAAAAAAACGGGAGCCCAATAGCGCAATATGTGTTCATATACAGGATATCAACAGGTAAGCTAATTGTACTACTCACAAAGGCGGGCTGGGCGGGGCAGCCGACCACAAGAAGGAGTTGGAGACAACAAACCCGGCTCTACTCGTTGTGGTCCAACCGGACCTGGGTGTAGTCACTCTCCTTGGTAAAAGTGACAGATAATCACTATGGTTTAAACCATCTGTAGTCTGTCTAGACCCCTCCAACAGGATGTGTTGGGGGGTATGTAAAGCACAATTTGGGTAAACAGGCGCCTCAGTGTGAATAAAATTGGATTAAAAACAAGATCAAATTGAAAAACATAAGGTGGCTTACCTCAATGACGAGCTCTTTGTATAGACAAATATTTATTTAGCAACACATTTCACGGGTCTACGCCCGCTTCCTCAGGCCAATACAAATGCCAATTGCAAATAGCCAATCAGCAAAAGGGAGCCTCATTTTTTTTCAATTTTATCTTGTTTTAAATCCAATTTTATTCACACAGGGCCACCTCTTTACCCAAATTGTGCTCCTGGGAGATAGTAGCAGAACATTTTCTGTACAGTGTTGGTCAAACAAATGATGTAGGTAGAAAAAACAAAGTCTTGTAAAACTGTTTAGCAGTTATGACCTGACATCTAACTGCTAATAGTTACCAGCACAAACTGTCAACTTTGTTGAAGAGAAATCGAGAGCCCAATATGGTGTAGTATGTCAAAATTGATTAGATAAATGAAACAGTGAGATGGTAATACTCACAAACACGGGTTACCACCTAGGTAACCACTCATTAGGCAGGTGAGGAGATTAGACCTGTCCTCACTCAGGATTAAGAAGTCGCTCTCTGTAGATAGGAAGAAAGGGGGTAGATCACCCCTCCACCTGGGGTGGACTCAAATATATTGGTAGGTGAACAGAGGCACCAGAAGGATAAAACTACATAAAATTTTTAAAAAATTGCTGGGAGGAAGTGGTGGACTCGCCTCCATTAAAGCAGACACCAAGGACTGTAAATATATAGATATACACATTTATTGAAAACACCCCAAAGATGCAACGCGTTTCACGGGCACAGCCCACTTCTTCAGGCAATAAGCAGGGGATAAACAACAGCAATTCAGTTATAGCAAGCAGAGCACCTGCTACCTGCGACAGAGGTGCTCTGCTTGCTATAACTGAATTGCTGTTGTTTATCCCCTGCTTATTGCCTGAAGAAGTGGGCTGTGCCCGTGAAACGCGTTGCATCTTTGGGGTGTTTTCAATAAATGTGTATATCTATATATTTACAGTCCTTGGTGTCTGCTTTAATGGAGGCGAGTCCACCACTTCCTCCCAGCAATTTTTTAAAAATTTTATGTAGTTTTATCCTTCTGGCGCCTCTGTTCACCTGTCAACTTTGTGTTTACTATTTACCTGCATCAAATCCAAAAAGAAAACTGTGCTCCACAGACCAGAGACAAACCTAATATAATGTAGGGGATTGCAGCATATACAGAGTCACCTCTCTTATCTTTACACACAATCCAAACAGGCAAGGCTGCCCTTCTCTATCGTTTTTACTTGTGCAGCATGGAGATATCCCTATAAAATAGATTAAAATGCGCACATAATGCCGAGTATTGTCTGAACGTTACATAAACAGCACCTCGTGCTGCACTCCAGGGGATGTGCCACCACCTTAGGATAGACAGGGTATCCCCCCCCTCCCCTCCCCCCCCGGGGGTTCACTCACCAAAACATGACTTGTATCATTGCGTGTCAAAATATATTTCACTTCAGGCTGTTTCCTTTATCCTTAGAATACAGCTTTATTTAAAACAATCGCCAAGCAGCTTGCACCAGAACTTCCACCCTGGCAGCGGTACTCGGGATGCATGTCCTCCCAAGGTCTGTCTGTATGCTCCGCAATGTCAGCGTGCCTGCCTAGCTCCGCCCTACGCATTTCAGCACTACGACTCATTCAGGGGCTATTTACCTGCATCAACGTTTTACATAGTTACATAGTTATTTGGGTTGATAAAAGACATATGTCCATCGAGTTTAACCAAAGAACAAAGTACAACACCAGCCTGCACCCTCACATATCCCTGCTGATCTAGAGGAAGGCACAACACCAGCCTGCACCCTCACATATCCCTGCTGATCCAGAGGAAGGCACAACACCATCCTGCTCCCTCACATATCCCTGCTGATCCAGAGGAAGGCACAACACCAGCCTGCTCCCTCACATATCCCTGCTGATCCAGAGGAAGGCACAACACCAGCCTGCTCCCTCACATATCCCTGCTGATCCAGAGGAAGGCACAACACCAGCCTGCTCCCTCACATATCCCTGCTGATCCAGAGGAAGCCACAACACCAGCCTGCACCCTCACATATCCCTGCTGATCCAGAGGAAGGCACAACACCAGCCTGCAGCCACACATATCTCTGCTGATCCAGAGGAAGGAACAACACCAGCCTGCACCCTCACATATCCCTGCTGATCCAGAGGAAGGCACAACACCAGCTCGCTCCCTCACATATCCCTGTTGATCCAGAGGAAGGAACAACACCAGCCTGCACCCTCACATATCCCTGCTGATCCAGAGGAAGGCACAACACCAGCTCGCTCCCTCACATATCCTTGTTGATCCAGAGGAAGGTACAACACCAGCCTGCTCCCTCACATATCCCTGTTGATCCAGAGGAAGGTGAAAAACTCTTACAAGGCATGGTCCAATTAGCCCCAAAAGGGAAAAAATTCCTTCCCAACTCCAGATGGCAATCAGATAAAATCCCTGGATCAACATCACTGGGCATCCAGGGATTTTATCGGATTACTTCAGCTGACATCTGGAAATATGCCGTAAGAAGGGGAATAGATCCCAGAAAGCTTGCATAATTTTACTTTATCAGTTAGCCATTAAAAGGTTTTACTTTTACAAGACTTTGTTTTTTCTACCTACATATCTCTTGGGAGAAAACTCAGGAGAAAAAATGAATTGCATACGGGCGCATGTGTCTGATTAATTAAAAGCCATTAAAGGGGAACTTTAACCCAGGATTGAACTTCATCCCAATCAGTAGCTGATACCATCTTTCCCACAAGAAAACTTTCTTTTTTCTAAAATAGATCATCAGGTTTGTCTGTATGGCTGATATTTTGGTGAAACCCCTCCCACAGTGTGATGTCAGGGCCATGGGTATGAGTGAGGATGCTTCAGTCTGAATCATGTCAGCCAGTCTTTTGCTGTACCTGTGATATGCAAATAAATATTTCTTGAAGTTTTTACATCCTGGATTGTGCAGACTTCATCTATACCCCACAGTGTGATGTAACTGATGAAAATACCCCACAGTGTGATGTAACTGCTGAAAATACCCCACAGTGTGATGTAACTGCTGAAAATACCCCACAGTGTGATGTAAATGCTGAAAATACCCCACAGTGTGATGTAAATGCTGAAAATACCCCACAGTGTGATGTAACTGCTGAAAATACCCCACAGTGTGATGTAACTGCTGAAAATACCCCACAGTGTGATGTAAATGCTGAAAATACCCCACAGTGTGATGTAACTGCTGAAAATACCCCACAGTGTGATGTAACTGCTGAAAATACCCCACAGTGTGATGTAACTGCTGAAAATACCCCACAGTGTGATGTAACTGCTGAAAATACCCCACAGTGTGATGTAACTGCTGAAAATACCCCACAGTGTGATGTAACTGCTGAAAATACCCCACAGTGTGATGTAAATGCTGAAAATACCCCACAGTGTGATGTAACTGCTGAAAATACCCCACAGTGCGATGTAACTGCTGAAAATACCCCACAGTGTGATGTAAATGCTGAACATACCCCACAGTGTGATGTAACTGCTGAAAATACCCCACAGTGTGATGTAAATGCTGAAAATACCCCACAGTGTGATGTAAATGCTGAAAATACCCCACAGTGTGATGTAAATGCTGAAAATACCCCACAACGTGATGTAAATGCTGAAAATACCCCACAGTGTGATGTAACTGCTGAAAATACCCCACAGTGTGATGTAACTGCTGAAAATACCCCACAGTGTGATGTAACTGCTGAAAATACCCCACAGTGTGATGTAACTGCTGAAAATACCCCACAGCATGATGTAAATCCTGAAAATACCCCACAGTGTGATGTAACTGCTGAAAATACCCCACAGTGTGATGTAACTGCTGAAAATACCCCACAGTGTGATGTAACTGCTGAAAATACCCCAAAACGTGATGTAACTGCTGAAAATACCCCACAGTGTGATGTAAATGCTGAAAATACCCCACAGTGTGATGTAACTGATGAAAATACCCCACAGTGTGATGTAACTGCTGAAAATACCCCACAGTGTGATGTAACTGCTGAAAATACCCCACAGTGTGATGTAAATGCTGAAAATACCCCACAGTGTGATGTAAATGCTGAAAATACCCCACAGTGTGATGTAACTGCTGAAAATACCCCACAGTGTGATGTAACTGCTGAAAATACCCCACAGTGTGATGTAAATGCTGAAAATACCCCACAGTGTGATGTAACTGCTGAAAATACCCCACAGTGTGATGTAACTGCTGAAAATACCCCACAGTGTGATGTAAATGCTGAAAATACCCCACAGTGTGATGTAAATGCTGAAAATACCCCACAGTGTGATGTAAATGCTGAAAATACCCCACAACGTGATGTAAATGCTGAAAATACCCCACAGTGTGATGTAACTGCTGAAAATACCCCACAACGTGATGTAACTGCTGAAAATACCCCACAGTGTGATGTAAATGCTGAAAATACCCCACAGTGTGATGTAACTGCTGAAAATACCCCACAGTGTGATGTAACTGCTGAAAATACCCCACAGTGTGATGTGAATGCTGAAAATACCCCACAGTGTGATGTAACTGCTGAAAATACCCCACAGTGTGATGTAAATGCTGAAAATACCCCACAGTGTGATGTAAATGCTGAAAATACCCCACAGTGTGATGTAAATGCTGAAAATACCCCACAGTGTGATGTAAGTGCTGAAAATACCCCACAGCGTGATGTAAATTCTGAAAATACCCCACAGTGTGATGTAACTGCTGAAAATACCCCACAGTGCGATGTAACTGCTGAAAATACCCCACAATGTGATGTAACTGCTGAAAATACCCCACAGTGTGATGTAACTGCTGAAAATACCCCACAGTGTGATGTAACTGCTGAAAATACCCCACAGTGTGATGTAACTGCTGAAAATACCCCACAACGTGATGTGAATGCTGAAAATACCCCACAGTGTGATGTAAATGCTGAAAATACCCCACAACGTGATGTAACTGCTGAAAATACCCCACAACGTGATGTAAATGCTGAAAATACCCCACAGTGTGATGTAACTGCTGAAAATACCCCACAGCGTGATGTAAATGCTGAAAATACCCCACAGTGTGATGTAAATGCTGAAAATACCCCACAGTGTGATGTAACTGCTGAAAATACCCCACAGTGTAATGTAATTGCTGAAAATACCCCACAGTGTGATGTAACTGCTGAAAATACCCCACAGTGTGATGAAAATGCTGAAAATACCCCACAGTGTGATGTAAATGCTGAAAATACCCCACAGTGTGATGTAACTGCTGAAAATACCCCACAGTGCGATGTAACTGCTGAAAATACCCCACAGTGTGATGTAAATGCTGAAAATACCCCACAGTGTGATGTAACTGCTGAAAATACCCCACAGTGTGATGTAAATGCTGAAAATACCCCACAGTGTGATGTAAATGCTGAAAATACCCCACAGTGTGATGTAAATGGTGAAAATACCCCACAGTGTGATGAAACAGCTGAAAATACCCCACAGTGTGATGTAACTGCTGAAAATACCCCACAGCGTGATGTAAATGCTGAAAATACCCCACAGTGTGATGTAAATGCTGAAAATACCCCACAGTGTGATGTAACTGCTGAAAATACCCCACAGCGTGATGTAACTGCTGAAAATACCCCACAGTGCGATGTAACTGCTGAAAATACCCCACAGTGTGATGTAAATGCTGAAAATACCCCACAGTGTGATGTAACTGCTGAAAATACCCCACAGTGTGATGTAAATGCTGAAAATACCCCACAGTGTGATGTAAATGCTGAAAATACCCCACAGTGTGATGTAAATGCTGAAAATACCCCACAGTGTGATGTAAATGGTGAAAATACCCCACAGTGTGATGAAACTGCTGAAAATACCCCACAGTGTGATGTAAATGCTGAAAATACCCCACAGTGCGATGTAAATGCTGAAAATACCCCACAACGTGATGTAAATGCTGAAAATACCCCACAGCGTGATGTAAATGCTGAAAATACCCCACAGTGTGATGTAACTGCTGAAAATACCCCACAACGTGATGTAACTGCTGAAAATACCCCACAGTGTGATGTAAATGCTGAAAATACCCCACAGTGTGATGTAACTGCTGAAAATACCCCACAGTGTGATGTAACTGCTGAAAATACCCCACAGTGTGATGTAAATGCTGAAAATACCCCACAGTGTGATGTAAATGCTGAAAATACCCCACAGTGTGATGTAACTGCTGAAAATACCCCACAGCGTGATGTAAATGCTGAAAATACCCCACAGTGTGATGTAACTGCTGAAAATACCCCACAGTGCGATGTAACTGCTGAAAATACCCCACAGTGTGATGTAACTGCTGAAAATACCCCACAGTGTGATGTAACTGCTGAAAATACCCCACAGTGTGATGTAACTGCTGAAAATACCCCACAACGTGATGTAAATGCTGAAAATACCCCACAGTGTGATGTAAATGCTGAAAATACCCCACAACGTGATGTAACCGCTGAAAATACCCCACAGCGTGATGTAAATGCTGAAAATACCCCACAGTGTGATGTAACTGCTGAAAATACCCCACAGTGTGATGTAACTGCTGAAAATACCCCACAGTGTGATGTAACTGCTGAAAATACCCCACAGTGTGATGTAAATGCTGAACATACCCCACAGTGTGATGTAACTGCTGAAAATACCCCACAGTGTGATGTAAATGCTGAAAATACCCCACAGTGTGATGTAAATGCTGAAAATACCCCACAGTGTGATGTAAATGCTGAAAATACCCCACAACGTGATGTAAATGCTGAAAATACCCCACAGTGTGATGTAACTGCTGAAAATACCCCACAACGTGGTGTAACTGCTGAAAATACCCCACAGTGTGATGTAAATGCTGAAAATACCCCACAGTGTGATGTAACTGCTGAAAATACCCCACAGTGTGATGTAACTGCTGAAAATACCCCACAGTGTGATGTAAATGCTGAAAATACCCCACAGTGTGATGTAACTGCTGAAAATACCCCACAGTGTGATGTAAATGCTGAAAATACCCCACAGTGTGATGTAAATGCTGAAAATAACCCACAGTGTGATGTAACTGCTGAAAATACCCCACAATGTGATGTAACTGCTGAAAATACCCCACAGTGTGATGTAACTGCTGAAAATACCCCACAGTGTGATGTAAATGCTGAAAATACCCCACAGTGTGATGTAAGTGCTGAAAATACCCCACAGCGTGATGTAAATTCTGAAAATACCCCACAGTGTGATGTAACTGCTGAAAATACCCCACAGTGCGATGTAACTGCTGAAAATACCCCACAATGTGATATAACTGCTGAAAATACCCCACAGTGTGATGTAACTGCTGAAAATACACCACAGTGTGATGTAACTGCTGAAAATACCCCACAGTGTGATGTAACTGCTGAAAATACCCCACAACGTGATGTAAATACTGAAAATACCCCACAGTGTGATGTAAATGCTGAAAATACCCCACAACGTGATGTAACTGCTGAAAATACCCCACAACGTGATGTAAATGCTGAAAATACCCCACAGTGTGATGTAACTGCTGAAAATACCCCACAGCGTGATGTAAATGCTGAAAATACCCCACAGTGTGATGTAAATGCTGAAAATACCCCACAGTGTGATGTAACTGCTGAAAATACCCCACAGTGTGATGTAATTGCTGAAAATACCCCACAGTGTGATGTAACTGCTGAAAATACCCCACCATGTGATGAAAATGCTGAAAATACCCCACAGTGTGATGTAAATGCTGAAAATACCCCACAGTGTGATGTAACTGCTGAAAATACCCCACAGTGCGATGTAACTGCTGAAAATACCCCACAGTGTGATGTAAATGCTGAAAATACCCCACAGTGTGATGTAACTGCTGAAAATACCCCACAGTGTGATGTAAATGCTGAAAATACCCCACAGTGTGATGTAAATGCTGAAAATACCCCACAGTGTGATGTAAATGGTGAAAATACCCCACAGTGTGATGAAACAGCTGAAAATACCCCACAGTGTGATGTAACTGCTGAAAATACCCCACAGCGTGATGTAAATGCTGAAAATACCCCACAGTGTGATGTAAATGCTGAAAATACCCCACAGTGTGATGTAACTGCTGAAAATACCCCACAGCGTGATGTAACTGCTGAAAATACCCCACAGTGCGATGTAACTGCTGAAAATACCCCACAGTGTGATGTAAATGCTGAAAATACCCCACAGTGTGATGTAACTGCTGAAAATACCCCACAGTGTGATGTAAATGCTGAAAATACCCCACAGTGTGATGTAAATGCTGAAAATACCCCACAGTGTGATGTAAATGCTGAAAATACCCCACAGTGTGATGTAAATGGTGAAAATACCCCACAGTGTGATGAAACTGCTGAAAATACCCCACAGTGTGATGTAAATGCTGAAAATACCCCACAGTGCGATGTAAATGCTGAAAATACCCCACAACGTGATGTAAATGCTGAAAATACCCCACAGCGTGATGTAAATGCTGAAAATACCCCACAGTGTGATGTAACTGCTGAAAATACCCCACAACGTGATGTAACTGCTGAAAATACCCCACAGTGTGATGTAAATGCTGAAAATACCCCACAGTGTGATGTAACTGCTGAAAATACCCCACAGTGTGATGTAACTGCTGAAAATACCCCACAGTGTGATGTAAATGCTGAAAATACCCCACAGTGTGATGTAAATGCTGAAAATACCCCACAGTGTGATGTAACTGCTGAAAATACCCCACAGCGTGATGTAAATGCTGAAAATACCCCACAGTGTGATGTAACTGCTGAAAATACCCCACAGTGCGATGTAACTGCTGAAAATACCCCACAGTGTGATGTAACTGCTGAAAATACCCCACAGTGTGATGTAACTGCTGAAAATACCCCACAGTGTGATGTAACTGCTGAAAATACCCCACAACGTGATGTAAATGCTGAAAATACCCCACAGTGTGATGTAAATGCTGAAAATACCCCACAACGTGATGTAACAGCTGAAAATACCCCACAGTGTGATGTAACCGCTGAAAATACCCCACAGCGTGATGTAAATGCTGAAAATACCCCACAGTGTGATGTAACTGCTGAAAATACCCCACAGTGTGATGTAACTGCTGAAAATACCCCACAACGTGATGTAAATGCTGAAAATACCCCACAGTGTGATGTAAATGCTGAAAATACCCCACAACGTGATGTAACAGCTGAAAATACCCCACAGTGTGATGTAACTGCTGAAAATACCCCACAGTGTGATGTAAATGCTGAAAATACCCCACAGCGTGATGTAACTGCTGAAAATACCCCACAGCGTGATGTAAATGCTGAAAATACCCCACAGTGCGATGTAAATGCTGAAAATACCCCACAGTGTGATGTAACTGCTGAAAATACCACACAGTGTGATGTAAATGATGAAAATACCCCACAGTGTGATGTAACTGCTGAAAATACCCCACAGTGTGATGTAACTGCTGAAAATACCCCACAGTGTGATGTAACTGCTGAAAATACCCCACAGTGTGATGTAAATGCTGAAAATACCCCACAGCGTGATGTAACTGCTGAAAATACCCCACAGCGTGATGTAAATGCTGAAAATACCCCACAGTGCGATGTAAATGCTGAAAATACCCCACAGTGTGATGTAACTGCTGAAAATACCACACAGTGTGATGTAAATGATGAAAATACCCCACAGTGTGATGTAACTGCTGAAAATACCCCACAGTGTGATGTAACTGCTGAAAATACCCCACAGTGTGATGTAACTGCTGAAAATACCCCACAGCGTGATGTAACTGCTGAAAATACCCCACAGCGTGATGTAAATGCTGAAAATACCCCACAGTGTGATGTAACTGCTGAAAATACCCCACAACGTGATGTAACTGCTGACAATACCCCACAACGTGATGTAAATGCTGAAAATACCCCACAGTGTGATGTAAATGCTGAAAATACCCCACAACGTGATGTAACAGCTGAAAATACCCCACAGTGTGATGTAACTGCTGAAAATACCCCACAGTGTGATGTAAATGCTGAAAATACCCCACAGCGTGATGTAACTGCTGAAAATACCCCACAGCGTGATGTAAATGCTGAAAATACCCCACAGTGCGATGTAAATGCTGAAAATACCCCACAGTGTGATGTAACTGCTGAAAATACCACACAGTGTGATGTAAATGATGAAAATACCCCACAGTGTGATGTAACTGCTGAAAATACCCCACAGTGTGATGTAACTGCTGAAAATACCCCACAGTGTGATGTAACTGCTGAAAATACCCCACAGTGTGATGTAAATGCTGAAAATACCCCACAGCGTGATGTAACTGCTGAAAATACCCCACAGCGTGATGTAAATGCTGAAAATACCCCACAGTGCGATGTAAATGCTGAAAATACCCCACAGTGTGATGTAACTGCTGAAAATACCACACAGTGTGATGTAAATGATGAAAATACCCCACAGTGTGATGTAACTGCTGAAAATACCCCACAGTGTGATGTAACTGCTGAAAATACCCCACAGTGTGATGTAACTGCTGAAAATACCCCACAGCGTGATGTAACTGCTGAAAATACCCCACAGCGTGATGTAAATGCTGAAAATACCCCACAGTGTGATGTAACTGCTGAAAATACCCCACAACGTGATGTAACTGCTGACAATACCCCACAACGTGATGTAAATGCTGAAAATACCCCACAACGTGATGTAAATGCTGAAAATACCCCACAGTGTGATGTAACCGCTGAAAATACCCCACAGTGTGATGTAATTGCTGAAAATACCCCACAGTGTGATGTAACTGCTGAAAATACCCCACAGTGTGATGAAAATGCTGAAAATACCCCACAGTGTGATGTAAATGCTGAAAATACCCCACAGTGTGATGTAACTGCTGAAAATACCCCACAGTGCGATGTAACTGCTGAAAATACCCCACAGTGTGATGTAAATGCTGAAAATACCCCACAGTGTGATGTAACTGCTGAAAATACCCCACAGTGTGATGTAAATGCTGAAAATACCCCACAGTGTGATGTAAATGCTGAAAATACCCCACAGTGTGATGTAAATGGTGAAAATACCCCACAGTGTGATGAAACAGCTGAAAATACCCCACAGTGTGATGTAACTGCTGAAAATACCCCACAGCGTGATGTAAATGCTGAAAATACCCCACAGTGTGATGTAAATGCTGAAAATACCCCACAGTGTGATGTAACTGCTGAAAATACCCCACAGCGTGATGTAACTGCTGAAAATACCCCACAGTGCGATGTAACTGCTGAAAATACCCCACAGTGTGATGTAAATGCTGAAAATACCCCACAGTGTGATGTAACTGCTGAAAATACCCCACAGTGTGATGTAAATGCTGAAAATACCCCACAGTGTGATGTAAATGCTGAAAATACCCCACAGTGTGATGTAAATGCTGAAAATACCCCACAGTGTGATGTAAATGGTGAAAATACCCCACAGTGTGATGAAACTGCTGAAAATACCCCACAGTGTGATGTAAATGCTGAAAATACCCCACAGTGCGATGTAAATGCTGAAAATACCCCACAACGTGATGTAAATGCTGAAAATACCCCACAGCGTGATGTAAATGCTGAAAATACCCCACAGTGTGATGTAACTGCTGAAAATACCCCACAACGTGATGTAACTGCTGAAAATACCCCACAGTGTGATGTAAATGCTGAAAATACCCCACAGTGTGATGTAACTGCTGAAAATACCCCACAGTGTGATGTAACTGCTGAAAATACCCCACAGTGTGATGTAAATGCTGAAAATACCCCACAGTGTGATGTAAATGCTGAAAATACCCCACAGTGTGATGTAACTGCTGAAAATACCCCACAGCGTGATGTAAATGCTGAAAATACCCCACAGTGTGATGTAACTGCTGAAAATACCCCACAGTGCGATGTAACTGCTGAAAATACCCCACAGTGTGATGTAACTGCTGAAAATACCCCACAGTGTGATGTAACTGCTGAAAATACCCCACAGTGTGATGTAACTGCTGAAAATACCCCACAACGTGATGTAAATGCTGAAAATACCCCACAGTGTGATGTAAATGCTGAAAATACCCCACAACGTGATGTAACAGCTGAAAATACCCCACAGTGTGATGTAACCGCTGAAAATACCCCACAGCGTGATGTAAATGCTGAAAATACCCCACAGTGTGATGTAACTGCTGAAAATACCCCACAGTGTGATGTAACTGCTGAAAATACCCCACAACGTGATGTAAATGCTGAAAATACCCCACAGTGTGATGTAAATGCTGAAAATACCCCACAACGTGATGTAACAGCTGAAAATACCCCACAGTGTGATGTAACTGCTGAAAATACCCCACAGTGTGATGTAAATGCTGAAAATACCCCACAGCGTGATGTAACTGCTGAAAATACCCCACAGCGTGATGTAAATGCTGAAAATACCCCACAGTGCGATGTAAATGCTGAAAATACCCCACAGTGTGATGTAACTGCTGAAAATACCACACAGTGTGATGTAAATGATGAAAATACCCCACAGTGTGATGTAACTGCTGAAAATACCCCACAGTGTGATGTAACTGCTGAAAATACCCCACAGTGTGATGTAACTGCTGAAAATACCCCACAGTGTGATGTAAATGCTGAAAATACCCCACAGCGTGATGTAACTGCTGAAAATACCCCACAGCGTGATGTAAATGCTGAAAATACCCCACAGTGCGATGTAAATGCTGAAAATACCCCACAGTGTGATGTAACTGCTGAAAATACCACACAGTGTGATGTAAATGATGAAAATACCCCACAGTGTGATGTAACTGCTGAAAATACCCCACAGTGTGATGTAACTGCTGAAAATACCCCACAGTGTGATGTAACTGCTGAAAATACCCCACAGCGTGATGTAACTGCTGAAAATACCCCACAGCGTGATGTAAATGCTGAAAATACCCCACAGTGTGATGTAACTGCTGAAAATACCCCACAACGTGATGTAACTGCTGACAATACCCCACAACGTGATGTAAATGCTGAAAATACCCCACAACGTGATGTAAATGCTGAAAATACCCCACAGTGTGATGTAACCGCTGAAAATACCCCACAGCGTGATGTAAATGCTGAAAATACCCCACAGTGTGATGTAAATGCTGAAAATACCCCACAACGTGATGTAACTGCTGACAATACCCCACAACGTGATGTAAATGCTGAAAATACCCCACAACGTGATGTAAATGCTGAAAATACCCCACAGTGTGATGTAACTGCTGAAAATACCCCACAGTGTGATGTAAATGCTGAAAATACCCCACAGTGTGATGTAAATGCTGAAAATACCCCACAGTGTGATGTAACTGCTGAAAATACCCCACAGTGCGATGTAACTGCTGAAAATACCCCACAGTGTGATGTAACTGCTGAAAATACCCCACAGTGTGATGTAACTGCTGAAAATACCCCACAGTGTGATGTATTTGCTGAAAATACCCCACAGTGGGATGTAACTGCTGAAAATACCCCACAGTGTGATGTAAATGCTGAAAATACCCCACAGTGTGATGTAAATGCTGAAAATACCCCACAGTGTGATGTAAATGCTGAAAATACCCCACAGTGTGATGTAAATGCTGAAAATACCCCACAGTGTGATGTAACTGCTGAAAATACCCCACATTGTGATGTAACTGCTGAAAATACCCCACAGTGTGATGTAAATGCTGAAAATACCCCACAGTGTGATGTAACTGCTGAAAATACCCCACAGTGTGATGTAAATGCTGAAAATACCCCACAGTGTGATGTAACTGCTGAAAATACCCCACAGTGTGATGTAAATGCTGAAAATACCCCACAGTGTGATGTAACTGCTGAAAATACCGCACAGCGTGATGTAAATGCTGAAAATACCCCACAGTGTGATGTAACTGCTGAAAATACCCCACAGTGTGATGTAACTGCTGAAAATACCCCACAGTGTGATGTAACTGCTGAAAATACCCCACAGCGTGATGTAAATGCTGAAAATACCCCACAGTGTGATGTAAATGCTGAAAATACCCCACAGCGTGATGTAAATGCTGAAAATACCCCACAGTGTGATGTAAATGCTGAAAATACCCCACAGTGTGATGTAAATGCTGAAAATACCACACAGTGTGATGTAAATGCTGAAAATACCCCACAGTGTGATGTAAATGCTGAAAATACCCCACAGTGTGATGTAAATGCTGAAAATACCCCACAGTGTGATGTAACTGCTGAAAATACCCCACAGTGTGATGTAAATGCTGAAAATACCCCACAGTGTGATGTAACTGCTGAAAATACCCCACAGCGTGATGTAAATGCTGAAAATACCCCACAGTGTGATGTAAATGCTGAAAATACCCCACAGTGTGATGTAACTGCTGAAAATACCCCACAGTGTGATGTAACTGCTGAAAATACCCCACAGTGTGATGTAACTGCTGAAAATACCCCACAACGTGATGTAAATGCTGAAAATACCCCACAGTGTGATGTAAATGCTGAAAATACCCCACAACGTGATGTAACCGCTGAAAATACCCCACAGCGTGATGTAAATGCTGAAAATACCCCACAGTGTGATGTAACTGCTGAAAATACCCCACAGTGTGATGTAACTGCTGAAAATACCCCACAGTGTGATGTAACTGCTGAAAATACCCCACAGTGTGATGTAAATGCTGAACATACCCCACAGTGTGATGTAACTGCTGAAAATACCCCACAGTGTGATGTAAATGCTGAAAATACCCCACAGTGTGATGTAAATGCTGAAAATACCCCACAGTGTGATGTAAATGCTGAAAATACCCCACAACGTGATGTAAATGCTGAAAATACCCCACAGTGTGATGTAACTGCTGAAAATACCCCACAACGTGATGTAACTGCTGAAAATACCCCACAGTGTGATGTAAATGCTGAAAATACCCCACAGTGTGATGTAACTGCTGAAAATACCCCACAGTGTGATGTAACTGCTGAAAATACCCCACAGTGTGATGTAAATGCTGAAAATACCCCACAGTGTGATGTAACTGCTGAAAATACCCCACAGTGTGATGTAAATGCTGAAAATACCCCACAGTGTGATGTAAATGCTGAAAATAACCAACAGTGTGATGTAACTGCTGAAAATACCCCACAATGTGATGTAACTGCTGAAAATACCCCACAGTGTGATGTAACTGCTGAAAATACCCCACAGTGTGATGTAAATGCTGAAAATACCCCACAGTGTGATGTAAGTGCTGAAAATACCCCACAGCGTGATGTAAATTCTGAAAATACCCCACAGTGTGATGTAACTGCTGAAAATACCCCACAGTGCGATGTAACTGCTGAAAATACCCCACAATGTGATGTAACTGCTGAAAATACCCCACAGTGTGATGTAACTGCTGAAAATACACCACAGTGTGATGTAACTGCTGAAAATACCCCACAGTGTGATGTAACTGCTGAAAATACCCCACAACGTGATGTAAATACTGAAAATACCCCACAGTGTGATGTAAATGCTGAAAATACCCCACAACGTGATGTAACTGCTGAAAATACCCCACAACGTGATGTAAATGCTGAAAATACCCCACAGTGTGATGTAACTGCTGAAAATACCCCACAGCGTGATGTAAATGCTGAAAATACCCCACAGTGTGATGTAAATGCTGAAAATACCCCACAGTGTGATGTAACTGCTGAAAATACCCCACAGTGTGATGTAATTGCTGAAAATACCCCACAGTGTGATGTAACTGCTGAAAATACCCCACAGTGTGATGAAAATGCTGAAAATACCCCACAGTGTGATGTAAATGCTGAAAATACCCCACAGTGTGATGTAACTGCTGAAAATACCCCACAGTGCGATGTAACTGCTGAAAATACCCCACAGTGTGATGTAAATGCTGAAAATACCCCACAGTGTGATGTAACTGCTGAAAATACCCCACAGTGTGATGTAAATGCTGAAAATACCCCACAGTGTGATGTAAATGCTGAAAATACCCCACAGTGTGATGTAAATGGTGAAAATACCCCACAGTGTGATGAAACAGCTGAAAATACCCCACAGTGTGATGTAACTGCTGAAAATACCCCACAGCGTGATGTAAATGCTGAAAATACCCCACAGTGTGATGTAAATGCTGAAAATACCCCACAGTGTGATGTAACTGCTGAAAATACCCCACAGCGTGATGTAACTGCTGAAAATACCCCACAGTGCGATGTAACTGCTGAAAATACCCCACAGTGTGATGTAAATGCTGAAAATACCCCACAGTGTGATGTAAATGCTGAAAATACCCCACAGTGTGATGTAAATGCTGAAAATACCCCACAGTGTGATGTAAATGCTGAAAATACCCCACAGTGTGATGTAAATGGTGAAAATACCCCACAGTGTGATGAAACTGCTGAAAATACCCCACAGTGTGATGTAAATGCTGAAAATACCCCACAGTGCGATGTAAATGCTGAAAATACCCCACAACGTGATGTAAATGCTGAAAATACCCCACAGCGTGATGTAAATGCTGAAAATACCCCACAGTGTGATGTAACTGCTGAAAATACCCCACAACGTGATGTAACTGCTGAAAATACCCCACAGTGTGATGTAAATGCTGAAAATACCCCACAGTGTGATGTAACTGCTGAAAATACCCCACAGTGTGATGTAACTGCTGAAAATACCCCACAGTGTGATGTAAATGCTGAAAATACCCCACAGTGTGATGTAAATGCTGAAAATACCCCACAGTGTGATGTAACTGCTGAAAATACCCCACAGCGAGATGTAAATGCTGAAAATACCCCACAGTGTGATGTAACTGCTGAAAATACCCCACAGTGCGATGTAACTGCTGAAAATACCCCACAGTGTGATGTAACTGCTGAAAATACCCCACAGTGTGATGTAACTGCTGAAAATACCCCACAGTGTGATGTAACTGCTGAAAATACCCCACAACGTGATGTAAATGCTGAAAATACCCCACAGTGTGATGTAAATGCTGAAAATACCCCACAACGTGATGTAACAGCTGAAAATACCCCACAGTGTGATGTAACCGCTGAAAATACCCCACAGCGTGATGTAAATGCTGAAAATACCCCACAGTGTGATGTAACTGCTGAAAATACCCCACAGTGTGATGTAACTGCTGAAAATACCCCACAACGTGATGTAAATGCTGAAAATACCCCACAGTGTGATGTAAATGCTGAAAATACCCCACAACGTGATGTAACAGCTGAAAATACCCCACAGTGTGATGTAACTGCTGAAAATACCCCACAGTGTGATGTAAATGCTGAAAATACCCCACAGCGTGATGTAACTGCTGAAAATACCCCACAGCGTGATGTAAATGCTGAAAATACCCCACAGTGCGATGTAAATGCTGAAAATACCCCACAGTGTGATGTAACTGCTGAAAATACCACACAGTGTGATGTAAATGATGAAAATACCCCACAGTGTGATGTAACTGCTGAAAATACCCCACAGTGTGATGTAACTGCTGAAAATACCCCACAGTGTGATGTAACTGCTGAAAATACCCCACAGTGTGATGTAAATGCTGAAAATACCCCACAGCGTGATGTAACTGCTGAAAATACCCCACAGCGTGATGTAAATGCTGAAAATACCCCACAGTGCGATGTAAATGCTGAAAATACCCCACAGTGTGATGTAACTGCTGAAAATACCACACAGTGTGATGTAAATGATGAAAATACCCCACAGTGTGATGTAACTGCTGAAAATACCCCACAGTGTGATGTAACTGCTGAAAATACCCCACAGTGTGATGTAACTGCTGAAAATACCCCACAGCGTGATGTAACTGCTGAAAATACCCCACAGCGTGATGTAAATGCTGAAAATACCCCACAGTGTGATGTAACTGCTGAAAATACCCCACAACGTGATGTAACTGCTGACAATACCCCACAACGTGATGTAAATGCTGAAAATACCCCACAACGTGATGTAAATGCTGAAAATACCCCACAGTGTGATGTAACCGCTGAAAATACCCCACAGCGTGATGTAAATGCTGAAAATACCCCACAGTGTGATGTAAATGCTGAAAATACCCCACAACGTGATGTAACTGCTGACAATACCCCACAACGTGATGTAAATGCTGAAAATACCCCACAACGTGATGTAAATGCTGAAAATACCCCACAGTGTGATGTAACTGCTGAAAATACCCCACAGTGTGATGTAAATGCTGAAAATACCCCACAGTGTGATGTAAATGCTGAAAATACCCCACAGTGTGATGTAACTGCTGAAAATACCCCACAGTACGATGTAACTGCTGAAAATACCCCACAGTGTGATGTAACTGCTGAAAATACCCCACAGTGTGATGTAACTGCTGAAAATACCCCACAGTGTGATGTATTTGCTGAAAATACCCCACAGTGTGATGTAACTGCTGAAAATACCCCACAGTGTGATGTAAATGCTGAAAATACCCCACAGTGTGATGTAAATGCTGAAAATACCCCACAGTGTGATGTAAATGCTGAAAATACCCCACAGTGTGATGTAAATGCTGAAAATACCCCACAGTGTGATGTAACTGCTGAAAATACCCCACATTGTGATGTAACTGCTGAAAATACCCCACAGTGTGATGTAAATGCTGAAAATACCCCACAGTGTGATGTAACTGCTGAAAATACCCCACAGTGTGATGTAAATGCTGAAAATACCCCACAGTGTGATGTAACTGCTGAAAATACCCCACAGTGTGATGTAAATGCTGAAAATACCCCACAGTGTGATGTAACTGCTGAAAATACCGCACAGCGTGATGTAAATGCTGAAAATACCCCACAGTGTGATGTAACTGCTGAAAATACCCCACAGTGTGATGTAACTGCTGAAAATACCCCACAGTGTGATGTAACTGCTGAAAATACCCCACAGCGTGATGTAAATGCTGAAAATACCCCACAGTGTGATGTAAATGCTGAAAATACCCCACAGCGTGATGTAAATGCTGAAAATACCCCACAGTGTGATGTAAATGCTGAAAATACCCCACAGTGTGATGTAAATGCTGAAAATACCACACAGTGTGATGTAAATGCTGAAAATACCCCACAGTGTGATGTAAATGCTGAAAATACCCCACAGTGTGATGTAAATGCTGAAAATACCCCACAGTGTGATGTAACTGCTGAAAATACCCCACAGTGTGATGTAAATGCTGAAAATACCCCACAGTGTGATGTAACTGCTGAAAATACCCCACAGCGTGATGTAAATGCTGAAAATACCCCACAGTGTGATGTAAATGCTGAAAATACCCCACAGTGTGATGTAACTGCTGAAAATACCCCACAGTGTGATGTAAATGCTGAAAATACCGCACAGTGTGATGTAACTGCTGAAAATACCCCACAGTGTGATGTAAATGCTGAAAATACCCCACAGTGTGATGTAACTGCTGAAAATACCGCACAGTGTGATGTAAATGCTGAAAATTCTAAATTCCAATGAAACCTAGAATTTGTGGTTTTCTGCAGAGGCGGGACAAGGTCCTCCAGCACCCAAGGCTGAGACACCAAAGTGCGCCCCTCCCTCCCCCCCACCCCAGCCGTCACACACTGATTGCTATTAGACTAATAGGTGCCCCAGGGCCCCCAACCTCCCCAACACCTTAATTTCTAGTTATCTGGCTTGCAGTCACTGTCATGTATCCCATTTTCTTATTTCTTTCTGCTTCAAACACAATTAGGAATGACAGCTGAATGAATTCTGCGCCCCCTCCTACACTGCGCCCTGAGGCTGGAGCCTCTCCAGCCTATGCCTCGGCCCGGCCCTGGTTTTCTGTATAATTCAGTTGTAACAATCTGATTGAATGATTACATCTAAGAAATCTGAAGTATTGGAGGAAGGGAAGATCAGAAGTTGGGCCCCCCTCGCAGTTCTGAGCCCCCCTGCAGTCACAGGTGCTGCTCCCCCCTAGTTACGCCCCTGATTCAGCACTCTAAGTACACAGGATAAATTGTGTGGGGACATCTAGTGGATACATAAAAAAGTACATCTCCTATACCCATTAACCCCTTCTTCCACCTTCCTGCCAAAAAAGTACCACCCAAGAAAAGCCTAGTTTGTCCCGCAAAAAAAACCCAATGCATAGCTCATTTAGGTGTAATAAGTAGTGGTACAGTTATTGCTGAATGAATGTAAGGGAGCGGGAAATAGGAAAATTGCTCTGGTTTTAAGGGAAAATAACCTGTGGTGGGGAAGTGGTTAAAGAGGAGCTGTGAGCCATACTCTCAGAAAAAAAACATATATAAGTAGATAAATACTTGCTCTACTTCCATAACACATGTATTGTACTGTCCATGTTTTGATTTTTTTTTGTGATTTCTCTACAGTAAAAAAAAAAAAAAAAAAAAAAAAAAAAAGAGAAAAACCTTCTTAGCATTTCTCATTTTAAAGCGGACCCAAACCAAACATTTTTTTTAATTAAAAATATTTAGTTGCAGCACTCTGACACATACTAAGATAAATAAACACTCCTTAAAGCCTATGATCATTTCAGTGCATGCTTTTCACTCTTCTCTTTTCATAACTAGGGTTATACTGGGGGCAGCCATTAGCAACTCCTCCATTGCCGGACACCATCTACTCCACCAGTTTGCCGGATTTTGTCCTGGCAATTTGAAAGGAAGGGAGGGGTTCCTCCAGTAATTGTAAAATATTTTATATTTGTCATCATGCAGCTGAAAAAAGGCTGCTATTTATTATTATAATTTACAAAATAGATTTTATTTCTGAAATCTTGTATTTTTAATTTGGGTCCACTTTAACTGCGGCTATTTTAAAGCCAATCCTGATGTCATTTCCTCCCTTACTCTCCTCTGCGTGATTGTGTATGCATTGCCCGCCCTTCACTATAGAAAGTGCACTGTCTCAGCATGAGAAATATTGGCCAATCAGAGAGGAACAGAGGCATGGGAGGGGAAACAGGAGGGAAAAGGCTTCAGCCAATCAGGCTGTATTAGTTAAGTCTAAGGGAAAGTAGAGAAGCAAAAAAGGACAACCCAGCATGTCCTGCAACTTCCTTTGTGCAGCAATGTACCAAATAAGAGTCCAGGAAACTGGGCAATGATCATTTCTCAACAAGAAAAGTGATAGTGATTTTAACTTTTGGATTGCCTGGTCAGCATCCTCATTACTTGTTTATCAGATAAAAATAAAGAATTGATTTTGATGCTATGCCCTACAGTTACTCTTTAAGATTATTGCTATAAATGTCTAGGAGCTAACATTCACATCATCCAACCCCCGTCTGTCTACAGTAGGTGAGGAGGATGGAAGCTGTGCCACAGTTGGATCCTATTCAGAACAAATGTTTGGGGTCTTGTTGGGCCGCACTGTCACTCTAGATCCATTGTGAACAAGTGAAGTGACTGTACGGCCAAGTCTGTAATGCGACTTGCTATGCAGACGCCCCGTCCAGTTCTTCAACCCCTGCAGAAGAATGCTTCTGGCAGGATTATCGCAAAGTCACATTGGACGCTCCGCTGGCCGCTCCTCCTCCGGGACACGCAACGTGAAGAATTGAAGCTGTATTTTGAATTTGACAAAAAAGAAGATGTTATTCATGATCTTTCCTCTCGCGGTGAAATTAGTATCGGAAATCAATGATTCATGAGGCAAAAACAGTCCGCGCCCTATTAATCACGCCAAAGGTTTCATTGTTATAAATTTAATCCACCTATAATGAAAACAAAACAAACAGAAATTTATCAATGTATTAATGGGAAAACACAATCCAATAACGCTGAGGGATAAAACGGTGGTGAGCTTAAGCGAAGGGCGACACAACCGAGAGAGAAACCTCATCATTTATCTGTCCAGTTTGTCTGTCTGATTCAGCAGACCACGCTGTCCTTCCATGACTCAGATGGTCCAGTTCTGATACTCACATGGACCCCAGTCTGTCTGTCTGATTCAGTAGACCACGCTGTCCCTCCATGACTCAGATGGCCCAGTTCTGATACTCACAGGGACCCCAGTCTGTCTGTCTGATTCAGCAGACCACGCTGTCCCTCCATGACTCAGATGGCCCAGTTCTGATACTCACAGGGACCCCAGTCTGTCTGTCTGATTCAGCAGACCACGCTGTCCCTCCATGACTCAGATGGCCCAGTTCTGATACTCACATGGACCCCAGTCTGTCTGTCTAATTCAGCAGACCTGGAAGTCCTTCCATGACTCAGATGGTCCAGTTTTGATACTCACATGGACCACCCCAGTCTGTCTGTCTGATTCAGCAGACCTGGCAGTCCTTCCATGACTCAGATGGTCCAGTTCTGATACTCACATGGACCCGTCTGTCTGTCTGATTCAGCAGACCTGGAAGTCCTTCCATGACTCAGATGGTCCAGTTTTGATACTCACATGGACCACCCCAGTCTGTCTGTCTGATTCAGCAGACCTGGCAGTCCTTCCATGACTCAGATGGTCCAATTCTGATACTCACATGGACCCCAGTCTGTCTGTCCAATTCAGCAGACCTGGCAGTCCTTCCATGACTCAGATGGTCCAATTCTGATACTCACATGGACCCCAGTCTGTCTGTCTGATTCAGCAGACCTGGCAGTCCTTCCATGACTCACATGGTCCAGTTCTGATACTCACATGGATCCCAGTCTGTCTGTCTGATTCAGCAGACCTGGCAGTCCTTCCATGACTCAGATGGTCCAGTTTTGATACTCACATGGACCACCCCAGTCTGTCTGTCTGATTCAGCAGACCTGGCAGTCCTTCCATGACTCAGATGGTCCAGTTCTGATACTCACATGGACCCCAGTCTGTCTGTCTGATTCAGCAGACCACACTGTCCCTCCATGACTCATATGGCCCAGTTCTGATACTCACATGGACCCCAGTCTGTCTGTCTGATCTACAGACCTGGCAGTCCTTCCATGACTCAGATGGTCCAATTCTGATACTCACATGGACCCCAGTCTGTCTGTCTGATTCAGCAGACCACGCTGTCCCTCCATGACTCATATGGCCCAGTTCTGATACTCACATGGACTCCAGTCTGTCTGTCTGATTCAGCAGACCTGGCAGTCCTTCCATGACTCAGATGGTCCAATTCTGATACTCACATGGACCCCAGTCTGTCTGTCTGATTCAGCAGACCACGCTGTCCCTCCATGACTCATATGGCCCAGTTCTGATACTCACATGGACTCCAGTCTGTCTGTCTGATTCAGCAGACCACACCGTCTGCTTCCATGACTCAAATGGCCCTGTACTGATACTCATGGACCCTTTGTAAGCACTTTTGGTGGTGGACACACATGACAGGGATCAGCATTGCTCCTCTGACTGGTCTGCAGCTAAACAGCCCCAAATACAGCAAGCTAAGGTGCGCTGTGTGTTCTGACTGCATTCTCTTAGGGCCAGTATAACGTTTTGCAGCAGTTTGTACTACATTTAATTATTGAATATAGTTATTGCATTTATAAAGCGCCAACATATTACGCAACGCAGCACTGGACATTAGTTAAAGTTACAGACATTATTTAGGGGTGACATACAGCAATAGAACAATACAGGAATACATGTAGACCAGATCACGCAGCACAGTATGAGCACAAGGTAATGCTTAGTCATTTACTGGATAAGAGCATGGAGATTAGGCAAGTCGAGTTCACTCAAGAGTTCACTAAGATCCACAGGATGGGTGTATGGTAATGGAGATGCATGAACAGGTAGAAGACATAAGGAGGAGGACCCTGCCCGAAGGCTTACAATCTAGAGGGAGAGATAAGGACACAAAAGATAGGGGACCAGAGTTCAGCTGCGGGTTTAGAGCTCTAGTGAGGGGGGGATAGGCCAGAGTGAAAAGATGAGTTTTGAGGGCCTTCTTGAAGATGTTGAAGGAGTGGGAAATCCTAATGGGGGGAAGTAGGGAGTCCCATAGTGTTGGAGCAGCTTTTGAGAAGTCCTTGGAGGCGTTCATGGGTTTGGGTGTAGAGATGGCCTGAACCTCTGATTTTCGGTTCGCAAACCGCGAACGCGAACTTGTGAAAAAGTTTGCGAACTGGCGAACATCACGAACTGCAATAGACTTCAATGGGTTGTGAACTTGAAAAACTAAAAACACTGTTTCTGGCCAAAAAAGTGAGGGAAAAGATGTTTCAAGGTGTCTAACACCTGGAGGGGGGCATGGCGGAGTGGGATACACGCCAAAAGTCCCGGGGAAAATTACGGATTTGACGCAGAGCAGGGTTATAATACCTAAAAGGCAGAAATCACATTGCATTCCTAAATTGGAGGCCTAAAGTGCTTGAAAACATCTTGCATGTGTAGACATGGATCAGGTAGTGTAAGTAGTGTACTGCTTCACAATAGCAGATCAAACTCACTGTGTAATGCACCGTAAACAGATGGCCATGCTGGTGCGATCGGTATTGCAGAAATTTTAATTCCGCGGAGTCTGAACAAGCTCCCTACTCTGCACCCTGAGCTATACAAGTCCGGAGGGTTCATGGTATTCTGGAAGGGAGGGGCAGCAAAGACTCCCCCCTCCCCCAAAGTCCTTGTCCATATAAGGGCGTGGGAGGGGACTGATAAAATTGCAGGCGCTGGATCCACCCACTATTCAGACTGCGGCTCAAATAGTGGTGCCAAACATCTTAGCTAGTGATGTTGGTGAACAGCTCACCTCATAGGTGAGCTTTTCGTCCTCGAATAGTTATGGGCCTCCTTGCCATGTACTACTTTCGGGTCATATAATGTCCCGCAGTAGTATGCATGCCATGTCCGCACATGTCCATTAGTACGCATTCCCAGGCCCGGCAGTGCGCGTCCTTCATTGTGCGCGTGTGGCCGTTCACGCTTTGCATATGTGCGCGAAGTCACAAAGCGCGCCTGGCCGCAGGTGCGCAATCAAGGACGCGTACTGCTGGGCCTAAGCAAGCATACTAATGGCCGCAATCGGACACTGGCATGCGTACTACTGCGGGACATTGCGACCCAGAAGTAGTACACGACCAGGTTCGCCACCATCTCTATTCCTAGCTACAACTGAATGTGCATTGGACAAGTGCTGGACAGAATGCCCCCCCTCCCCCTACTAACACCCCCAACGCATTCACCTCCTCCTGGAAAGTTTTTATAGGAAGAAACGGCAAGAGCTTCACTTGAAAGTAAAATTAATGAAAAACATCACCGTCACTTTTTTTCTTTTTTTTTTTTTGCATATTTCATTGGCTTAAAAGCTTCGGCTAATCTTTAGCAATATAATGTGCAACATTTAATGAAGTGGGATGAAAATTAATGCCTTTCATATTTAAATTTGCTTTTTGATCCCAATTGTGTATTTAGACCAAATCAAATTTCAAGGTGATTTAACTTGGTTTTCACTCTGCTTAGCAGCGAAATATGTTGTGATTGTGGTTTAGATGGTACAGCCAGCATTCCTAAGGCTTAAAGAGGAACTGTCGCGAAAATCTGAAAATTTAAAACACATACAAATAAGAAGTACATTTCTTCCAGAGTAAAATGAGCCATAAATGACTTTTCTCCTATGTTGCTGTCACTTACAGTAGGTAGTAGAAATCTGACATTACCGACAGGTTTTGGGCTAGTTCATCTCTTCATGGGGGATTCTCAGCATGGCCTTTATTCTTTATAAAGACACTCCCTGAGGCAGGGGTCACACTTGTCTTTCAGTTTCTACACTTTTCAGAAAACTGAAAGACAAGTGTGACCTCTACCTTACAACAGCTAATGTAATTTATAGAGAAAACTGACAAATTGCGCAAGATGTCAGTTTTTTTTCTGCACGCGAAATCTGCATTCAAGTGTGACCTAACTTATTGATTAACATGAGTTCTCAGTTGAAAACAGTTTTTCTGTGCAGAAAACGCGCACGAAAGCCGACAAGTGTGACCCCTGCCTGAAAAAGATTTATACAAAGATGCTGGCCAGCCTCCCTGCTTGCTGCACACTATTTTGGCAGTTGGATGGAGCAACTGCCATTCACTAAGTGCTTTTACAAATACAGAAAACCCTGAGAACCTCCCAAAATCTGTTGGTAATGTCATATTTCTTCTACTTACTGTAAGTGACAGCAACATAGGGGAAAAGTCATTTATGGCTCATTTTACTCTGGAAGAAACATACTTCTTATTTGTATGTGTTAACATGTATCTTAAGATTTTCGCGACAGAGGTCTTTTAAAGAAGACCTGTACTGAAAAAAAGTTCCCATGGGGGGTACTCACCTCAGTAGGGGGAAGCCTCTGGACCCTATTGAAGCTTCTCCTGTCCTCCTGTGTCCCACGGAACGCACAGGCGACAATTAGTCAGCCTGTGCAATATTTACCTTTCCTGGCTCCAGCGGGGGCGCTGTTGCGGCTCTTCTGATGGAGATAGGCGAAAAAAGCAAATCTCTGTAGGGTCCACTCTACTGCGCAGGTGCAGGAGACTTGCGCCTGCGCAGTAGAGCGGCATGACGGAGATCGGCTATTTTCGCCTATCTCTGTGGGAAGAGCGAATACTGCGCCTGAGCCCGAGAGGTAAATATTTACATCCCTGCCGCTTCGGTAGGATTTTCGCCACCACCCTGGGACCGAGGAGGACGGGGGAAGCCTCAATAGGATCCAGAGGCTTCCCCCACCCGAGGGGAGTACCTCCAGGGGAGGTTTTTTCATTACAGATTTTCCTTAAAGGGACACCACTCGCTATTAGATTTTTAACTTAGAAGGAAAATTTACATTATTGTATTGAAATTTGTTTTTTATTCTTTTTCTTTTATTCTTTTTATTTAGAAAAGGTATTTATTTAAATATATATACTGTGTATATATATATATATATATATATATATATATATATATATATATATATATATATATATATATACTGTATATTATTATATTATTATAATTATTTAGTATTTATATAGCGCTGACATCTTTCGCAGCGCTTTTACAGAGTATATATATTTTTGTTACTAACGGTCCCTCAGAGAAGAACTTATCTGTATGTTTTTGGGTGTGGGAGGAAACTGGAGGGCCCAGAGGAATCCCACACAGACACACGGTACATTATTTTCTCCTGAAGAAGCAGACTCTTTGTCAAAAATCCATAGAAGTTAAACATTTTATTTTGGGCATGTATTTTTGGCAAATTTTAGCTTAAAGAGAGACTGAAGCGAGTGAAACAGCATTTGATTATTGTAAAGCACCTTACATACTGCTAAACCACTGCATCCCTGTGGCAAAAAGAGGGGTTTATACCCCTCAAATCCCCTCTGCTAAGTGCGGGGAGCGCTTCCTGCTTGAGGCAGGACTTAGCCAGGTAGCTCTGCCTCTTAGCGCGTCAATTCCCGCTGATCGCTGCCTCTCCCCGCCCCTCTCAATCTGCCTTCACAGAGAGGGGCGGGGGAGAGGCGGAGATCCGTGCGGTGATTGATGCACATAGAGGCAGAGCTGCAACTCATAGCTCTGCCTCCATGAGTAGCAAAATCCACGACCAAGAAAGTCGTGCATTTTGCAGGGTGGATTTGGGTGGTATAAACTCCTCGTTTTGCCGCGGGATAGCGGCGGTTTAGCACTATCTATAGTGCTTTGCAATAATCAAATGCTGTTACACTCACTTCAGAGTCTCTTTATATGCATATTGTGTGGAATATATCATGATTTGAAATGTAGAAAGTTGTGTGCATTGTTTACTTGCTGAGTTTGCAGCGCTGACTCTCTGTGCTGATGTCAGACAGTTTGTTAACTATCAAAACTCCTCCCCCATGACATCACCACAAAGAGGAGGTAATAAAGAAGGAGATGGGAAGGGGCTCCATCCAGTCTTTTCCTGTGACCACAGAGTTGACCCCGCCCACAAAAGTGAACAGAGGGAGGTAGAAGTTGAGGTCAGGTGTGAGTCTATGCTAGGAAAGAGAGAGATAAATAGTTGGTTGAGAGGAGAGATAGTCAATGAGGTGTTAATTCTTTTACATACAGTAGATGGAGAATACAGAGGCTCTAAACCACATACCTGAATATTAAGAATCATATATTGCCAGAGGCTCCTAATCCAGAATCCTAGACAAAGTTTTGCAATAAGACCTCAGCGCTGTAGCAATAACCTCAGTCTGAGATTCCTCACTCAGAACATCTGTTCTGCTGCAGCCATCCAGTGCACAATAAGATGGACACCACCGCAGAGAAACAAAGTGCTGTCAGTTACTGTGTTCCAAGTTCGAAAACTCTATTTGTACACATAACAGCATTAGGAACACAGCTCACTCACATTGTGGGTCCTTGCAAAACAGGACCCTAGTGCATCACTTCACATATAATCAATGCACAAAAAAGCGCAGTTGAGTGTAAAATCTTGCCCACTCTCCAACCCGACCGGTTTCGGCCTTGCACCGACGTCAGGGATCATCACCCCGATGATGGCGCAAGGCCGAAACCGGTTGAGTTAGAGAGTGAGCATGTTCTGAATATGGAATCTCAGCATGAAGATATTGCTACAGCGCTGAGGTCTTGTTGCATATCTGTGTTGATTCTTCTGGCTTACTTACAGCTCAGAAAGGACATTTTGTTGGCCCAGTTCCAATCTGAAGACAACATGACTTAAATTTGCATAGGAGTCAGAAGCATTAGCATCTCATTGCAGTGGCGTAGCTAAGGAGCTGTGGGCCGCAATGCAAGTTTTACATTGGGGCCCCCCATGCGCTCTATACATAACAATTGATATGGTACACCAAAACCCGCCAATGGCAACTACAGTGTCAGAGGTGCAAGAAGGGGATGGGGACAGTTAGCTAATGATTACTACTATTCAAAGCATCTATAGAAGTGATTATTATGAGCACAGGACCAATAGAAAACAAATAATGCAGTTGAGGAAGGGCCCCTTTGGGTTGCAACCTCTGCAACCCCAATTGCTACGCCCCTGTCTCATTGACTATCTCTAGTTAAGAGACAGCTGTGGCAGAGAGAAGTGAGAAGGAGGGGTAACAGAACAAGGACAAAGGTGATGGAAATAAGGATGACAATGAGACTATTAGAGACTATTAGAGGTGCTAGCGGCAGACTTTGGGATGCCAAACGCATATTATTAACCTGAGGAAGTGGAGCGCTATTCACGAAATGCATTGTTTATGCAATAGACGGTTGGAGAGCCAACACTTGCCTTATTTTTTAATTGATTTTATTCTTTTTGGGATAGACAGAGGTGGCAGAGGCAGCACATACTTTTTGGTGGGGGAGGAGATGGTTAGGCATTGGTTGAGTGGGTTAATTAGAGTTAGGCAACCACTGGCATGATCAGTTAGGGTTAGGTATCAGTTGGGGCAGATGGTTAGGGTTAGGCATCCATAGAGGGAGGGTTCAAGTGAGATTGGGGTTAGGGTAGACTACAGTAAAATATGGGTAAAAATGGCTGATATTCTACTATCGTAATTACCTGGAACGTAATAGTAGAATATTGGTAATATTACCAATATTCGGCTAATGGCTATATCAGGCGCATACATGAAAAAAAGACGCCTGGAAGAAAGGGCGCAGGAGATTGCCGTTAGTAAAAAATCACAAAAATTAGAGATGTTCTACGGCTGGATTCTGATAGTAAAATATCGGTAATATCTACTGATATTTTACTATAGCTAAAGCTAACCCTACTCGCACTCAGAACCCTGCACTACCAGTTGATTACCCTAACCCCCCCCCCCCCCCCTTGGTGGTGCCTAACCCTAAGACCATCCTCCTATTGCCTAACCCTAGAACCCCCCTGGTGGTGCCTAACCCTACCCCCTCGCAAACCTTAACCCTTCCTCTGCTGCAGAGCTGCAAAATATGGCAAAGAAGAATTTGCATTTCTGCAAGCCCCTGGCGCCTGCGATTTTATTGGGCACATTCATTTAGCTTGTTTGCCGCTAATCAGGGCCATTATAAAAGATGCAATAATAGGTGCCATGTGCGGCCTTTAAAATAGGTTTTTTTCCGTAAGGGATCCTGATGCGATCTCAGGCGCCCACATTTCCTCGAGCCCTTATTTCATATACGCACATATTACTCCGCTCCATCTGCAGCCTTCTTCCCAGCCCTATATTATTTTGGAGAATATTTCCACATTTTCGGTCTCGGATGATCAGAGTAAACAAGTTGTTGGCCTTTGCCTCTCCTCCTGTTGGCGTACTCATCACCTGTGCCTGTTCCATACCTCGTGTTATTGTGAAATATCATCGTTATTTTTACAGATCATTATAAAGTCGCCGTGAAGGGTATGGCGGCATCACAAAGCGTCGCCGTGGTTTTGGGCTGGCGGCGCACCGCTCCTGTCTGTCTGGCCTTCGACACGTCTTCTTGCGGGACAAATCTTTTGTTGTGTTGCCGTGTGACAAACGCTGTGACAACGATGTCGGCATCCGTCTCTCCTTCAGCTCATTAAAAGCGATGTTTGCCAACACACGTGCCTATTGTTTGTGTTTGTTTTGGCTGCCGATCCCAATTAAAGCCTGATTAAAAACTTATTTTAAAACAGCAAGCAGAAATTTTAATGAGGTTTGGTTTTTTTAGCGGAGGAAGTTGCAGTTTGGCTCGTTCTTCAAGTCCTCGAAAATAAACACACACAAAAAAAAGTAACCTGACAACTCTAATAATGTCACTTAAAGAAGATCTCCGATGAGAAAAACAAATAGTTATTGTAATGGGGTCCTGAAAAACTCTCGCCAGTCATATGCCACGTACACACGAGGAGATTTTCTGACAGATTTACTGTCAGATTGATTATTTCCAACATGGCTTATCTGATTACCGATCTGATTTTGATCGATTTCCAGTCGATTTTCCATAAAAGTGAATGGAAAATGGTTCAGAAACGATCGGAAATCAGATCAGACATGTTAGAAATAATTGATCTGACAGTAGATCTGCCAGACAATCTCATTGTGTGTACCTAGCAATACATACGAGGAAGAACTGAAAGTAAATAAATAAAACAAACTCCATAATATATGAGGATTCCTTTCATATTCAGTGCATTATAGTAGAGCTGGCCAAAATCTGAAATACAATCTGTTCCTATAATAATTGTCAGGACTGCAACGGCAGAAGTGTGAAATGACCATTAAACTACATAGAGGTGTCAAAATTGGTCAGTGACTGGCCAATCAAAATTGGATGTGTGTATGCACCTTAAAGGGAACCTGAAGTGAGTACAATTAGTTAAAATAAACACATGACGTAGCTGCAAATGAATATTACATACTTACCCCACTGTCAGTTCCTCTCAGAAGTTCACCATTTTCTTCTTACAATGATCCCTTCCAGTTCTGACAGTATTTTGTCAGAACTGAAATATACCAGTTGTTGTCAGTTATAAATCAGCAGCTGTCAGTTACAACTGAATGTGCAAGGTAATGTCTATGTTTCCTTATGGCTCAAGTAGGTGACATTACAGTTTAACAGTGTGCTGACCAGGAAGCTGTTATAGGGTAATGGCCATTTTTAAAATGGAGGAAGACAGAGAATTGTATTGATCACAGTGGACAAATTGGATGCAGGAGAGGAGAAAGATTGAGGAGTAGACTACACGGGGGGTAAGTATGACGTGTGTATGCTTATTTTGACTTTTTATTTTCAGTTCAGGTTCTCTTTAAAGCCTCTTTTCCACGTATAGCTGAACTGCTTGTTTGTCGGTCTGCAATTACATACAGCCAAGTGGCATTGCTTGGTAACAAGGGGCATGTTTCAGGTGTGTGATTCAGACACTACTGCAGCCAAAGAGAGCAGCAGGATGGCCAGGCAACTGGTATTGTTTAAAAGGAAATACATATGGCCGCCTCCACATAACTCTCACCTCTGGTTACTTTTCATGTGGAAATGTAGAGAAATTGGCTTTAGAGGGAACCTGAACCAAGTAAAAGTATTAAAAATAAACACACAATGTACCTGCAAATACATATTACATACTTACCTCGCTGTCGATTTCACTCAGAAGCTCACCATTCAAAGTTCTGACAAGATTTTGATGTCAGTTGTATATGAGTTGCTGTCAGTTATAACTGAAAGGACAACTGATGAGCAACGATATAAAAACGGTAGGAGGCCCCCTCGTTGTATAAACAGCAATTCTGCATATAACGTTGTATATAATGCTGCTGCTCTGCCTGGTCCTTCTATTGCACATAGATTGAGGACTACGCGCGCGCGCACCAGGCGAAAAGATCTTTATGCGAATAGAAGGGGAGTCAGCTGACTCCAACGGTACTTTGGATTGGCTGAGTGATGGGGGCATCTCTGTATATATAGTACTAGCCTGTCAGTTGCCCCGTGTCTGCTGTTGCGAATGCTAACGTGTTAGCGCTCAGACCCTAGTCAGATCCCAAAGTGTGCTAGAACCAGCTGGAGCTGGGGATCCACACTTAGCCAGATTCTGTTGATAGCTTAAAGTACTAATTGCATTGTATTATCTGTTATGGCCTTCTGCTTCCTTGACCACTCTCCTGCTTGCTGATTCTGTACCTCTGCCCATCTGATTCCTGTTGCCGACTCTGCCTGAACTTAACACTGAATCAGCCTTCTGTCTTTGTACTTTATCTGTCCGTACGTTGCCTACTCTGCTTGTCTGACCTTCCTGTCCTCACCAGTGGGCCTAGCCACTGGTGAGGGATCTGTACTAGCCTTCACCTACTCCTCAGGTGAAGCTCAGCTGCAGCACTGTCTGTAACACCTGCTCCTCAGGTGTCCGCTAGCTGCAGTATAGTCTTAATCACCTGCTCCTCAGGTGATCAGCCTTTGCAACACTGTCTGTAACACCTGCTCCTTAGGTGTCCACTAGCTGCAGTATAGTCTTAATTGCCTGCTTCTCATGTGATCATCCTTTGCAGCACAGTCAGTGGTCCCTGCTCCTCAGGTGTCCACTGGCTGCAGTATAGTCTTAATCGCCTGCTCCTCAGGTGATCATCCTTGCAGCACAGTCAGTGCCAGTGGTCCCTGCTCCTCAGGTGTCCACTGGTTGCAGTACAGTCTGAATCACCTGCTCCTCAGGTGATCATTGGCTGCAGTACTGTCTGAGTCATCCGCTCCTCGGGAGATCTCCTCTTCTTCATTACTGTTGCACCAAACACTATCTTACATTGGTTGTCCTGTGTCTGGCTATACTAGCATTATTGGTGATACTGCAGATCACCAATAATCAGAAAATCTGTTTTGCTGACACCAATCGTTACACAGGGGTTACATTATAAGCTCCTCTGTGGACAGTTAATAGAGGCATGATGTCAGGGATTACATTATAAACTCCTCTGAGGACAGTTAGTGAAGTTATGGCAGGGATTACATTATAAACTCCTCTGAAGACAGTTAGTGAAGTTATGGCAGGGATTACATTATAAACTCCTCTGAGGACAGTTAGTGAAGTTATGGCAGGGATTACATTATAAACTACTCTGAGGACAGTTAGTGACATGATGGCAGGGATTACATTATAAACTCCTCTGAGGACAGTTAGTGACATGATAGCAGGGATTACATTATAAACTCCTCTAAGGACAGTTAGTGACATGATGGCAGGGATTGCATTATAAACTCCTCTGAGGACAGTAAGTGACATGATGGCAGGGATTACATTATAAAATCCTCTGAAGACAGTAAGTGATTAGTGATGGCAGGGATTACATTATAAAATCCTCTGAAGACAGTAAGTGATTAGTGATGGCAGGGATTACATTATAAAATCCTCTGAGAACTGTAAGTGACATGATGGCAGAGATTACATTATAAACTCCTCTGAGGACAGTTAGTGAAGTGATGGCAGGGATAACATTATAAACTCCTCTGAGGACAGTTAGTGACATGATGGCAGGGATAACATTATAAACTCCTCTGAGAACAGTTAGTGACATGATAGCAGGGATTACATTATAAACTCCTCTGAGAACAGTTAGTGAAGTGATGGCAGGGATAACATTATAAACTCCTCTGAGGACAGTTAGTGACATGATGGCAGGGATAACATTATAAACTCCTTTGAGGACAGTTAGTGACATGATGGCAGGGATTACATTATAAAATCCTCTGAGGACAGTTAGTGACATGATGGCAGGGATAACATAAACTCCTTTGAGGACAGTTAGTGACATGATGGCAGGGATTAGAATGTAGGCTCCTCTAAAGACAGTTAGTGATTAGTGATAGCAGGGATTACATTAATTATAACCTCCTCTGAGGACAGTTAGTGAAGTGATGGCAGGGATTATATTAGTAGCTCCTCTGAGGACAGTTAGTGACATGATGGCACGGATAACATTATAAGCGCCTTTATAGACAGTTAGTGATATGATGGCAGGGATTACAGTGTAAGCTCCTTGGCCAGCGGCACATTCAGTGAGTGACAGGGAGCACAGAGATCACTGTAAGCAGGATGAATGTTCAGCAGTGTAACTGCTTCTGTCACCCTGCTGCTTACAGCCCGCCATTTGCTTTCCTGGTGCCTTAGGCCATGGCCTTTGCGGCCTTGCCTGTAATCCGGCCATGATGAGGTGTCTATGTTTATTTTGACTTAATTTTCAGTTCAGGTTTGCTTTAAGGGTCTGAAACCCTGCCTGCACCCTCCTCCTCTGTCGCTATTAATGAATGTACTGAGGATGGTTAAGGGGGAGATGCAGGTTTTAAATATAAATAAAATGCCAGAGTGGGCCGTGAATCAGGATAAAATATGTGGACAGGATGGATGGGAGAAGGAGCCGTAGATTAGAGTGAGGAGCGGGATGTAATTGGGAGATGCAGGTGGCATTACCGGGGATGAGTAATGGCTGAGAATTCATTACCGGGGAGGTAATGCAGGTCGCGGAGCTGCCGGATAAGATGAAGTCGGAGCCGCGGCGCACGAATATTGATGTTGGTAAAGGTGAAAAGGTATCTTTATTCTCTTGTATTCAGATGGAAGCTGCTCTTCCTCTATGATGGGCTGCAGCACGGGGGCACAGGGGGGGTCGCGAGGCACCACCGCGGTTAAACCTGTGAAATCATCGCTGGGCCGCCAGGAAATCAGGAATAAAAAAAACGAGTTTGCTGCATCGAGTGAGGTGTTCACAGGAATAAAGCCAACGCACAATTTGTTTTTGTAATTTTTTTCTTTTCCTCTTTCCATTGTTGCTCCTCCAGAAACAAGGTCAGCTGCAGGAGTTTCAAATGAGACTGAACTTTTCTGTAAAATGAGAATGCCCTTTCCATCGGGGCGTTATACATTGCTGAGATTAATGGTAAACATTACATCTTCTTGTTTGCTTTGTGCATAAAAAAACAAAAAAAAATACAAATAAAAAATAAACAAAAACAAAATAAAACAAACCAAAAAAACAACAACAAAAAATATGCCACAAAAAACCCCCCAAAACAGGCAGATAATGGTTGGTCATGGTTTGTTTAACTCAAGCTCTGATACTTACCCGTGGCTTTCTCCCCCCATAAACACGCCTAAGTACCACGCTGTCCTCCCGTGGTCTGCCGTTCAGCCGCAGTGAGCTCCGTTACCTGCCTCAGTGACGTCAGTCCAGGTCCACTGCGCATGCTCGGGAGGTCTGCACATGCGCAGTAGACCCAGACTGGCATCAGCAGACCACAAGAGGATGGCATGGGACTTAGACACGTTTATGGGGCAGGAGGAGCACCGGGTAAGTACCAGAGCTTGAGTTAATTTAATCTCCGAGCGTCTTTAATGGATTGCTTGTGACTCCACAATGAGCGAAGATGGCCATATACTGCTAGAAATCCTCCAAATTCAACTATCTGATAGATCTGATTCAGATGAGATCAGAGAGGGATCTATTATTCACCACACTATTGGAAATCTATGGAGTCGCCTCTGCCTAGTAAGTTTCCCAGGTTGCCTCCCATGTAATATGCAGCAATGAAAAAAGATGCAGGACACAGGAGGAAGTGCAAGACACAGGAGGAAGTGCAAGACACAGGAGGAAGTGCAAGACACAGGAGGAAGCGCAGGACTGACGCAGGAGGAAGTGCAAGACACAGGAGGAGGCGCAGGACACAGGAGGAGGTGCAAGACACAGGAGGAGGTGCAGGACACAGGAGGAAGCGCAGGACACAGGAGGAGGCTCAGGACACAGGAAGAGGCGCAGGACACAGGAAGAGGCGCAGGGCACAGTAGGAGCACCGTCCACAGGAGGAGCACCAGGGTACAGTAGGAGCACCGTCCACAGGAGGAGCACCAGGACACTGGAGGAGGTGCAGGACACAGGAAGAGGCACAGGGCACAGGAAGAGGTGCTGGACACAGGAGGAGGAGCAGGACACAAGAGAAGGTGCAGGAGGCAGGAGGAAGCGCAGGAAGAAGCGCAGGAGGCAGGAGGAAGCTCAAGACACAGGAGGAGGTGCAGGACACAGGAGGAGGCGCAGGACACAGGAGGAGGCGCAGGACACAGGAGGACAGGACACAGGAGGAGGCGCAAGACACAGGAGGAAGCGCAGGAGGCAGGAGGAAGTGCAGGACGCAGGAGGAAGTGCAGGACGCCGGAGGAAGCGCAAGACATAGGAGGAAGCGTAAGACACAGGAGGAGGTGTAGGACGCAGGAGGAGGTGCAGGATGAAAAAGGAGGTGCAGGACACAGGAAGAGGTGCAAGACACAGGAGGTGCAGGACACAGGAGAAGGTGCAGGACACAGGAGGAGGTGCGGGACACAGGAGGAGGTGCCGGACACAGGAGGAGGCGCAGGACACAGGAGGAGGCACAGGACACAGGAGGAGGTGCAGGACACCGTAGGAGGTGCAGGAAACAGGATGAAGCGTAGGACACAGGACGAGGCGCAGGACACAGGAAGAGGTGAAAGACACAGGAGGAAACTCAAGACACGGGAGGAGGCGCAACACAGCATAGAACTCTGCCAGATATGATCATTATGATTAAATCATCTGGACATTGATGCAGCGCATCCTGAAGCTCTGGCAAGCCAAGTGCGATGACACCGTACACTAGCAGCACTATGATGTTGCCAGGTGTGATGACACCGTGCACTAGCAGCACTATGATGTTGCCAAGTGCGATGACACCATGCACTAGCAGCACCATGATGTTGCCAGGTGTGATGCCACCATGCACTAGCAGCACTATGATGTTGCCAGGTGTGATGACACCGTGCACTAGCAGCACTATGATGTTGCCAAGTGCGATGACACCGTGCACTAGCAGCAGCATGATATTGCCAAGTGCGATGACACCGTGCACTAGCAGCACTATGATGTTGCCAGGTGTGATGACACCGTGCACTAGCAGCACTATGATGTTGCCAAGTGCGATGACACCGTGCACTAGCAGCAGCATGATATTGCCAAGTGCGATGACACCGTGCACTAGCAGCACCATGATATTGCCAAGTGCGATGACACCATGCACTAGCAGCACCATGATATTGCCAAGTGTGATGACACCGTGCACTAGCAGCACCATGATATTGCCAAGTGCGATGACACCGTGCACTAGCAGCACCATGATATTGCCAAGTGCGATGACACCATGCACTAGCAGCACCATGATATTGCCAAGTGTGATGACACCGTGCACTAGCAGCACCATGATATTGCCAAGTGTGATGACACCGTGCACTAGCAGCACTATGATGTTGCCAGGTGCGATGACACCATGCACTAGCAGCACCATGATATTGCCAAGTGCGATGACACCATGCACTAGCAGCACCATGATATTGCCAAGTGCGATGACACCGTGCACTAGCAGCACCATGATATTGCCAAGTGTGATGACACCGTGCACTAGCAGCACCATGATATTGCCAGGTGTGATGACACCATGCACTAGCAGCACCATGATGTTCAGGTATGTTGTACACTGCGGAGATGTTTACTCCAGACTCGCCTTGAGGATTAATCTGGTGGAATATCGTCACACTGGCATCTCTTTGCTGTAAACTTCTCTGCATGAGATTAACAACACTCCGTCTTCATATATTTGGCCGCGCCGAAGTCCCCCAGTAATAAGGAGGGGGTTTAATTTATAAAGATAACAATGTACTTAGCGACTCGCGCTGCAGATTCTGCATTAATAAATGAGGGAGATCTCCCCGGATCTTGGCAGCCGATGCCGGCAAGATAAAATGATTTGTGCAGCGGCGTGAAAGGCGCTCCGAGGCTGCCAGCGCATTTTTCACAGACCTCTCTCCGAACCCTTACCATTAAATATATCTGCGGAACTTTCTGTCCTATCATAGCATGTGCGTGACTCGAATGAAGCGTGCTGGAGGGAAGATCGCGGCAAATCACACTCACAGGGCATGGATGGAAACATCAGTCAACACCAGCCAGGATCGTACTCTGCTAATTACGATGACCCCAAATTTTGCCTAAATTTTTCAATGTTAATAGCATAGCCCCCATACATGCTATTGTCACCAATATTTCTACGTATGCTAATTGCTAAGAAGTTTCCCAAAAAAGACCTTGTAGTTTTTTGGTAAGATTGATTTTAAAAATGCAAAGGAAAAATCTTTTTTAAACTCTAAGAGCCCGTTTTCACTAGTGCGGAAATCGGGCCGAATCCGCAGAGTTTCCCCGCAGGCAAATCGCGTAAGGAAACTCTGCCATAGGGAATAATGCAGCCGCCGTCCGAACCGCTTGCCATAGGAATTCGGATGACATTGCAGCATTTTTCTAAGTGTGGCAGCGAATTCCATAGCCATGCATGGCACGGCTTCCAGGATTTAACGGCGTACTCAAACAACAGGAGGTTCTGCCGCACGTCTCGCAGGACGCACGCCGGCTAGTGGAAACAGGGCCAGAATGCAAAGAAAAAAAAAGTCCTTTGCATCTTTAAAGGGGTTCTGTGTAAGTTAAAAAGTAAAACAAGCTGACACTTACCTGGGGCTTCTATCAGCCCCCTGTAGCAGCAATGTCCCACGCCGTCCTCCTCCGATCTGCCGTTCCCCGCCGCCGGCACGGGGCATTATTCGTCTGACGACCGACGAATAATGCGTGCTCCCGTTCGCGTCATCGGGAGTTTACTGCACAGGCGCAGTACGAAGTTTTCTTGTACTGCGCCTGCGCAGTAAGCTCTGATGACGTGTGCACAAGCGAAAGCTCGGCCGCGCAGCCGCAGTGTAATCACTCACGTGATTAGACGGGGACCGGCAGCGGGGAACGGTGCATCGGGAGAGGACGGCGCGGGACATTACTGCTGCAGGGGGCTGATAGAAGTCCCAGGTAAGTGTCAGCTCGTTTTACTTTTTAATTACACAGAACTCCTTTAAATTCGAGTTTCTCAAAAACTACAAGGTCTTTTTGAAAACATTTTTTTTTTTTTGGCTTGTTCCAGCTACACATATCTAGCACTTTTGGTGACAATAACAATCGGCACGAAATTACGCAAAAAAATACGCAAAATTGCAGAATTACGATTTCTGGTTATTTTTACATAATAAATTAAATATGATTTTTCCTGAAATTTTGCATTATGATTTTGCATTGGAATTACGAATTACGATGCAAAGTTACGATTACGTGAAATTTGTACTCATCAATAGTCAGCGCAGTCTGTGCACTTCTGATGTTCCTGAGGATCGAATCACATTGCCGATATCGCGCAAAGTAGGTAAAGGGGCATTATGCAGTTTGGAAATGCCCCAATCAAGTGAAGCAGATAATGAGCGTATTACCATTTTTCACTCATCTGCACCACAGGATGCTGCTCGCTCATGCTCCGCCTGTCGTCTCTCCTCCTCTCTCCATTGAGCAGTAATGCTGCTCAGGTATAGCTGAGTGGCATGTCTGTACAGTGCTTGACCCCAAAACTGTTGCTGAGAATGATTGATCAGCTGGTCTCGACCCCAACATGTGCTTCTAACCAAACATCCTCACAGGGGGTAGCAGTAGCCTCTGCAACCCCCAGAACAATGTGGAGGCATGTGGCTCCCGCTCTGTTCTTACCTAAGGTAGCTTTGCCTTAGGTCAGGTATACACAGAGCAGGGACAAGGTCCTCCAGCACCCAAGGCTGAGACACCAAAGTGCGCCCCTCCATCCCTCCCACCCCAGCCGTCACACACTGATTGTTATTACACTAAGAGGCCCCTCCCATCCCTCCCACCCCCAGCCGTCACACACTGATTGCTATTAGACTAGGAGGGCCACAGGGCCCACAACCTGCCCAACACCTTAATATCTAGTTAACTGGCTTGCAGTCACTGCTATGTATCCCCTTTTCTTATTTCTTTCTGCTTCATACACAATTAGGAATGACACCTGAATGAATTGTGCGCCCCCTCCTACACTGCGCCCTGAGACTGGAGCCTCTCCAGCCTATGCCTCGGCCCGGCCCTGGGTATACATCAAGGGAACCTGATGGCTGCGTTCGTAACCCCACATGTTTCAGCACTGTGTAGTTACCCAGCAGCCAAACATGCATCAGGAAGTATCAGGGCGCAAGGGAGGAACTACTAGACAGTGAATCTTGGCTTACTGTATGATAGAGGCCCTAGTGATTGGCAACTCTGGATCGAAGCATGAAATTTGGGTGCCTGAGGCTATTGGACAATTTAGGCGCCCCCTAGGGGCTAATGCAAATATTGGCTATAACACGCCCAAATGAGAAAATTGGGCACGCAACAATTATCATTTTGAAAGTTACAATGTTGTTGTTTTTGAAATGTTTTATCATTTAAAAAAAAATAATTCATTTTTGTAAGCAAGGAGTATACTTTTACTGGTGGCTAAGAAAAACAAAAGTTTGCTTTCTTAAAACAGAAAGAATTTGCGATAATTCAGGTTGGAGTGAGCTTGAGATGTCTCCCAGTGCATCACTGCTGAATAAATGCAAATTAACCATTCTACCCTTAGAAGCTAAGCACACCTCCAGAACTGCTGGAATGCAATGATGTGTCAGTTTGTTAATTTGTACAGAGCCATTATAATCCAACATGCATACAGACTGTTTCGGATTGTTTGATCCTCATCAGCGCATGGCATGTATTAATTTGGCTCTATGGAGTAAGGCTTGTAACACCGAGAGGTACAGACTAACCAGCAAGCTGATGGCTAACACGGTACAATACTCTACTACTACTACTCATGTTTTAAAGTTATTGTTTTATTGTTTTGAAATGTATTGTTTTCCATATTGTAAGGTTAGGAGGTGGGGTTTTAGGGTCAAGTGTCAGGAAGGGGGATTTTAGGTTTAGGCGTCAAGAAGGGGGGGTTAGGGTTAGGTATCAAGAAGGGGGGGGGGGTTAAGGTTAGGTGTCAGGAAGGGGGGATTTAGGGTTAGGAATCCTTTAGGGTTAGTGTCAAGAAGGGAAGTTTTAAGGTTAGGCATCAAAAAGGTTTTTTTTGGAGGGGTTAGGCCTCAAGAAGCGGTGTTTTAAGGTTAGGTGTCAGGAAGGGGGATTTTAGGATTAGCCTTCAGGAAGGGGTGATTAGGGTGAGGCATCAGGAAAGGGAATTTTTAGAGTTAAACCTCAAGAAGGGAGGTTTTAGGGTTAGGCTTCAAGAAGGGGGGGTTAGGGTGAGGCATCAGGAAAGGGAATTTTTAGGGTTAAACCTCAAGAAGAGAGGTTTTAGGGTTAGGCTTCAAGAAGGGGGGGTTAGGGTGAGGCATCAGGAAAGGGAATTTTTAGGGTTAAACCTCAATAAGGGAGGTTTGGGTTAGGCTTCAAGAAGGGGGGGTTTAGGGTTAGGTGTCAAGAAGGGGGGGGGGGGGTTAGGGTCAGGTGTCAGGAAGGTAGTTTTAGGATTAGGCCTCAGAAAGGGGGGGGGGGGTTAGGGTTAGGCATCGGAGAGGGGAGGGTTCTAGGTTTAGGTTAAGTTGTAGTCAAATATCGTTAATATATACCAATATTTTAATACGCTAATTTATACTACAGTATTTACACTTGAAAAATGAAGAAGATTGGTAGAGATTAACAATAATTTTATTAATGAAATCTGGCATCCATTTTTCTTTGCACCCCTATTTCATGCCCGCCTCTGGATGTTTTCAAACAGTTGGAATTAGAATCTGAAATCAACAAATAATCGGCTGCTGCAGAATTTTTCAGCCATCTTTCAAACTGTAAAAATGTTGAACGACTGTCGATAGCAAACTACGATAAAAAATCTATTTGCCGGCCAATAGTTTCTCCCCATAATGCACTTTAATACATCTATGATCATCTGAAGGTACAGACAGAGAAACACGGAGCTGAGGCTTTCTGCACCGTGATAAGCAGCTTGGGCCGATTCATCTCGCCGTCGCAGATTTCCTTCTAATATAGGAAGCTTTGATCTGACGTCAGACGAGAGCTTCAGAAACGCTAATTGCCTCTATCACCATAATGGCCCCCCAATGCTCTGAGTTTTTCATTTGAATTTCTGAATACATCAGATCGAGGAGCACATCGCAGGCATGCAGCTTATTCCAGCTCATCTGCTCTTTGTAGACTTTCATTTTCCTTACCATTCCTATATTTCCGCATTCAGGAGACTGAAAAACAAAATAAGATCTGTCAGCTAATGAGTGGGATAAATGAGCCTCGTTTCATTAACAAGAGTCTGTCACGTTTTCTTAGCATAACTGACGGCTGAAATGACTCAATCCGGTCCTGGTTTTTCCAAATGGAAACTGGCAGCTGGTAGTGGGGGGGGGTGCTTTTACAGGTACTGGCAGGTAACTGGTACTGGCACGCTTTCTCAAGTCAATATAAAGTACCTAAGTTACAGCAGTAGCGAGTGTGTCACCTCTTCAGAGAATAGGGGTACCCACACTAATAAGGGCACTTTAGATTGACCTGAGGAAGCGAGCCAGTACCCATGAAATGCGTTGTCTTATGTGCATCAATAAATATTATACAGCAGAGTCCCCAGTATCCGTCACCATCGAGGATTGCCTGAGGCCGAATACCTATGCTTGTCGGCTGCTGGAGCAACCGGCTGAAATAGCAATAATTTCCCCCCTTAACCTCTTACCGAGTTTCCAGTGATGTGTAGAATGCTTCCTGTATCTCCCTGCGGGCCCACTTCCCCAGTGCATGGAAGCCGGATTGTCAGCTGGCCCGCATCATGTCATGTGACCCACTAGGAGCCCATGAGGAGTTACAGGGAGGCTGCTACACATCGCTGGAAGCTAGGTAAGTATTTTACTGCCTGCCTGCCAGCACCCCCAAAAAGCCCCCACATAGAGGTCCCGTTATTCCTCAGGCATGCCGCTTCGTTTAGACTTCCAGTTGCCTGAAATGGGGACTTTGCTGTACATGTGATTTGTTCCTTGAAGGAGGTAATGCCAAACTACTCCTAGTTTTTTATTGGCAATTAGAATATAAGTATTTTAGGGCACCTTACACCGTATTTTCTCTGTATTAGCCTAACCCTTCGGGGTATAGTATTACAAACTTTGTGTTTCAATAATCCGAGGAGAGCGACCGACCAGCACCTGCACAGCAGACCTGCGTTACCGATCTGGAACGGTTCAATTTCCCACAGGCTCTGCAGGAGAGCAACCAGGGGCGTAACAATAGACCCTGCAAGGGATGCAGCCGCAGGGGGGCCCAGAAGCCACAGAGAGAGTAGTGGGGGGAGAAGTTTCTTTTTCCTGTCTTGAGAGACTGACAACTAAGGGCAAGGAGTGGAAAAACGTTCTGCTCTCTGCACAATTGTTCTAATGACTACATCTGCTCAGCCACTGATAACGAATCATAGAAAGTTTTGTAGACAGTCCCTATTCAGTGTGCAGGGGGAGGGGCCTCATCCAAAGTTTTGCAGGGCGGCCCAGTGATTTCTAGTTAAGCCCCTGAGAGCTATCTACCTTTGTGAGTTTAACTTACTACTTTGAACAGAGCAAAAAGATGTTTACTTACCTGTGGCTTTCTCCAACCCCCTCGATGTCCATCCCGCCTGTGCTGATGTGAAGTCCACAATCTGTCTGGGTTGCTGGCCACTGCGCATGTGCTGTTCTGGGCTGTGCACCTCCGCCATCCTGCTCCCGTGGCCAGGAGCATTCTGCGCTTAAGCAGCGCAGCTTAATGAATCAAGCCTGAGGTTCCTAAAAGTTTTAAAGTGGACCTGAACTCAGAATTTCCTCTCTGCTCTAAAAGATAAGCAACAGCATAATAACCTTCAAAGAAAAAAACATGTCTTTGTTACAGCTGATACGGATCCTGCAATAAATCTGCAGTGTGTCTACTTCCTGCTTTCATGGACGCAGACATAGGGTTAACATCCTGTGTTCACAAATTAGCTGCTCTGCGGAGGCAGCCAGCTAACACAGCTAAGAGATGTAATTACACTGGCGATTAGTCACAGATGAGGAGTAATTAGACTGGTTAAACTCTCTAAATACATACAGGGTACATTTCTCTCTGTTTTCCTTCTGTCCTGTGCAAGAGTTCAGGTCCAGTGATGAGCAAAAATGCCAATATTCTTTTCTCGTTATTTTTGCGAAAATAAGTAAAATTTTATTTTCAACAAGCAAAAAAATAGGGTCTAATAATTTAGCTTTATTTCTTTTTTAATTTTCCCTTAAAAAGCGAAAATTGAGCTCATTGTTATTTTATCTTCTGTAAGGCCTAATATGGGCCTAATTTCTGGAGACAAGAAATGACTTCCCTTTAAATGTTAGCGTTTTCGCGCAAAGCACATTTCAAATAGGGTAGTTATTTTCGAAAATTGCTATTTGGCCGAAAATATAAGACTTGTTTTTTCATATTCGCTATTTGGGCAAAAAACGCCAAAAAATTTAGCGTATATTTATGGGGAAAAAGGTGAAAACGAAAATGGCAGTTTCAATGTTAAAATGAAAATTCGCAAGCGTGTTCAGGTCCATTTAACTTATAATACATTTTAACTTATAATACAGTCCTTCTTCGAAGCCTGATAAATGCTGGACTCTTTCACGGAAGTAAAGGATCAGAATTCTGGAGTGTGAAGTGATGTCGAGTCCCACCTGGACTCACAAGCAGTTGGTGTTGTCGGGCTGCCTGCCTGATCTCCATACTGATTCCAGCCCAGTGACTCCAGAAGATCACGGCTGAATTTCAGGCAAGGCCACAAAGGCCATGGCCTAGTGCACCAGGAAAGCAAGGGGCGGCTGTGGGCAGCAGGGTGGCAGTAGCAGTTAGCCTCCTGCACATTCGTCCCGCTACACACGGAGGTTGCACATAGCGGTGGGCGGCTACAGACAGCCCGATCTAGCACTTGGGGATGAAGAGGCAGCGAACAGTCACTTACAGTGATCTCTGAGCTGCCTGTCACTCACTGAATGTGCCACTCTCCAAGGAGCTTATAATCTAATGCCTTCTATTATATCACTAACTGTCCTCAGAGGAGTTTATAATGTAATCCCTACCATCACTTCACTAACTGTCACCAGAGGATCTTATAATGTAATCCCTACCATCAACTGTCCTTAGAGGATTTTATAATGTAATCCTCAACATCACATCACTAAATGCCCTCAGATAAGTTTATAATGTAATCTCTGCCATCATGTCACTAGCTGTCCTCAGAGGAGTTTATAATGTAATCCCTGCCATCATGTCACTAACTGTCCTCAGAGGAGTTTATAAAGTAATATCTGCCATCATGTCACTAGCTGTCCTCAGAGGAGTTTATAAAGTAATGTCTGCCATCATGTCACTAACTGTCCTCAGAGGAGTGTATAATGTAATCCCTGCCATCATGTCACTAACTGTCCTCAGAGGATCTTATAATGTAATCCCTGCCATCATGTCACTAACTGTCCTCAGAGGAGTTTATAATATAATCCCTGCCATCATGTCACTAACTGTCCTCAGAGGAGTTTATAATATAATCCCTGCCATCATGTCACTAACTGTCCTCAGAGGAGTTTATAATATAATCCCTGCCATCATGTCACTAACTGTCCTCAGAGGAGCTTATAATGTAATCTCTGCCATGTTGGGGGTGTCCAGGGGCAGCTTGCAATAGTGGGCCTTAGGTGGTAAAAAGTACAAATTCGGCCCTGCAGAAGATCGGTGCTAGACTTTTTGTTTGTTAATAATCGAATAAAGAAGATGGCGGCATCCACACCCTGTCTTCCGTTAATCTGCAAATGACTTGGCGCCCCGTAGAAATAATTTGCGCTCAGGCGTCTCCCTATTTACACGTAATAAATCACTGTGCTTATTCCGGCGTCGTTCCAATTAAACAATTAAGCCAGCCAAATTTTCCAACGTAACTTTTTCGCGCAGCTCGCAGTACTAATAGCGGCGCTCATCGCTTGATTGTTTTCTCAGGTTTTCAACGTTAATCAACAAATCAATCAGCGTTGTAATTGAATACCTCAGATTACAGGTTGCTGGCTTTCTTTGTCCCCATGAGACTCTTTAATATTCATCCCCAGTAACCCTCTCCGGTGGGCCGTTGCCGAAGAAAAGAAGTCATTCACAATCCGGCAACGCTCACCTATCCTTGCATCAGCAAAATTTGGCGCTGACAAGTTTCAATTCATAATCAGTTTTCTTCTCGCACTTCCAACGCGGCAATCAAAATCTTAAGACCTTGAGGAGATAAAGAAAATTAAGGCCATTAACATGCTCTTGGATTGTTTGATTTCCCCATCATAAATTATTCTGAGAGTGAAACGCTCGGATGAAAGGGCCGAGGGGAGAGAAAGGCTTGACTGGCAGGCCTGGATTAGCCAAGGACAATACATGCGTTTTTTGCTAATTAGCTTATTGGGCGGGTTGACATTTCCGCCGCGCTCCTATTTAGCCAACAGATAATGAAATTTAACAATAGCAAACAGGCCGGCGTCGCTTTGCTTGCTGGAAAAGGCTTTGAACGAGGGCCGGAAGAACCATCTTGAATGTTAATTGAGAAAATCTCACTCGTTGAGAAAAGAATGACTACTTCAAAGCGCCCAGCTGAACAAATCATATGACAAAGAAGAGTAGAGGAAACAGGTGGAGGGATAAGTCGGCGTCTCATCACCGCAAACTAAAAAGGCAGAATGGATATACAGTATATACACTCGACCTGTATCACTGCATAACAGCCAATTACGTGGCAGCAGGGCAGTGAATAAAAGTATGCAGATGCAGGTTAGGAGCTTCAGTTAAAGTGCCCCCGAGGTGATATTTGACATGATGAGATAAACGTGTAAAGGGCAAAACACATTAATAACCAGGCTGTTTTTTTTTTTTTCTCCCTGAAAGAGTTAATTTTCAGGCATGCAAGTGACAGCTTCTGTTTTGTCGGTACCTTGCTGGGGATAAAGTAATCCTCATTGAGAAGCAAATTACAGCCATGAAAATTATTTCCTGGCAGAATACAACTTTCTGAAGGAAGGGGAGAGAAATAGAAAAACGACAATAGTTTATGTATTTTAACTCTGGGACCCTTAATAGATTGCCATTGTACAGAGACATTAAAACATTCAATCTGCTTTGTAAATATTTAAATAAAAGAATGAAACCATGGGATAGCTAAAAAAAAAAAAAAAAAACATTTTTAGGAGTAGGAGGATAAATACAATTGTTTATGTCATCAGTTTATTTCCACCTCGTGTTCAGTGATATTGTGATCCCAGTGATCTTGACAGTGGCATGAGTGTTGGTGCCAGCAGGCAATTTTAAAGCAAACTTGTGACAAAGAAAAGGCAAAAATACAAATACTTACTTAACCTCCTTGGCGGTAACCCCGAGCTAGGGTCGGGGCGGAAACCGCAGCTCAGAGCGGTAATCCCGACCTCTGCTCAGGGTAGCCGCCGGAGGCTCTATGCAGAGCAATGCGCGTAGCGGGAGCGTTTCTACATACCTCCCAGGGATCCCGACGTCGGATGCCATTCTTCTTCCGTCCTCCAGGGCTCTGCTTCCTCCTGGTGAGATCGCCGGCTGTCATCATGACGACAGCCTGCAATCTCACTTTAGAGTTGCAGCGCCACCTGGAGGATGGATGCATAACTGCAGCGCTGGAGCCAGGGAGGTGAGTGTTTGTGGAGCTGCTGCAGGTCTCCCTGGCAGCATGATTTTTTCCAGGTTTTAGGGTCTGAAAGGGTGCAAAAAAAATGTACCACTTTTAGACCTTAAAATCCGGAAAGAATGATACCGCCAACGGGGTTAAAGAAAAAAAACGCCTCTAGGTAAACTTTTTGTATAATAACCCACCTCTTGTTTACCTGTATGTATGTAGAAAAGGCATCCGGTAAAATGGCCATGTAGAAATTCTCCACTCACCTACCCCCGACAATCATTACCACAATCACCGCCACTACCCGGTGCCCAAATTACGTGGTCCTCCTGGCTATAGGCAGGCACCCATCATACCAGCAATGACCAACACTATAGCAGTGTATTAGTCCACCTGTGTATAAGCCGAAGTTACTTACTTTTCCCTTAGAAACCAGGAAAAAGGGATTCACCCCCAAATAAGCCCCCACTCTACTATAGCCCCTTCCACAGTATAAATGCCAGATTTGCCCCCAGTGTGAGGCATCCACTCTCTAATATAAAAGGACAAATGTACTCCCAGTATTAGGCAGATTCCATCCCCATAGCCAGATGTACCCCCAGTATTAGGCAGATTCCATCCCCATAGCCAGATGTGCCCCCAGTAAGAGGCAGCCCCCTCCCCATCGCTGCATGTGCTCCCAGTATGAGGCAACAAACCCAGCAAAGCTGAAACAGTGAAAAGCACAGCATGAAATTGTATTTCCTACTTTATGCCAAGACTTACAAACCAATAAGAGAGAGGAGGATTCTGGGTATCTCAAAAACCATTCTGTTCTCCGTAAAGGGTTGCAAAAAAATTGGGCCGGCACCCTATAAATGCATAACAGCAATGACTACAGAGGGCATAAGTCAATGCTCAGTTCCCAGTTGTTCAGTCCGGTGCTTGTTAATTCTTTATGTACTTTGTTTTAATTAAACTGGTGGTGTAGTATGCAAAATCACTCGTATCCCCCACTTCCCGCGGAGTCCTTAAGTTGTTTCCATGATGCCTCTTGATAAGTTATTGGATATTCTTTTTGTAGTCTTTCCGTTGATAATTAGCGTCTAGCTGTCTCAGCATTTTCCATGGCCTTTGTAGAGAGATCCTCCTCTTGTTGTTCATCCATATTGTTGTGAGAAGCTCGCTTTGATATCGATAGAGACACTAGCTTTGTAAATATGAAAATATATTAATATTAGAGCCTTCAAAAGGGAAATGAGTCTTTGATGTCATTTTCTGAAGAAAACAGTCTTTGATAACCCCTCAGCGTTTGTTTTATTTTCAGACCCCTGACGCGTTTCTAGACAAAAGAAAAAAAAATGTTAATTTTTATTATGGGCGCAGCGTGAGTGTAAATGGATATCACAAGATTAATTACCGCATTCATCTTTTAATTGGTCAACAAAGACCTAAACTCTAAGGAACAGTTTAATGTGGGTGCTCGGTGTCTTTTTTTGTTCTTTTGTTCTAGAAGGCACAATGCAAATAGAACGTTTTCTTGTTTTTTCTAAGCGGGATTCCAGTCTGGTGTAACATAGAATAAAAACCTGCTTTCTAAGTCCTCATTGTCTATACAGTGATTCTACTTGCTTTTGACCCTAAGTAATGTCATTAGTGTAAAAAATCACAAGCCCCCACAGCTTTTAGTAAAGCATTGCTAGGAGGAGCTGTCATTGTATGCATAGCATATCATCAGACTCATTCAGAAATCTTTGTAAACAGTTCCGTAGAAGCACAGGATACAGATGTTTTTTTTTTACCTTGCCATGAATCCTTCATATCAACTGCAATCAATATTCAGGCTGCTTACACACTAAGACGTTACAGGTGCACGTTAGTGCAGCCTGTAACGCTCCCCCAACGCACATCAATGTAACACAAGTGAGCTGTTCACACTGCCCACGTTGCGTTACATGTAACGCTGCACGTTCTTCCGAAAGTGCAGCATACTGTAGCGTTACAGCAGGTTAAGCCGCGTTAGACTGTTTGCACATGCTCAGTCACGTGATGCCGCATGCGTCCAAGAGTGCGCATCACGGCATCACGGACGCCAGAGTGAGCTGCACAACGCGGCTCACTCTGACGTCCACATCAAAGAGCACCAGGCCTTGCGTTAGGTGCACGTTATGCGACCTTAACGTAGCACCGAACGCAAAGTCTTGGTGTGCAAGTAGCCTTAAAGTACAGCTTCTGCAGCCTGTTACTAATAATCTCCAGAGCAAACTGAACAAGTGTCTATTAAGCCTATCAGTAACTTCTTTAAAAAAGAAAAATGGTTTGTCCCCAAAGGTTATCATCAGGGAAAGTTTTGCGATCTGATGCCACCTAGTGATGAGCCAACATTTTCGTAATTTCGCATTTCCATAATTACAGACGCAAATTCTGCAGCTACGTTGCAAATTCATAATTTTGTAATTGCCATACAAACCGTAATTCGGAATTCCATAAGAGAATTTTGCGTTTTGGCGCAAATTCATGTTTAACGCATAATTTCGTGTTTTCTATAGAAAGTAAGTCATTTTGATTACAAAAATGGACGTAATTTCATTTTTAGTAGTAATTATGCAAATTTAAGTAATTATTAAACTCAGGTAAGTCATTTATTGATTGCAATTACTGATAAAAGCAAAGGCCCCTGCATGTGCTGTCGCTTTAAGTGTATCAGGAGGCTCTACCTGCAGCCACTTCTAATACAGGTGCTCTTTGTAAAGGTGCACTTAGCGGTCATGCATGCAGAGACACTTGGTTTTAGGCCTTGCAATATCTGATAATGCAAAGGTACCTGCACGGGCTGTCACTTTAAATGTATCAGAAGGCTCTGGACTGGAACACAATTTCGAGAACAGCCAAATTTCAACGTTAAATACGAAATTCCTATTTGTTTCTGTTACGAAATGATTGTAATTATAAAAAACGATCATAATTACAAAATTCTGCATAAACGCAAAATTTCACATCATTTCACTAAATTACGACTTTACGATTACGGCTGTAATCGTAATTTTGCTAACTATGCAAAATTTTGTGAAATTGTAATTAGGTCATTACGCTCATCACTATGCAACGCTGACCCTGCCAGCCTCCGCCCCCCTCCACCGTCAGCTCAGCCACTAGAGGAGGAGGACGTGTTTATAGCTACATTCCTGCATCACTTGCAGGCGGCCGGCGCTGACAGTGGTTTCCTGCGCGCACCGCATTGTGCTGCACAACTTCGGTATAACTCACCAGCCATTTTAATCCCAGCCACCCATATAGATGGTGGAATCAGTGATAAATTTAGTTTGGCGCACTCTATGTCACACATGAATCCCGGCACATCCTATACCTGTAAACAGTGGTGGGCCGAAATTTCGCATAAGCGGAATTTCGCATCGAAATTCACATTTACGCATCGTAATCGTAATCTAAAATTTTGGGGGAAATCGTAATCGATATTGTATGTAATAGTAGTATTTCGTAATTTCGCGTAATTGTTTGCGTAATTGTCGTGCAGTTTTGCAATATTTTGTGCCGACGTTAGCGGTGAAGAGCAAAGCCCCCATACACGCTATCGCTACCAAAATTGCTACGTATGTTAAGGAGAATATTAGGTACAAGAGAGAAAAATAATTTTTCAAAAAGACCTTGTAGTTTTTTGAGAAAATTGATTTAAAAAATGCAAAGAAAAATGTTTTTTAAACTGTCATGTTTCTAAGTTTCAAAACCATTTTTTCTTTGCATTTTTAAAATCGATTTTCTCAAAGCCTATATGGCCTTTTTGGAAAATTATTTTTTTCCCTTTTACCCACTATTCCCTTTAAGATAGGTAGTAATTTTGGGGTCAGTAGCTTGTATGGGGGCTTTGCTATTGACTCTGTGCTACTTGGCACAGAATTACGCGAAATTTCATGAAAATTACGCACATTTTTATGTGAAATTACGAATGACTACGAAATCAATTTAGTTTGCACATCGTAATTCCGTATAGGCATTAGAGATGCAGTGAATCTCTATGGGCCGCTACTACTTCCGGGTCGCTATGACCCGTAGTAGTACGGCTGCGCTGGGCCGGCGGTGCGCGTCTTTGATCGCGCGCCTGTTGCCGGTTAACTCTCTGTGCATGAGCATGACATCTCTCATGATGTCACGCACATGCGCAGAAAGTGCCCGGCAACAGGTGCGCGATCTAGGACGGGCACCGCCGGCCCAGCACAGCCATACTAGTACTACTCCAGGTTATAGCGACCCGGAAGTAGTACAGGGTGAGGGGTTTGCCGGCTAATGGTTTTCCGAACCGTTCACCGACATCTCTAATAGGCGTAATTGCAAAAATGTATACAAAATTTTGTGTAATTTTGCTGATTACGATCATCAGTGCCTGTAAATCAGTATTGCCAACCGCCCGTAAATTTACGGGCAGCCCGTAAATTTGTGTACAAATTAAGCTGCCCGTGAATTCCGTAAGGAATTCAGCAGCGTTCGTAAAAGGGCGGCCAGTCGGCCGCCCGCTCTGTTGCAGGACAGCAGCGCAGTGGAGGAAGAGCTGTGGGCAGCAGTGGAGAAGGGGGGCAATCTCCCCCCCTTCTCTCACCTTAGTGCTCTCCCTCCCTCGCTGACTATCCCCCTCCGACGAGTGTCTGGCAGTGGCGTATGGCAGCGGGCGGGACTTACCTTCCATCTCGCTCCTGCGCCGGAAGTTCTGCTGCTCTGGTCTGGACCAGACCAGAGTAGCGGCAGATACTCCCGCGCCGGCGACGAGAGAAGACTCACGCAGGTAAGTTCCGCTTGCTGCCGCCTGCCACTGCCAGCCACTAGTGTTGGGCGAACACCTAGATGTTCGGGTTCGCGAACGTTCGCCGAACATCGCCGCGATGTTCGGGTGTTCGCGCCGAACTCCGAACATAATGGAAGTCAATGGGGACCTGAACTTTCGTGCTTTGTAAAGCTTCCTTACATGCTACATACCCCAAATTAGCAGGGTATGTGCACCTTGGGAGTGGGTACAAGAGGAAAAAAATATTTGAAAAAGAGCTTATAGTTTTTGAGAAAACTGATTGTAAAGTTTCAAAGGAAAAACTGTCTTTTAAATGCGGAAAATGTCATGTTTCTTTGCACAGGTAACATGCTTTTTACCGCCATGCAGTCATAAATGTAATAAAGATGAGAGGTTCCATAAACAGGGACCGGTAACGCTAACCCAGCACCAGCAGCAGCACACGTGATGGAACAGGAGGAGGAGGCGCAGGAGGAGAAGGCCACGCTTTGTGAGACACAACAACCCAGGCCTTGCATGAGGACAAGAAGCGTGCGGATAGCATGCTTTGTACCGCCATGCAGTCAAAAATGTAATAAAGATAAGAGGTTCAATAAACAGGGACCACGCGCCGGCAACGCTAACCCAGCATTAGCAGACGTGATGGAACAGGAGGAGGCGCAGGAGAAGAAGGCCACGCTTTGAGACACAACAACCCAGGCCTTGCATGAGGACAAGAAGCGTGCGGATAGCATGCTTTTTACCGCCATGCAGTCATAAATGTAATAAAGATAAGTGGTTCAATAAACAGGGACCATGCGGCAACGCTAACCCAGCAGCAGCACACGTGATGGAGCAGGAGGAGGCGCAGGAGGAGAAGGCCACGCTTTGTGAGACACAACAACCCAGGCCTTGCATGAGGACAAGAAGCGTGCGGATAGCATGCTTTTTACCGCCATGCAGTCATAAATGTAATAAAGATAAGAGGTTCCATAAACAGGGACCATCACCGGCAACGCTAACCCAGCAGCAGCAGCAGCAGCAGCAGACGTGATGGAACAGGAGGAGGCGCAGGAGGAGAAGGCCACGCTTTTTGAGACACAACAACCCAGGCCTTGCATGAGGACAAGAAGCGTGCGGATAGCATGCTTTGTACCGCCATGCAGTCATAAATGTAATAAAGAGGTTCCATAAACAGGGACCGGCAACGCTAACCCAGCAGCAGCAGCAGCACACGTGATGGACAGAGTGGCAGTAAACACAATGCTATATAGTCTGCTATATAGTCACCCCGAACGGGGTGATGTTCTGCAGAACCCGAACAGTGGCGAACACTGTTCGCCCAACACTACTGGGAACGCAGATTTTAGTACCTAAACACACGATACAACATGTTTTCCGGGGTCGGACTCTGAGGCACATACAGATGGTCCCGATCATCATCCTCATCATACAACTCTTCTCCTGAGTCTGACCCACCCACCACCTCTGCCACCCCAACATCCCCAGACACAGACCCCTCATCGTCCTCAACATTAACTTGGGATGCTGGCCTGAGCCAGACCTCCTCCTCCACATCAGGCCCCATCATCTCCTCAATGGCAGCCCTCATTAATCGCTCTGGCAACGGACCGATGGACACAACGTTCTCCTCCGGGGAGGGCTGCTGCTGACCACTGGCTGCTGGGGTGGATGTTACAGCTTGCGTGGGGCGTTGGCTGTTGCTGTTGTTGGGAGTGCTGCTCACAGCGGAGGTCTCTGAGGAACTCATGGTGAGCTCATATAGTGGTTGGCGGTGAGTGGAGTATTACTGATCCCAGCAATATACACACTGACTGGCAGAGTACGCAATGCTATATAGTGTGGCTGAGCGGTGTACACAGAGTGGCAGTAAACACAATGCTATATAGTCTGGCTGAGCGGTGTACACAGAGTGGCAGTACACACAATGCTATATAGTCTGGCTGAGCGGTGTACACAGAGTGGCAGTACACACAATGCTATATAGTGTGGCTGAGCCGTGTACACAGAGTGGCAGTAAACAATGCTATATAGTCTGGCTGAGCCGTGTACACAGAGTGGCAGTACACACAATGCTATATAGTGTGGCTGAGCGGTGTACACAGAGTGGCAGTAAACACAATGCTATATAGTCTGGCTGAGCGGTGTACACAGAGTGGCAGTAAACACAATGCTATATAGTCTGGCTGAGCGGTGTACACAGAGTGGCAGTACACACAATGCTATATAGTCTGGCTGAGCGGTGTACACAGAGTGGCAGTACACACAATGCTATATAGTGTGGCTGAGCCGTGTACACAGAGTGGCAGTAAACAATGCTATATAGTCTGGCTGAGCCGTGTACACAGAGTGGCAGTACACACAATGCTATATAGTGTGGCTGAGCGGTGTACACAGAGTGGCAGTAAACACAATGCTATATAGTCTGGCTGAGCGGTGTACACAGAGTGGCAGTACACACAATGCTATATAGTCTGGCTGAGCGGTGTACACAGAGTGGCAGTAAACAATGCTATATAGTGTGGCTGAGCCGTGTACACAGAGTGGCAGTAAACAATGCTATATAGTCTGGCTGAGCCGTGTACACAGAGTGGCAGTACACACAATGCTATATAGTCTGGCTGAGCGGTGTACACAGAGTGGCAGTAAACACAATGCTATATATAGCGTGGCTGAGCGAGGTACACAGTGGCAGTACACACAATGCTATATAGTCTGGCTGAGCCGTGTACACAGAGTGGCAGTAAACAATGCTATATATAGTGTGGCTGAGCGAGGTACACAGTGGCAGTAAACAATGCTATATATAGTGTGGCTGAGCGAGCGGTGTACTACTATTCCCAACAGCGACACAATGACTGGGGGGACCCTGGCTAGCGTGGCTGGAGCGCGAACTACCCTGCCTGCCTACCCAAAGCTAAACCCACAGACAAATGGCGGAGATATGACGTGGTTCGGGTATTTATTTACCCGAACCACGTGACAGTTCGGCCAATCAGAGCGCGTTCGGGTCCGAACCACGTGACCCGTTCGGCCAATCACAGCGCTAGCCGAACGTTCGGGGAACGTTCGGCCATGCGCTCTTAGTTCGGCCATGTGGCCGAACGGTTTGGCCGAACACCATCAGGTGTTTGCCGAACTCGAACATCACCCGAACAGGGTGATGTTCTGCAGAACCCGAACAGTGGCGAACACTGTTCGCCCAACACTACCAGCCACTCGTCTACTGGGCACATATACCTCTGGCTACATCTACTGGGCACATATACCTCTGGCTACATCTACTGGGCACATATACATCTGGCTACATCTACTGGGCACATATACATCTGGCTACATCTACTGGGCACATATACATCTGGCTATATCTACTGGGGATATATACATCTGGCTACATCTACTGGGCACATATACATCTGGCTACATCTACTGGGGACATATACATCTGGCTACATCTACTGGGGACATATACATCTGGCTACATCTACTGGGGACATATACATCTGGCTACATCTACTAGGGACATATACATCTGGCTACATCTACTGGACACATATACATCTGGCTACATCTACTGGGCACATATAATCCTGGCTACATCTACTGGGCACATGTACCTCTGGCTACATCTACTGGGCACATATACATCTGGCTACATCTACTGGGCTGGGCACATATAACCCTGGCCACATCTACTGGGGACATATACATCTGGCTATATCTACTGGGGACATATACATCTGGCTACATCTACTGGTCACATATACATCTGGCTACATCTACTGGGCACATATAACCCTGGCTACATCTACTGGGCACATATAACCCTGGCTACATCTACTGGGCGCATATACCCCCTGGCTACATCTACTGGGCGCATATACCCCCTGGCTACATCTACTGGGCACATATACCCCCTGGCTACATCTACTGGGCACATATACCCCCCTGGCTACATCTACTGGGCACATATAACCCTGGCTACATCTACTGGGCACATATAACCCTGGCTACATCTACTGGGCACATATAACCCTGGCTACATCTACTGGGCACATATAACCCTGGCTACATCTACTGGGGACATATACCTCTGGCTACATCTACTGGGCACATATACCTCTGGCTACATCTACTGGGCACATATACATCTGGCTACATCTACTGGGCACATATAACCCTGGCTACATCTACTAGGGACATATAACCCTGGCTACATCTACTGGGCACATATAACCCTGGCTACATCTACTAGGGACATATAACCCTGGCTACCCATGGGCACATATACCTCTGGCTACATCTACTGGGCACATATACCTCTGGCTACATCTACTGGGCACATATACCTCTGGCTACATCTACTGGGCACATATAATCCTGGCTACATCTACTGGGCACATATACATCTGGCTACATCTACTGGGCACATATACATCTAGCTACATCTACTAGGGACATATAACCCTGGCTACATCTACTGGGCACATATAACCCTGGCTACATCTACTAGGGACATATAACCCTGGCTACCCATGGGCACATATACCTCTGGCTACATCTACTGGGCACATATACATCTGGCTACATCTACTGGGCACATATACATCTGGCTACATCTACTGGGCACATATACCTCTGGCAACATCTACTGGGCACATATAACCCTGGCTACATCTACTGGGCACATATACATCTGGCTACATCTACTGGGCACATATACCTCTGGCTACATCTACTGGGCACATATACATCTGGCTACATCTACTAGGGACATATACATCTGGCTACATCTACTGGGCACATATATACCTCTGGCTACATCTACTGGGCACATATACATCTGGCTACATCTACTGAGCACATATATACCTCTGGCTACATCTACTGGGGACATATACATCTGGCTACATCTACTGAGCACATATATACATCTGGCTACATCTACTGGGGACATATACCTCTGGCTACATCTACTGAGCACATATACATCTGGCTACATCTACTGAGCACATATATACCTCTGGCTACATCTACTGGGCACATATACATCTGGCTACATCTACTGAGCACATATAACCCTGGCTACATCTACTGGGGACATATACATCTGGCTACATCTACTGGGGACATATACATCTGGCTACATCTACTGGACACATATAATCCTGGCTACATCTACTGGGCACATATACATCTGGCTACATCTACTGGGCTGGGCACATATAACCCTGGCTACATCTACTGTGGACATATACATCTGGCTACATCTACTGGGCACATATACATCTGGCTACATCTACTGGGGACATATACCTCTGGCTACATCTACTGGGGACATATACCTCTGGCTACATCTACTGAGCACATATATACCTCTGGCTACATCTACTGGGCACATATACATCTGGCTACATCTACTGAGCACATATAACCCTGGCTACATCTACTGGGGACATATACATCTGGCTACATCTACTGGGGACATATACATCTGGCTACATCTACTGGACACATATAATCCTGGCTACATCTACTGGGCACATATACATCTGGCTACATCTACTGGGCTGGGCACATATAACCCTGGCTACATCTACTGTGGACATATACATCTGGCTACATCTACTGGGCACATATACATCTGGCTACATCTACTGGGCACATATAACCCTGGCTACATCTACTGGGCACATATAACCCTGGCTACATCTACTGGGGACGTATACCTCTGGCTACATCTACTGGGCACATATATACCTCTGGCTACATCTACTGGGCACATATACGTCTGGCTACATCTACTGGGCACATATACATCTGGCTACATCTACTGGGCACATATACCCCTGGCTACATCTACTGGGCACATATAACCCTGCCTACATATACTGGGGACATATACCTCTGGCTACATATACTGGGCACATATATCTGCTGGCTACATATACTGAGGACACTGGCTGTTTGCCATTATGTGCATTTACTGGTGAAAAGCTGTCTCTTATGTGCATTTACTGGTGAAAAGCTGTCTCTTATTATGTGCATTTACTGGTGAAATGCTGTCTCTTATTATGTGCATTTACTGGTGAAATGCTGTCTCTTATTATGTGCATTTACTGGTGCAAAGCTGTCTCTTATTATGTGCATTTAGTGGTGCAAATCTGTCTCTTATGATGTGCATTTACTGGTGAAAAGCTGTCTCTTATGTTCATTTACTGGTGAAAAGCTAGCTCTCATTACGTGCATTTACTGGTGAAAAGCTGTCTCTCATTACGTGCATTTACTGGTGAAAAGCTGTCTGTCATTACGTGCATTTACTGGTGAAAGGCGGTCTCTTATGTGCATTTACTGGTGAAAAGCTGTCTGTTATTACGTGCATTTACTGGTGAAAGGCGGTCTCTTATGTGCATTTACTGGTGAAAAGCTGTCTGTCATTACGTGCATTTACTGGTAAAAGGCTGTCTCTTATGTGCATTTACTGGTGAAACGCTGTCTCTCATTATGTGCATTTACTTGCCATGCCCACTTTAGTCGCCGCAAATTTCCTCGAACATGTTGCCCCCTACCCATTTGACTGCCCCCTCATATGTGCCAGTCTAGAACTGGCCCTGTACCCCTGCCTACATATACTGGGCACATATACCCCTGGCTACCTGTTCTGGGGACATCTCTCCCCCTGGCTACCTGTTCTGGGGACATCTATACCCCTGGCCACCTATTCTGGGGACACCTATAGACCTGGGGCTACCTATTTTTGGGGAACCACTGCTGTCAGATTAAATGTATTTTGGAAGAAGCTCTGTCAGATTACGTGGATTTTTGGTGAAATGCTGTAAGATTACATGTATTTTGGGGGAAGGGGGGAAACACTATGGCAGAGCTCAAACTTCCCTGGCAGACCTTTCACAGCAATATTAAAATCATGTATATTTGGCCCCACCCATGACCACGCCCACATTCTGTTGCGTGACCACGCCCATTTTTCTACGCGCGGCGCAGGGTGTTTTGTCAGTAACAAAAATCTTTTGTCAGTAAATTTTTAGGTATTTGTCAGTAAAAAATAACGTGAAAGGTTGGCAACACTGGCCTCAATTCACGGAGCTTTATCAAACACTTTATCAAACGTTTGATAATTTACCTCATGGGTAAAATCTAATTTTAAATTCACTAAGGTGTTATATATTTGTTGAACGTTTTATCGGTAAAACATTTGATAAATATATAACACCTTAGTAAATTCAAAAATAGATTTTACCCATGAGGTAAATTATCAAACGTTTGATAAAGTGTTTGATAAAGCTCAGTGAATTGAGGCCACTGCTGTAAATACATTTGCTGAATCACGTCATGTATATTTAGGCAGGATCCTAAACGTCTAGGCACTTCCTTTACTTAAATATTCACTCGTTATTTTACCGCAACAGGCAATCAGCTTTGTGTCCCACAGAAAATAGTCAGTATGTGGAGAGGAACAATTAAATTCTGTCTTTCCCAATTCCCACAAGAAACGTCAAGCTGCTTATAGTGCGTCTCCCAACGCAGGGAAGCAACCGTTTCCCTTATTTCAGACACATTAATCCTACAGCTTATTGCAGATCTACTCCAGTCTGTATCCTGATGGATTTCATGCTGAATCTTGCCAATAAAATAAATCTCCGTTTTCAAGTGGTTATGCTATTGCATTCTCTTTTTGCTACATATAACCCCATTACCGTATGTCCTGCTGAAATCAGGCCTCCTTCACTCCACTGTCCACTGTCCACTCCCGCCACCCGCCTGATTCAGAGATTCCGGGATTATGAAATTTGGGTGCCTGGCCTGCGGCTATTGGACGATTTGGGTGCCCCGCCCCATAGGCACTAATGCAAATATCGGCTATAGGATGCCCAAAGCAAAAAAGTGGGCAGGTGATAATTATCGATTTGAAAATTACAAGGTCATTGCTTTTGACAATTTTATTTTCACAAAAATTAGAATGTTTAAGGCTTAGGTGTCAGGAAAGGTGGCTTTAGAGTTAGGCAACAAGAAGGAAGTTTTAGGGTTAGGCATCAGGAATGGGGGGTTTAGGGTAAGGCGGTAGGAAGGGAGGGGTTAGGGTTAGGCATCTGGAAGGGGGGTTTAGGGTTAGGTGTCATGAATGGGGGTTTTAGGGTTAGGCATCGGAAAGGGGGTTTAGGGCTAGGCATCAGGAAGGGGAGTTTAGGGTAAGGCATCAAGAAGAGAGTGTTTTGTGTGAGAGTAGAGTTAGGTTAAAGTGAACCTCCGGACTAAAAATCTACTCAGCAGAACTGAAAAGGCTTGGTGTTTCTTTAACAGTTTCACAGCATCAGAACTTTGTTTTTCTTACCAAAGCATCATTTTTAGCTGCATTTTTAGCTAAGCTCCATCCATCAAAGAAAAAAAGCCCAGGCTTTTTTCCCCTGATGATGTGCAGAGCATGATGGGATTTCCTATGTTGTTATTCACGTTGCCTAGCAGAACAGTTGGAACTGTGTCTCATGCTCCCTATCACCTCCTTTCAACCAAAAAGATGGCTGCCATTATGAAATTAAACATTTGCCTGTTTTTTAAAACAGTGTGGGTAAGAGATTACTAATGTAACTTAATGACAGTATGTTTGTTTAGGCTGGAGCTCCTCTTTAAGTTGTAGTAAAGTATCGTTAATATATACCGATATTTTATTATGATAATTTATACTATTTATACTTAAAAAAATGAAGAATACTGGTAAATATAAATGATAATTTTATTCACGAAAATGGGCACCCATTTTTCCTTGCACCCCTATTTCATGCACGTCTCTTCCAATGGTATAACCGTGCTTTATATTGGTGTGTAGGATGGGAGGAGGCACACCAGATTTGGATACAATATGTAATGAGTGGCGGTAACAGGAATAGTCTTACCTTGTAATATAGGAGGTTCAGAATCTTTATTAGACACCAATAAATAGACAATGCATTTTGCAGGACCTGCCTGCTTCTTCAGGTCAATACAAGACAGTGTCTGAGCTATGTACGGTATCTCTGTGTTCGGCGCACTAAAAGTAGAGGGTCATGGGCAGCAGCAATAACCAACTTGACTATCTAGAGGTTTCCTACTACTTCTAACATTTACAGTTTTGCCTTAAACAAGCATGGTGATATTCTTAATAAAGCAAAATGCTTTTTTTAAGCGAGATTGTCACCATAAAAATCAAATTTCAACAGCAACTGGTCTGAGTGTATTAAAGAGACTCCGTAACAAAAATTGCATCCTGTTTTTTATCATCCTACATGTTCCAAAAGCTATTCTAATGTGTTCTGGCTAACTGCAGCACTTTCTACTATGACAGTCTCTGTAATAAATCAATGTATCTTTCCCCTGTCAGACTTGTCGGCCTGTGTCTGGAAGGCTGCCAAGTTCTTCAGTGTTGTGGTTCTGCTATGAACTCACCCTTTCTGGCCCCTCTATGCACACTGCCTGTGTGTTATTTAGATAAGAGAGAAGAGAGAAGCTGCTCTAATCAGCTGGATAAATCGTCCTCTGAGCTGGCTGGGCTTTCACATACTGAGGAATTACAAACAAGGGCAAAGCTGTTTGCAGGAAGAAAAGAGCAGCCTGAAACTTCAGTGCATGGGGGAAAGAAACACACAAATGATCTCTTGAGATTCAAAAGGAATGCTGTATACAGCCTGCTTATGTATGGATGTATTTTCTATGTGTGGACATACTGTACATCAACCTACTTCCTGTTTTGGTGGCCATTTTGTTTGTTTACAAACAAACTTTTTAAAAACTGTTTTTAACCACTTTTAATGCGGCGAGGAGCGGCGAAATTGTGACAGAGGGTAATAGGAGATGTCCCCTAACGCACTGGTATATTTACTTTTGAGCGATTTTAACAATACAGATTCTCTTTAAGTGATAAAGATGTTAATCCTACTTTCAAAACTTGTTCTGCTGTTATGGTTTGGAGTTATCACATACTTAAGGAGCACTGGCCCTTTAATAGCCATTGCCTTTCAGCTGCCTAGCTGAAACACGATCCCCTGCTCACTTGTGTTTACAAGCAAGGCTGAGGTGACTCAACGATTGAAGGAGAAAAGAAAAAAAGTTAAGGGAAGAAATGACATCAGGATTTAGCCTCAAACTGTGGGCAAAATACATGGTTCCCGCTAGGAACAGAATATAACATTCACTGAAATCAAAACATGGACAGTACAATACATGTGTTATTTAAGTAGATCAAGTATTTATCTACTTATATATGTGTTTTTTTTCCCTGGCATAGTATGGCTGATCCTCCTGCTTTAAAGAGACTCCGTAACAAAAATTGCATCCTGTTTTTTATCATCCTACAAGTTCCAAAAGCTATTCTAATGTGTTCTGGCTTACTGCAGCACGTTTTACTATCACCATCTCGGTAATAAATCAACTTATCTCTCTCTTGTCAGACTTGTCAGCCTGTGTCTGGAAGGCTGCCAAGTTCTTCAGTGTTGTGGTTCTGTGATGCATCTCCCCCCTCCAGGCCCCTCTCTGCACACTGCCTGTGTATTATTTAGATTAGGGCAGCTTCTCTCTTCTCTCTTATCTTTTACAAGCTGGATAAATCCTCCTCTGAGCTGGCTGGGCTTTCACATACTGAGGAATTACATACAGGCAGAGCTGTCTGCACTCTGCAGGAAGAAAAAGCCTGACACTTCAGTGGAAGATAGCTGCAGGGGGAAAGAAACACACAAATGATCTCTTGAGATTCAAAAGGAAGGGTGTATACAGCCTGCTTGTGTATGAATGTATTTTCTATATGTGGACATACTGTACATCAACCTACTTCCTGTTTTGGTGGCCATTTTGTTTGTTTATAAACAAACTTTTTAAAACTGTTTTTAACCACTTTTAATGCGGCGAGGAGCGGCGAAATTGTGACAGAGGGTAATAGGAGATGTCCCCTAACGCACTGGTATGTTTACTTTTGTGCGATTTTAACAATACAGATTCTCTTTAAAGAGGCCCTGTAGTGACACATAGTACAATGCAGTAAATTATTTAGTATACCCACTTTTATGGTAATTTTCCTGGTTTCAGCATCAGAAATACTTCCTATATTTATATACTGCTGTATATTGGTATGTAGCCACGCCCTCCCAGTGATGTTTAGCCTAGGCAGTTAAGCTATCCATAATTATCCACCCAGAGCATTCTGGGAGACCAGGTATATGTTCTACTGGCTTTAGAACTCTCAGTAAACAAACATTCTGCAGAGATCACCTAGCAGGAGAAAAGATGTTGCCAGTGGTGTTCGCAATGGGCCAAAAACTTTTTTCGCAAATTTTGAAAAGTTTTTCGGATCAAAAAACTTTGCATTAAACTTTGCGTAGAATTTTACAAAATTCCGGGTATAGTGTAATTACGGCTACGGTACTACGCTTGTAAACAAAATTGCGTAACGTAATTACGCGTTACTTACACCGGAAAATCTGCGTTAAACTTGCCAATGCACATGCGCATACTATACATTAATGCGTATAATCATACTTATAATGCGTATAAACATACGCATTAAACAACGCATGCGCGTCTATAACATACCATGTCTGCATGCGGGAATTTGTAAGCGTTCATTAATCAAAATACGCGTCAAAAGATGCTAAATGACTAATTTTGTAATGAACCGTAATTTCTCGAATTTACGAAGTTATGCAAAATTTGATACATAATTACGGTTCACACGGCTACCTCCCCATCGCTGCCACGGGCACCCTTTGCTGTCTGTGGGGCTCTCCTCAGCCGCCACCTCTCAGCCTCAGGACAACATCAGCACGTGGCCAGGGGAGTTTTATCTGAGCAAGGTGGTCACCTGGCCCCAGCCGTCCCAGCAGTCAAGCAGTCGGCAGCCAGCATTCCGCCTATACCACCAGCCAGAGCAGCCCCTCTGGCTCCAGCCACCCCCCAGCAGACCAGCCTCCCAGCACCACTTCAGCATCCACAGGGGACTAGGACCATAGGCCTGAACAGTGAGTCGCACTCTGGGCCTGCTCTCTGAACGGTGAGCCGCTAACTTTTTCTAACTTCCCTGTCTCTGCACCTTGGATTACCTTACCACCACTTGTGCTTGTTTTGCCCTGTCTGCCACTCTGCTCCCCAGCTTATCACTCATGCCAGTACTGTATGCTTCTGCACCTTGATCTTCTGATGCGCCTGTACTGTATGCCACCAGCACACTGTTCTGTATGCCACCTGCACCCCAGATCACCATTGTGCCTGCACTGCATGCCACCAGCACCTACTATTGTGTCGTTTCTGTATGTCGCCCACACCCCAGAAACGCTATTGTGCCACTTGGCTCCTCGAACTACTATTAGGGTTCTGTATTCCACTTGCAACACAGATTAGTACTATTGTACTATTGTACTATTGTGCCTGTACTGTATGTCACCAGTAACTGAAATTGTTCTAGCCTATGATTACAATTGGGCCTGCTCTGTATGCCGCTCTGCACCACGGACTAACTTAGGACTGGACTGTTATCTGTTATCCGTGCCCCTCTCTGCTCGCCGCTGAAGCTATCCTGCCTTGCACTACCTGCTCAGACTGGCCTGGCACCAAACTGATCCCGGAATGGGCCAAGAACAGCCCCTCTCCCAGCACATTGTCACCTTGTCCAGGGAGGAGCTGCTGCACTGGGAACCCTTAGTCCACAACAATGAAGATGCTCCCCTGCGCGACGTGGTTAATGCCCACATCAATAAGCTAGTTGCATACCGCGCCATGGGAAAACGCCGTCACAGAGGGAGGAGGGCAGGAGCACTTGTGAAACTCAAGAAGAAGGGCCTTCGCTGCCCTGTCCCTGCCATCCTTCTAGCGAATGTGCGTTCACTCCCGAACAAGATAGACAAAGTGCTTCTTCTACTAGGGAGCAAGCCCTTAATTGGCAGGAACACCCCGGTTCTCTGCTTTACTGAAACCTGGCTGAGCGACAGTACCCCAGACAATACTCTTCAGGTGCCAGGCCACGACATCTTTCGAGCAGACAGAGATCAGGCTCTCTCTGGGAAAAAGTGTGGAGGAGGCATATGCTTCTACATAAACACCTCCTGGTGCACCAACACCACCATCCTCAGTAAGATCTGTTCCCCAGACGTTGAGCTACTGACCATCAACTGCAAACCCCAGTACTCTCACAGGGAGTTTACATCCTTCGTTCTCTTTGGAGTCTACATCCCCCCTGACGCGAACACCAAGAGCGCCCTGCAAACGCTCAGCGACAGCATCCTGAGGTGGGAAACTGCTCTTCCAGAAGCCCTCTTCATCATCCTGGGGGATTTCAACAGCGCCAACCTCCGCCAGGAACTGCCCCGGTACAAGCAGCACATCACCTGCCCCACCAGGAACCACAACACCCTGGATCACTGCTACACAGTGCAAAAGAATGCGTACAAGGCCACCCGGGGAGCTGCCCTGGGGAATTCCGATCACTGCCTAATTCACCTGATCCCCACCTACCTCAGGCTCCTGGAAACCACCAAGCCTATCATCAGGACTGTCAAAAAGTGGACAGAGGACGCAAAGCTGGAGCTGCAGGCATGCTTGGATTGCACGGACTGGTCGGCCCTGCAGGCACCCACCTTGGCGGAATGGACAGAGAATGTCACCTCCTATATCAGCTTCTGCGAGGAGTTGTGCATCCCAACTAAGACTTTCAAGGTCTTGCCTAACAATAAGCCCTGGTTCACCAGCAAACTGCATCGACTCCGTAAACTCAAGGAGGAGGCGCATAAGTCCGGCACCCCAGCTGAGTTCAGGGAGGCCAGAAATACTCTGAACCGGGAACTAAAAGCTGCGAGGAGGGCCTACTCCGACAAGCTGAAGCTCAGTCTCCAGTCAAACAACTCCCGGGAGGTCTGGAAAGGTCTTAGGGCAGTTACCAACTTCAAGTCCGCACACCAACAGGCGATCCCTAGCATACAACTAGCCGAGGAACTCAACGAGTTTTATTGTAGGTTCGAGCACCTCACCACAATGAAGGATATCCCCCCTCCTCCACCCATCCCACGGGGGCATGACGATGCTTCGGCGTCTATTAAAGTACAGGAAGAGGATGTACTGTGTCAACTCCGCAAACTCAACCGCAGGAAGGCTACAGGCTTGGATGGTGTGTCAGCAATGTGCCTAAAAACCTGTGCAGTCCAGCTAGCTCCCATCCTTACCTCCATCTACAATAGGTCCCTAGCGGAAGGCGGGGTTCCCCCTTGCTTCAAAAGGTCTACAATTATCCCAGTCCCCAAGAAACCAGGAAACACTGAACACAACAACTTCAGACCCGTAGCCCTTACTCCCATCATCATGAAGGTCCTCAAGCGACTTGTTCTTGCTGTCCTGAAGAGTTCCACCGACGCCCTCCTCGATCCTCATCAATTCGCGTATAGGGCGAACAGGTCAGTTGAGGATGCCATCAATGTCAGCCTGGCGTACATCACAGAGCATCTCGACAGACCTGGTTCCTATGCCAGAATCCTGCTCTTGGACTTTAGCTCGGCTTTCAACACCATTCGCCCGGACATTCTGCTCAACAACCTGGCGCAACTTGAGGTCGACCCATCCCTCTGCAGGTGGGTCGGGGACTTTCTCACGAACAGAACACAGCAAGTCAAGCTCAGTAACTGCTCCTCCAGTGTGAGAACCACCAACATAGGGGCACCGCAGAGGTGTGTACTGTCCCCACTTCTGTTCTCCCTTTACACCAACAATTGCACCTCAACTGCTGACTCCGTTAAGATCATCAAATTCGCGGATGACACAACCATCATCGGTCTCATCAGCAGCAACAAAGAGCAGGCCTACCGCAGCGAGATTGAGAGGATCTGTAACTGGTGCAAGGAAAACAATATCTTCCTCAATGCATCCAAGACCGTCGAACTAATTGTAGATTTCAGAAAACTCCCTCCCGCCCTCCCACCAGTCCTCATTGAGGAGACTGAAGTCTCCAGGGCCCCAAGTGTTCGGTTCCTGGGCACCACCATCACCAGTGACCTAAGATGGGGGCAAAATACCACCAGACTCCAGAAGAATGCCCAGTGGAGGCTATTTTTCCTGCACCAGCTGAAGAAATTCGGCATCCCGCGTGTTCTGCTCACCAGTTTCTACTCCGCAACAGTTGAGTCCATCCTCTGCTCCTCCATCATTGTCTGGTATACTCAGGCCAACGCTAGAGACAAGTACAAACTTCAGAGAGTAATTAGCGCTGCGGAAAAGATCATTGACACGACCCTGCCCCCTCTTGATCTCCTCCACGCTGCCAGAATGATGAAAAGAGCCAGCAGGATCTCCCAAGACCTCTCCCACCCTGGAAGCCACTTCTTTGAGCCCCTCCAATCAGGCCACCGCTTCAGAGTAGTCCGCTCCAGAACCGCGAGGCACAGAAACACCTTTTTTCCCCAGGCAGTCCTACTCCTGAACACTCCCCCCGAGCACTTCTCCCACATGGCCCCCTCAAGCTTAGCCCATGTACAACGCAGTTCCCCAGTCGCCAACACTGACTCTATCCCCCGCCTGTAACAATGCACTCTGCACCAATGATATGCTGATATACCTGAAAATGCATGTATTTATGGAAGTATGTCCTATGTCTTTTTGCTCTCCGCCATTGCCATTTGTACCACAACCAATTCCGGGGGCCAACAGCGCACTCGGCGAATAAAACCAATTCTGATTCTGATTCTCTGACTCTGATTACGCATTCTCCTGTAAAATTCACATTACGATTACGAAGGAAAACGGCAAATTTCGATGCAAAATTTCGTGCATGCAAAATTTCGCAGCACCACTGTATGTCGCCACCTGTGATGAATTTCAGAATGTGAATCAGGGAGAGGAAATATTTCACAAGGAGCAAACACCGACTAAATGAATATGGCAATTTTTATTTCACCATCATTTTTGTGAGAATGTCACACTCAAATACAGTAATGCAATGGGAACAGAATCAGTAATAAACGCTTTACTGGAAGTTGTGTTAGCAGCTGTGAGTTTGAAAAGTATGCATAAAAATATACTACCTGCATTATCACCCCCTCCAGACATCCTCAGCACCATTTTCACTGCTTTCTGGTGCTTCTTTTCCTCTCTCATTTGAAAAATTGTCTTCTACAGAAAGGATGGCCACTACCCTAGAATCACTCCCAGGTCATTGCAATGTACACAAGTTACGTGCATATGCTCCTGGCACCAGGGCCGAAGCAGAGGCGAGAGAGGCTCGAGCCTCGGGTGCTGTGTAGGAGAGGGTTGCAGGGCCGGGTCGAGGCAGAGGCGAGAGAGGCTCCAGCCTCAGAGCGCAGTGTAGGAGAGGGCGCAGGGCCAGGCTGAGGCAAGAGAGGCTCCAGCCTCAGGGCGCAGTGTAGGAGGGGGCGGGCCGAGGCAGAGGCGAGAGAGGCTCCAGCCTCAGGGCGCAGTGTAGGAGGTACTGGTTTGTGTCGGGCAGGGCCGAGGTGAGAGAGGCTCCAACCTCAGGGCGCAGTGTAGGAGAGGGCGCAGGGCGGGGCCGAGGCAGAGGCGAGAAAGGCTCCAGCCTCAGGGCGCAGTGTAGGAGGGGGTGGGCCGAGGCAGAGGCGAGAGAGGCTCCAGCCTCTGGGCGCAGTGTAGGAGGAACTGGTGTGTGTCGGGCAGGGCCGAGGTGAGAGAGGCTCCAGCCTCTGGGCTCAGTGTAGGAGGTACTGGTGTGTGTCGGGCAGGGCCGAGGTGAGAGAGGCTCCAGCCTCAGGGTGCAGTGTAGGAGAGGGCGCAGGGCGGGGACGAGGCAGAGGCGAGAAAGGCTCCAGCCTCAGGGCGCAGTGTAAGAGGTGGCATAGGGCGAGGCAGAGGCGAGAGAGGCTCCAGACTCAGGGCGCAGTGTAAGAGGTGGCACAGGGCGAGGCAGAGTCAAGAGAGGCTCCAGCGTCAGGGCGCAGTGTAGGAGGGGGCACAGGGCAAGGCTGAGGCGAGAGAGGCTCCAGCCTCAGGGCGCAGTGTAGGAGGGGGGCGCAGGGCCGAGTCAGAGGCGAGAGAGGCTCCAGCATCAGGGCGGAGTGTAGGAGGGGGCACAGGGCGAGGCAGAGGCGAGAGAGGCTCCAGCCTCAGGGCGCAGTGTAAGAGGTGGCACAGGGCGAGGCAGAGGCGAGAGAGGCTCCAGCGTCAGGGCGCAGTGTAGGAGGGGGCACAGGGCGAGGCAGAGGCGAGAGAGGCTCCAGCCTCAGGGCGCAGTGTAAGAGGGGGCGCAGGGCCGAGGCAGAGGCGAGAGAGGCTCCAGCCTTGGGGCGCAGTGTAGGAGGGGGCGCAGGGCTGGGCAGAGGCGAGAGAGGCTCCAGCGTCAGGGTGCAGTGTAGGAGGGGGCACAGGGTGAGGCAGAGGCGAGAGAGGCTCCAGCCTCAGGGCGCAGTGTAGGAGGGGGTGCAGGGCCGAGTCAGAGGCGAGAGAGGCTCCAGCCTCAGGGTGCAGTGTAGGAGGGGGCGCAGGGCTGGGCCGAGGCAGAGGCGAGAGAGGCTCCAGCCTCAGGGCGCAGTGTAGGAGGTACTGGGGTGTGTCAAGCAGGGCCGAGGCATAGGCGAGAGAGGCTCCAGCCTCAGGGAGCAGTGTAGGAGGGGGCGCAGGGCCGAGGCAGAGGCGAGAGAGGCTCCAGCCTCAGGGCACAGTGTAGGAGGGGGCGCAGGGCCGAGGCAGAGGCGAGAGAGGCTTCAGCCTCAGGGCACAGTGTAGGAGGGCGCAGGGCAGGGACGAGGCGAGAGAGGCTCCAGCCTCAGGGCGCAGTATAGGAGGGGGCGCAGGGCAGGGCCGAGGCAGAGGCGAGAGAGGCTCCAGCCTCAGGGTGCAGTGTAGGAGGGGGCGGGCTGAGGCAGAGGCGATGGAGGCTCCAGCCTCAGGGCGCAGTGTAGGAGGAGCGCACAACTCACTCAGCTATCATTCCCGTATTGTGTTTGAAGCAGAGAGAAATAAGAAAAGGACATACATAGCAGTGACTGCAAGTCAGATAACTAGAGATTCAGGTGTTGGGGGTAGGAATGCTCATTCGAATTTTGTGGAATTGAAATTTCTAAATTTCCGATTGGAAATCCGAATTTTCGATCGGAAATCGGATTTCTGCAGAAATGCTGCATTACCACAACTTGGTAATTTTAGACCAATCACAGAACCCGGAATCATTGGACCAATCAGAGAATGCAGATCAACTCGGAAGTGTTTGGCCAATCAGAGAATGCAAAAAATGACCCAAAAAAAACCACTACTCGGAAATCGAAAATCCAAACGCGGAAATCTGAAACAGATCGGATCCGTGGAATCGGTAATCTGCATTGCGGAAATTGGAATTTTTGCAGAATCGGAAATTGACATTTCCATCCATCCCTATTTGGGGGAGAGGGGGGGGGGGGGGAAGCTGGGGCGCCTCTTAGAGGTAGATTCATAAAGCATTCCCGCATGTGATAATGCTGAAAACAGCTGACTTTACCAACCACTTAGGAAAATGTCCATTCATAAAAGCTGTTACCGCATGAAAAGCTGACATTCCTGAGCAGTGAGGTAAATTTCTGCCTTGTGCTGTGATTATCTCAACACACGTCACTAAGTGTCAATTCATAAAGATTAGAGCAGGTGGAATTTGAAGAGGTGATAAAGGTGCGGATAAGAGCAAAGTTAATGGGGACAGATCTCCCAGGCAGCAGCAGCTGTGAGAGCAGAACAAACAAGGCTTCCCTGAATACCTCAGGCTGTGTTTTTTTAACTCTTGTGTACCTGTTTTCATATGTTTTTGCAGAAAGCCTGCATGTGTAACATTTCTTGAAGTTCTTCTAAGCTGTGGCAATTAAATGGACTGTGTAGAAAGACTAATAGACAGATTCAGTGCAGATTCAAGGCAAACAGAGGCAGTATAAAAAATGAAGATCTACAAGGAAGTTGGGGATGCTTTTTTTTTTTGTAACGCTGTCTCTGCACGGAGAAAATGTATTAACTCAGGCAGCTTCTCATGTTACCACCAGCTTAGTTCGGAAAATCACAGAACTTCTATCGGAACTGTAAACATTTTTATGAATTAGCACACAGAAGTCTAAAATACCGAATGCAGTATTTTCCTGACAAGATTTTTTCCCCGCACAGCCTTTTATGAATTGACCCCTTAGTATAATAGCAATCAGTGTGTGACGGCTGGGTTGGGAGGGATGGGGGGGCGCACTTTGGTGTCTCAGCCTTGGGTAGCCATTGCCTAGCAACTAGGAAGGGTGATCAGGACACAGGACAGTTGGAACTGTGTAATGCTCCCTGTCAGCTCCTTTCAACCAAAAGATGGCTACCATCATGAAATCAAACATTTGCCTGTTCTTTTAAAACAGGGTGGGTAAGAGATTATATTATCTATCTATTTTAATTAACATAATCAATGTAACTTAATGGCCGTATTTTTTTTAGGCTAAAGTTCCTCTGTAAGTTGCGCTTTAAGCCCTGTCCACGCTCAGTGGTGGGCATAAATTACACCTATGCATAATTACACATCGTAATTTGCAATTACGCATCATACTCATAATGCAAAAGTTGTAGATTATGCGTGAAAAATTCAAATGGAAACATAATCATTAATTATGCATGTTAGTGTAATTAATGCAACTGTTTTTACTCATACGAACAGATTTTTTGCATTGAATATTTAAATAATAGACACATGTATGCAGTACACTGGCTAATGAACGCAAATTTTATTTGCCTACGAATGCATTTTTTTCGCATTGAACATTTAAAGAATAGCCACGCATGAGCAGTATACTGGCTGATGAACGCAATTTTTTTTTCGCATCCAATTGCATTTTTCGCATTAAATATTCAACTACCAGCCATGTGAATTGATGCAAATATTTGTACGCATTGAACGCAAAATACGTGTAGTTGCGTAATCAAGATTCACAAATGTAGTAGGCTGTACATAACGTAATCGTAAAAATAACGTAACCTAAAAATTACGCAAAATTTCACGTAATCTTTATTGACTCATTACGAGCACCACTGCCCACACTATTCAAATCTAAAGTTTTTTTTCTTGAAGTTCATAAGATTACTTTAAAGTAACACACAGTAATATCATTTAAAGAGACACTGAAGCGGAAAAAAATGATGATATTATGATTTGTATGTGTAGTTCAGCTAAGAAATAAAACAGTAAGATCAGATACATCAGTCTAATTGTTTCCAGTACAGGAAGAGTTAAGAAACTCCAGTTGTTATCTCTATGCAAACAAGCCATTAAGCTCTATGACTAAAGCTGAGTACACACGTACGATAACGATCGTTCAAAAACGAACGATAACGACAATCGGAACGATAATCGTGCGTTCAAAAAGTGTGAACGATCGTTTTTGTGAACGATAACGATCGTTATCGTTCAATCGGACCGATCCAACCCGGCGGATTTTTTCGAAAGATAATCGTTCAATCGTTGCAGTGTGTACAAAGATCGTCCGATAACGCATGTTCTTATTGCCTGTCATAACGTCACTTCCGTTTGCGCACGCATTTTTTTATCGTTCGTCGTTCAGTACTTTATACTTATATCGTTCACGTGTGTACACAATCGTTCATTACGAACGATCTTTTCAGTCTAATTTGAATATCGTGTAAACGTCACGAATCGTTCGTAACGAACGATCTTTATCGGACGTGTATACGAACCTTAAGTTAGTCGTGGAGAGGGCTGTTATCTGACTTTTATTATCTCAACTGTTCCTGGACTATTTACTTTTTCTCTGCTAGAGGAGAGGTCATTACTTCACAGACTGCTCTGAAAGAATCAGTTTGAATGCTGAGTGTTGTGTAATCTGCACATATTAGAGAATGATGCAATGTTAGAAAAACACTATATACCTGAAAATAAAAGTATGAGAATATTTTCTTTGCTGCTAATCATCTAGTAATTATTCATAGTACACAACCAATTCACTATATCATATTTTTTTTTTCGCTTCAGTGTCTCTTTAAACACAAATCCAAATGAAAATAAATGAAACTAAAAGAATTGACTTTGTAACATAAGAAAGAAATTGGTGGGCCAAAGCTTTTTAACTTCTGCTTTTTCCAAGATTTGCACACACTGGATACAGATATGAAGAAATGGCCTAAGTGCCAGCAGGTTAAGAAGAAATGTGATGTACTTTCCTATCATAAAACCAATCAGAGCGTCCGACAACACACCCCAAGGACATGTCTAGACCGGCTGTGAAATCACAGGGAGAAAACCAAATTTAAAAAGGCACTGAGATGAAAATTACAAGAATTTTATAAATTTAAACTATATTGTGGCAGAAGACGGTCTATTTATACCGGAGCCCGTGGGGAGACGCGAGGTAAATTGGGTGAGGTGGAAGAAGTAACTAACAAAATTGATGTTACACAGTGCAAACCAGCAAGGAGAAGAGAAAGTTAAGAAGTTAGATCGGGAGTGGAGAAACTTGCAGAGGAATTTCTTACTTCACATCTTGGAATTAAAGCGAACGTGTTGCTGTACGCTCCACAGGACGGCAGGTTGGACGTATATCTGATCAGACAGTAGTAATAAGCAGTTATTTTTATAGTTACAAGGAATCATTCTTCACATTTGGAATGTCACCTTATGTCACAGTTGGTCAGGGTTGAGTGTTGCTCTCACGGGGATATGAGGCTTTTGTCACCATGATTTGGTTTGTTTTCTACGTGACATTTTTCCCTCTCTCCTGATATTATTAGACTCTCATTGAATAATTGATTACTTGGTTGATGTTCCATAAGTTGTGACAGCCCCAATATAAACAACTGAATATGAAGATAAACACTTGTTTTTAAATTGTCATTAGTAAATTGTTTTGTAGTTTTTGAGGTGCTTTTGTCACCATGTTTGTGATAACATGTTTATCTGTATTTGAAAGTTGCCTATTTATTAAAATATAACATCAGAATTTATGGGATTCATTTCAGGCCTCTGAAGAAGTTGAAGGTGGCCAACGAAACAAGCCAGCAGAGAGAAGAGAAAGTTAAGAAGTTAGTTTGGGAGTGGAGAAACGTGTTGCTGTACGTGTGCCAGATCTGTCGCTCCACAGGATGGAAGGTTGGACGTATATCTGATCAGACAGTTGTAATAAGCAGGTATTTTTATAGTCACAAGGAATCCTTCTTCACATTTGGAATGTCACATTATGTCACTGCTGGTCATGGTTGATTGTTGCTCTCACAGGGATGTATGGCTTTTGTCACCATGATATTGTTCGTTTTCTATGTGACGTTTTTCCCTCTCTCAACATTATTAGGAACTCATTGAATGATTGATCACTTGGTTGATACTCTGAAAGTAGTTATAGCCCCAATATAAACAACTGAAAGGGGAGATATAGACTTATTTTTAAATTGTCAACAGTAAATTTTTTTTGTAATTTTCGGAGTGCTTTTGAGACAATGGTTGGGATAAAATGTATGTACAGTTCATGTTCTTTTTATCTGTATTTGTAGATTGCCTATTTATTGAAATATATTATTAGAAATTATGTGAATCATCTTAGGCCCCTAAAGAAGTGGAAGGTGGCCAACGAAACCATCCAGCAAGGCGAAGCAAAAGTTAAGAAGTTAGATCAGGAGTGGAGAGACTCGGTTCACATCTGCGTGTTTTTGCGGAGCCGGCTGTACGGAACAGGCCATCAGGATCAGGTAAAAACTGTCAGTTTTTTCAGCCAGTGTGCTGTAAACTGTCAGTGTTCTATTTGCTCCTATGTAGCTGCAAAACCTTCCCTTTCCATTCCGCTGAGCGAAACGGTCCGGAATTTTTTTTGTCCATTCAGCGGAACAGACAAGGGAACCATATGGCCGTTTCCATTGGCAAAAACGAATGCGAACCGAACCTTACAGAGAATTTCTTACTCCTCCTGCTTAATAATTAAAGTGAACGTGTTGCTGTACGTGTGGCGGGTTGGTCGCTCCTAGTGGTGCTCGGATACCCCTTTTTCTTATTCGAGTTTGGTCGAATTCGAATAGTAAATTATTCGAATTCAGTCGAATATTCGAGTCGAATACTTTTTACTATTCGATTCGACCTCGGACTTCGAGCTCACTATTCGAGTCGGTATTCGAGCTCATTATTCGAGCTGACTATTCGAATTGGCCTTAAATAGCTTCCAACACTTGTTTTGAGGGTGAATGATGCAAGAAAAATCTTTTTTTCCAAGTAACAACAGCAAGTGATTATGTGGGGATGTTCCTTTAAAAAAAAAAAGGTGGAAAGAGAAGTTGTGTCCAAAATTCTGTTCAGTACAGTGTATATACTTCTTCTTCTTCTTCTTCTTTTTTATCTTCTATATCTTCTTCTTCTTCTTCTATATCTTCTTCTTCTATATCTTCTTCTTCTATATTGTCTTCTTCTTCCTCTTCATCTTCTTCTTCTTCTTCTTCTTCATCTTCTTCTTCTTCTTCTTCTTCTTCTTCTTCTTCTTCTTCTTCTTCTTCTTCTTCTTCTTCTCCTTCTTCTTCTTCTTCTTCTTCTTCTTCTTTTTCTATATCGTCTTCTTCTTCTTCACTTATTTCTCTTTTATATTTTTTTTTAAAGAAATGCAGCTATTTTTGAGCGTAATAAATAGCTGGTGGCGCACGCATGTTGGAAGCGCCATTGTATGTGCTACCTGGCAGTGGAAACACACAGACAGCAGGAGGTAAATTCAGCAGCAGCAGCAGCAGGAGGAGGATGATTGTGTGGCAGCAGGCAGTCAATGAGGCAGGCAGTGAGACATAATAGGCTGTGTGGTACCTAGCGGTGGTACCAGGCCGTAAATACACAGCATGAGGTTCCAGACAGCGGTCGTGAAGCCCACATCATGTCCAATACACAACTGGGACAACACAGTTTTCAACCCGGGCACCTCAGAAAAATTAAACCTTTTTTTTTTAATGGTTTTGTAGTTTTGGTTTTACAACCAATTACACAGATATAGCTATTGTTTGACGTAATAGCTGGTGGCAGAGTGGCAGCAGAAGGTAAATCTGTGTACCCTGACAGTGGGAAACACAGACAGACAGCAGCAGCAGCAGGAGGAATGGAGGAGTAATTATGTGAGCAGCTATTGTTTGACGTAATAGCTGGTGGCAGAGTGGCAGCAGAAGGTAATTCTGTGTACCCTGGCAGTGGGAAACACAGACAGACAGCAGCAGCAGCAGCAGCAGGAGGAATGGAGGAGTATTGTGAGTGTGGCAGCAGGCAGGCAGCGTGACATAATAGCCCTGGTACCTAGCGGTGATACCAGGGCATAAATAAACACAACAGGAGGTCCCAGACAGCGGTCGTGCAGCCCACATTGTGTCCAATACACAACTGGGACAACACAGTTTTCAACCCGGGCACCTCAGAAAAATCAAACCTTTTTTTTTTCAATGGTTTTGTAGTTTTGGTTTTACAACCAATTACACAGATATAGCTATTTTTTGACGTAATAGCTGGTGGCAGAGTGGCAGCAGAAGGTAAATCTGTGTACCCTGACAGTGGGAAACACAGACAGACAGCAGAAGCAGCAGGAGGAATGGAGGAGTAATTATGTGAGCAGCTATTGTTTGACGTAATAGCTGGTGGCAGTGTGGCAGCAGAAGGTAATTCTGTGTACCCTGGCAGTGGGAAACACAGACAGACAGCAGCAGCAGCAGGAGGAATGGAGGAGTAGTGTGAGTGTGGCAGCAGGCAGGCAGCGTGACATAATAGCCCTGGTACCTAGCGGTGATACCAGGGCGTAAATAAACACAACAGGAGGTCCCAGACAGCGGTCGTGCAGCCCACATTGTGTCCAATACACAACTGGGACAACACAGTTTTCAACCCGGGCACCTCAGAAAAATTAAACCTTTTTTTTTTAATGGTTTTGTAGTTTTGGTTTTACAACCAATTACACAGATATAGCTATTTTTTGACGTAATAGCTGGTGGCAGAGTGGCAGCAGAAGGTAAATCTGTGTACCCTGACAGTGGGAAACACAGACAGACAGCAGAAGGGCAGTACACAGCAGCCCACTGTAGGTGTAAAATGTGTGGCTGCAGGCGACGTAATAGTCAAAGTGAACCAGGCTGGCTTAGTGAGCAGGAGCCAGGAGGTGGTAAAGGGTGGTAAGGCACATTAACGATGGTTCTTCAGTTCATGTCCCCCTCTCGCCGACAACAGGGGCCAGGAACTCGCCTTCCACCCACGCCTGGTTCATCTTGAGAAACGTCAGTCTGTCCACAGACTTGTGAGACAGACGTGAGCGTTTCTCGGTGACCACGCCACCAGCTGCACTGAAGCAGCGCTCGGACAGCACGCTGGAAGGGGGACAGGACAGCACTTCCAGGGCGTACTGCGCCAGCTCGCTCCAGATCTCCAGGCGCTTGACCCAATACTCCATGGGATCAACAGGGGCATCGATGTCAAGCCCGCTGTAGGACCCCAAGTAGTCAGCCACCATTCGGGTCAGGCGCTGGCTGTGACCGGAGGAGGATGCTGCTGCATGCACCTCCTCTCTAGTCACTGCTGCCGGAGCCTCTACAGTCCTGTAGAGCTCGTTGCTGAGAGACAGCAGGTCTGTGGGGCGCTTGCTGCTGGATGCAGGCACCTGCTGCTGCCTCTGTGCTGGCTGGACAGTGGGGGTGGAAGGCTGGGGGAAGGCTTCCTCCAAGCGCTCAACAATGGCCTGCTGCAAGCTCCTTATTTGTTGCGCTGGGTCTCCTCCTGCAGGCGGCAGGAACTGGCTCAACTTCCCCTTGAGGCGTGGGTCCAACATCATGCTGATCCAGATGTCCTCCCTCTGCTTCATCTGTATCACCCTGGGGTCCTTGCGCAGGCACGTCAGCATGTGCGCTGCCATTGGGAAGAGGCGGGCCACGTGTGCTGGCACATCGGTGGCAGTGCTGTCCTCATCCTCCTCCTCTCCCTCCTCAGCCTCATCCTCTCTCCACCCCCGCACCAACTCAGCTGCACTGTGCTGATCCCCCTCATCAGCAGCAAGGTCAGGGACCTCCACCAAGTCCTCCTCCTCCTCCCCCTCAGAGGTGGACTGTGCAGCTGCTTGCCGCTCCTGCTGGTCCAAGGCTGCCGCTCCCTGTTCCAGCAAAGCATCGAGGGCCCTGTTCAGCAGACAAACCAGGGGCACCCACTCGCAGACCATAGCATGGTCCCTGCTCACCATGTTAGTGGCCTGCAGAAAGGGAGCCAGCACTAAGCACACCTGCTGCATGTGCCTCCAGTCATCATCGGGGACGATGGACGGGATGTTGCTGGTCTTGTCCCTTCTCTGAGCGGCGGAAACAGTGGCCAGGGCAAGGTACTGGTTGACAGCGTGCTTCTGTTCAACCAGACGTTCCAACATCGCCAGGGTGGAGTTCCAGCGAGTCGGAACGTCAAGGATCAGCCGATGGCGTGGCAGCTCCAGCTCCTTTTGCACGTCTTCCAGGCTCGCACAGGCTGCAGCCGAGCGCCGGAAGTGACGCACAACGTTCCTTGCCGTTTCCAGCAGTTCGCCCATCCCCTGGTAGGTGCACAAGAACTTCTGCACCACCAGGTTCAGCACGTGGGCAAGACAGGGGATGTGGGTCAGGTTTCCCCTGTCTATTGCGGCAACCAGATTGGCCCCATTGTCGGCCACCACCTCTCCGACTCTGAGGCCTCTGGGGGTCAGCCAAATCCTCTCCTGCTCCTGGAGTTTGGCCAACACATGGGTTGCCGTCAGCTTGGTCTTCCCAAGGCTGACCAAGTGCAGCAGCGCTTGGCAGTGGCGGGCCTTCACGCTGCTGCTGAGGCGGGGGGGTTGGCCAGGTGTGCCGGAGATGGCAGAGGATCGGAGGAACCTGCTGCAGTTCCCCTGACCCTGCGTGGTGGCACCACCCACTGTGTTGCTGCTGCTGCTGTGCCCGCTGCTGCTCTCCCATCCTCACCCCCTTCCACCAAGCTGACCCAGTGGACAGTGAAGGACAGGTAGCGGCCTGTCCCGAAGCGGCTGCTCCAGGAGTCCATGGTGACGTGGACCCTTTCACCAACCGCGTGCTCCAGCCCTCGCTCCACATTGGCCATCACGAAGCGGTGCAGTGCAGGAATGGCCTTGCGGGCGAAGAAGTGTCTGCTGGGGAGCTGCCAGTCTGGGGCTACACAAGCAAGCAGCGCACGCATGTCGCTCCCCTCCTGCACGAGCGTGTACGGCAGGAGTTGGGAGCACATGGCCCGTGCCAGCAAGCCGTTCAGCTGCTGCACACGACGGCTGCTGGGAGGCAGAGCCCTAACCACCCCCTGGAAGGACTCGCTCAAAAGGCTCTGGCGTGGCCTTTTGCTGGCACGGGAATCAGCAGACACAGCAGAGGAGGCCACTGAGGACTGGCTGCCAGAACAGGCCTCAGTGTCGGCGGCAGGAGTTGCAGAGGGGGGAGGAGCAGTGCGTTTCCGCACTCCTGCTGGTGCTGCTGGAGGAGCAGGAGGGTGGGTGGCTGCTGTTGCTGCTGCTGCTGCTGCTGAAGGCTGTGCAGTGATGGGTGTGGTGCCACTGCCAGCACCAGATGCCTTCAGCCTCTGGCACTCCTCATGCTGGTGGAAATGTTTCGCAGCAAGGTGGTTGATGAGCGAGCTGGTGCTGAACTTTAAGGGGTCTGCACCTCTGCTCAACTTCCGCTGACAGTGGTTGCAAGTGGCGTACTTGCTGTCCACAGTGGGCATGGTGAAAAAGCGCCAGATTGGTGACAAAAACAACCCCCTACGGCATGGAACCGCTGCTGCCTGTCTCCCTGTGGTGGTTGGGGGGGGGGGGCTTGGATGCGGCTGGTGGTGGTACTGGCAGATGCTGCTGCTGCTGCTGCTGCTGAGCCTGAGACACCAGCAGGCTGTGGGACCTGCCTACTGCTGCCAATGCTTGCAATGATGCGCCTCCTTGCAAGGCCCACAAGCGCATCCTCCTCCTCCTCCTCAGAGCTGCTGATGACGACATCCCCTGGAGCTGGTGGCACCCATTCTCTGTCTGTCACCGTGTCATCATCATCCTCCCCCTCCTGAAACATGTCCTGCTGGGATGATGACCCCCCAAACTCCTCTCCTGATGCATGGATGGGCTGCTTGACTGTCGCCACAGTCTTGCTGTCCAATCCCTCATCCCCCAAAGTGCCCATCAGCATCTCCTCCTTCAAATCGCCAACAACAGCAGACAATTGACGCATCATGCCTGGGGTCAAAAGAGTGCTGAGTGACAGGTCGGCGACTGACGGTGAACTGGCCTCCTCCCCAGGCCCTGCTGGGCGACTGCTGCGAACAGGGGTGGTGGTGGTGGTGGTGGTGAGGGTGGAGGCCTCATGTGCAGAGCTGATGGCGGGCTGCTCATCCTCCGTCATCAGTTGCACCACAGTGTCTGCATCCTTTTCCTCAATGGGACGTTTCCGACCCGGCTGGTGGAAAATAGGAGCAGGTGCTACACGCTGCTGCTGCTGTGTCTCTGCAGCGTGAGTTGCAGATGCTCCTGCTGGGCGGCGCCCAAGGTGTCCACGGCCAGTGGCTATAGGAGGAATGTTAGCCACTGACGCTGCTGCTGCTGCTGCGGAACTGTGCATGGTGGCGCGGCCGCGGCTTGCCACAATGCTGCTCCCTCTCCTCCTGATTCCCTTGCTGCCCTTCCCCTTGCCCAAACCGCGCTGGCTGCCACTTCCAGACATCTTAGATGTTTTGGGCGTAAACACAAAAGTTTTTTTAAAACTGCGGGTGAAAAGTGGGGTACTTTAATGGAGTGGGTTGTTGGGTGAGGTGACACTAATCACTAAGTGATTAGATCGCTAAGTGATTATTACAGTACAAATACAAAATACAAAAATCGGTAATCAGTAAGTGTGAACAGTGAACAGTGAGTGTGTCCCCTAGTACACTAACTAGAAAATACACTAATCAGTAGTAATCACAAGGAAATAGAGTGTGTGTACACTACAGACAGTGAGTGCACGCACGCGGAAACACGCGCAGGAGCTAGCCTATGAACAGTGACTGATTGAGTGTCTAGTACAGTAAGTAAGTAGTAACAGTCAGGAAGTACAACTAGCAGTTACAATAATCAGTAGTAATCACAAGGAAATAGAGTGTGTGTACACTACAGACAGTGAGTGCACGCACGCGCAAACACGCGCAGGAGCTAGCCTATGAACAGTGACTGAGTGAGTGTCTAGTACAGTAAGTAAGTAGTAACAGTCAGGAAGTACAACTAGCAGTTACAATAATCAGTAGTAATCACAAGGAAATAGAGTGTGTGTACACTACAGACAGTGAGTGCACGCACGCGCAAACACGCGCTGGAGCTAGCCTATGAACAGTGACTGAGTGAGTGTCTAGTACAGTAAGTAAGTAGTAACAGTCAGGAAGTACAACTAGCAGTTACAATAATCAGTAGTAATCACAAGGAAATAGAGTGTGTGTACACTACAGACAGTGTGTGCACGCACGCACACACACGCGCAGGAGCTAGCCTATGAACAGTGACTGAGTGAGTGTCCCTACTACAGTAAGTAAGTAGTAACAGTCAGGAAGTACAACTAGCAGTTACAATAATCAGTAGTAATCACAAGGAAATAGAGTGTGTGTACACTACAGACAGTGAGTGCACGCACGCGGAAACACGCGCAGGAGCTAGCCTATGAACAGTGACTGATTGAGTGTCTAGTACAGTAAGTAAGTAGTAACAGTCAGGAAGTACAACTAGCAGTTACAATAATCAGTAGTAATCACAAGGAAATAGAGTGTGTGTACACTACAGACAGTGAGTGCACGCACGCGCAAACACGCGCAGGAGCTAGCCTATGAACAGTGACTGAGTGAGTGTCTAGTACAGTAAGTAAGTAGTAACAGTCAGGAAGTACAACTAGCAGTTACAATAATCAGTAGTAATCACAAGGAAATAGAGTGTGTGTACACTACAGACAGTGAGTGCACGCACGCGCAAACACGCGCAGGAGCTAGCCTATGAACAGTGACTGAGTGAGTGTCTAGTACAGTAAGTAAGTAGTAACAGTCAGGAAGTACAACTAGCAGTTACAATAATCAGTAGTAATCACAAGGAAATAGAGTGTGTGTACACTACAGACAGTGAGTGCACGCACGCGCAAACACGCGCAGGAGCTAGCCTATGAACAGTGACTGAGTGAGTGTCTAGTACAGTAAGTAAGTAGTAACAGTCAGGAAGTACAACTAGCAGTTACAACAAATCAGTAGTAATCACAAGGAAATAGAGTGTGTGTACACTACAGACAGTGAGTGCACGCACGCGCGCGCAAACACGCGCAGGAGCTAGCCTATGAACAGTGACTGAGTGAGTGTCTAGTACAGTAAGTAAGTAGTAACAGTCAGGAAGTACAACTAGCAGTTACAATAATCAGTAGTAATCACAAGGAAATAGAGTGTGTGTACACTACAGACAGTGAGTGCACGCACGCGCAAACACACGCAGGAGCTAGCCTATGAACAGTGACTGAGTGAGTGTCTAGTACAGTAAGTAAGTAGTAACAGTCAGGAAGTACAACTAGCAGTTACAATAATCAGTAGTAATCACAAGGAAATAGAGTGTGTGTACACTACAGACAGTGAGTGCACGCACGCGCGAACACGCGCAGGAGCTAGCCTATGAACAGTGACTGAGTGAGTGTCTAGTACAGTAAGTAAGTAGTAACAGTCAGGAAGTACAACTAGCAGTTACAATAATCAGTAGTAATCACAAGGAAATAGAGTGTGTGTACACTACAGACAGTGAGTGCACGCACACGCAGGAGCTATGAAAAAACAGTGGCAGTGAGTGTCCTAGTACAGTTACAGTATATAACTACAATACAAAATACAATCACTCAGTACTAAAGGACAGCAGAAATACTGGTATAGATGAGAAATAAACTAACAGAGGACAGGAGAGAACAGCTGCCCACACAGGCAGGCCCTGAGGCCTAAAGCTGTAAGCCTGCAGCAGCTGTCTCTATGTAACACAAAAGCTACTAACTAAAATACAATGTCTATCTAACTAACAACAATATAGGTGTATATAGGAGGTGTATGTGAGCAAAAACGCTAGGTGATTGACCACAATAAAGCTCTTGCTAAGCCAACGCACAAAGGAGCAGATCTCTCTCTGTACAAAGTCAGGCAAGGATGGAAACACCTAACATGGCGGCCGCTATTTATAGGGTAGGGGCTGGCCAGGGTCCCCCTCTGTGATTGGCTGCCGTCAGAGGGCCTGGGAGCCCTCTGATTGGCTCTAAGGACATCAATCTGGGCTATGACGATATTCGAGCTCGGTAATCGAGCTCGAATAGCGCTGTTAGCTCGAATAGCTCGAATAGTGAATGGGCTATTCGAGTTCACTCGAATAGCCCATTCGAATAGCTCCAGCTATTCGGAGCTCGAACACCGTGCTCGAATAGCTGAAAAAGAGCTCGAACATTCGAGCTACTCGAATATTCGAGCTCTGCTGAGCACCACTGGTCGCTCCACAAGATTGCAGGTTGGACATATATATCTGATCAGACAGTTGTAATAAGCAGTTATTTTTATGGTCACAAGGAATCCTTCTTCACATTTAGAATGTCACATTATGTCACAGTTGGTCATGGTTGAGCGTTGCTCTCACGGGGATATGAGGCTTTTGTCACCATGAATTGGTTAGTTCTCTACGTGACATTTTTCCCTCTCTCCTGACATTATAAGGACATCAGTGAATAACTGATAATTGGGATGATGTTCCATAAGTTGGGACAGCCCCAATATAAACAACTGAACAGGAAGATAAATACTTGTTTTCAAATTGTCATCAGTAAATTGTTTTGGAGTTTTTGAGGCACTTTTGTCACCATGATTGTGATAACATGTTTATCTGTATTTGAAGGTTGCCTATTTATTGAAATATAACATTAGACATTATGGGATTCATTTCAGGCCTCTGAAGAAGTCGAAGGTGGCCAACGAAACAAGCCAGCAGAGAGAAGAGAAAGTTAGGAAATTAGATCGGGAGCTGAGAAACTTGCCGAGAATTTCTTACTTCTCCAGCTTGGAATTAAATCAAACGTGTTTCTATACGTGTGCCAGATCTGTCGCTCCACAGGATGGAAGGTTGGACGTATATCTGATCAGACAGTTGTAATAAGCAGGTATTTTTATAGTCACAAGGAATCCTTCTTCACATTTGGAATGTCACATTATGTCACAGTTGATTGTTGCTCTCACGGGGATGTATGGCTTTTGTCACCATGATTTGGTTAGTTTTCTACGTGACGTTTTCCCCTCTCTCCTGACATTATTAGGACCTCATTAAATGATTGATGACTTGGTTGATTCTCCAAAAGTTGTGACAGCCCCGGTATAAACAACTGAACAGGGAGGTAAACACTTGTTTTCAAAATTGTAATTGGTATTTTTTTTTCCTTTAAAATAAGTTTTATTTACATTTTCAACATAGTACAAGATAACACGTGTATTAAACATATGAGCAAAATGAGAACCCCCACACAAAGGGGAGGGGCTTGTTGTAGACCAGGGGTCTCAAACTCAATTTACCTGGGGGCCGCAGAAGGCAAAGTCAAAATGAGGCTGGGCCGCATAAGGAATTTTGCAATTTCGGCGCATCGCCGCCTCTGCCCGCCCCTCTCGCTCTTCCTTCACAGAGAGGGGCGGGGAGAGGCGGCGATCCGTACGGCGATTGACGTCAGGAGGGGCAGAGCTGAAGCTGAAAGCTCTGCCTCTTCCAGGAAATGCCAGCGGATTGCCCCCCGGGTGATTTGGGGGCTCTGCAGCCCTTGTTTAGCGGCAGGGATGCAGCGGATTACTTGGCAGCACTGAAGCGAACTATAAGGAAGCTTTTGCCGGTGAGGGCCACAAAATATTGTATCGAGGTCCGCAAATGGCCCACGAGTTTGAGACCCCTGTTGTAGACAATACAATGTATACCAGCAGCGCACAGGCTTCATATTACCAATATCCAACAGAAAGGAACCCCATTACTTTCAATTTTTTTTTAATTTTGGAGGTTCTTCTGTCACTATCCTGTAATTGTGATTTACTGAGTACCCAGCAAGCTTGTGGTGAACCAGAACTCCCAGGACTGTGTAAGGGGCTAAAAGAGACCAAAAAGCCCTTTTACTAAGATGATGTGAAAAACAGAAGTTTTCCTTCTTAAAACAGAAGGTATTTGCGATTATTCAGGTTGGAGTGATCATACGATGTCTCCCACAATGCATCACTGCTGAATATGCAAATCATCCTTTGTTGTCCCTGTAAGCTGACCACACCCTCAGAACCGCTGGAATGCAATGATGTGTCAGCATGTTAATTGTACAGAGCCACAATAATCCAACATGCGGTAATGCACTGGGTGACATCTCAGAGCTCACCCGGCTAGGTTGTGGATCATTACGGTGAGAACTGCTGATGAACGGCCAACTGCACAGCTGCGGCGAGGGACACAGAGACTACAGGGGACTGGAAGAAGCCCTAGGTGAGTCTTACTTTTTTTTTTTAAACCCACTTCATGTATACTTTAAAGAGAACCTGTAACTTCAAAAAGTGCTCGGGAATGTAAATATTGCAGGCGCTTCTGTGACTGCGCCACAGCATGACAATTTGTCGGTGTTATGATCACTTCTGCAGCATGTACTGCTGGCTGCAGTTGTACTGTAGACAGGCAGTTTTTGATTTCTTTACATGCATTTGCTCACATAGATTTGCTTGCACTCACACTAAGTGTTGATTCCATTTGCAGTCGCTCTGCAGTTCATGGCAGTTTGGGATGCTCTTGTGAAGTCAAACATTGTCTGTTGCAGCTGAGCTGCAATCCCTTTCATGCAGGTTGCATAGCTTTGTCTGCCTTTTCCTGCTGCCAGCTTGTGACTGATTATCATTCACCTGTGTGGGAATCCACATGTCTGCTCCCATTGGATGACCTCAGTATAAAGAGCTGCTTCCTGCAGTGCTCCATGGGCTATCATAGTTTCAGCATCAGCCTGTAACTCTGGGCCCCTGTTCCTGATTCTCGTGTTATCCCATGTGGACTGCACTGATCTCCTGCGCAGGAGTCAGTGAGTCATTCTAGTCCTGTTCTTGTTTATCAGTATTTGTTACTTTGCTAGTCTTGCATCATATATTGGTTCACCGCCGATATATACGTATACTAGCATGTTTGTTAATTTCCTTGTATTCGTGTTACGTTAATACATCAGTGTCGCTGATTCATACGTACTCGAATTGTTTATATCCTGTGTTCAGTCAGTCAGTTCCTGCACGTTTCAGTAGATTGCGCTTATCGTGATCACCCGTGCTTAGTTAGTTCAGTCCTGTTTCTGCGAGGTAGGCCATCGCTGCATTCGCGATTGGCTACCTCATTTCAGTCTGTCCTATTTATGGGCGCTTGCCGTCACTGAGGCAGTGTCTAGTTTAGCAAGCGTTCATTCTGTCTACCTGTCCTGATCTTTCTGAGTTCTGGTTAATGCGCTCAGCGCTACCTTGCACTGAGCCACTATTGTTAAGTATTGTTTGTGGTTGCTCGGATCTATGCCTGCTCTGTGCACCACATCTCCTACGGGAGTCAGTCCTCTCCTCCACTAGTGTGTTCGCACTATAACTGGGGATAGCCTGGTTCCTTGTGCTTGCGTGTGTGTCTCCTTCACGTCAGGTTATGCATTACGTGCTGACTGTGGAGAATATACCACCGAGTGTGCCAGTCGGCTGTGGTTTTGGAGGGGTCCAGTGCTGCCACCGTGAGTGAGACGGAGGAGGACGGGGAAGCCTCGATAGGATCCAGAAGCTTCCCCCTTCTGAGGTAAGTATCCCCAGGGGCACTTTTTTGTGTTACAGGGTCTCTTTAATTAAATTTTACTGCATTTGTATTTTGTGATTTGAAGTGTAAAACAGCCCTTACGGCTTCAGTTTTGTTTTGCTTAGGGTTAGCATGACTTACAATATCTGTTTTTATTGATGTCCATTCCCCTGTCATCCATTTACATTACCGTAGATGTCTTGCTGTGTAGGGGATGATTTACCTACATGTGCATGGCCTTCCATCAGCAGTACAGAGACACAACCTCCCAACTGTAGTACAGGTCAACCACCTCCCCTTCTACCTCCCCTTCTACAGTACAGGTACATGGCCTCCAATCTGCAGTACAGGGACATAGGCACAGCCTCCCTTCCACAGTACATGGACACAACCCCCCTTCTATAGTACAGGGAAATGGTCTCCAATCTGCAGTACAGGGACATAGGCGCAGCCTCCCTTCCACAGTACATGGACACAACCCCCTTCTATAGTACAGGGAAATGGCCTCCAATTTGCAGTACAGGGACATAGGCACAGCCTCCCTTCCACAGTACATGGACACAACCCCCCTTCTATAGTACAGGTACATGTCCTCCAATCTGCAGTACAGGGACATAGGTGCAGCCTCCCTTCCACAGTACATGGACACAACCCCCCTTCTATAGTACAGGGACATGACCTCCCATCTGCAGTACAGGGACATAGGCGCAGCCTCCCTTCCACAGTACATGGACACAACCCCCCTTCTATAGTACAGGTACATGACCTCCCATCTGCAGTACAGGGACATAGGTGCAGCCTCCCTTCCACAGTACATGGACACAACCCCCCTTCTACAGTACAGGTACATGGCCTCCAATCTGCAGTACAGGGACATAGGCACAGCCTCCCTTCCACAGTACATGGGCACAACCCCCTTCTATAGTACAGGGACATGGCCTCCAATCTGCAGTACAGGAACATAGGCGCAGCCTCCCTTCCACAGTACATGGACACAACCCCCCTTCTATAGTACAGGTACATGACCTCCAATCTGCAGTACAGGGACATAGGCACAGCCTCCCTTCCACAGTACACGAACACAACCCCCTTCTATAGTACAGAGACATGGCCTCCAATCTGCAGTACAGGGACATAGGCGCAGCCTCCCTTCCACAGTACATGGACACAACCCCCCTTCTATAGTACAGGGAAATGGCCTCCAATCTGCAGTACAGGGACATAGGCACAGCCTCCCTTCCACAGTACATGGACCAAACCTCCCTTCTATAGTACAGGTACATGTCCTCCAATCTGCAGTACAGGGACATAGGTGCAGCCTCCCTTCCACAGTACATGGGCACAACCCCCTTCTATAGTACAGGTACATGACCTCCAATCTGCAGTACAGGGACATAGGCACAGCCTCCCTTCCACAGTACACAAACACAACCCCCTTCTATAGTACAGAGACATGGCCTCCAATCTGCAGTACAGGGACATAGGCACAGCCTCCCTTCCACAGTACATGGACACAACCCCCCTTCTATAGTACAGGTACATGTCCTCCAATCTGCAGTACAGGGACACAGCTTACATGCAGCATTAAAGGCCCTGAGGCTGGAACCCAGCAGGCAATATTTACTCCTGATCAATAACTGACATTAATAAGGTTGGCTATTGATTGAACAAACATCCTTCTACTGGTCATCCGTTTATTGGTCCTTTAGGTGATCAAATGTGGCAAGACAAAACAAGACACAGAACATTTATACTGCGTTTTTCTCTTGGTGGACGCAAAGCACCAGAGCTGCAGCCACTAGAGTGCGCTCTATAGTCAGTAGCAGTATTAGAGAGCAGTGATGAGCGAAAATACTTTTCGCATTAATTATTGCGAAAATAATGTAAAATTAGATTTTTCATCAAAAATAATTTGCTATTTTTCATGGGTTTTTCGTGAATTTGTCGCGATAAAATATCATTCCCGCTCCTTCGCGGAAAAATAGTCATGATAAAAATATCTTATTTTTTTTTTTTTTTTGCATTTTCACACTAAAATGTTACATTTTTCTCATTTTCGCTGTAAAATTCGTGTTTTAGCAAAAAACATGAAAACGCAAAAATTCAAGCACTTTTTTAGCAAAAATTTTCTTGAATTGAAAGTAGGAGTTTAAATGCGTAAATGACATTGTAGAAAATGCAATGCAGTTAGAGAGTCTTGCCCAAGATCTCATGCTGAATAGGTGCTGGAAGGGCTGAGATTCAAACCCAGGTCTCCTGTGTCACAGGCAGAGCTCTTAACCAGTACACTATCCGGTAAAATATAAATTGGTCCTCAACATATCATGACAACCTGCTCTAATGATAATACAATCTAACTGGCATCCACTTCTTATCCAACTTCATCTAAAGTTCTCAGAAGAAGCGCACCTAATGAGCTTTGTTGGGTAACTTAACGTGTTGAAACACTCTTCTTGACTCCATGTGTCATCACTCGAAAAGTAACAATTTGCGTTTTAGAGTGCTCTAGTTCTTCACGGATCAGGGACACTGAGATCTGATCTTCATACTTCTTGTAGGTCCACAATTTCGAAGTTATTAGTGGCAGACAATCACAACAACTCTTGAACAAGCAGCACTTTTTCAAAAGAAGTCGACAAGGACTCCTCTTATTTCAAGTTGCCTATGAACCGTGCTTGAAGTTTCTTACGAAAGAACTTAAAACAACAACATGAATGAGCTAATTTTTGCCAGTAAATTACATTTTCCACCTTGAGAAACTTAGGCCTGCCACCTTTTCGGTACTTGGTAACCTCGAATAACCCCGTCTGCTGATGGAAACCATAAGGTGGGATTAACTTGTTTGCCGTGATAGCACACAAAGCTGGTCTTCTTATCCTCGGGAAAGTCACTAGACTCCGCACTCTCTTATCCCTCCGGGTTGTCAGAGGTTTGCGATTCGACGCAACAAATCTAAAAAATTGTGAAATAAGGGCTCAGAAGCACGATGGCTAACAAGATCAGATGCCGCTCATCATTCCTCCGCAGGAACCGCCGCCGTTTCATCTGTTCATCCATATTTCATTATTCCATTTGGTAGATGGAAAAAAAAATAAACCATCTGGGGATTGCACTGCCCTGATCTACCCGCGTTCAGCAAAAATCACACAAAGTGTCTCTCGTACTTCCAATAAGTCGTGGAGGGGAAAAAAAAAATCTTAATAAGGTTTGCCTAGAACTGGATAATAAGGAGCAAATATGTGTTCAAAGGCAGCATCTGCAGTGTACTACACCCTGTGTAAGTAATATAGGCAAAATAGCTAGAATATTTTTATTTATCTTGTTCAGGTAAGGACGTGCACTATTGGTGAACATTTCAAAGAGACTTGTGGGGTTTACCATTAAGATTAAAACAAAAAACACAAAAGAAGAGCTGAAAGTCCAATATGATGTAGTATTTCAGGCAAAGGGAGTAATACAATGAAAGGAAGGGTACTCCCAAACCAGGGTTGACCAACAACAACCGCTTTCAGTGTGTGTGAGGGACAGCCATCCCGCATTGGGGTTTGCTAACTGGCCTATGGAATACGTTTGCTCTCTCCAAAAACACAGAGACTATGGGCTTGATTCACAAAGCCGTGCTAACTGTTTAGCACGGGCGTGCTAAACAGTTAGCACGTGAAGTGCCGCTCGCGGACTTTTGCACGCGCAAAGTGCCGCAATCGCACGATCGCGGACATTTGCGCTCGATAACGCGGACTTTGCACGCGATCACGCAGACTTTTGCACGCGATTGGCGGTCGATCGCGTGCAAAAGTCCGCGTGATCGCGTGCAAAAGTCCGCGTGATCGCGTGCAAAGTCCACGATATCGCGTGCAAATGTCCGCGATCGCTTTCTGAATCAAACCCTATGTCTATTCCCTCCAAGAGGGTAAGCATATTTTGGTACCGGGGTGACAGATGTCCAATGTGTTGGGAAGGTTAAGTGAGATGGGGTGCTCAGAGTTTACCAAATGCGGCTACCAGGACCGTTACTGACCTGAGGAAGTGCGTTTGTAGCCCACAAAACGTGTTTTTTTCTGCAATAAAAGTCTTTTCCTGTATAATCAGGCCCAGACCTTCCTATGTGGGTGAGCGAAATGCACCCTATTTTCTCCATCTCACTTAACCTACCAGCGAAAAAACCTGTGTGCATATATCTCAACCTTCTCTGATTAGATAAAAATGACCTTCTGGAGAAGTGACAGGCTCACGGAACGCGTGAAGGGGCACAGGTAGCGGTGAACCAGTATTTGCAGGATTGGGTAAGGCTCTATTGGAATCTTTTATACGCAAGGTGTTTTTTCATCTCATTGCAGAAGGTTGAGCTATATGCACACGTTTTTTTCGCCAGCATATGTAGTATATGGAACCCATACTTATAGTGTAACCTGCTATTTGAATTACTTTGATTTGAACTGTGTAACATCGTTTTAACTGATTTTAAAGTGCTATTGTGATAAGTCCTTTAATAAATTTGCATACCTTCCAACTTTTTGAGATGAGAAACCGGGACACTTAAGCCACACCCCTGACACACCCCCAACCACACCCCCTGACACACCCCTAGTCAAAAAATATATATATATATATATATATATATATATATATAAAACTGGTGGGGAGAAGGGTGAGGGTGCCCATGGCCCTGGGTGTGGAGGTGAAAAAAGGATCGAGGCGCCAGCCGGTGGCTTTGGTGTGTGGGATGCGGTCTGGGATAATAGTGTCCCTCCCTCCCTCCGAATGTGCCCCACACAGTGTCCCCCTGTATGCAGAGATACGAGTGCAGCAGAGTGGGCAGTCTTACCATTCCTCGTCGCGTACGGGCATCTCGTCTTCTCCGCTTCCTGCGACGTCACAGGAAGTAGATGGAAGCAAGAGATGCCCGGTACGCGAGGAAGATGGTAAGACTGCCGCTCTGCTGCGCTCGTATCTCGTCATACAGGGGGACACTGGGGGGGACATTCGGAGGGAGGGAGGGACACTATTATCCCAGACCGCATCCCACACACCAAAGCCGCCGGCTGGTGCCTCGATCATTTTTTCACCTCCGCTGCCTGCCGGCCTGCCGGGACACAAGGGGGGGTATCCCGGGACAGCGGGACCCCTCCCCCAACCCGTGACAGTCCTGGCGAAAACGGGACGGTTGGGGGCCCTGAATTTGTTATATATTGGTACAATTGCTCTGGTGCCTTGGTTATTACCTATGGTAGCCTAAGATGGACACTTTTTTTCTATATACGAGTAGCTCATGGGTCCATGGCTTTAGCTCTGTTTATTGTGGGCAGTTTGCTCTCAATTTGTTGTGTTACATCGAAAATCAGAATTTGGAACCCCACAAAATCTGTGTGCCTAGCGGGCAAAGTGCGTAATATTTGAAAGCAAAAGCATTTTGTACTTTGCGTAAAAACCTGCCGGCAGCCATGATTTCATACTTTGCTTGTAACACATGCAGACCCGCACACGCGCGCACACACACACGCATGCACAGCCACGCACGCACAGGCACACGCACATACACGTGCACGCATATGAACACATAGTATATCCTACATTTCTCATCCTATTTTCTGATTTTTTTTCTCCCTTATTCCTGATCTATGTTACCGACGATGTCCCCTCTGCAATGACCTTGACGAATAATCTAATTTAAGACTCTTGAAGTTCAGCGGTGGATGGAACTTATTATACGTAAAACCATTGACAAGCTGTCAGTAGTTTATGTCAAAGAAAGGTCAGAATAGAGAGCATTAAGAAATCAAAATAAAAAATAAATAAACCCTTAAACCGATATTCTGCAGTAACAGGATTAGCGAGCAACTGTCTGAGCTGCTCGGAATGACACGTATGTCAATTTTTATGGGAGGGAATTAATTTTGCTGCCGGTATTCTGGGGGTAGTGCGTGTTTTGAAACATTTTTACTTGTAACTCTTCTGAAACCCCTTAAGTCCCGACTAACGCACTTCTTCACATCCATGTATCCAGGCCCCGGCCCTAGACTTTTTGCCGCCTGAGGCAAGCTTTCAAGAAATCGCCGCTGCCCCCCCCCCCCAAGCCGTGGGGGGCTGCCCGAGCTGAAGGGAATAGCGGGCAGGAAGGGGGTATTGGGCCTAGCGGCGGGGAGGGGGGTCGGACCCCCCTCTCCCTCGCCTGGGTCCCCCATCCTCCGCTCCCCTCCAGCTTTAAACAGTTACGTCGCTGGCTGCAGCTATAAGAGGCAACGGGCGGGGATCACTCACCTCTTCCTTGTTCCAGCCTGCGCTCCACCGACGTCACTTCCTGCTACGCCGCAGGAAGTGATGTCGGTGGAGCGCACGCTGGAACGAGGAAGAGGTGAGGGATCCCCGCCCGTTGCCTCTTATAGCTGCAGCCAGCGACGTAACTGTTTAAAGCTGGAGGGGAGCGGAGGATGGGGGATCCAGGCGAGGGAGGGGGGGGTCCGACCCCCCTCCCCTGCCCGCTATCCCCTCCAGCTCGGGCTGCCCCCCACACCCACAGACGGGCGGATGCCGCCCCCCAGAAGTGCCGCCTGAGGCAAAAGTTTCACCCCGCCTCTTGGGCGGGCTTGCCCTGCATGTATCTCACTAATATTATCAATGCGAAAGTTTGGATATTTAGATGTTTGGATGTTTGTTACTCGATCACACAACAAAAGCTGAACAGATTTGAAGGAAATTTGGCACACACATAGTACATTACCTGGAATAACATACAGGATACTTTTTATTCCCATAACCAAAAAGGTGGACAGAGACAAATACAAATTTCACTGGGAAAATATAAACTGCAGCCATTCTTACACTCTTGGGGCTTGATGCACTAAAGGGCGATAACACAGTTATCACGCCTAAAAGCTTTGCAGGTGCAAACCAGGGTGCTAAGTAGTTTGCACGGCAAAGCTGTTACTGTTCTCGTGTTATTTTAGCGCGCATAAAACTTTGTTTTACGCACACTACTTTGTGTGCAAAATCAGCTACCTCGCGTGCAAAGTATGCTTATTACACTACTTAGCACGCGAAGCAGCTGATTTTGCACACGAAGTAGTGCCTAAAACTTTACGTGCGCAAGTAGTGCAAAAAACTTTACATGCGCAAAACTTTATGCATTAGCACGCGAAGAGGCAGTTTGCACATGATAACCGCCTTTTCACTGGCGTGCTAACACTTTAGCACGCTTTTGTGATTAAAGCCCTTAATTCTCAAACCTCTCAAAATTTGCACAGTTGGTCACTGGGTGACTGGGATTAATAATCAGGAAAGTGGGTGGAGCCTACAACAGCCAATAAAAATTCACCTACTGATTTTCAAGGGGAATATCTAATTGCTGCCGTTCTTACATTGTTAATGGCACAAGCCTCAAACCTGGTACAGTTACATAGTTACATAGTTGGTCATTGGGTGACAGGGGTTCAAATTCAGACAAGGGGGTGGAGCCACAGCTAATCAGATTGGTTTTATTTCAATGCAAATGATTGATGCCAAAGACTGCAAAGCTCACAAATTTAGTCATTGAGTAATTGAGTAGATAGGGTTAGAAAAAGTGGGCGGAGCCAACACCAGGCCATCAGCTAGGATATATTATGAAAGTGTTTTTATATTGTTATTTGCGCACCCTCCTGTGGCAATGCAGGTTGTATGAGGCCCAGATGCAAGCTTTAATTTTGAAACTGGACTCGACAATTGTTGGCTAGTGGGTCCCATTTGAGTGATCAAAATCAATGTTTGTATGGAGAGCTATAGATATATTTGCTTAACTCAGGTGATAAAATTAAGGCTAATTAGTTCAGCAATGATAGGAACCAAATATAAACATCACAAACAGAACTCAGAGGCTTTTGAACAGAGCAGATTGTCCAAATGAGGGTGCTATTATTGAAGAAAAGTTATCTACAGATGTACTTAATTCTTTCTTGCTAGCAAGCTGCTCCTGTGGTGACAGATCACAGACAAATCATTCCAGCCCCCAGCTTGTACCTTATGACTTTACAACCAAATAGAGGAAGAAGAGGCAGGAGAGAGAAACATGCTGTGTGTAATTCCTTATCTTAGTAGCTAAGCATTGCTAGAAACTAGAGCTTAAATTTTACAGATAAGAAATTCTGCTTATGATTCAAAACGTTCTGTCTGTTAAAAAAAAAAATAAAACAAGCTCTAGTTTATTGAGTAATTTTAAAGAAAAAAACAGTAAGCTTTCAGCTTGTAAGCCTTTTTCAGATTCCTGTTTACTGACAATGTTAGAACATAAAATCAGAAGGAGGTTTTTTTCTTTTTCACAAAAATACAGTAAGTGTCATCCATAAAGAATTTTGCAAAAAGACCTTGTAGTTTTTGAGAAACTCGATTTTAAAAATGCAAGTAAAAAATGGTTTTTAAACGTAGAAAAATTACAGTTTAAAAAACATTTTTCTTTGCATTTTCAAAATCGATTTTCTCAAAAACTACAAGGTCTTTTTGAAAAAAAAAAAATGTGTGACTTATATCCACTATTCTGCTTAACATATGTAGCAATTTTTGTAACAATAGCAGGTATGGGGGCTTTGCTGTTAACCTCTAAAGTCGGCACAAAATTATGCAACATTTTGCAAAAATGATGTGAAAAATTACGCAAAATTTTGAAATACTACTATTACATACGGAATTAATTTTGATTTTCTCGGAAATTTCACATTATGATTATGATGCGTTTCACATATGCGAAATTTCGGCCCACCACTGATCCTGATTACTGTCAGCCTTGTGTACTTCTAAGTTTTGTTAAGAATGTAAGTGTAAGAACAAGACAAACACGTTCAGGATTGTATCGGTGAAATCTGGGCGTCTTCAAGGACAATTCGAACAAAAGCAAATCTGCGTTTTGTCTCCCATGAGGCTTCATGAACATGCAGAGAAAAAAAATGTGCCGCTTTCTAAGCTATATTCCCCCGCGCCCCGCTGCTTACAAGAGTGCTATTTTTTTATTCTCAAATAAAGTATGCAAAACGTAAGACAAGAGCCACAATTCAGAGGGATCAACAGCTGGAAATGGAGACGAGCGATGCCTCACGCTGCTTCTTATAATTTTCAAAAGCCGTAAAAAACAAACGCAATCTTTAAAACACATGCACTGCCATTTATATCCCTCGGAATGGAGCGAGGACGCGACGTCCTGGCCTCATTTACAATACAAATGTGGAGGGAATTGTCACGGGGACGGTGCGGGTGAATTAAAACTCCGCGCCAAACATACATTCCGAGCCAGATCTGATGCACATGACAGCTCCCAACAAAATAATTGATTTCTAATGAAGACTGAATAGCTGAAAACATCAAATGGCGCTATGGAGGGAACAGAGGAGTTCTCAGACTAATGGCTGAACGCCGCAGATAAGAGGAATGCTTAATGTAAGTCTGCCGATATCTCCGAAGCGCGCAAAGTTCTGCACGACCTATAGAATACTTAGGGTCCTTTCACACCAGAGGACTTTTTCGGCGTTTTAACGCCACAGCCGAAGTTGGCGTTTTCTAAGGTAAAATGGAAGTCTATAGACTTTCATTTTACCTTTCACATCTAACTCGGCGTTTTGGAGCGTTGCGTTTCAACGCTCCCAGGAGCTTTTTCAGGGCTGTTTACAGCCGGGCTCTTTCACACTAGAGGCTGCGGCAGAAAAGGCTGAAACTCAGCCTTTTGCTTAACGCCAATACATAGCGTTTTCAAAGCGTTTTCAAAGCGTTCTACAGCTAGAGATGAGCCGAAATTTTCGAAATTTCGAACTGCTTTTATTACGAATGCGAAATTTAACATTACGACCCAAATTCGTAATTTCGTAATTAATTTTCAAATCGTAATTTACAATTTCGTAATCGAAATTTCACTCCCGTAATGACGAATTTCGTGTCTCCAACCGAAATTTTACTGTTTCAGGTTTGTAAGGGTTTCTATCCCTCTAGATGCCTAAAATGAATAGCACAGCCAGCCCCCTCCCTCTCTCTCTCTCTCTCTCTCTCTCTCTCTCTCTCTCTCTCTCTCTCTCTCTCTCTCTCTCTCTCTCCCCAGAGATCTGTAGTATTTCAAAACCATACTCACATTCATGACATGTCCAGGGATCAAACCCAGGCCAACCACATGGAAGACAGCTATGCTCACCACCATACCACCAAACACACACTAAATAGACTGCTAACCTAAATCTTACTTGTAGACAGTCATATGAGACACATGCTGGGTGCAGGGCTTTGTGATTGGACCATGGACCATGCGATAGAGTGAGGTGCAAAAATGAAATCATGCCTAGCAGAGGATGGTTTCACAATGCTAAATGCTAGGCTGGCTGTGGTGCAATTGGTTAGTGCGTCTGGCTGGTAACAGCAAGGTTACAGGTTCGATTCCATCCAGGCATGTCTTTTCCTTTTGCGTTCAACAGTTGTCCAAACAGAGCCAACAGAGCCCCAGATAGCCATGTAGAGTTAGGTCACAGCTAGCCTGGCTGTGGTGCAATTGGTTAGTGTGTCTGGCTGGTAACAGCAAGGTTACAGGTTCGATTCCATCCAGGCATGTCTTTTCCTTTTGAGTTCAACAGTTGTCCAAACACCGAGCACAAAGTTTTGCATGCGTAAAGTTTTACGCACGCAAAATACCCCATGGGGTTCAATGGCGCAGCGCGCGCACGCAAAAGGAAAAGACATGCCTGGATGGAATCAAACCTTGCTGTTACCAGCCAGACACACTAACCAATTGCACCACAGCCAGGCTAGCTGTGACCTAACTCTACATGGCTATCTGGGGCTCTGTTGGCTCTGTTTGGACAACTGTTGAACGCAAAAGGAAAAGACATGCCTGGATGGAATCGAACCTGTAACCTTGCTGTTACCAGCCAGACGCACTAACCAATTGCACCACAGCCAGGCTAGCTGTGACCTAACTCTACATGGCTATCTGGGGCTCTGTTGGCTCTGTTTGGACAACTGTTGAACGCAAAAGGAAAAGACATGCCTGGATGGAATCGAACCTGTAACCTTGCTGTTACCAGCCAGACGCACTAACCAATTGCACCACAGCCAGGCTAGCTGTGACCTAACTCTACATGGCTATCTGGGGCTCTGTTGGCTCTGTTTGGACAACTGTTGAACGCAAAAGGAAAAGACATGCCTGGATGGAATCGAACCTGTAACCTTGCTGTTACCAGCCAGACGCACTAACCAATTGCACCACAGCCAGGCTAGCAGTGACCTAACTCTACATGGCTATCTGGGGCTCTGTTGACTCTGTTTGGACAACTGTTGAACGCAAAAGGAAAAGACATGCCTGGATGGAATCGAACCTGTAACCTTGCTGTTACTAGCCAGACGCACTAACCAATTGCACCACAGCCAGGCTAGCTGTGACCTAACTCTACATGGCTATCTGGGGCTCTGTTGACTCTGTTTGGACAACTGTTGAACGCAAAAGGAAAAGACATGCCTGGATGGAATTGAACCTGTAACCTTGCTGTTACCAGCCAGACACACTAACCAATTGCACCACAGCCAGCCTAGCATTTAGCACTGTGAAACCATCCTCTGCTAGGCATGATTTCATTTTTGCACCTCACTCTATCGCATGGTCCAATCACAAAGCCCTGCACCCAGCATGTGTCTCATATGACTGTCTACAAGTAAGATTTAGGTTAGCAGTCTATTTAGTGTGTGTTTGGTGGTATGGTGGTGAGCATAGCTGTCTTCCATGTGGTTGGCCTGGGTTTGATCCCTGGACATGTCATGAATGTGAGTATGGTTTTGAAGTACTACAGATCTCTGGAGAGAGAGAGAGAGAGAGAGAGAGAGGGAGGAGGCTGGCTGGCTGGCTGTGCTATTCATTTTAGGCATCTAGAGGGATAGAAACCCTTACAAACCTGAAACAGTAAAATTTCGGTTGGAGACACGAAATTCGTCATTACGGGAGTGAAATTTCGATTACGAAGGCATCTAGAGGGATAGAAACCTTTGCAAACTTTAAAATACTAAATTTCGTAATCGTAATTACGAAAATTTGCGTAATTTGCGAAAATTACGAAATTTCGATTACTGCTAAAATCGTAATTGTAGTAATTTCGCGAAATTTCGGAAATTCGTAATTAGGTCATTACGCTCATCCCTATCTACAGCTCATATGAAAACGTCCTTTTTTTTTCTTCTATAAAAATAAGTGAGCAAGATAGCTGTAAAACGCTTTGAAAACGCTTTGAAAACGCTGACGTTGGTGTTTTCCATTGACTATCATTGAAACGCCAACAGCCAACTTCGGCTGTAAACAGCCCTGAAAAAGCTCCTGGGAGCGTTGAAACGCAACGCTCCAAAACGCCGAGTTAGATGTGAAAGGTAAAATGAAAGTCTATGGGCCCTTTCACACCAGAGGACTTTTTCGGCGTTTTAACGCCACAGCCGAAGTTGGCGTTTTCTAAGGTAAAATGAAAGTCCATAGACTTTTATTTTACCTTTTACATCTAACTCAGCGTTTTGGAGCGTTGCGTTTCAACGCTCCCAGGAGCTTTTTCAGGGCTGTTTACAGCCGAAGTTGGCTGTTGGCGTTTCAAAGATAATCAATGGAAAACGCCAACTTCAGCGTTTTCAAAGCGTTTTCAAAGCGTTTTACAGCTGACTTGTTCACTTATTTTGATAGAAAAAAAAAAAAAAGGACGTTTTCATATGAGCTATAAAACGCTTTGAAAACGCTTTGAAAACGCTATGTATTGGCGTTAAGCAAAAGGCTGACTTTTAGTCTTTTCTACCGCAGCCTCTAGTGTGAAAGAGCCCTTACTGAATCCTACAGGAAATTCCTATTTTACAGCTCTATGGAAATTGGTAAAGGTTAGGGGTCAGGGTAAGCTGTTGATCAGACTAAAAGAAATATTGTGCCTCATCAATCAGCAACATTTATGGTACCCCATCCAATCAATTGTATGATTGGTCACTCAGGAGATTGTACCGTTGATAGGCACCTTAACCAGATAGGACACACCGCCACCATTGGGTCCGTCTTTGCTCATCCTTCCTAGTCTGGTATGCTGGCTCCTCCACCAGAGTCAGTTATAAACTCCAGAGGGTCATTAGATTGGCGAAGAGAATCATCGGAAGATCTCTCCCCTCACTCGACTTCCTCCACAACTACAGACTACGCTCCAGAACACTGAGGATTAGCAGTAGAGATGGTCGTAGTCAGCCAACTGGAACTACGTGTAGTTTTATGCAATTACGCTTCGCCAAACTACGGCTTTGAAATCAAATATTTGCTTCGTATGCTTTTCGTAGAATACGCGTTAAAATACGCAATTACGCGTAGAGCGAAGCATAGTGTATGCGTATGCTTACGCCTGTATGCAGAACATTTTACGCATTAATTCTTCATAAATGCTTATACCGGTAACTCTTCTATGCGTACATTCCAATTTCCAATGCGTACATTTGTAAGCATGCAACCTTACGTGGAAAATTACACGCGAGTAACGCATTCATAGCTCACTACGCAATACACATGTTAACTAAGTATAGTGAGCGTAAGCTACGCGTAGCGGTACTTCGCTATGCATAAATTCGGAAGCGTAGTTTTGAAACTTAACCTATGAACTACGATGCGTAGATGTGAACTACGATGCATACATTCGCACTGGCGTAGTTTCTGCTCATCCCTGCTTACCAGAGATCACACACTGGTCACTGCTTTTTCAGTCGCTTCCTTCGAGCTGTATGTTTCGGGCCATCTTCACCGGAACTTTGAGGCAACTCCTTTTTTCCCTTTGCTGTCAACCTCTTGAACTCCCTTCTGGTCATCCCACGTTCATCGGTCCCCAGCCCTAACTGTCAGATCGACTATCTAATGTTACACTGTGTTCAGAACTGTACCCTGTGGTCTCCTTTTTTGTATACCTGTTTATTTAACTATTATCTGTACTCGTGTTATGCTTGTGCTACAATCTATATTTCTTATCTTTACTCTGAGCAATTGTATGTGCCAAACGCAATTTCAGACATGACCCAGTCGTGCTTGATGATTAAAATGTTTCTGATTCTGATAGGGAGAGCTTAGATTTAACAGTGAACCCTGAAACACATATTCAAGTTTGATTGGCCAATGATTGCCCAATTTTTACCACTTCCATGTAGTATTGGAGCTCACCTGCACAACTTGTTCATAGTATTCAAAATCTGTTATTATTATTATTATTATTTATTGTATTTATAAAGCGCCAACATATTACGCAGCGCTGGACAATAAATATATACAATGATACAAGGATGACATACATAGGGTTATACACATAGAACAAAGTTATACATACAAATTGTACAAAATACATGATCATGCAATATGGGCTGGTTAGGTAGGCCCAGTAATACAAGTACAGGCTGTCATAGGACAGGAGCACATGATCATGTAGAGTACACTAGGGAAGGGAAAGGGTACAAGATACATGATCATGTGATTTGGGCTGGGTTAGGCAGTTCCAGTAATACAAGTACAGGCTGTCATAGGACAGGAGCACATGATCCTGTAGATTACACTAGGGAGTGGAGGACCCTGCCAGAGGCTTACAATCTAAAGGGAGGGGTGGAAACACTAGGGGGGGCTGTTAAATATTCCTTAGAGAGTTACTGTGTGGTAGGAGGTGGGTAGGCAATCATAAAGAGGTGGGTTTTGAGGGCTTGCTTGAATGTGTTGAAAGAGGGAGCAAGTCTGATGGGTGGTGGAAGGGCATTCCAGAGGGTGGGGGCAGCTCTTGAGAAATCCTGCAGGCGGGCATGGGAGTGTGAAATGCGCGGGGTGGTGAGGCGAAGGTCGTTGGAGGAACGGAGGGGGCGACCTGGTGTATACTTGTGAACAAGCTCCGAGATGTAGGTAGGGCATGTTTTGTGCACAGATTTATACGCCAGGCATAGAATCTTGAAACTTATCCTGAGACGGATAGGGAGCCAGTGCAGGGATTCACAAAGGGGAGATGTGGATGCAGAGCGGTGCGAAGAATGGATGAGTCTTGCAGCCACGTTCATCACTGATTGAAGGGGGGCAGTGCGTTTCAGGGGGAGGCCAGAAAGGAGTGAGTTACAGTAATCAAGGCGGGAGATGATGAGGGCATGGATGAGCAGTTTGGTCGTGTCCGGGGATAAGAATGGGCGGATCTTGGAGATATTACGGAGGTGGAAATTGCAGGCTCTTGTGATGTTTTGGATGTGTGGGATGAAGGAGAGGTCAGAGTCCAAGGTGACACCCAGGCAGCGGGCCTGGGAGGTAGGGAGAATGGTTGTGTTGTCGATTGTGAGGTGGAAACCTGGGATGGGTGCAGCAGCATGGGGTGGAAAGATCAGGAGCTCAGTTTTGTCTAGGTTAAGCTTTAGGAACCTAGCTGACATCCAGGAGGAAATTGCTGAGAGACACGAGGAGACCTTGTTTATGGTGGTGGCTGAGAGATCGGGGGTATGGAGGTAAATCTGAGTGTCATCTGCATAAAGGTGGTAATTGAAGCTGTTGGCCCCCATACTACATGGAGGTGGAACAGTTGGTCAGTGAGTGGGAGTGCGTATAACATTATTATTATTATTATTATTATTATTATTATTATTATTATTTATTTATAAAGCGCCAACATATTTCGTGGCGCTGTACAATGTAAGAAAACAAACAAGGGATACATAATGATACAGACAATGATATACATGAAATATGAACACTGATACAAGATACAGCACTGCTGATTACAACTTGATTTAACATGATGACTAAAATGTAGAAATTTCTAACAGTGTGCAAGCAATTGAATTAATAACATTCCATGACACAAAAGGGTGAGAGCCCTGCCCTTGCGAGCTTACAATCTAAAGGAATGGGGTGGAAACAAGAGGTGGGGAAGTATACAGTATATGTACAGGCAGTGCGTAATTAGGTTATTTAGTGGGTGCATGGCCTAAGCTAGAGAATATGCTTGTCGGAAAAGGTGGGTTTTGAGGGAGCGTTTAAAGATTTCAAAGGTGGAAGAGTGGCGGATGTGTTGTGGAAGGGCATTCCAGAGGAGGGGTGAGGCACGTGAGAAGTCTTGTACACGTGAATGTGAGGAGGTAATTGTAGAAGAGGATAGAAGAAGCTCGTGTGCAGATCTGAGATTGCGGTTGGGTTGGTATCTGGAGACTAGTGAGGAGATGTACAGGGGAGAGAGATAGTGGAGAGCTTTGTAGGTTAGGGTTAAGAGTTTGAACTGAATCCTCTCATTAATTGGTAGCCAGTGAAGAGCTTGACAGAGAGGGTCAGCAGAGGAAGAGCGAGAGGAGAGATGAATGAGTCGAGCAGCAGAGTTCAGTACAGAATTGAGCGGTGATAGTCGGTTAGTTGGAAGTCCACCAAGCAATATATTGCAATAGTCCAATCGAGATATAATAAGAGCATGTACTAACATTTTGGTTGTGTCATGGGAGAGAAAAGGTCAGATACATGCTATGTTTTTCAGTTGGAAATGGCAGGAGCTGGTAGGGAGTTAATGTGAGGAGTAAATGAGAGAGAGGAATCAAATATTACCCCCAAGCACCGTGCTTTGGGAACTGATGTTATAGACGTGTTGTTAACATTTATTGTAATATCAGGCAAAGGGGTGGACAGGGATGGTGGAAAGACTATTAGTTCAGTTTTATTCATATTAAGTTTTAAGAAGCGAGAGGACATGAAAGAGGAGATAGCGGACAGGCAGTCGGGAACCCGTGTGAGGAGGGAGTTAAGGTCTGGGGCCGAGAGGTACAGTTGTGTATCGTCTGCATATAGGTGGTATTGGAAACCAAATGAGCTGATTAAGTTACCAAGACCGTGCATGTAGATGGAGAAGAGGAGGGGACCGAGGACAGAGCCTTGAGGTACCCCTACAGACAGAGGATGTGAAGAGGAGGCCTGATCTGAATAAGAAACAGTGAAAGACCTTCCAGAGAGGTAGGAAGATATCCAGGAGAGAGAGAGGTCCTTTATTCCTATAGATGAAAGGATCTGTAGGAGTAGAGTGTGGTCGACAGTGTTGAATGCTGATGACAGATCTAGAAGGATGAGTATGGAATAATAGCCTTTGGATTTAGCTGTGAGAAGATCATTAGCTACTTTGGTGAGGGCTGTTTCTGTGGAGTGGTTTGGCCGGAAGCCAGATTGGAACTGATCGAGCAAGGAATTTGCAGATAAATACTGACTTAGTTCTGCATGGATGTGGCGTTCAAGTAATTTAGATGCAAATGGAAGAAGTGACACTGGGCGGTAGTTAGCAAGTTCGGTGGGGTCTAGAGATGGTTTTTTAAGTAGTGGTGTTACAACAGCCCTCTTGAGTGAGGATGGAAAAATTCCGGTGGAGAGGTATAGGTTAAACAGCGATGTTAGGGCAGGGATGAGGGATGTGGATAGCTGTGGAATGAGATGTGATGGGTAGAGTTGGGCCGAACGGTTCGCCTGCGAACGGTTCCATGCGAACTTCAGTGGTTCGCGTTCGCGTCCCGCAGGCGAACCTTTGCGGAAGTTCGGTTCGCCCCATAATGCACATGGAGGGTCAACTTTGACCCTCTACATCACAGTCAGCAGGCCCAGTGTAGCCAATTAGGCTACACTAGCCCCTGGAGCCCCACCCCCCCTTATATAAGGCAGGCAGCGGCGGCCATTACGGTCACTCGTGTGCTGCCTGCGTTAGTGAGAGTAGGGCGAGCTGCTGCAGACTGTCTCTCAGGGAAAGATTAGTTAGGCTTAACTTGTTCCTGTCTGGCTGCATACCTGTTCTGTGAACCCACCACTGCATACCTGTGCTGTGAACCCACCACTGCATACCTGTGCTGTGAACCCACCACTGCATACCTGTTCAGTGAACCCACCACTGCATACCTGTGCTGTGAACCCACCACTGCATACCTGTTCAGTGAACCTGCCACTGCATACCTGTTCTGTTCAGTGGACCCGCCACTGCATACCTGTTCATTGAACCCACCACTGCATACCTGTGCTGTGAACCCACCACTGCATACCTGTTCTGTGAACCCACCACTGCATACCTGTTCAGTGAACCCGCCACTGCATACCTGTTCTGTTCAGTGGACCCGCCACTGTATACCTGTTCAGTGAACCTGCCACTGCATACCTGTTCTGTTCAGTGGACCCGCCACTGTATACCTGTTCATTGAACCCACCACTGCATACCTGTGCTGTGAACCCACCACTGCATACCTGTTCTGTGAACCCGCCACTGTATACCTGTTCTGTTTAGTGAACCCGCCACTGTATACCTGTTCTGTTTCGTGAACCCGCCACTGCATACCTGTTCTGTTCAGTGGACCCGCCACTGTATACCTGTTCAGTGAACCCGCCACTGCATACCTGTTCTGTTCAGTGGACCCGCCACTGCATACCTGTTGTGTTCAGTGAACCTGCCACTGCATACCTGTTCTGTGAACCCGCCACTGTATACCTGTTCTGTTCAGTGGACCCGCCACTGTATACCTGTTCTGTTTAGTGAACCCACCACTGCATACCTGTTCTGTTCAGTGGACCCGCCACTGTATACCTGTTCATTGAACCCGCCACTGCATACCTGTTCTGTTCAGTGGACCCGCCACTGTATACCTGTTCAGTGAACCCGCCACTGCATACCTGTTCTGTTCAGTGGACCCGCCACTGTATACCTGTTCAGTGAACCCGCCACTGCATACCTGTTCTGTTCAGTGGACCCGCCACTGTATACCTGTTCATTGAACCCACCACTGCATACCTGTGCTGTGAACCCACCACTGCATACCTGTTCTGTGAACCCGCCACTGTATACCTGTTCTGTTTAGTGAACCCGCCACTGTATACCTGTTCTGTTTAGTGAACCCGCCACTGTATACCTGTTCAGTGAACCCGCCACTGCATACCTGTTGTGTTCAGTGAACCCGCCACTGCATACCTGTTGTGTTCAGTGAACCTGCCACTGCATACCTGTTCTGTGAACCCGCCACTGTATACCTGTTCTGTTTAGTGAACCCGCCACTGTATACCTGTTCTGTTTAGTGAACCCGCCACTGCATACCTGTTCTGTTTAGTGGACCCGCCACTGTATACCTGTTCAGTGAACCCGCCACTGCATACCTGTTGTGTTCAGTGAACCTGCCACTGCATACCTGTTCTGTGAACCCGCCACTGTATACCTGTTCTGTTCAGTGGACCCGCCACTGTATACCTGTTCAGTGAACCCGCCACTGCATACCTGTTCTGTTCAGTGGACCCGCCACTGTATACCTGTTCATTGAACCCACCACTGCATACCTGTGCTGTGAACCCACCACTGCATACCTGTTCTGTGAACCCGCCACTGTATACCTGTTCTGTTTAGTGAACCCGCCACTGTATACCTGTTCTGTTTAGTGAACCCGCCACTGTATACCTGTTCAGTGAACCCGCCACTGCATACCTGTTGTGTTCAGTGAACCCGCCACTGCATACCTGTTGTGTTCAGTGAACCTGCCACTGCATACCTGTTCTGTGAACCCGCCACTGTATACCTGTTCTGTTTAGTGAACCCGCCACTGTATACCTGTTCTGTTTAGTGAACCCGCCACTGCATACCTGTTCTGTTCAGTGGACCCGCCACTGTATACCTGTTCAGTGAACCCGCCACTGCATACCTGTTGTGTTCAGTGAACCTGCCACTGCATACCTGTTCTGTGAACCCGCCACTGTATACCTGTTCTGTTTAGTGAACCCGCCACTGTATACCTGTTCTGTTTAGTGAACCCGCCACTACATACCTGTTCTGTTCAGTGAACCCGCCACTGTATACCTGTTCAGTGAACCCGCCACTGCATACCTGTTGTGTTCAGTGAACCTGCCACTGCATACCTGTTGTGTTCAGTGAACCTGCCACTGCATACCTGTTCTGTGAACCCGCCACTGTATACCTGTTCTGTTCAGTGAACCCACCGCATCAGTGCGCATACCTGTGCAGTTAAGTGAACCCACCTACCTACGTGAGTGCACGCAGTGTGATATACCACTCCGTGCATACCCGATATGGACAGAACAGGTAGAGGAAGAGGTAGTGCCAGAGCCAGAGGAAGGCCACCCGGCAGATCTGCGCGAGGTCGTGTAAATGTAATTTCGTGTGGACCTGGCCCACAGTACAGTGCTCGGAAGAAGGCACGTCCCATCACTTCCCAAGATTGTCAGGACGTGGTTGAGTATTTAGCGACACAGAACACCTCATCTTGCTCAGCCACCAGCGCTACTACTAGCACCACTTCCGCTGCATTTGACACTTCGCAAGAATTATTTAGTGTTGAAATCACTGATGCACAGCCATTGTTGTTACAGCCAGATGAATTTTCACCAGCTCATATATTTGAGTTACCCGGCAACACTATGGATGTAACGTGTAAGGAGGATGAAGGACCTACTGATGGTGCATGTTTGGATTTGTCTGAGGCAAGCGAAGCTGGGCAGGATGATTACGATGATGACGATGATAGGGATCCTCTGTATGTTCCCAATAGAGGAGATGAAGAGGGGGACAGTTCAGAGGTGGAGTCAGAGAGTAGTAGGAGGAGAGAAGTTGCTGAAAGAAGCTGGGGCAGCTCTTCGTCAGAAACAGCTGGTGGCAGAGTCCGGCACCATGTATCGCCACCTATGTACAGCCAGCCAACTTGCCCTTCAGCATCAGCTGCTGAGGTGACGGTCCCCATAGTGCCCACATCCCAGGGTGGCTCAGCGGTGTGGACATTTTTTAATGTGTGTGCCTCAGATCGGACCAAAGCCATCTGTTCGCTCTGCCAACAAAAATTGAGCCGTGGAAAGGCCAACACTCACGTAGGGACAAGTGCCTTACGAAGGCACCTGGAGAAAAGGCACAAACAGCAATGGGATGGCCACCTGAGCAAAAGCAGCAGCAGCACACAAAAGCAAAGCCACCCTCCTTCTCCTCTTCCTCCTCCATCAGGTGCATTATCTGCTTCTGCCGCTTTCTCCCTTCCACCTTCACAGGCACCCTCCTCCACTCCGCCTCTGCCCTTGAGCGGTTCCTGCTCCTCTGCCCACAGCAGCAGTCAGGTGTCCGTGAAGGAAATGTTTGAGCGGAAGAAGCCAATTTCGGCCAGTCACCCCCTTGCCCGGCGTCTGACAGCTGGCGTGGCGGAACTGTTAGCTCGGCAGCTGTTACCATACCGGCTGGTGGACTCTGAGGCCTTCCGTAAATTTGTGGCCATCGGAACACCGCAGTGGAAGATGCCAGGCCGCACTTATTTTTCGAGAAAGGCCATACCCCAACTGCACCGTGAAGTTGAGAGGCAAGTGGTGTCATCTCTTGCGAAGAGCGTTGGGTCAAGGGTACACCTGACCACGGATGCCTGGTCTGCCAAGCACAGGCAGGGCCGCTACATTACCTACACAGCCCATTGGGTGAACCTGGTGGTGAACGATGGCAAGCAGGGCGCAGCGGACCAAATTGTGACACCTCCACGGCTTGCAGGCAGGCCTCCTGCCACCTCCTCTCCTCCTGCTACATGCTCTTCGCTGTCCTCGTCCTCCTTGGCTGAGTGGCAGTTCTCCTCTCCAGCTACACAGCCCCAGCTCCGCAGGGCCTATGCTGCATGCCAGGTAAGACGGTGTCACGCCATCTTAGACATGTCTTGTCTCAAAGCGGAGAGTCACACTGGAGCAGCTCTCCTGGCTGCTCTTAAGAAACAGGTGGATGAGTGGCTGACCCCGCACCACCTGGAGATAGGCAACGTGATGTGCGACAACTGCAGCAATCTGCTTGCCGCTTTGCATATGGGAAAGCTGACACACATACCCTGCATGGCACATGTCATGAATCTAGTGGTTCAAAGATTTGTGGCAAAGTACCCTGGCTTAGTGAATGTCCTGAAGCAGGCCAGGAAGTTCTGTGGGCATTTGAGGCGGTCTTACACAGCCATGGCACGCTTTGCGGAAATTCAGCGCAAAAACAACATGCCGGTGAGACGCCTCATTTGCGATAGCCCGACTCGCTGGAACTCGACCCTGCTCATGTTCTCCCGCCTGCTAGAACAGAAGAAAGCAGTGACCCACTACCTCTACAACTACAGTAGAATGAAACAGTCTGGGAAGATGGGGATGTTCTGGCCCGACAACTGGACACTGATGGAAAATGCATGCAGGCTCATGCGGCCGTTTGAGGAGGTGACCAACCTGGTGAGCCGCAGTGAGGGCACCATCAGCGACTTAATTCCCTACGCTTACTTCTTGGAGCGTGCTGTGCGTAGAGTGGCGGATGAAGCTGTGAATGAGCGTGACCAGGAACCGTTACGGCAGGAACAGGCATGGGACCAATTTTCATCAGACCCAGCTGTTTCCTCAACACCTGCGGCAGCACAGAGGGGGGAGGAGGAGGAAGAAGAGAAGTCGTGTGCAGAAGACGAGTCAGACTCAGAGGATGATGAGCAAGGTGTTTCTTTGGGGGAGGAGGAGGAGGAGGGGACAGCGGCAGGAGAACAACCTCAGCAGGCATCGCAAGGGGCTTGTGCTGCTCAACCTTTCCGTGGTATTGTTCGCGGCTTTGGGGAGGAGGTTGACTTACCTGACGTCACTGAGGAAGAGCAAGAGGAGATGGAGGGTGGATCCGACTTTGTGCAGATGTCGTCTTTTATGCTGTCCTGCCTGTTGAGGGACCCCCGTATAAAAAACCTCAAGGGGAATGAGCTGTACTGGGTGGCCACACTACTAGACCCTCGGTACAGGCACAAAGTGGCGGACCTGTTACCAACTCACCGGAAGGTGGAAAGGATGCAGCACATGCAGAACCAGCTGTCAACTATGCTTTACAATGCCTTTAAGGGTGATGTGACGGCACAACGCCAGCAAGGTACCACTGCCACTAATCCTCCTCCCGTGTCCACGCAGTCAAAGACAGGACGCTCCAGTGATCTCATGGTGATGTTGGACATGCGGACGTTCTTTAGTCCAACGCCTCGCCGTAGCCCTTCCGGATCCACCCTCCACCAACGCCTGGAACGGCAGGTAGCTGACTACCTGGCCTTAAGTGTGGATGTAGACACTGCTGTGAACAGCGATGAGGAACCCTTGAACTACTGGGTGCGCAGGCTTGACCTGTGGCCAGAGCTGTCCCAATTTGCCATCCAACTTCTCTCCTGCCCTGCCGCAAGCGTCCTGTCAGAAAGGACCTTCAGCGCAGCTGGAGGCATTGTCACAGAGAAGAGAAGTCGCCTAAGTCACAAAAGTGTTAAGTACCTCACCTTTATCAAAATGAATGAGGCATGGATCCCGGAGGGCTGCTGCCCGCCCCAAGACTAAGTCAGTCCCCGCACACACAGCATCTCTGCCTGCATGCCGTGTGACTGGCTGCCTGGCCTGCCCCAAGAAGACTAAGTCGCTCCCAGTCCCTCCACACAGCATGTCTGCCTGCAGGCTGCTTGACTACCTTCTCCGCCACCACCAACAGGTTCCGGGACTCCAGGCGGATTGCTGAATTTTTTAGGCCGCTGCTAGCAGCGGCCGCTGTAATAATTTTTCTGGTGCGTGTACATGACTGCCTAATTTTTCTGGCTGCACTGCGGGCAGCTGCAACAACAAAAGAAAAGGCATGTACATGCGCCCATTCCCCTTCGTGATCATTACCTTGCCGTGGTGAAGGGGCTTGCGTATCACAATGAAGCAATGACCGGCGCCTAGATGAGTGTCTCGGGGGGCACACCCACGATAATAAGGTCGTTGCCTCATTGTGGTCAGACCAAATTTGATCAGCTGGACAGTCACTGTTCTGTCATTCAGCTACATCAGCCAGGCGACCATATGGGCTGTAAAGCCACCAAAACCTGCACTCTCGCCATGGTGCGCACCAGTCCATCACGGCCGTCACTACACAAACAGCTGTTTGCGGTGCGTTACACGGTGAGTTTGGTGTGTCGGTGTGAAGCAGTACCTTAATTACACTACCTGATTGATGTATACACATGCAAGATGTTTGAAAGCACTTTAGGCCTGTCATTTAGCATTCAATGTGATTTCTGCCCTTAAAACGCTGCTTTGCGTCAAATCCAGATTTTTCCCCGGGACTTTTGGCATGTATCCCACTCCGCCATGCCCCCCTCCAGGTGTTAGACCCCTTGAAACATCTTTTCCATCACTTTTGTGGCCAGCATAATTATTTTTTTTTTCAAAGTTCGCATCCCCATTGAAGTCTATTGCGGTTCGCGAACTTTAACGCGAACCGAACCTTCCGCAGAAGTTCGCGAACCAGGTTCGCGAACCTAAAATCGGAGGTTCGGCCCAACTCTATTGATGGGATAGGATCCAAAGAACACGTGGTTAGATGGGATTTGGAGATAAGGGAAGAGAGCGAATGTTCAGAGAGTGGAGAGAAACTGGAAAGAGAGCAGTCAACAAGAGGAACGGAGATGGAGTTTGATGTCTGCGTGGAAAACACACTACGGATTTTTGCAATTTTATCTGTAAAGTATGTTGCAAATTCTTCAGCTGATAAGCATGAAGAAGGAGGGGGGGGGGGGGGGGGGTGGACGGAGAAGGGAGTTGAAAGTACTGAACAGGCGCTTTGGATTGTGCAAGTGGGAGGATATGAGGGAGGAGAAGTATGATTGTTTTGCAGAAGAGAGAGCGGTTTTAAACTTGTTCAACCCTTTTTTGTAAGTAATGAAATCCTCATTCGTATTAGTTTTTCTCCAACGGCGTTCAGCTACCCTAGAGCACCCCTTTAGCTGTTTAGTAGCTTTGGTCAGCCAGGGTTGGCGACTGACACGGTGCGGGCGGACATTGGTGAGGGGTGTGATTTCATCCATGACTTGCGTGATTGAGCAGTGATAGTGTGCAGCTGCTGAGTCAGGGTCAGTCAATGGTTGTGTGAAGAGAGGTGCCAAGGCATCAGAGACAGATTGCATGTCTATGTTGCGGTAGTTCCTGCGTGTATATGAGCGTGCTTGAGGCAGGGTGGTAGGAAGAGAGGAGGAGAGAGAGAAGTTTAGTAGGTTATGATCAGAGAGTGGGAGAGGAGAATTAGTGAAATCAGTGATAGAACAGAGACGAGTGAATATGAGGTCAAGTGTATGACCATTAGAGTGAGTTGGAGCAGTGGACCACTGAGACAGGCCGTAGGAGGAAGAAAGTGACAGAAGTTTAGTGGCGGCAGAATTGTTGGTGTCAACATGAATGTTAAAGTCGCCCATAATGATGGTCGGGATATCGGAGGACAGGAACTGGAGGAGCCATGCAGAGAAGTGATCTAGGAAGAAGGAAGCAGGGCCAGGAGGGCGGTAGATTATTGCGATCTGGAGGTTAGAGGGAGAGTATAGACGGACTGCATGGACTTCAAAGGAAGGTAGAGAAAGAGAAGGAATGGGGGTGAGTGGCTTGAAGGAGCATCTATCAGAGAAAAGAATGCCCACACCACCGCCATGTTTATTCCCACTTCTAGGCGTGTGACTAAAGTGGAATCCCCCATAAGAGAGGGCGGCAGGTGAGACCGTGTCAGAAGGCGTCAGCCATGTTTCTGTGACCCCAAAGAAGGTGAAGGCATTGGAATTGAAAAGGTCATGGATGAAAGGAAGTTTGTTGCAGACTGAGCGGGCATTCCAGAGAGCAGCAGAGATAGGTGGGGGAGGAGGGGGGAGAAGAGGAATATTAATAAGGTTGTGGCAGTTTCGGTGTGCATGTGGTTGGCTGTTTGCAGTGCGATTAGTGTGCAAGAGTGAGGAGTGAGCCGGCAGAGAGGGTCCGGGGTTTGGTGAAATGTCACCTGCAGCAAGGAGTAATAGGAGGCAGAGAGAGCGGAGGATAGGGTGGGATTTAGATTTATGGGTAGTTGGAGTATGAAATGTATAGCGCGGTTGTATGAATAAGAAAGTTTCGTGAGAAGCAACCTGTGGAGATGATAAAAGAGAGGGAGAAATGTAGAGCGTGTTGCTGACAGCAGGAGGATGCAGTGAGTGTACAGATTTGAGAATAGCAGGGGAAAGCAGGCTAATCATGAAAAGCAGAGACAACATTATTGCACTAACCATGAATCAGATTGCTAAAGTCTTGTGTCTGTTCCTTCTGGTCTCTTCTGGCTTAATTCTGGTGTAATTCGGTCGTTCTCTTTGTACTTAGAAACCGGTGTACTTTGAAATACCGGTGCATAAATCGACCAAGGTCTAATCGACTGAGAGTTGCATTTATATAGTAAGCCTGATAACATGCTTCTGAGTTAGGATGGGTTGAGTGAGGGGGATGTCAGTAGACCTAACGTTAGGGGAAGATTTGACACCAAGGAAAACATAACCTGGGGTGGTGAGTAGGTGTCAGAAGGAGTTTAAATTTGGGGGAAAGGGGGGTGACTACTTACATCTTAGGCATCACGAAGCAACTTTTTTTGGTGAGGTGAAAGCATAGGGTTAGGCATGAGGAATGGATTTACATTGGTGGGAGGTAGTTGGGGAAAAGATTTGCGGGAAATCTAGATTTACTAGGCCAGATTTATCAAGAGTGTCTGAGATAATATATTGGTAGGTTTTTAGAAATCCGTGCAGAACTGTCGAAGAAGTCATTAGATAGTGCAGATTCCTTGTAAAATAGGAGGAGCTAGGAAGGTCTCTCAGACAGAGCAGTGTGTGAGGAGAATTGCTGTTGCTGAGGTAACCAACACACCTTCTGTATTGATAGCAGCAGGCTCTGAGGAGGAATGCAGCAGGGGGGAGGAGCACATCACAAATCATGTCTAGCCTGCGCTCTGCAATCATGTCTAGCCTGCAGCTCTACACCTGTAGAACTGCTAATAAGCATTTCTTAATCTGCACCAGTTTAGGGATGGATTTGCACTTTTCTTAACTGTAGTGCAGCTCTAGAAATTCATGCTAAATTGCCACTATTACTTAGGATTTAAGAAGCTTCTTATTATCATGCAGAACTGTTCTCCCTGCTGATTAGAACAGATTAAGAAGAAAAAACTGTCGGTAATGCGTTGATAAATCTCCCCCACTGACCTGGAGCCTCTTCCAGCCCCAGCAAGCTATCAGATCCCTTGCTGTAGTCAGAGCCGGATTTGTACTTTTTACGCCCACTATCATCAGCCGCCCCCCTCACCAAAAGCATCTTTAGCGGCCCCAAGCACAGCAAGGATTAGATTGTAGGCTTGTCTAAGGACAGTTAGCGATATGACGGCAGGGATTAGATTGTAAGCTCCTCTGAGGACAGTTAGTGACGTGATTGCAGGGATTAGCAGGAGACAGCAGAACTGTGATGGTGGAAATGTCAGAAGTTAAAGAGCAGCGTAGAGTGTATCAGGAGGAAGGAAGGCAGTGGCGGCATAGGCGATTTAACACTTGCTTATACAGTGACAGCCTGAGACCCCATCCCAGAACGAGTTTGCTTTTCCCAAAATCGAGCTTGCTTATCTCTGGTAGTGGAGAGTGCACTTAAAAAACAAACAAACAAACAAACAAACAAAAAAACACTTAATACCATGTACAGTATATTCTGGCGTATAAGACTACTTTTTAACCCTTAAAAATCTTCTGAAAAGTGGGGGGTCGTCTTATACGCCGGTTGTCATTGATGTAATTTGCGAGATCTGAGAGTCGGAGAAGGAGGTAAATAGGATACAAGGGGGGGGCCAGAAGGGTGAAAGAGGCACAGCACAACAGGGAGAGCTGACCGCAACGGCGTACCTACCGGGGATGCGACCCCCTCAGCCGCAGGGGGGCCCGGGGCTGCTCTGGGGCCCGCTCACTGTGCGTGGGGGGGATCGCTGCTCTGGACCCCCCAGCAAGGTGCTCAACTGGCCGCAGCGTCTAATAGACGCTGCGCCAGTTCATTCCCCGCAGCCCCGCTCCAGCAGCCTGCATAGTCTCCGGCAGGCAGAGCAGGGCTACGGCAAGATGGCCGCCGAAGAAGCCCTGCACTGGAGACTGTTTGTGTCTCTAGTACAGGGCTTCGGCAGCCATCTTGCCGTAGCCCTGCACTCTGCCTGTCAGCGCGGGAGATGTGCTGCAGGAGGACTCGGGGAGCTGCGAGCCAGATGCCGGGAGAGGCAGGGCCGGATTTGTACTTTTCACCGCCCAAGGCCAACTATACCGTCTGTTTGGTTGTTATCTCTGTGTGCCCCAATGAGAATTCTACTTACTTTCCCTCATTGGATGTCAGTTGTCACAGATGACTATTTTAGTAATATGAGTATAGATTATAAGTTATGTTTTCCTTAAGAACTTTTATGTTATGTTTGTTATCTCATTAATGATGGAACCATGAGAGCTAGGCTGAAGTGTACCTGCAGGATGGAGCTTACAGGTCTTGCAGGGATGACACAAGTACAGGACAGGGAGTTTAAAGGTTAAATCTGTTCTTGTAGATATGGATGGCTGCATAGAATAGCTTTACTGCCCCTCACTGAGCCGCCCCTAAATTTCTGGTGCCCTAGGCCATGGCCTATGTGGCCTTGCCAGAAATCCGGCCCTGGGGAGAGGAGAAGACTTTTATCAGGTAAGTGAATTGTTTTTTGTTCACAGGTGCATTTTTTTTTCTAGTGTCTGCTGCCCACATTGTGATTTTCAGGTGTCTGCTGCCCACATTACGATTTTCAGGTGTCTGCTGCCCACATTACGATTTTCTGGTCACTGCTGCCCACATTGCGATTTTCTGGTCACTGCTGCCCACATTGCGATTTTCAGGTGTCTGCTGCCCACATTGCGATTTTCAGGTGTCTGCTGCCCACATTACAATTTTCTGGTCACTGCTGCCCACATTGCGATTTTCTGGTCACTGCTGCCCACATTGCGATTTTCAGGTGTCTGCTGCCCACATTGCGATTTTCAGGTGTCTGCTGCCCACATTACGATTTTCAGATGTCTGCTGCCCACATTACGATTTTCAGGTGTCTGCTGCCCACATTGCGATTTTCAGGTGTCTGCTGCCCACATTACGATTTTCAGGTGTCTGCTGCCCACATTGCGATTTTCTGGTGTCTGCTGCCCACATTGCGATTTTCTGGTGTCTGCTGCCCACATTACGATTTTCTGGTGTATGCTGCCCACATTAGGATTTTCTGGTGACTGCTGCCCACATTGCGATTTTCTGGTGACTGCTGCCCACATTACGATTTTCAGGTGTCTGCTGCCCACATTACGATTTTCAGGTGTCTGCTGCCCACATTGCGATTTTCTGGTGTCTGCTGCCCACATTGCGATTTTCTGGTGTCTGCTGCCCACATTACGATTTTCTGGTGTATGCTGCCCACATTAGGATTTTCTGGTGACTGCTGCCCACATTGCGATTTTCTGGTGACTGCTGCCCACATAAGGATTTTCTGGTGACTGCTGCCCACATTAGGATTTTCTGGTGTGTGCTGCCCACATTATGATATTCTGGTAACTGACTGCTGCCCACATTAGGATTTTCTGGTGACTGCTGCCCACATTACGATATTCTGGTGACTGCTGCCCACATTAGGATTTTCAGGTGACTGATGCCCACATTGCGATTTTCTGGTGACTGCTGCCCACATTGCGATTTTCTGGTGAACTCTGCCCACATTACGATTTTCTGGCCCACATTACGATTTTCTGGTGAACTCTGCCCACATTACGATTTTCTGTCCCACATTACGATATTCTGGTGAACGCTACCCACATTACGATTGTCTGGTGAATGCTGTCCACGTTACAATTTTCTGGTGACTGCTGCTCACGTTACGATTTTCTGGTGACTGGTGCCCACATTACGATTTTCTGGTGAACTCTGCCCACATTATGATTTTCTGGTGAACTCTGCCCACATTACGATTTTCTGGTGAACTCTGCCCACATTACGATTTTCTGGCCCACATTACGATTGTCTGGTAAAATGCTGCCCACTTTACAATTAATTTACAGTGAAACGATGCCCCATTACGATTATTTGGCACCTATGGGGGGGGCCCCATCCAAATATTCGCAGGGGGGCCCAGTGATTTCTAGTTATGCCCCTGGCTGACCAATCTACTTATGGAGATGGAGAGTTGACCAATCCAGTCAGTCTATCACCTGTATACTGTTATATGCAGGGTACCACATACAGTACAGCACCAGTATCTGTTCATACATAGCACCAGTACATGATTTTTTGGGTGTGCGTTGAAAGAGGGGTAGTCTTATACGCGAGTATATCCCAAACTCTATATTTTAACTGGAAAAGTTGGGGGGTCGTCTTATACACCCTGTCGTCTTATACGCCGGAATGTACGGGTACCATATTTTGATTATAACTTATGTACAGCACACTGCACACAATTAGCACCCCCACTGCCACCCCTTGCATTCCTGGTGCCCTAGGCCATGGCCTTGTCTGAAACTTGGCCATGGCTGTAGTTCCCCTCCAAAAAATCTCTGCCCACAGCGGCGGTGGCGGGCATCCAATTTTTTTGCATTCCCGGATTGGTCCAATACTACTGAGTATTTCTGAATTCTGAATCTGACCCGGAAATACTTAGTAGTATTGGACCAATCAGAGAATGCAAAACTTAACCCAAGAAAACCATGGAAATTTTAAACCAAAAACTTGGTGGTATCCAAGTCTTGTGATTAGTCTAAAATTACTGCAGAAGGCCGATTTCCACTGAAAAATTCTGCATTCTCTTATTGGTCCAATGCTACCGAGTACTGTGGTCCGTGACCAGCTTCAAATTTCCAAGTTGCGGTAATACCAATTGATTTCTGGTTTCTGAGTGCCAATTACCAATTACCGATCGGAAACTCGGAAATTGGCATCCCGATGCCATTTTCTGACCATCTCTAAAGGAAACCCTCAAACGTACTCTCAAAACACAGTTATAGGTAGCATTGGAGGTTCAATGCATCATCTGCTAAACCCTGTGCCTCCTTCCCTGCCCACTACCCTCTAGATTGTAAGCTCGCAAGGGAAGGGACCTTCTCCTAGTGTTTCTTATTCTGCTGTAATTTATCATATGAACATGTTACCAGTATTGGTGATGTCTCATATCACACATCAACCATGTATTTGTATTGCTGAATGTCCCGATTGTACAGAGTTTTGATCTTCTCATGCATCTATTCTTCTCATTATTTTATGTTTTGCACAACACTACAGAAGATGATGGCACTATATAAATACAATAATATTAAATGCAAGCCATTCATCTTGTTGCCCATCTCTACCAAAGACCAAGCTAGACCTCCTTCTCACTAAAGATACTAAAATCTGCACGAAGAATAGCATGAGACAAGGTTTTTTTTTTACATTTTCTTATGGTAACAGAATATTTCTGATCTAGATAAAGAAATTCTCTGCCAGGTGAAAGGAAGTAACGAAGCCCGCGACAGAATATATAGAGAGGCGCGACTCGCGATCTGTCAACGTTGCCGGCTGTGATAACGTGACCTGCGACAGGAGAGGCTGCCACACATGACAGATGGGGGAGGATAGCAGACGGGATAAATACAGCTTTACATGTCCGGGAGATATAGAGGGACAATGGCCTGCTTGATGTGTCACATATAATGTCATGCGTGACTGCGTGTGCACGTGTCATATGGAGACCTCTATGGTGCAGAAGATACAGAGTGTGACAACTGATGCCTCCATTCATCCCATCTCTCCCCAGCGATTACATGATCATACAAAACAATGATCACTGCCACAGCTGCAATATGTGTGTGTGTATAATACATATACAGTATATATATATATATATATATATATATATATATATATATATATATACATACATACAGTATTAACTTGTTGGGGAATGGCTGCCTACCTCCCCTTAAAGAGAACCTGTACTGAGTAAAAATATTTAAAATAAACACATGAGGTAACTTCAAATGAACATTACATAGTTACCTTGCCATCAGTTCCTCTCAGAAGCTCACCATTTTCTTCTGACAATAATCCCTTCCAGTTCTGACAACATTTTGTCAGATCCGAAATATATCAGTTGCTGTCAGTAAAATATCAGTTGCTGTCAGTTATAACTGAGAGGAAAACTGATGCACCAGGTAATGTCCATGTTTCCCTATGGCTCAAGTGGGCGATGTTACAGTTTAACTGTGTGCTGACCAGAAAGCTGTTATGGGTAATGGCCATTTTCAAAATGGAGGACGGAAAATTCCCTTGATCACAGTGAACAAACAGGACACGGGACAGGAGAAAAACACTAAGAAGTAGACTACATGGAAGGTAAGTATGACTTGTGAATGCTTATTTTGACTTTTAATTTTCAGTTCAGGTTTTCTTTAAGGAGCAGGACATTTTACATGCGTGGGGGGGTGCATTTGGCGGAGTCAGGGAACCGGATCCCCACTAAAGATGGCTGGGCATGGTGTCCCCAGTGTAGCCAGGTGTCTCCCGTATTGCCAGCAGGCTTTACTCACCTCCCAGGCTCCAGTGATGAGCAGCTCTAGCCCCTCAGCTCTGGCCTGCATCCCCGCCATGGGCGTCCGCACATACGGCAAATTCGGGCATCTGCCCGACCCTGGCCACCCGCTGCCCCCCCTCTGTGCCGCGTGCCCGTGTGGCCAGCAGGAGGGGAGCAGCGCAGAGAAGAGGGAGAGCTATGGGCACAGTGGGGAAGTGCCCCCCTCTTCGCTCACCTTAGGGGGCTCTCCCGCCCTCGTTGTCCACTCCAGAACGAAGTGTTGTGCAGCGCTGGGCAGCGGGCGGAGCTTACCTCCGCCTCGCTCCAAGCGTCGGAAGTTCTGGTGCGTTGTCTGGTCTGGTCCAGACCAGACTAGTGGCAAATCCATCCGGCGCCTGAAAGAGACGGAGGTAAGTTCCACCCGCTGCCCAGCGCTGCACACACTTCGTTCCAGAGGGGACAACGAGGGAAGGAGAGCCCCCTAAGATGAGGGAAAGGGGAGGAGACGTCCGCCCTTTCCCACTGTGCCCATAGCTCTCCCTCTTCTCTACGCTGCTCCTCTCCTGCTAGGGGCACACCTGGTGCTTATTCTGGGGACATATACCCCTCTCCTACCTACATATACTGGGCACATATAACCCTGCCTACATATACTGGGCACATATACCCCTGGCTACATATACTGGGCACATATACCCCTGGCTACATATACTGGGTACATATACCCTGCCTACATATACTGGGCACATATACCCCTGACTACATATACTGGGCACATATACCTCTGGCTACATATACCTCTGGCTACATATACTGGGCACATATACCCCTGACTACATATACTGGGCACATATACCTCTGGCTACATATACTGGACACATATACCCTTGCTACATATATTGGGCACATATACCCCTGGCTACATATACTGGGCACATATAACCCTGCCTACATATACTGGGCACATATACCTCTGGCTACATATACTGGGCACATATACACCTGACTACATATACTGGGCACATATACCTCTGGCTACATATACTGGGCACATATACCCCTGGCTACATATACTGGGCACATATACCCCTGGCTACATATACTGGGCACATACACCCCTGGCTACATATACTGGGCACATATAACCCTGCCTACATATACTGGGCACATATACCCCTGACTACATATACTGGGCACATATACCTCTGGCTACATATACTGGGCACATATACCTCTGGCTACATATACTGGGCAGATATACCTCTGGCTACATATACTGGGAACATATACCCCTGCCTACATATACTGGGCACATATACCCCTGCCTACATATACTGGCAAGAAGTTTTGAATCAGGATGATACCATTTATTGGCTAACTTAGAGATGGATAAACAGTGAGCTTTCGACTTATAAAAAGCCTTCGTCGGACTGGTTCCTGACCAAAACTGAAAAACACAGCTTATATACACTGACATACAGAGGAGAAACATTATTTAGCAAACATAAATGTAATTAGATGCCTTAACTGTTACTGAGGAGGCTTTCCCAGGCATCCTATCTAAACTGATAAGATTAATAGAATCCTCAACATGACATAAAGCAGACTCTGGTGATGGGGAGACATCGTAAATTCCGAATTCAAATGGTGACTGGCCTAGTTACATGCACCATTAATTCCAAGCTTAAGAGAATTGTGGCATTTAAAGCCAGCACCTGAAAGCAAATAAAATGAATAGTGACAGTGAATTCCATCTTACACAGCATATGGCACAAAAATGAATGAAAAGATAGAAAAATTAAAATTAAAAGAATTGTGGCATTTAAAACCCATCGTACCAGCACAAGAAGTTAGAGTCCTTGTTTAAAGAGGAGCTGTTAGGTATAAAGACTCAGAGAAAATAAACACATATATCAGTAGCTAAAGATTGGCTGTACTTACATTACATATGCATTTCACTGTCCACGTTTGTACTTCACATAATTTGTATATAGTATTTGCAGAGATTGATGCTCCTGACAGCTCATGGCAGGTTCCATGTTTGTCTGTCTCCTATGAAGCCAAATGTGTCCTCATGTCCTGCCTGCTTCCTGATCACAGAAAAGCTCATACTGAATAACACTAGTGTGCAGTGAATATTAATTAGCCATGTGGCTAGGAACAATAGCGGACTCCTGCAGTGTACTCTGCCTGGAGATTTTTCAGTGCTGTGCGCTGGACTGAGTTAAAGGAATACTTAAGTCAAAAAAAAAAAATGACATTTACTCACCTGGGGCATCCCTCAGCACCCCGAAGCTGGATTGTGCCCTCGCAGCCCCGCTCCGATCGTCCTGTCCCCGCCGGCGGCTACTTCCGGTTCGGCGACAGCCGCCGACAGGCTGGGGACGCGGCTGATTTTCCGCGTTCCCAGCCGCTGCTATCACTCTCTATGCTGCTATAGCGTATATATATACGCTATAGCAGCATAGAGAGTGATAGCAGCGGCTGGGAACGCGGAAAATCAGCCGCGTTCCCAGCCTGTCGGCGGCTGTCGCCGAACCGGAAGTAGCCGCCGGCGGGGACAGGACGATCGGAGCGGGGCTGCGAGGGCACCGTCCAGCTTCGGGGTGCTGAGGGATGCCCCAGGTGAGTAAATGTCATTTTTTTTTTTTGACTTAAGTATTCCTTTAAGCTGCTGAAACTTGATCCTGTAACTTCTCCTTAGGAGCCGAGGGGAGGGCCCCAGAATGCTTTGCAGTATGGTATGCGGCTTGCGTCCTCTTGGGTCTAACAGCTTTGCTGATAAGCACACATCAAATGAAAGAGAGATTTTTATCTTCACTATTGCCTTTTTGGCTTCCGTCTAAACTGTTTAACACAGGAGAATAGAGGTTTAAATTAGCTTCTGCAGCCTGACAGTTACTCTTTAAACCATCTTCAACAGTTTTGAACCAATGTATAAACTTAGTTTCTTGTGTTAGTCTCATGTTTCCCCGATTTGAAGCCACCCATTAATACAGTGACGCGAAAATCGCTTAAACTGTGTCCAGGTAAACAAAAGTGTGTTGGTATTGGCACATATACCTCTGGCTACATATACTGGGCACATATACCCTTGCCTACATATACTGGGCACATATACCCCTGGCTACCTGTTCTGGGGTCTGCTGTTGCAAATGCTATGTGTTAGCACTCAGACCCTTAGTCAGATCCCAAAGTGTGCTAGAACCAGCAGGAGCTGGGGATCCACACTTAGCCAGATTCTGTTAATAGCTAAAGTACTAATTGAATTGTATTATTTGTTATGACCTTCTGCTGGCCTTGGCTACTCTTCTGCTTACTGATTATGTGCTTCTGCCTATCTGATCCTGTTTAAAAACACACGATTGGTTTGCATGATGGCCTGTTGCCGACTCAGCCTGAACACTACTCTGATTTAAGTCTTCTGTCTTTGTACCGTATCTGTCCGTTTGTTACCGAATCTGCTTGTCTGACTCTCCTGCCCTCACCAGTGAGCCTAGTCCCTGGTGAGGGATTCTCTGTACAGCTTAATCACCTGTTCCTCAGGTGACCAGTAGCTGCAGTACAGTCTTAATCATCTGCTCCTTGGGTGACCAGTAGCTGCAGTACAGTCTTTATCACCTGCTCCTCAGGTGACCAGTAGCTGCAGTACAGTCTTAATCACCTGCTCCTCAGGTGACTAGTAACTACGGTACTGTCCTCGTCACCTGCTCCTCAGGTGATAAGGAGTTGCAGTACAGTCTTGATCTCCTGCCCCTCAGGTGATCACCTGCTGCAGTACAGTCTGAATCACCCGCTCCACGGGTGATCAGTATACGTTGTCTTACTGTGCACCACCCGCTCCTCGGGTGAACTGATTACTAGTTCATCTGCATCTCCAGCTTGCTGGAGTGCTGATCCCTGTGTTCTATAGAGATATCTCCCTCTACCAGCTCCTCTGGGGGAAGTTGGTATCTCTATCTGTATTACTGTTGCACCAAACACCTATCTTTACATCTGGTTGTCCTGTGTCTCGCTATACTCGCATTATTGGTGATTCTGCAGATCACCACATGATCAGGTATAGTATCTGTATTATTGGTGAAACTTCAGATCACCAATAATCAGCAAATCTGTTCTTGCTGACACCAATCGTTACACTATTTATGTGAAATGTTGTCTATTTATGTGCCTCATGACTGCTGAATTTGTCTTGTTGGGGGACTCATGACTGCTGAATTTGTCTTGTTGGGGGCCTCATGATTGCTGAATTTGTCTTGATGGGGGGGGGCTCATGATTGCTGAATTTGTCTTGTTGGGGGTCACATGATTGCTGAATTTGTCTTGTTGGGGGCCTCATGATTGCTGAATTTGTCTTGATGGGGATGCCTCATGATTGCTGAATTTGTCTTGTTGGGGGTCACATGATTGCTTAACTGCGAGACTATGGAAAAAGCTGGATCATCATCATGAGACAAAAGCATTAAACCTACTTTTTCAGCTTTTTAAAACCGAAAATGAAACTGGGAGGTTCTAAAAAAAATTAACACATTTTTCAGGAGTCAGATGGATGAAATTCTTTTTCTTCACAGTTTATTTTCAATTTGGATTTTCCATAATGTTCATGTATGAGTTAAAACGTTTGTATTTAGTTTAAATCGCTGTTGGCTACGCGCGCCGCATGACGTAACCCCATTTTTTGGCCACACAACACCACCCCACATTTTCGGCGCCCGCTTCTTCCTCCCCCCCCCCCCTTATTTGCCCCCCTGGAAAATTTTCTGCGGACGCCCATGATCCCCGCTCGCACTGACTCTCAGTTCTGGGTCACGGTTTGATGATGTCATCAAGCCGGGACCCGATTCTTACGTAGGAGCGAGCGGGGATGCCGGCCAGAGCTGAGGGGAGCAACGATCGCCGGTAGGAAAGTAAGTGGATCCTTCCCCCCCCCCCCCCCCCCACAGTCGCTGCTCTTACAGTGATCACTACGATCCGCTGGAGATCGTAGTGATCACATGATCAGGAGCCAATCGCCATGGCTGCTGATCACTGAGAGGAGATGTCAGCTGTCATATCACAGCTTGATCGCCCCTCTCGGTCGGGTGCACACGATCGCGGCGGGAGAGCTACAAACAGGCGGCATAAATGCTTAGCCACATCAGGCTTAGACAGCCACAAGTGCGGCGTGGGATTTACTATCCACAAAGGGTTAATATTAATACCTTATTATATATTTTCATAGGATAACACTTAAGATATTACACTTTGATACTATAAAGTAGTCAGTGTACAACTTGCATAACTGTGTAAATGTGCTGTTCCATCAAAATAATTCAACACACTGCCCGTATATATTTTTATATTTTTAAAACTGATGATCTTTTGTGTTAAAAGCATTCCCAATCATTCCCTGCGTGTAAAAACATTTACTTTCAGATTACAGAGGCTGGATAGTGTCATGGTTAAGGGCTCTGCCTCTGACACAGGAGACCTGGGTTCAAATCTCACCTCTGCCTGTTCAGTAAGCCAGCACCTATTTCAGTAAGGAGTTTCTTGGGCAAGTCTCTTTAACACTGCTACTGCCTACTGAGTGCGCTCTAGTGGCTGCCTCGCAAGCGCTTTGAGTCCGACAGGAGAAAGGCGCTATACAAATACTTCCATTATTACAGAGGCACTCACATCTGTGTTATACTGCTGTCAAGGCACTTTTGTATTGACCTGAGTTAGTGGGCCAGCACCCGAGAAATGCGTTGTCTGTCGTATGTGCATGAATAAAAAGTGCACTTACCTTAGTAGGTTGTGCTCAACCACTTCCGTACCAACAGTCTCTGCCCCCTTACGGACCAGAGACTGCTGATATGGTAAAACGCTGCCTCTGGATGAATCACCGCACATACCTGCCACTGTCACCAGTCACGACACTGCCCCATCATCAAAGTCTCCTCTCTCTCTGCCTTCTCTATGATGGCAGAGTGCTGACAGCCCGTCAGGAGCCACTTTCATTGCCTCCTAATGCTATCAATGCGAGCCAATGTGATTGGCTCTCCGTGATCATGCGGTCAGGAGCCAATGAAAGCAGCTCCTGACCTACTTACAGAGCTCTGCCATCTTATAGATTGGCGGTATTGGCGGTAACGGCGTGGAGGCGCAATTCATTGCAACATTGAATCTATGTTCAGTCAGAGCCACAGCACCACCAGCTGGACGTAGATTTGTACTGAGTCGGCCCAGAACCAGTTAAAGAGGTAAGATCTATATATTCCAGATATACCAGCTTGTTATTAGATTTATTAGGGCGCCTCCTACAAAGTATTTAGACTAATCTGCAAATGTAATCATCACTGGTCAGGAGACACTCTCTGCCTTTGTCTTGATTCTGCTCCCTCCCTCGGCTGAATAGACACATTGCCCTGGCAACAGCTGATACACTTCAGCAGCAGAAAAGGAGCAGAGTGAAGACACAGCCACAGGGATATTGTTGTTGGCAATTATTACATTTGCCGATAAGCTAGAGATAAGCAAGCCTGTGCTGCTCTTTGCAGTGAAAAAAAAAACATTTTGACACACAGAGACTACTTGGGAATGCTTTAAAATGTTCTCTTATGTAAATTAGAGTAGCTACTGTAATTTTAATTTCGGGAGAATAATCCTACCTTAATTGATAAGTAGGAAGGAGAAAAAGCCATATAGGGTTAATAATATATGTCACTGGACAGACGCATACCCTTATACTCTACTTTGTATAAACATAGTTTCATTTTAGTCTTTGTAATCAGCTATTCTATTTTCTCATCGGTGCGCACAGAGAAATGGCGGATATCTAAACACTGAGCCGCCTCTCTCTCTCCTCGTGATGTATTACTCCTTTAATTTCTTCGGAGAGTTGATTAAAGCGCGATCAGAGCGATGTCCCTTCCGATATGTGGAACGGATAGACTGGAGATTGCGGAGATCTCCGACTGCCAGATTTCATCTCCGCCCGGCCTCCACATCCAGGCGCCGCATGTTATTTGCAAGCGTGATTTAATACTTTTGCCAGCAGGTATTTGGTTTTCGCGGAGTCGAGAAGCCGTCTCGTACGACGGATTCCGCCTCTCGATGGGGGAAAAAAAATGACTGAGCGAATAAATCTTGTCGCATCAAGGAGAATTTCCATACAGGATCAAATTTCCTGAGCCGGGGAAGAGGTATCAGGAATGGAAGCACGGCGAGGAGAGCGGCGCTGCGTAATGTAATAACACGTGCGTTCTCCCGGAGAATGGAAGGTCACTTTCAATCCAGGAATAATGGTTATGTTTATCATAGTAAATTAATAAGACTGTCCAAGCCAAATATTTTCACATAGCAGCGAGCTCCCCGCCGCAGAACTGCCGCGCCCGTCTTCATCCTTGTACACTGCCTCGTTTCTGCGCTGATTGACCCTGAATGTTCACGTTTTAACACTTGCTGCTTTCGCTCACGGAAAAGTAATCACTTCTGCATGCCGCAAGCCGGCTGCCAGGAGAAGAGAGCTCGGACCTGCAGCAGTTCACAAATCAATTCATCACACACGGCAGTCTATCAGTGACAAGTAGGGATGGTCAATGAGATGGTAATAATTCTGGTTTGCATGCAGATCTAAAGAGACTCTGTCATGTCAGGCTTTGTGTTATTGATGCAGGATTTTAAGGGGAGTCTCAAGGGTTAATACCTGATCCGCTGTAATTCAATAATTCAGTATAGTTGTCCAGATAGGAGCCGCGTTAGTCCAGTGTTGCTGCAGCGGCATGCAAGCATGCACTCCCACCGGGCTTTCACTGCAGGATTTACAAAGCAATGATTGGTGAAGGGGAACATGTGTTCCCCAGGCCCATCGCAGTGTCTATTAATGAAAACAAATGCCTCGAATCACGTGTGAAAGTAGGAAGTGTAGTAACAAAAAAATTGAACTGTTCCTGGTAGAGTAAAGTGCTTAATATAATGTAAGTTAACTTTATTGGTATGCATGAAAAGTCATAATCAGATAATGTGCATACAGCAGCCACATGTCATTTTACAGCATTTACAAAACATTTTTATTATTTTTTTTTAAAATGGATTTCTAAAAAAACTACAAGGTCTTTTTGGACATGTTTTTGACTTGTTTCCATATAACAAAATTTCAAAATTCCCACTGTAAAAATAAAGATTTTAATGCTTTCAAGAATTTTCACCATATTGCAAAAATACTATGCATTTTAGTGAAAATTTTCTCGAAAATCGAAAATGCCATGTGAAAAATTGGCGAGCAACACTCGTCCCTGACTGTCTCTGTACGTCTCTTGTTTCCAGCATCCCAGCACAGACACCAGCAGGAGAAGACGCAACTTCTTTGCTGAATTATGATGGATAGGAAAGGCTTGCTGAGTGTCAGAGAAGACGTATGGCACAACCAGCAGCCAGAAAACTGAACAATTAATATTTTTGCACCGCCAGGATTGAGCCGTCATGTGTGCAGCCTGGAATAAAGACAAAGGGATGGAGGGAGGTAAACTGGAGCACTAAGGCTACAATATGGGATGACTTCTGGTGGTTGTAATCTGACCGCCAAGGTTCTGTAAGGAGAGGGACCAGGAGCCCAACGGTGCAGTTCTAACGTTAGGTAAAGTCGGTAAGAGCAGAGTAGTAGATTATGCTTAGAACAAGAAAAATGTATGCGTGCTCAAACACCAAGTTTAACCCTAACAAATCTGGCTTTGCAAATCTGGCCTAATTGGCTTATCATGAGGCATTGCTCATGCAAATATGCATTTGCTTTCGCATGCCAAAATATGCAGGGTCTAAAACTAATACCGCAAAGCGGTTGCCCTGCGGGTATTAGTTCATGCTACATTAGCACTGTCCAGGAATGCCACGGGGAGGCTTCCCAATGCCCCCATACAACCGGGGGGGGGGGGGGGGGGGTTGCGCGGAGCCCCAGGCTCTCTCACTGCCTGGGAGCCGCAGCGGCACCCCGGAGGGAGAGGCTGGGTGGCGCAAGCGACCCCTAAGCGTGACCAGCAACGGGGGGGGGGGGGGGGGGGATGGGGCGTCCGCACCCACCTCCCAATATTAAAAACAGGCACATACCTTAACGTCCATTCTGCTACATGTGCATTAACTTGGGGGCACCACATGGGAGAGGAGCGAAGCATGGGTGGTCACCACGAGCTTGGGAGCTCAGGGCTGGCTCACATGCAACACTCCGGGGAGGGAGGGGGGGAGGACAGGCGCAGACAGCCCACCCCAGGGCTCACACCACCTAGAGCAAGCCCTCCACCACCTGCTTCCAAAGAATACAACTGAGAAAATGCTTAGAACAAGAAAATGTATGCGTGCTCAAACACCAAGTTTAACCCTAACAAATCTGGCTTTGCAAATCTGGCCTAATTGGCTGTTCATGAGACAATGCTCATGCAAATATGCATTTGCTTTCGCATGCCAAACTATGCCGGGTCAAAAACCAATACTGTAAAGCGGTTGCCCTGCGGGAATTAGTTCATGCTACATTAGCACTATCCAGGAGCGCCACGGGGAGGCTTCCCAATGTAGTAGGTTATACTCATAAAGGTAGGTTACACTCCTGCAATCACCGACAGAGCTTACAGGAAATTGACCGTTACCGTTCAGTATCCCAGATCCGCTAGGCAGGTGCTGGTAGGTCACTCTCCTTAGGCAATTGGACACACGGTGTACAAAAACACTCCTCGAAGGGTTAAGCACTATCAAGACTTGTAGGAGGAGCCAAAAAATATCTTATCTTAAAACCATAAAGTTTAGATGTAATTTAATCTTACCTCCACCCATGAACAAATCACATGGTTGGAAATAATTTTAATGATGCCCAAAAAGACAACGCGTTTCACAGGTGCTGGCCTGCTTCCTCAGGTCAACAATAAGTGCTTGAAGCAGTCGCGGGTGTGATCGCCTCTTTTCTATTTCTACCCATGTGGTTTGTTCATTGGTGGAGGTAAGATCGAAATACTCCTAAACTTTATGGTTTTAAGATAACATATTTTTGGGGGGTGGCTATTATGAGTCTTCTAAGGCTACAATGCCTGGACAGTAACAATACTGAGTGATCTTCTGACCCATTATCCAGGGGGGTCAGTAACAAGACTGGAGGAGTATTGCTGCATGAATTCTACACTTATCATATAGAATTCCTTTCTGGAAGGGGAACAAACATGACCAGCCAATAAATACAAAGCATTGCATTTATCTGTGGCTGCCAGGAGAATTTTGCTTGCATGTAAATTGTAGGCTGCATTGCTGCATGTACTGACTCTGTAAAGTGCTGCATAAGGATGTCAGTGTTATATAATAATAATAATAATAATAATAATAATAATAATAATAATAATAATAATAATAATAATAATAATAATTAGTAGTAGTAGTAGTAGTAGTAGTAGTAGTAGTAGTAGTAGTAGTAGTAGTAGTAGTAGTAGTAGTAGTATATGGTAGGACATTATATTATGACTATGGTATGATTAGAGCGTGAGCTCCTCTGAGGACAATCAATGATATGACTACAGTATGTACTCTGTAAAGTGCTGCAGAAGATGCCAGTGCTATATAAATACATAATAATAATATGGTAGGACATTAGACTATGACTATGGTAGGATTAGAGTGTGAGCTCCTCTGAGGACAATCAGTGATATGACTATGTACTCTGTAAAGTGCTGTAGAAGATGTTGGTGCTATAAAAATACATAATAATAATAATATTGTAGGACATTATACTATGACTGTGGTAGGATTAAATTGTGAGCTCATCTGAGGACAGTCAGTGACATGACTATGTACTCTGTAATGTGCTGCAGAAGGTGTCAGTGCTATATAAATACATAATAATAATATGGTAGGACATTAGACTATGACTATGGTAGGATGAGACTGTGAGCTCCTCTGAGGACAGTCAGTGACATGACTATGTACTCTGTAATGTGCTGCAGAAGATGTCAGTGCTATATAAATACATCATAATGATATGGGAGGACATTAGACTATGACTATGGTAGGATTAGATTGTGAGCTCCTCTGAGGACAGTCAGTGACATGACTATGTACTCTGTAATGTTCTGCAGAAGATGTCAGTGCTATATAAATACATAATAATATGGTAGGACATTACACTATGACTATGGTAGGATTAGAGTGTGAGCTCCTCTGAGGACAGTCAGTGACATGACTATGTACTCTGTACAGTGCTGCAGGAGATAACAGTGCTATATAAATACATAATAATAATATGGTAGGACATTAGACTATGGTAGGATTAGATTGTGAGCTCCTCTGAGGACAGTCAGTGACATGACTATGTACTCTGTACAGTGCTGCAGGAGATAACAGTGCTATATAAATACATAATAATAATATGGTAGGACATTAGACTATGGTAGGATTAGATTGTGAGCTCCTCTGAGGACAGTCAGTGACATGACTATGTACTCTGTACAGTGCTGCAGGAGATGTCAGTGCCATATAAATACATAATAATAATATGGTAGGACATTAGACTATGACTATGGTAGGATTAGATTGTGAGCTCCTCTGAGGACAGTCAGTGACATGACTATGTACTCTGTATAGCGCTGCAGGAGATGCCAGTGCTATATAAATACATAATAATAATAATATGGTAGGACATTAGACTATGACTATGGTAGGATTAGATTGTGAGCTCCTCTGAGGACAGTCAGTGACATGACTATGTCCTCTGTAATGTGCTGCAGAAGATGTCAGTGCTATATAAATACATAATAATAATATGGTAGGACATTAGACTATGACTATGGTAGGATTAGAGTGTGAGCTCCTCTGAGGACAGTCAGTGACATGACTATGTACACTGTAAAGTGCTGCAGGAGATATCAGTGCTATATAAATACATAATAATAATAATATGGTAGGACATTAGACTATGACTATGGTAGGATTAGATTGTGAGCTCCTCTGAGGACAGTCAGTGACATGACTATGTTCTCTGTAATGTGCTGCAGGAGATGGCAGTGCTATATAAATACATAATAATAATATGGGAGGACATTAGACTATGACTATGGTAGGATTAGATTGTGAGCTCCTCTGAGGACAGTCAGTGACATGACTATGTACTCTGTAATGTGGTAGAGAAGATATCGGTGCTATATAAATACATAATAATAATATGGGAGGACATTAGACTATGACTATGGTAGGATTAGATTGTGAGCTCCTCTGAGGACAGCCAGTGACATGACTATGTACTCTGTAATGTGCTGCAGAAGATGTCAGTGCTATATAAATACATAATAATAATATGGTAGGACATTAGACATGTGACTATGGTAAGATTAGAGTGTGAGCCCCTCTGAGGACAGTCAGTGACATGACTATGTACTCTGTAATGTGCTGCAGAAGATGTCAGTGCTATATAAATACATAATAATAATATGGTAGGACATTAGACTATGACTATGGTAGGATTAGAGTGTGAGCCCCTCTGAGGATAGTCAGTGACATGACTATGTACTCTGTAATGTGCTGCAGAAGATGTCAGTGCTATATAAATACATAATAATATGGTAGGACATTAGACTATGACTATGGTAGGATTAGAGTGTGAGTTCCTCTGAGGACAGTCAGTGACATGACTATGTACTCTGTAATGTGCTGCAGAAGATGTCAGTGCTATATAAATACATAATAATAATATGGTAGGACATTAGACTATGACTATGGTAGGATTAGAGTGTGAGTTCCTCTGAGGACAGTCAGTGACATGACTATGTACTCTGTAATGTGCTGCAGAAGATGTCAGTGCTATATAAATACATAATAATAATATGGTAGGACATTAGACTATGACTATGGAAGGATTAGATTGTGAGCTCCTCTGAGGACAGTCAGTGACATTACTATGTACTCTGTAATGTGCTGCAGAAGATGTCAGTGCTATATAAATACATAATAATAATATGGTAGGACATTAGACTATGACTATGGTAGGATTAGACTGTGAGCTCCTCTGAGGACAGTCAGTGACATGACTATGTACTCTGTAATGTGCTGCAGATGATGTCAGTGCTATATAAATACATAATAATAATATGGTAGGACATTAGACTATGACTATGGTAGGATTAGACTGTGAGCTCCTCTGAGGACAGTCAGTGACATGACTATGTACTCTGTAATGTGCTGCAGATGATGTCAGTGCTATATAAATACATAATAATAATATGGTAGGACATTAGACTATGACTATGCTAGGATTAGATTGTGAGCTCCTCTGAGGACAGTCAGTGACATGACAATGTAGTGTACCTTGCAAAGAAGATGCATAGAAGATAGATGTGCAGAAGATAAATACTATATTTTTTGGACTATAAGACTCCCTTATTTCTTCCCCAAATGTGGGGGAAAAAAGCCACTGTGTCTTATAGTCCAAATGCAGGGAGTTCCTGACTTGTGAACGCTGGCAATACGAACCTCCAACCCACGGCAATGTCGGGGACTCCCTGTACTGTGCCCATGCAGAGGAGGACACAGGGGGACAAACAGAGGACACAAGGGAACACAAAGAGGCATAGCGGACACAAGGAGGACACATGGGGGATACAGGAGGACACAGGGCGACACAACAAAGGGGCATAGAGGACACAAGGAGGACACATGGGGACACAGGAGGACACAAGAAGGACAGAGGAGGACACAGGGAGACACAAGAGGTACAAGGTGGCATTAGGTACAAAGGGGGCATAATCCACAACATACCCCTTCACCATGGATGCACCAGGTTTAGTACATATATTTTTCGCTATGGTTTTGTCCTCTAAACCTTCTTATTTTCAGGAGCATCTTATAGTCTGAAAAATACGGTACATAAGAATTATAATGTAGGTACAACACACAATGATGAATGCAGGAATTATATTATTAGCACTAGGCACTCTTGAGCAATTCCATCTGTCCCTACCCTATGGATATGAGTTGATTGGGCAGTTTACATTCCTGTGCAATGTACATTGGTAATAGACCTTGAGCTAAGAGACCAAGTCAGAGGGTGGAGTAACAAAGGAAAGTTAAAAGTGAACACAAAGTACAAACTGGGCCCCCTCTGCACCAGGACCTCATAGCAGTTGCTATGATTTCTATGGCTATTGCTAGGCCCCTGGCCACAAGGTAGCAGAGCTGGGAGCTCAGGAGCACAGAGATCTCACCGCCAGAGTCCTGAAAAAGATAAAAGTATTTACCAATCAGTTTCTTGCTCAATCATCCCCCGAGCCCAGAAGTATCGGATTATACAGAAATCACCCTTTAAATAAATCATCGATCACTAAATAAGGTTAAGCGACGACGATTGGCCGCGAGTTAAGTGCAGTCATTATACATACAGTGATGAATGTCGTATAAATCCAGCGCTGCAGCCCGCTGTCCCCGCCCGGCGGTTTATTATTTTGTTTATATAAATTAGATGTTGTTAGAAGTTTATGAGGCGATCGTTAAGCTCATCACTCATGGCGTCGGATTATTGTCCTTTTCGGAGTTCCGGGGAGACGGAGGGAGAGACCCTCATTTATAATGACGCAGGGTCCGCGTGTCACCGCCATTATTTTAAAATGAAATGATAATATCCTTAATTTGATGTTAATCTAGTACAGCCTGCTTTAATAGCCGCTATAAGAGTCCGTGTTGTTAATCACAGGCAATGCCAGGAGATAAATGTGCAGGATAAAGTCCTTTACGGAATGACAATGAGGCTGGCCGGCACCGAGCCGCAGTATATGCAAGAAGCGTGGGGGCGCTATACACGGGTGCGAATAAGCCACAGGGAGGCCCAATCACAGCAGAGTACGCATGACGAAACCGTCTCTAGGTAAACTTGCTGCAATGAAATCTCATATTAACGGGAACCTGAAGCAAGATGTAGTGATGACGAGCGTAATGACCTGATTACGATTATGCAAAATTATGATTAAGGCCGTAATCAGAAATTTGTAATTTCGCGGAATTACGCGAAATTTCGGGTAATGCTAAATTTCATAAATTCTGATCATTTTTCGTAATTACAATCATTTCTGTAAATGAAAATTGTTTTTTTTTTTTTTTTTTTTTTTTTACGCAGAAATGTGTTCGTTCTCGAAATTGTGTTCCAGTCCAGAGCCTCCTGATACATTTAAAGCGACAGCACGTGCAGGGACCTTTGCATTATCAGATATTGCAAGGCCCAAAACCAAATGTCTCAGCATGCATGACCGCTAAGGGCACCTTGGCAAAGAGCACCTGTCTCAGAAGTGGTTGCAGGTAGCGCCTCCTGATACATTTAAAGTGACAGCACGTGAAGGGACCTGTGCATTATCAGATATTGCAAGACCCAAAACCAAGTGTCTCAGCATGCATGACCTCTAAGGGCACGTTGACAAACAGCACCTGTCTTACAAGTGGCTGCAGGTAGCGCCTCCTGATACATTTAAAGTGACAGCATGTGAAGGGACCTTTGCATTATCAGATATTGCAATGAAATGAGTGACTTTACTGAGTTTAGTAATTACTTGAATTTGCATAATATTAGAAACAAAATGATGTATATTTTTGTAATTAAAATAACTTTGTTTCTATAGAAAACCCGAAATTATGAAATTTCGCAATAAACGTGAAATTGCGGCAAAACTCAAATTTTACACGATGGAAGTTACGCTTACGGAATTCCGTATCACAATTTGTATGGCAATTACGAAATTATGAATTCTCGTCTTAGCGGCAAAATTTACATCCGTAATTACGGAAATGCGAAACTACGCATATTTCGGCTCAGCACAAGCAAGAAATATAGGGAGGCTGCTATTTGTATTTCCTTTTACAAATACCAGTTACCTGGCAGTCCTGCTGATTCTTTCAGTGTGTCCCGGTACTCTCCATGCTGCTCTGCTACCTCTCCCGTGTTGCAGTGACCATCAATGTCAGTGAGATAGACCACAGTACCCGCGGTGCGACGTATTGCGATGGAAGTACTTGGGGCGACGCAGAGGTACGAAGCGGTACGAAAGGTAGCACTCAGGGTGCGATGGGTAGCAGTGCTGCGCACATGCGCGTGTTGAAGTATGCAGGAGACTGAGGGGACGTAATATGTTGTGGAGGGGCAGGCAAATTTTCATGTTGGCGCTATCTGGTGCGGGGGCAAATCTATTTTTGCTACCCTCAAATCGCACCACCCCAAAACTAGCCTGACTCACACAGCTTGAATTAGCTGAAGAAAGCATGCAGCTAATTTAGTCAGACTTGAGTCAGAAACACCTGATGTGCATGCTTGTTCAGGGTCTATGGCTATACACTAGATGCTTTCTAAGGGTCCTTTTCCACTAGATGCGATACTCTTTTAACCCTCTTGGCGGTATGAAAAATACCGCCAGGGGGAAGCGCAGCAGTTTTTTTTTTTTTTTAAATCATGTAGCGAGCCGATCGGCTCCCAAAGAACGGGATTTCCTGGAGGGCTTCCCCCGTCGCCATGGCGACGGGGCGGGATGACGTCACCGACGTCACTGACGTCGGGACGTCATTGGGAGTCCCGGGCCACCCCTCGGCGCTGCCTGGCACTGATTGGCCAGGCAGCGCACGGGGTCTGGGGGGGGCGCGCGCCGCACCGGATAGCGGCGATCGGGCGCGCGGCGGCGGCGATCGGGGTGCTGGCGCAGCTAGCAAAGTGCTAGCTGCGTCCAGCAAAAAAAAAATTATTTAAATCGGCCCAGCAGGGCCTGAGCGGCACCCTCCGGCAGCTTACCCCGTGTCTAGCACGGGGTTACCGCTAAGGAGGTTAATGTGCCCCTGAGGTGATCTCTATTTATCGGGCATTGTCACACTTTAGCCGCTTTTTATAATGGCGCCTATGGCAGTGCCCCAATATTATCGTTACTGCGGCAAATCTGCAGCGGGGGTCAGTTAAAGGTTAAAAGTGGAGGAGGGTTTAAAGAGTAGGCATGAGTGGGGGTAGGTTAGGCATGGGGTTTTTTTAAAAGTTATGCGTGGGGTGTAGTGAAAGTTTTTCAAACTTTATAAGATTTTGCAACCCGCTACAATAATTTATAGGAATTAACATCAGAAAGTGCAACCTAAGCACTGACTTAAAGATATTAATATTATCATCAGAAAATACAAGCCAACCTAACCCTATTCTGACACAGAACCCTCCTCTGCCAGGCAACTAATAATGATAATTCCCAGAGGGAACAAAGACCCCCCCTTCCTTGGTGGCAACTAATGATGCCCCCTGGTGGTATCTAATAACGCCCCTAATCCCCTCCCACCATGGTGTCAACTAATACCCCCTTGGAGGGAAGAAATAGCTGTAGAAACGTATGCTGCTTTAGGAACACCAGCAGTTGCAAATAATTACAATCGAGATTCCTGAGAGAAGCTGCGCATGCGCAGGTATGCGCAGTCCGTACAGTGTGCAGGCGCTGTACGGAAAACTTCAAAATCTAATGGGTCGTAATATCTTTCACTCCAGGGGAGTGTCTAAGGTAAGGCATGAGGGGGGGAGGGGTTAAGGGGTAGGCGTGTGTGGTGGGGATCGGTTAAGTTTGTCATCAGTAAGGAAGGGTTCTGTGTGAGAATAGTGTGAGGTTACGTTGTAATAAAATATTGTTATTATTTAGCAATATTTTATTATGGTTATTTAAGACTTTAAAGCGTAGAATAGCAGTGAATTTTACTGATATTTTTCTAGCTAAAATCGGGCACCCCAATTTTCCTCGTTCCCCTTTTTCATGCAGGCATGGTAAGTATCTAACTTTGTTTTATATATTAAATTTGCTTTACATTTCAAAATTATCATTATTTAGTATTTATAAAGTGCTGACATCTTCCGCAGCGCTGTACAGAGTATATTGTCTTGTCACTAACTGTCCCTCAGAGGAGCTCACAATCTAATCCCTACCATAGTCATATGTCTATGTATGTATCGTGTAGTGTATGTATCGTAGTCTAGGGAAAATTTAGGGGGAAGCCAATTTAATTTATCGGTATACCGGCCACAATAGACACAAAAAAACGAGTGCACACCAATATAGTTGCCTGCTACTATATCTTCACTATGTCAAGCGGTGCAACACCTGGATGAACAGAGAGATGCATACATGTATCCAAGTAGAAAACGTTCCAGGAGCAACACGCTTTACAGCTAAAACTTCCACATTTTTAAGTACTTGATGAACACAGTGCTAAACCCCCCTAAAGACCAGGCCATTTTTACTGAAATGGGCCACTGCAGCTTTAAGGCCAAGCTGCAGGGCCGTACAACACACCACACAAGTGATTCCTCCCTTTTCTCCCCACCAACAGAGCTTCTGTTGGAGGGGTCTGATCGCCCCCCAGTTGTTTATTTATTTTTTTACAAATATTGATTGTCATTTTTTTTAAAATAAACTTCCCCCCCCCCCTCCCTCCCTCCCCTGGCCAGCTTATTACAGCGATCGGCTGTGATAGGCTTCAACCTATCACTGCTGAATGCTCTCTTGTGCCCCAGAGGGACAGCCTGTCCCACGACTGTCCCCAGTACAGCGCTGCCTCACATCGCAGCGCTGTACCCAGTAAATAGACAGCAGTTTTGCCGTCTAACAACCGCTGGGAGACTAAAGGCGGGGCGGAGCTCTGGCTCCCAAGCAGGAGATTTCCTGCAGTAGCCGGCCCTGGGAATTGATGCCAATCGGCGTTAGGCGGTCCTGGGTCTGCCACTGCGGTCACGCCCATTGGCGTGACGCGGTCTTCAGGAAGTTAATTTCATTCTTCATTAAAAACAGGCACAGTAAAAAAAATATACTTATCGTCACTTGAAAGGCACTAATAAGGCAGCCGGAGGTGCGGAGGAGGGTGGACAATCATTTCGCCCCTCAATTGTATGTTTTTGGGATGTGGGAGGAAACCGGAATGCCAGAAAGAAACCCACGCAGACACAGGGAGAAAATGCAAACTCTGCACAGAAAGTGCCTTGACTGGGATACGAACCACTGCAAGGCAAAAGTGCTAACCAGGGGCGTAACTAGGTCCCACCGGGCCCCCTGCAGAAATTCCGAGCGGACCCCCCCCCCCCGGGACCCGCTCGGGGCCGTTTTGGGGGGCTGGAGGGGTCGCAGCATGAGGGGAAAGCCATGCCCACAGTCAGCGGGGAGGGCGGACAGTCCCCCCCCCCTCACCTCTCCCCTCTGCTCTCCCCTCCAGCTTAATGAGTGTCCGGGCAGCGGCGGACAACGGCTGATACATACCTTCCGTCTTCCGTGCGCTCCAACGTGCGTTCCTCACTCTAGTCTCTGATGCGACTTCCTGTTTTATACTGGAGGGGAGCGCAGAGGGGAGAGCCCCGAGGTGAGGGAGGGGGGGGACCATCCGCCCTCCCCGCCGACTGTGGGCATAGCTTTCCCCTCATGCTGCGACCCCATCAGCCCCACAAAACGGCCCCGGGCAGGCCCTGGGGGGTGGGGGGGGGGCAGGGCCCCTCTGCGGGGGCAGGGGTTGCATCCCCTATTGTTACGCCAGTGGTGCTAACCACTACACCACCGCGCTGCCATGACAAGTAGCGGAAATACCGATCACCGCAATTCTTTAAACAATGTAAGACTCTTACTTTAAGCATTGCTGAAATGTCAAACCATCACATCAGCAATTTCAGCAGCATTGTTCAGGTCTCCTCCTGCAAACCCATATTCCATTCCATCTGCATTTATAGCCCTCTATTAGCGCGGAGTCAGAGAGGAAGCGCTGGGAACATGATTGGTTGTTGAGTGTTTAAATGACAGTCAGACATGATGGCGCAGACCTCGCTGTGACGGAGTGTGTTGCCTTCCATGCTGAATTGCTCCTGTGATTGTTAACATGACATTTCTGCTGACACGGGTATCTGTAATGTAACGCGTTTCACAGAGCTGTGATCAGTCACATTATGCAAATTCATTCAAATCCGCCGCGGTGAAAGATGGAGATGTGTGATCGTCGAGAGGCAACTGATTTTTTTTTCTCTTTAGTTCACAGGTTTTTTTGCATTTTGCAGTGTTTTAAGTTTACATTACAATTTTCCGTCCCAACCTAAATTCTCAATGATTGGCTGGATTTACCATTAGTGTTGCACTTGAATTTTGCATAACCATAATTTCCATAAAAAATTAAAACATAATGCAAAATTTCTGGCAATTTTGTAATTAATTTTTGTGTTTAATTATGTTCTGTAATTTTGCATATAAACATGTAATTAAAATAAAATGCGAAATTAGATTCTTTAGGGAATAGTAAAAAAAAAATTCAAAAAGAACTTGTAGTTTTTGAAAAAAAATAATTTGAAAAAAATGATTTGAAAAAATGTTTTCCAAATTCTGGTGCAGTGTTTAAAATATGCCTATAGAACTTGGAACTCAGTTTATATTAAAGTGTACTACAGCAAAATATTATTTACTGAGTTAAAAAAAAATACATATTTTTTTCTTTGATGTTTTTAAAATCTGTTTTCTAAAAGAAACTACAAGGTCTTTTTGAAAAAGGTTTTTTTGTTCTCTTTAACTTGTTCCCACGATTCTTCATGTCTCCAAAGGATATAGCTTGACATTAATAATCAAGAAACCAATTTGAAGTGCAGAATGTTACCTTTATTAATGCAAAAAAAAAAAAAAAAATTGCTTAAACACTCAACAAATCCAGTCAACATTTTCTTAAATTGTGTGTGAGTTGGTGTCAGCTTTAAGAAATTTGTAACAGGCCTTAAAAGGATCTTCTATTTTTGTTAGGCTGTGTTTATAAGACAACAACGCCAACTTGTTTTGGGTCTGTGAGTCTTCTTCAGGCCTATCCAGACAGCAAAAGAGTCAAAAAGACTCCATAAGAATCTCACTTCTGCATTTCATGTTGGTGTATATTAGCCCGCTGTTTTCACTGTATAACATTTATTTTAGCTTTGGACAGTTTGGAGAGGGATAAAGGGGAGATTCCTCCCTACTTCCTGTCTTTACAGGAAGTGAGAAAATCTCTTTAGCAAAGCTCTCCAACAGCAGCAAATCAATGTGAAATGGCTTTGAAAAAAACAAATATGAAACCGAGTGCCCAATATGGTGTAGTACGTCAGATGAATAGAGTAATATTGTATGAATGAACGGTATTATACTCACAAGTGTGGGTTTCCGCACAGACAACCACTGATCAGGCAGGTGGGGAGAATTTTAACCTGACCCCACTCAGGTAATAAAAAGTTGCTCTCTATAGATAGAAGAAAATGGGGATACACCCCTCCACCGAGGGTGGACTAGATCAACAATCAAACAGGTATAACAGAGGCGCCAACAAGGATAAAATAGTACTGCTCTCTGACTAAATTAGTCGGAGAGCTCAGAGAAGCTCTTTTGCATAGATAACAAGTGACGTTTTTTAACTCTTCCTGTACTGGAAACAGTATGAGATTCATATCTGTGCTACTAATGTTCAATTTCTTAGCTGTACTACACATACAAATCCTGATCTCATAAGTTTATTTTCACTTCAGATTCCCTTTAAAGAGAATCTGTACCGTAAAATTCTTAGAATAAAAAGCATACCATTCTATTCATTATGTTCTCCTGGGCCCCTCTGTGCTGTTTCTTCCACTCCCTACTGCAATCCTGGCTTGTAATTGCCATTTTTATGCAGTGTTTACAAACAAAAGACAAAGCAAGTGATACGCTTAGAGTAAGCTCAGTGTGTGAGCCATCCAGAGCCTGCAGGGGGTCTGGAGAGGGTGTGTATAGCTTCTATCCAATCACAAGCAGCACAGCACATTCCAGCCTGAGTGCCTGAGCCCGACAGAGCCGACAGAGGAGAGAAGATTAGATCATATAACAGAGATAATACAGCCACTGTGCAAATAGGAAAGGCTGCAGTAAGACAGACCACATTAGAACAGGTATAGGAACATGTAGGATAGAAGAAATACGGCTCAACATTTTGTTACATAGTCTCTTTAACAGTTATGTTTTATTGTCTCTTGAAAGTATAATTATTGTGAATTGGATATCACATCTATACAGTAAATTTTAGACCTGTATAAATATACATTTTATTTCCTATGTTTATCCTGCCGTTGTTTTCCTTGACCTCGTTGACTTGTGTTATCTGTTTGTATATTAGCGGGGATAAGCCAGTCTATCATTCAGCTCATTTATTAGTCGGCGTAATGAATGGACGTCGCTTTATACCCACTTGTGTAACTTATTAGACAGCCTCAATAACAGACGATAATTCTATCTTCCCCGGACACGTCATCCATTTTGCGATGCACCTTCCTGCTCAATTACGGGGAAGGGAAATTAATTCTATTTTATATACTCATTCAATTACACAGAAATTGCAATTAACTGATTCCTCTTACAAAAAGAAGAGAGAGAAAAACATAAAGGAGTAAACATTTGGACAGTAACCATTTAGAATGAGGACAACCTAAAGCCAATTGCTGCAGAACGGCGCCCTGCAGATGGAAAACGTATGAGAGAATGTCAAACGTAATCCGCCGCTCAACAAGGAAAATTAAGACAAATGCAGGCCTGTTTTATTATCTTTATACCGCAGTGCCTCTGACAGAAGATTGTCCCTTTTGTTATGATAAAAAATTGCCGCGGTCGTGCTACGATGTAACAAATGTCTGTGTGTATTCTATAACTATTTCTCTTCATGTCTCGCATTTAACTTCTTTTTTCTTTTCATTTTTTTTTTTTTTTTACCACTTCTCTAAAGCGGAATATAACCCTGCATTTCAACTTTGCTCTAAAACATTATTTACAGCATATTATATGCAAAAAGCATTTTTTTTTACTAGACCAGCATTGGAAGGGTTAAACACAGAGGTTTTAAGTTCCGTGCAGACATTCAGATAGTTACATTCTATTTAGTTAGTGTGTAACTGTTTATCAATAGATACATCTCTTTGGCTGTCCTCCAAGCTCCTTCTCAGTGAGAGAGATGAGTCACAATAAACACATATTTGTAAACAAAAAGTATCTAACTCAAGTTCGGATTCGGTTGCAGAAATCTTTAGGGACTTTAAAGCCCTGTGTAACCCTTCCAATGCTGGTCTAGTAAAAAAAAAAAAATGCTGGTTGCATATAATATACTGTAAATAATGTTTTAGAGCAAAGTTGAAATGCAGGGTTATATTCCGCTTTAACTTTGAATTTCTTAAAGGACTTCTGAACCCAGCATGAGATAGTTATTGTATGCTGAAGAGTTATTGTGTTGCAGGATTGTTGGAAAAGCATGTAGCAGAGACATGCCAGATTATATATTCTACACATTTTGGGTCAGCTGCCATTGATGAGTTAAAACCTATCTTTTAGACCTCTCAAAGAGAATCTGTACTGTCCGATTTGTACGATAAAAAACATACCAATCGAGTCACTGTGATCTCCTGTATCCCTTCTTTGCCATTTCCGCTGATCCCTGCTGCGATCCTGCCTCTAGGCTGCGTTTACAAACAAAAAACATGGCCGCTAACCAGGAAGTGATGTTTGTGTATATATAAATATATATCATGTTACAGAATACTGCAAGTTTTTATTACATAGTGAACTCCAGTCAGGGATTCTCACAGTTTCTCAGCATGGGCAGCTCCCTCCCCCCTCAGACAAGCTGAAATTAAGAGAGAGGCTGTCTGTGACTAATAAACTAAGCACACACACAGAGCCTGCAGGGGGCGTGGAGGGGGCGTGCATAACTTTTACCTATCACAGCAGAGGCAGTGCATTCCTCTCTGGGTCGACAAAGCTTGACAAAAAAAAGATTAGCTATATAACTAATGTTGGGCGAACAGTGTTCGCCACTGTTCGGGTTCTGCAGAACATCACCCTGTTCGGGTGATGTTCGGGTTCGGCCGAACACCTGATGGTGTTCGGCCAAACTGTTCGGCCATATGGCCGAACTAAGAGCGCATGGCCGAACGTTCCCCGAACGTTCGGCTAGCGCTGTGATTGGCCGAACGGGTCACGTGTAGTGTTGGGCGAACATCTAGATGTTCGGGTTCGGGCCGAACATGGCCGCGATGTTCGGGTGTTCGAGCCGAACTCCGAACATAATGGAAGTCAATGGGGACCCGAACTTTCGTGCTTTGTAAAGCCTCCTTATATGCTACATACCCCAAATTTACAGGGTATATGCACCTTGGGAGTGGGTACAAGAGGAAAAAAAATTAGCAAAAAGAGCTTATAGTTTTTGAGAAAATCGATTTTAAAGTTTCAAAGGGAAAACTGTCTTTTAAATGCGGGAAATGTCTGTTTTCTTTGCACAGGTAACATGCTTTTTGTCGGCATGCAGTCATAAATGTAATACATATAAGAGGTTCCAGGAAAAGGGACCGGTAACGCTAACCCAGCAGCAGCACACGTGATGGAACCGGAGGCGGGTGGCGCAGGAGGAGAAGGCCACGCTTTGAGACACAACAACCCAGGCCTTGCATGAGGACAAGAAGCGTGCGGATAGCAATTTGCGTTTTGTCGCCATGCAGTCATAAATTTAATACAGATGAGAGGTTCAATAAACAGGGACCGGAAACGCTAACCCATCACAGATGTTCATTGTTCATGTTACTTGGTTGGGGTCCGGGAGTGTTGCGTAGTCGTTTCCAATCCAGGATTGATTCATTTTAATTTGAGTCAGACGGTCTGCATTTTCTGTGGAGAGGCGGATACGCCGATCTGTGACGATGCCTCCGGCAGCACTAAAACAGCGTTCCGACATAACGCTGGCTGCCGGGCAAGTCAGCACCTCTATTGCGTACATTGCCAGTTTGTGCCAGGTGTCTAGCTTCGATACCCAATAGTTGAAGGGTGCAGATGGATTGTTCAACACAGCTATGCCATCTGACATGTAGTCCTTGACCATCTTCTCCAGGTGATCGGTGTTGGAGGTGGATCTGCACGCTTGCTGTTCTGTGTGCTGCTGCATGGGTGTCAGAAAATTTTCCCACTCCAAGGACACTGCCGATACCATTCCCTTTTGGGCACTAGCTGCGGCTTGTGTTGTTTGCTGCCCTCCTGGTCGTCCTGGGTTTGCGGAAGTCAGTCTGTCGGCGTACAACTGGCTAGAGGAGGGGGAGGATGTCAATCTCCTCTTTAAAGTCTCTACAAGGGCCTTCTGGTATTCTTCCATTTTGACCTGTCGGACTCTTTCTTCAAGCAGTTTTGGAACATTGTGTTTGTACCGTGGATCCAGAAGGGTATAAACCCAGTAATTGGTGTTATCCAGAATGCGCACAATGCCTGGGTCGCGTTCAATGCAGTCCTAGGCCGAAGAGGTCATAGCCTAGGGTCACAAAAACCTGTTTATTTGGGCTATTTAAATGGTAGTGATGGTGACGTACATAAATCTCAGCCATGGCCGTTAGCAACGTCTGAATTTCACGAAATGTCTCATGCAGGTAGAAGACATATTGTTAGACTTGGATTCCAAAGATGGGGTCCCTACATCTCTGCAAACCAGAGTTACAGGGGTCCAAAATTGGTAAAATCCCCCATAGACTTTCATTGCCTCCCTATTTCACTTTCCAAAATCTCACATCTTTTCAAAGGGCAATGGCTCAGCAGTACCAAATTTTCTAGCATTGTAGGGACCCTTAGGGGGAACATGGATGGTGAGTTTCGGGCCCCTAGGCCGAAGAGGTCATAGCCTAGGGTCACAAAAACCTGTTTATTTGGGCTATTTCAATGGTAGTGATGGTGACGTACATAAATCTCAGCTATGGCCGTTAGCAACGTCTGAATTTCACGAAATGTCTCATGCAGGTAGAAGACATATTGTTAGACTTGGATTCCAAAGATGGGGTCCCTACATCTCTGCAAACCTGAGTTACAGGGGTCCAAAATTGGTAAAATCCCCCATAGGCTTTAATTGGGCCTACTATTTACCGTTCCAAAATCTCACACCATTTCAAAGGGCAATGGCTCAGCAGTGGCAAAACTCACCAGTCATGATCCCCCTAAGGGTCCCTACAATGCTAGAAAATTTGGTACTGCTGAGCCATTGCCCTTTGAAAAGATGTGAGATTTTGAAAAGTGAAATAGGGAGGCAATGAAAGTCTATGGGGGATTTTACCAATTTTGGACTCCTGTAACTCTGGTTTGCAGAGATGTAGGGACCCCATCTTTGGAATCCAAGTCTAACAATATGTCTTCTACCTGCATGAGACATTTCGTGAAATTCAGACGTTGCTAATGGCCATAGCTGAGATTTATGTACGTCACCATCACTACCATTGAAATAGCCCAAATAAACAGGTTTTTGTGACCCTAGGCTATGACCTCTTCGGCCTAGGGGCCCGAAACTCACCAGTCATGTTCCCCCTAAGGGTCCCTACAATGCTAGAAAATTTGGTACTGCTGAGCCATTGCCCTTTGAAAAGATGTGAGATTTTGGAAAGTGAAATAGGGAGGCAATGAAAGTCTATGGGGGATTTTACCAATTTTGGACCCCTGTAACTCTGGTTTGCAGAGATGTAGGGACCCCATCTTTGGAATCCAAGTCTAACAATATGTCTTCTACCTGCATGAGACATTTCGTGAAATTCAGACGTTGCTAACGGCCATGGCTGAGATTTATGTACGTCACCATCACTACCATTGAAATAACCCAAATAAACAGGTTTTTGTGACCCTAGGCTATGACCTCTTTGGCCTAGGGGCCCGAAACTCACCAGTCATGTTCCCCCTAAGGGTCCCTACAATGCTAGAAAATTTGGTACTGCTGAGCCATTGCCCTTTGAAAAGATGTGAGATTTTGGAACTGTAAATAGGAGGCCCAATGAAAGTCTATGGGGGATTTTACCAATTTTGGACCCCTGTAACTCTGGTTTGCAGAGATGTAGGGACCCCATCTTTGGAATCCAAGTCTAACAATATGTCTTCTACCTGCATGAGACATTTCGTGAAATTCAGACGTTGCTAACGGCCATGGCTGAGATTTATGTACGTCACCATCACTACCATTGAAATAGCCCAAATAAACAGGTTTTTGTGACCCTAGGCTATGACCTCTTCGGCCTAGGACTGCATTGAACGCGACCCAGGCATTGTGCGCATTTTGGATAACACCAATTACTGGGTTTATACCCTTCTGGATCCACGGTACAAACACAATGTTCCAAAACTGCTTGAAGAAAGAGTCCGACAGGTCAAAATGGAAGAATACCAGAAGGCCCTTGTGGAGACTTTAAAGAGGAGATTGACATCCTCCCCCTCCTCTAGCCAGTTGTTCGCCGACAGACTGACTTCCGCAAACCCAGGACGACCAGGAGGGCAGCAAACAACACAAGCCGCAGCTAGTGCCCAAAAGGGAATGGTATCTGCAGTGTCCTTGGAGTGGGAAAATTTTCTGACACCCATGCAGCAGCACAAAGAATAGCAAGCGTGCAGATCCACCTCCAACACCGATCGCCTGGAGAAGATGGTCAAGGACTACATGTCAGATGGCATAGCTGTGTTGAACAATCCATCTGCACCCTTCAACTATTGGGTATCGAAGCTAGACACCTGGCACAAACTGGCAATGTACGCAATAGAGGTGCTGGCTTGCTCGGCAGCCAGCGTTATGTCGGAACGCTGTTTCAGTGCTGCCGGAGGCATTGTCACAGATCGGCGTATCCGCCTCTCCACAGAAAATGCAGACCGTCTGACTCAAATTAAAATGAATCAATCCCGGATTGGAAACGACTACGCAACACTCCCGGACCCCAACCAAGTAACATGAACAATGAACATCTGTGATGGGTTAGCGTTTCCGGTCCCTGTTTATTGAACCTCTCATCTGTATTAAATTTATGACTGCATGGCGACAAAACGCAAATTGCTATCCGCACGCTTCTTGTCCTCATGCAAGGCCTGGGTTGTTGTGTCTCAAAGCGTGGCCTTCTCCTCCTGCGCCACCCGCCTCCGGTTCCATCACGTGTGCTGCTGCTGGGTTAGCGTTACCGGTCCCTTTTCCTGGAACCTCTTATATGTATTACATTTATGACTGCATGCCGACAAAAAGCATGTTACCTGTGCAAAGAAAACAGACATTTCCCGCATTTAAAAGACAGTTTTCCCTTTGAAACTTTAAAATCGATTTTCTCAAAAACTATAAGCTCTTTTTGCTAATTTTTTTTCCTCTTGTACCCACTCCCAAGGTGCACATACCCTGGAAATTTGGGGTATGTAGCATGTAAGGAAGCTTTACAAAGCACGAAAGTTCGGGTCCCCATTGACTTCCATTATGTTCGGAGTTCGGGTCGAACACCCGAACATCGCGGCGATGTTCGGCGAACGTTCGCGAACCCGAACATCTAGGTGTTCGCCCAACACTATATATAACAGAGACAGTACAACTAGAAAAGGCTGCAGTAATCCAGAGCACATTAGAACAGGTATAGGAATTTATAGGATAGAAGAAATAAGGCTGAACATTTTAAAAGTATAACTGATCTTAGGCAAAGCTACCTAAGGTGCATACATTTAAAAAGGGCGCTGAGATAATCTGGGTGCCGGAGAAAGATGATTGTGGAATAAGGGTAAAATTACTGATAATTCTCCAATTAATTGGCTTAGTAAAATATTGGTAATCTTAACTGATACCTTACTCTCACATCAACGCTTACTTTCAATGCCTAATCCTAAACGATCCGCCCGCCCACCAATGCCTAACCCAAAGAATCCCCCAGCCGAAGCCTAACGCTAAGGATCCCCTTGCCGATGTCTAGCCCTAAGATGACTCCCCTCCCCCCAATGATGCCCAAACCTAATCACAACTCTTAACATAGATGTTTTTGACGGCACCCATTTTATCAACAGCTTAGCCTAAGGTATGCACAGTGTGGCGGGTCATTTGGGCATTGATTCACAGCTGTGTGGTGCCGGACCTGGGTGTCTATAGCAATGTAGCTGGATTTTCAAAGTAATTCGGATGCTGGCAATAGCCGGACCCTGAATTACGTGTCCCTCCGAGTGGCTGCGCGAGGGGGAAGAATAGTATTTAATTGCACCCAAAATTTCAGAGACGGCTCATCCTGCACCCAAATGACCGGAAAACATTATAATATGTACTAAGCCCACAAAAAAGGGTTTCTCGGCACTCTGCAATTTAGGGTGAACGATTATGCCAAACCATACTCTGTGAATGTCAAACAAATCCCATCTAGTGGCACTGGTGGCTTATGGCTGTTGGAAGATGTAGTGCAACCGGTGAAAGCTATGAAACACACTAATATACAAATGCACAAAGAAGTAGCCTGGCCAAGCAATAGTGTGTGACGGCTGGGGTGGAGGGATGGAGGAGGGGCCTCTTAGTCTAATAGCAATCAGTGTGTGACGGCTGGGGTGGAGGGATGGAGGAGGGGCCTCTTAGTCTAATAGCAATCAGTGTGTGACGGCTGGGGTGGAGGGATGGAGGAGGGGCCTCTTAGTCTAATAGCAATCAGTGTGTGACGGCTGGGGTGGGAGGGATGGGGGAGGGGCCTCTTAGTGTAATAGCAATCAGTGTGTGACGGCTGGGGTGGAGGGATGGAGGAGGGGCCTCTTAGTCTAATAGCAATCAGTGTGTGACGGCTGGGGTGGGAGGGATGGGGGAGGGGCCTCTTAGTGTAATAGCAATCAGTGTGTGACGGCTGGGGTGGAGGGATGGAGGAGGGGCCTCTTAGTCTAATAGCAATCAGTGTGTGACGGCTGGGGTGGAGGGATGGAGGAGGGGCCTCTTAGTCTAATAGCAATCAGTGTGTGACGGCTGGGGTGGAGGGATGGAGGAGGGGCCTCTTAGTCTAATAGCAATCAGTGTGTGACGGCTGGGGTGGGAGGGATGGGGGAGGGGCCTCTTAGTCTAATAGCAATCAGTGTGTGACGGCTGGGGTGGAGGGATGGAGGAGGGGCCTCTTAGTCTAATAGCAATCAGTGTGTGACGGCTGGGGTGGAGGGATGGGGGAGGGGCCTCTTAGTGTAATAGTATTCAGTGTGTGACGGCTGGGGTGGGAGGGATGGGGAGGGGCCTCTTAGTGTAATAGCAATCAGTGTGTGACGGCTGGGGTGGGAGGGATGGGGAGGGGCCTCTTAGTGTAATAGCAATCAGTGTGTGACGGCTGGGGTGGGAGGGATGGGGAGGGGCCTCTTAGTGTAATAGCAATCAGTGTGTGACGGCTGGGGTGGAGGGATGGGGAGGGGCCTCTTAGTGTAATAGCAATCAGTGTGTGACAGCTGGGGTGGGAGGGATGAAGGAGGGGCCTCTTAGTGTAATAGCAATCAGTGTGTGACGGCTGGAGTGGGAGGGATGGGGAGGGGCCTCTTAGTGTAATAGCAATCAGTGTGTGACGGCTGGGGTGGGAGGGATGGAGGGGCCTCTTAGTGTAATAGCAATCAGTGTGTGACGGCTGGGGTGGGAGGGATGGGGGAGGGGCCTCTTAGTGTAATAGCAATCAGTGTGTGACGGCTTGAGGGGCCTCTTAGTGTAATAGCAATCAGTGTGTGACGGCTGGGGTGGGAGGGATGGGGAGGGGCCTCTTAGTGTAATAGCAATCAGTGTGTGACGGCTGGGGTGGAGGGATGGGGAGGGGCCTCTTAGTGTAATAGCAATCAGTGTGTGACAGCTGGGGTGGGAGGGATGAAGGAGGGGCCTCTTAGTGTAATAGCAATCAGTGTGTGATGGCTGGGGTAGGAGGGATGGGAGGGGCCTCTTAGTCTAATAGCAATCAGTGTGTGACGGCTGGGGTGGGAGGGATGGAGGAGGGGCCTCTTAGTCTAATAGCAATCAGTGTGTGACGGCTGGGGTGGGAGAGATGGGGGAGGGGCCTCTTAGTGTAATAGCAATCAGTGTGTGACAGCTGGGGTGGAGGGATGGAGGGGCGCACTTTGTGTCTCAGCCTTGGGTGCTGGAGGACCTTGTCCCAGCTCTGAGCCTGGCCACTGCCTCTTTAACTGCTTTAATTCATATTGTATTGCCAACCTTGTTACAAATCCATCTCCAGCATGCCATGTAATCAAACCTGGTGCCGTTGTTCGTGCAGAGATGGACGAGGGTGGGATGACCAGGGGAAGATAGGACGGCACAACAGCCGTTTCGCGCTAATCCAGCGCTTACTCAGGTGCTTGTCCTCATTATAATATGAACAAACAAAAGAGAAGTACCCAATAGCAGCAGCACCAAACCACTCCAAAATAATTCAAAAGTATACAGAAACTTTATTGGTAAATGGCAAACAATATAAAATCCATACAAATCACCAAAGGTGATAGCAGCGGTGTATATGATTATGTGGTCTGGCTTACTGCAGCCTTTCCTAGTTGCACTGTCTCTGTAATAAATCTTATCTTCTTTCCTCTGTAGTCTCTGTCGGGTTCAGGCTGGAGTGTGTGGAATGTGCAGCACTGCTTGTCATTGGCAGAAGCTTTACACACCCTCTCCAAGCTCTGCATGAGTCACACAGTAATCTGTTCTCAGCCTGTCATACTCTGGTTAGAAGCCATGTCTTTTGTTTGTAAACACTGCATAAAACTGTTAATTACAAGCCAGGATTGCAGCAGGGAGTGGCAGAAACAGCACAGAGGGGCCCAGGAGAACATAAGGCATAGAATGGTATGCTTTTTATTGTAAGAATTTTAAAGTACAGATTCTCTTTAAATATAATGAAACACTCTGTTTTTGTAATACAGTAGTACTATAATCCACATTTAAATTATGTATAAATGTCAGGTTGCATAACAGCTCAGCTGCACATCACACCAGTAAGTAGTGAACTTTATTGTGTTATACAGCAAGGAAACCATTTATTATGAATATTATCTGTAAAATAGGACATTCTATTCATCATATACATTTTCTATAGCATTTTTTTATTCCAATTTATATACAGGGTTCGGTATATTTTTGTGAAATCCGATTCCAGATAACCTTTATTTGCTTCCATTTCTGACTCCATTCCTGAATTAAACAGTGCCATCTAGGGGCGGGAGGCTGGAACATAACACAAGGCATTTCTGTTACTTTTAAAAGCAGATTTTAACTTGTGTTATTCCTGGAGCCTAGAAGCACAAGTTGCCGTACTTTGTCCCCAGAAGCTGAGGGACACAGCGGTGTGGAGCTGGTGGAAAGAAGAGGATGCAGGGTGATATTGAACGACATGGGGGACAGCGCAACATAGAGCTGGGCGTGGGAGGAGAGTACAGGGGGACACCAGGAGGGCACAAGGGACAGTGGAAGACACAGCGGAAGACATAGGACACGGGACACAGGAGGACACTGATACACAGGGGGACACCAGGAAGACACTAAAGGTACAAGGAGGACACAGGGGCACACAAGAGGTGGAGCCAGCAGAGGAAGAGGTGGGAGAGTGGGTTGGCAGGAGGACACAGCACAGGTACTTGTGTGTTCATAGACATATAATACATCCCCTGAAAATAAGCCCCAGCACATCTTTCGGCACACAAATGAATATAAGACACTGTCTTATTTTTGGGGAAACGTGGTATCTGACATTTTGGGTAATGGGCAGGGCACTGAGGTCATATCCCTTGCCTTAGAGTTTGTCCACTGACAGCTGTCCCTCTTTGCCACGTCAGGAAGTTCAGTGGTGCGCTATTGGCATCAGAGAGGCAGGCGTCTGACGCCTCGGCTGGTATATTTCCACTTTCAGAACAAAAATGAAGTTTTCAGAACGGTTATCTCGCCTCTCAAATGAGAGGATTTATTCAGTAATTCACTGGCCGCTGGAGATTTACCTGTGGAAGACAATTTTCACGGGATGTAAATTCTCTTCAATTGTTTTGTCGATGGTTTTTTGTGTGAGATTAGTGACTTTTTTTTATACCTCCCTTTCCGCTCTCTCCTCTTTCTCTCTCTCCACCGGAGCCAGATCTGAATAATAATCCATTAACAGCTGGCCTGGTTATTGGGAGGGAAAAAATAGTTCCTTAAATCCTTTAACTCCACTTTGCAGATTGTGAAAATTAAACAGGCCTCTTCGGAAATGATTAATTGCTCTCTGAATTACATCTCTCTATATTGCTTCTAAGCTCTAACTTGTAGCAAAACAACCCCGCCGACTTCTGATTATCATTTAAAGGACCCCTCTAGCAGCGTAACTAGAGGGGGGCCGAGAGCTGTGGGCAGGGCCGGATTTAAAGCTCAGGAGCCTATAGGCGCAGAAGTTCTGGCGCCCCTAAACCCCGCCCCCACCCAAGCCTCCTATTTTTATGAAATAAATATGTTACCAAAGAAAAGTACAGGAGGACTCGTGGACAGTGAAGGGAAGACGTGGGCAGCAGATGACACAGGGACAGACAGTTAACTTACCCTTCTAGCTGCCTATAGCCGATACTCTCCTTGTCGGGTTTCATGTTCCTCCAATACTTTCACCTTCTGTGTTTGAAGGAGCAAGCATTGGAGAGATGGAATGCAATGGAAAGCAACGTGGAGAAAATTGGCTTTAGGTGGCAGCAAGGATAGGTTGACTACCTCCCTGCCGCGGTCCAAACATTTCAATTGAAATTTGGAATCCAAACGCTGGCTGGAACTCAAACCCAGTTACAAGATGATGTCCATAAATACATAATGAATATTAATAAACCTAGAATATTAGACTAGCTATGGTAGGAATTACAGAGGGACGCACAGAGGGTGGGCACGGAGGGAATATACAGAGGGTAGGCACATAGGGAATGTACAGAAGGTGGGCACTGAGGGAATGTACAGAAGGTGGGCACGGAGGGAATGTACAGAAGGTGGGCACGAAGGGAATGTACAGAAGGTGGGCACGGAGGGAATGTACAGAAGGTGGGCACGGAGGGAATGTACAGAAGGTGGGCATGGAGGGAATGTACAGAAGGTGGGCACGGAGGGAATGCACAAAGTGGGGGCATGGGGGTAATGCACAAAGGGGGAGGCACGGAGGGAATACACAAAGGGTGGGCATGGGAGGAATGCACAGAGGGTGGGCAAAGGCAGGAGAAACACAAAGGACATGCGCGGGAAGCACAGAAGATGGACATGAGGGGTATGCAAAGAGGGTGGGCACACAGATGGAGAGAATGGGCGGGGTACGCAGAGAGGGAATGGGGAAGCACAGGTGGGCACGGATGGGAGAAGCATAAAGGGTGGGCATGTGGAGGGGAATCACAGAAAGTGGGCACAAGAGGAATACTCAGGGGGTGGGCACTGGTGGAGTACACACAGAGGGTGTAAGGGGGGGGGGGGGGAAGCAAAGAGGGAGGGAATGGGTGGGAGATGTACAAAGAAATGACATGTGAGGGAAGCACAGAAGGTGGGCATAAGGGTGAAGCACTGGTGGGGTAGGCACAGAGGGTGAGCATGAGGAGGAAACACAGAGGGTGGGCATTAGGGGAAGCACTGAAATAAACAGTAACAAAGGGAAGTAAAAATAGAGAATGAGTAAAGACAAAGTGAAGAAGCCAGACAGAGTATATTGCCTTCTACCTCTCTGTCACTGGCTTTGACTGCGGCTGTATCCTCCTCTGTACGTCCCCAACTCCTTTGAAGCAGGCATGCTGATCTCTGGCTGTCTCTCTACACTGCTGTGTGTTAGCTGACAGCTAGCAACACACAGCTCTTTTGATCATCTCTGCTGTCCCTCTCCTCCTCCTCCTCCTCCCTGTGTTGCTCCCAGTACTCCGGAGTTCAGAAATAACACGCTCCAGTGTCCTCACGTCTCTTCTCAAATTACGCGCTAACACATCTATTGGTGACACGCAGCCTCAGCACTCACCAACACCAGAGGGGAGGAAAGAGGGAGGCGGTGCTCTAAATATCTTATGCTGTCAGCTGTCAGCCAGGTATGTGAACAGAAGAGCGGAGCTTTTTGCTTTCCTCCGCTGTCACTCGTCTCTCTCCCCCTTGTTTAGGGCTCAGGATGCAGGCTAATTTAGCAGTTAGTAAAGCGATGCCCTCCCCGTCCACATAGTTTCTCCCTGCAGCAGCACAGCCTGACAAGCGCTGAAGGCTTGCAGCAAGTTGCAGCGCTGCGTGCAGGCGTAAATACGGCAGTGGGCGGAGACAGCGAGACTTTGCCTGACTAACCTAAGCTTTGACTGTGACTGTAAGAGTTGGAGGCGGCCGCGGAAACGTGACGCGAGTGGGCGGGGCAAGCGGGACTGTCATGGATTACGCTCTCAGGTTTGAAATTTAGTAGAGGGACATTTGTAATGCCGCCCTTGCCCAATCAGGCGCCTGTAGGCACGTGCCTAGTGTGCCTTATGGTAAATCCGGCCCTGGCTGTGGGGGACCCCAACTACTAACCTTCCCTTCCTCTGATATAGGGGACCATCCTCCAGATCAGGTGTTTTTGTGGCTACACTTGTTATGGGGGTGAATATCATGATGGCCACACTTGTTTAATATGACCCTTGTGGGATGGGCCCCCAGGCCATGAAGGGCACCAAGGAGAGGCGAAGGAAGGGATGTAATTGTTGGGGGCCCCATCAACGTTTTCTGGGGGGTCCTATTAATTGTAGTTGCACCTCTGCCCTCTAGCCTGACATGGAGTCTTTATCAGTCAACTGGTAACAGGAAGATGCACCCTCATCAGCACCTTATTGGTTTGCAAAAAAAAAAAAAAACCTATGGAAATCCTGCTTCAGCAGAAAGAATTCTCATTGGAGCTTGGTGGACCAATGAGAATCCTCCTTTTTAGTTCGGTAGAATTCCTACTGATTCTTTACAATCCAACAAAGAGCCCCATGCTTCTGCCAGGCTCAGTTCGGATTCGGGATGAGCGGCAGCAGACAAAGCAGATAGGTGTTGATGCGAACGCTGTGGTGTGGACCAGGGGTCGAGTCCTGCGTGGACGCGGGTGAACGGCGTTCACCCACTTTTTCTTCAGAGTGAACGTCGTTCACCCTGGCTTGTGTGGAGGGAGCAGAGCAGAGAAGGCGAGCTATGGGGACAGCGGGGATGGGCGGACATCTCCCCCCCCCCATCCCTCACCTTTGTGCTCCCCTTCCTGCCTCTCCCCTCCAGCGTTGTTAAGTGTCGGGCCCGGCGGCGAAAGTGGGCGGAGACTTTCCGCCTTCTTCCAGCCGCAAGGGACGCTCCGCTCTGTGTGCGGCTAGAAGACCAGACTAGCCGCACACAGAGCGGCGCGACCCTTGCGGCTGGAACGAGGTAAGTCCGCCCATCCCCACTGTCCCCATAGCTCGCCTTCTCTGCTCTGCTCCCTCCGGGTGGGGGCACACCTGGCTACCTGGGCACATATACCCCTGGCTACATATACTGGGGACATATACCCCTGCCTACATATACTGGGGACATATACCCCTGGCTACATATACTGGGGACATATACCCCTGGCTACATATACTGGGGACATATACACCTGCCAACATATACTAGGGACATATACCCCTGCCTACATATACTGGGCATATATACCCCTGGCTACATATACTGGGCACATATACCCCTGCCTACATATACTGGGCACATATACCCCTGGCTACATATACTGGGCATATATACCCCTGGCAACATATACTGGGCATATATACCCCTGGCTACATGTACTGGGCATATATACCCCTGGCGACATATACTGGGCACATATACCCCTGCCTACATATACTGGGCATATATACCCCTGGCTACATATACTGGGCACATATACCCCTGGCTATATATACTGGGCACATATACCCCTGACTACATATACTGGGGACATATCCCACTGGCTACATATACTGGGCACATATACCCCTGGCTACATATACTAGGCAACTATACCTCTGGCTACATATACTGGGGACTACTATACTCATGGCTACTTATACTGGGGACACCTATAGACCTGGATACCTGGGGGTACCTATTTTGGGGGAACTGCTGTCAGATTATCTGCATTTTTGTGGAACCCCTGTTATGTATTTTGGGGAACAGCTGCCAAATTATGTGTATGTTAGGGGAACGGCTGCTGCCAGATTACGTGTATTTTGGGGAACTGCTGCCAGATTGTGTATGTTTGGGGGACCACTACTGCCAGATTATATGTCCTTTGGGTGTTACATGTATTTTGGGTGATCCGCTGCCAGGTTTCGCGTATTTTGGGGAACTGCTTCCAAATTATGTGTATGTTGGTGGAACTGCTGCTGCCACATTGTCCATTTTGGGGGAACCACTTCCATATTATCTGTACCACTTCCAGATTATGTGTCTTTTTGGTGAAATCCTGTGAGATTACATCTATTTTTGGGGGATACACTACGGCAGAGCTCAAACTTCCTCGGCAGACCTTTTACATCACTGCTAAGGTCATGTATATTTGGCCCCACCCATGACCACGCCCACGGTGTGCTTGACCACGCCCATTTTTTGGGGTGCCGCAGGAATTCTCCGAGTGAGTCCACTCACTTCTTTTCCCAGGACTAGACCCCTGGTGTGGACGCCAGTGCATTTTGAGTGGGAATGCTTACAGCGCCATTTACGCATCTGCTGCATTCGTGTTCCAGTGGGAGCTGGGCCCAAAGTAGGAATATCTGTAAATGTACTTATATTCCCGTTATACCAATAAGGCATATCGGCAAATTTACCAATATTCTACAACCTGATTGATATAGTGAATATTTGACCTAATATTTCCCTACTCTTACCCAGAACTCTCACCTCCGGGCTACTATAACCATCTCTCCCCAGGAAACTACTAACCCCCCCTCCCCTCTCGGGGCAACTGATAACAACCCCCCCCCCCCGGGCAAATAATAATCCTCCCCCAGGCAACTAATAACCCCCTTCTGGCAACTAATAATTCTACCTCAAGCAACAACTAACCTACCCCGGGGCAACTAATAATCCTCCCTCCGGGGAACTAATAACCCTCCCCACTTGGGCAACTAATAACCCTTCCTTCTGGTAACTAATAACTCTCCCCCAAGGCAACTAATAACTCTTCCATTAGGCAACTAATAACCCTCCCCCCTGGCCAACTACTAACCCTCCCTCTTGCTTTAACCAATAACTCTCCACCAGGGCAACTAATAACCCTCACATCTAATATCTCGCCCCATTCCCAACAGCTAATAACCCCCCACGGCCAAAAATGGTTGCCCACTAAGTAGCGGGCGCTGGGCCGCCCACTATGGGAACTGTGGCTACCAATAGTGGGCATATTCGTAGCCATGGTTCCTATAACGGGCAGTCCTGACGCCCACTAATTTAGCAGGCAGACAATTTTGGCCGTGCTACTATTTACTGTTCCGATTTTTTTCTCCCTCTCTGGAAGATCTGCGGGTTTTCCAGCTTCTCGTGTCCCCACAGCTAATAGTAGACTTTTTTTATTTTTAACTTTTCTTCCATCATTTTTTATTTTCCTAGTTCCCAATTCCTCGAGTTGAAGATACGATAATAAATGAGGTGCAATGTTTCACGGCCAGCCGAGCAGCAGATCAGTTAATCTCACTTGTTGCCGGGGAGAGCTGACGGGGGAAGAATTGCTGCGGTTTGCTCTCCTGTCTGCCGTGACTCCGTACCCTAATTTAATTGAATCGTGTCAGTCTTCGAGGATCTGCTCCGGTGATTCTCTGTGCGCTTGCAGTTTCGTTGTTCACCAACACAAACAGGACATTGTTATGCAAATAGAAATTGTTATTAAGGTTTTTCCATCTGATAATACCTCCTGTAATACGCCGGGGGGAAAAAAAAACAACACGCACCGCAGCTGGAAGATGACAGCGAGGCGGCCGCTGACAACGCAACACGCAATCAAGAGATGCAACTCTGTACGAAGCAAAATAAGGTCTAAAAACATCCGCCGAGTTCAGGAATGTTTCGGGGTCACGATCATTATATTGTCGGCGTGGCGGATAAGCAGGAGCTGTGCTGACGACATTCGTTAGAAGCTCAGTCTGATAATAATAATGTTTGTGGCGCCTGTAGGACACCCTGAAATTTGCTTACTTGTTAATCAAGTCAACTTTCACGGGACAAAACGGGATTGCCGATTCAGCTGAAGTCTTCTTGGGTGAAAATTGGCCGGTGTGATGCAGAGTTATAATTTGTGAACGCTGGAGATCAGGATGAGGTCTAAACTCCAAGCCACTCCTGACCTTCTAAATTCAGAAACTGGGTGGAGCACAACAGCTGCACAAATCTAGAGAAGACTAACTGCGGCTGAGATCCTGAGGATGCAGGGCTTAGTGTTGATCGAACACTGTTCGCCACTGTTCGTTATTTTCCGAATATCGGGGGGTCCGGGTTCGGCTCAAGCTCAGCCGAGCACCTGATGGTGCTCGGCTGCGCTGTTCGGGGGCCCGCACAAGCTGTTTTGGGGGGCTGGAGGGGGCGCAGCATGAGGGGAAAGCCATGGCCACATTTGGCGGGGAGGGGGGACGCCCCCCCCCCCCCCCCTCACCTCGGGGCTCTCCCCTTTACGATCCCCTCCAGCTTAAGTTACAGTGTGGGCAGTGGCAGGCAGATACATACCTTCCATGCGTTCCACCGCATATTCCTTGCTCTAGCGTCTGATGTCACTTTCGGAAGTGATGTCACTTCCGGAAGTGACGTCAGACGCTAGAGCGAGGAGTATGCGGTGGAACGCACGGAAGGTATGTATCTGCCCGCCGCTGCCCACACTGTAACTTAAGCTGGAGGGGAGCGCAGAGGGGAGAGCCCTGAGGTGAGGGAGGGGGGACCGTCCCCCCTCCCCGCCGACTGTGGCCATGGCTTTCCCCTCATGCTGCGACCCCTCCAGCAGGCATGTTCAGGTCCCCATAGACTTTCATTGGGCTTGGTGTTCGGCCAAATATGCAAAACATCTGGACCATGTTCGGCCGAGCTGACCCAAGCCCGAATATCTGGGTGTTCGATCAACACTAGCAGGCTTTCAGGACAGGGGCAAAAACTACAAGTTATGGGGCCCCCAGCAAATTTTTAATGGGGCCTTCCAAGGTTTACTAGGGATGCTCTTTTGGATTTTACGGAATTGGAACTTCCAAATTTCCAATCGGAACTTGGAAAACAGAAGTTGAAAATCGGATTTCTGCGGAAATATTGCATTACTGCAATTCAGTCAATTCAGCTCAATCACAGAACTTGGAAGCATTGGATCAATCAGAGAATGCAGAAGCAACTCGGAAGTATTTGGCCAATCAGAGAATGCAAAAAATAACCAGAAAAAAACTCTACTCGGAAATCTGAGCTCGGAAATCGGAAAACAATCGGTAATCATCATTGGCGGAAATCGGAATTTCTGTGGAATCGGAAATCGACATTTCCAACCATCCCTAATGTTCACTCTCTTTCCCTTGCCTACCACACAGCTTGGGGGGGCGTCTTGTGTGCGTCACAAAACAAGTCAGGACATCATGACCTTCGCACCTGTAACAAGAATAGCCACAAAAACACCTGTTCTAAAGGATGGACCTCTATGTCCAAGGGAGGGAAGTCGCAGTTGGGGCCCCGTCACAGCTCTGGGCCCCCCAGCAGTCACAGGGGCTGCTCACCTGTAGTTACACCCCTGATTCAAGATACTTTACTGACAGTTGTGGGACAGTTACAACAGAATGCCACCTTCAGTCTGTTAACAATCCAACCACCAATGTGGCGTCTTGCAAATCCTTCACTTCTTCTACTAATTAATTATCTGTTACGTCGGCAATACCAGTTGACCCTGACACCAGTGATAAAGCTCCCCCGCTATGTGGAGTCTAAGTAGTCATCATTCTTCACCTGAGCAGCCTTCATGGATTGTTGGGTCAGTATCCCTAGTGAGCAATGGACTACTTCACTGCATTTGATTACTAAGTCTGGCCCCTGGGAATACCCCACAGATGGTAAAGCGGACTTCAGTGGAAGAAGAGCTTTAGCTCAAGTGGAGAGAGTGATTAGAGCAAGGGTAGGGAACCTATGGCTCGGTAGCCAGTTGTGGCTCTTTTAATGGCTACATCTGGCTCACAGTTAGGGGTCAATTCACTAAGCTACACTGCTCAAGCAGCGCAGCTTAGTGTGGCAGTACAAGTAAAATTTTCAAAGAAGGCACGCTACTGCTGTTGCATGCACTACTTACTTACTCATGCTCCCCCAAAACTAACGTCTGCTCCATTTCTCCCACCCTGGATCCTGTCAGGTCCAGTGACTTTGTATGACAAGATCCCTGCACTTCGATTGGCCCAATAGGCTGCCTGTCACTTGACAGGCAGCCTATTGGGCCAAAGTGCAGGGATCTCGTCCTACAAAGTGAATCAACCCCCAAGTCAGCCGGCTAATTGTACAAGCTGTTAGTCGGTATTCCTCCTGTCTGGCTCTCTGAGAAATTGCTAATGCTGCAAGAGAAGCTGAAGACGTGTCTGACACTTCCGCTGCCCAGAGGATCAACTGTATATACATAACCATGGCAACAGGGACAGCCCTCTGCTGCGCATGCACACTGTGCCAGCTTGAAACATATTGTATGGCTCTCACAGAATTACATTTTAAAATATGTGGCGTTTATGGCTCTCTCAGCCAAAAAGTTTCCTGACCCCTGCATTAGAGAGAAGATCACACATGGGGGCAAACAGGTGTAGATCGTATCCAAGCAGTAGGTTGGAACTTACATCATACAGACATGGGTGAAACTCGGGCAACAGGCCAGGACAAGCAGTGAACAGACATAATCAGGAAAACCGGGCCACGGTAAAACACAGTACAAGCAGAAGAACTCAGAGTTTCACAAATACATAGCAAGTGGCAATGCAGTAGGGGTCCTGGACTACAAGGGGCAACTTGAGGCCTTCCTTCAACTGCTTTATTTGCCCTTTTTGGTCATTTATGGTGGTAATGATAGCCTGTATATGTGCTTAGAATACTGGAAATTATTAGCAAGCTGTTCCCCTCACCGTTTACATCTCTCTGACAGTGTGGCTGTCCCCTCCCCTGCTTATACCTCTAGCACTGTGACAGTCTGCTCCCTTGCTTACACCTCTCTGACACTGTTGCTGTCCCTTCCCTGATTACATCTATCTAATACTGAGGCTGTCCTCACATCTGCTTACGCCTTTTTGACACTGTGGTTGCCCCCTCCCCTGCTTACATCTCTCTGACTCTGCGACTGTCCGCTCCCTTGCTTACACCTCTCTGACACTGTGGCTGTCCCCTCCCCTGCTTACACCTCTCTGACACTGTGACTGTCCGCTGCTCTGCTTACACCTCTCTGACACTGTGGCTGCCCCCTTCCCTGCTTACACCTCTCTGACACTGTGGCTGTCCCCTCTCCTGCTTACATCACTCTAACACTGTGATTGTCCGCTGCCCTGCTTACACCTCTCTGACACTGCGGCTGTCCCCTCCCCTGCTTACACCTCTCTGACACTGTGGCTGCCTCCTTCCCTGCTTACACCTCTCTGACACTGTGGCTGCCCCCTTCCCTGCTTACACCTCTCTGACACTGCGGCTGTCCTCCCCCTGCTTACATCTCTCTGACACTAAGGCTATCCCCTCCCCTGCTTACATTTCTCTTCTCTGACACTGTGGCTGTCCTCTTCCCTGCTTACACCTCTCTGACACTGCGGCTGTCTCCTCCCCTGCTTACACCTCTCTGACACTGCAGCTGTCTCCTCCCCTGCTTACACCTCTCTGACACTGCAGCTGTCCCCTCCCCTGCTTACACCTCTCTGACAATGTGGCTGTCCCCTCCCCTTCTTACATCTCTCTGACACTGAGGCTGTCCCCTCCCCTGCTTACACCTCTCTGACACTGTGGCTGTCCCCTCCCCTGCTTACATCTCTCTGACACTGAGGCGATCCCCTCCCCTGCTTACATCTCTCTGACACTAAGGCTATCCCCTCCCCTGCTTACATTTCTCTTCTCTGACACTGTGGCTGTCCTCTCCCCTGCTTACACCTCTCTGACACTGCAGCTGTCTCCTCCCCTGCTTACACCTCTCTGACACTGCAGCTGTCTCCTCCCCTGCTTACACCTCTCTGACACTGTGGCTGTCCCCTCCCCTTCTTACATCACTCTGACACTGAGGCTGTCCCCTCCCCTGCTTACACCTCTCTGACACTGTGGCTGTCCCCTCCCCTGCTTACATCTCTCTGACACTGAGGCGGTCCCCTCCCCTGCTTACACCTCTCTGACACTGTGGCTGTCCCCTCCCCTGCTTACACCTCTCTGACACTGTGACTGTCCCCTCCCCTGCTTACATCACTCTGACACTGTGACTGTCCGCTGCCCTGCTTACACCTCTCTGACACTGCGGCTGTCCCCTCCCCTGCTTACACCTCTCTGACACTGTGGCTGCCCCCTTCCCTGCTTACACCTCTCTGACACTGCGGCTGTCCTCCCCCCTGCTTACACCTCTCTGACACTGCGGCTGTCCCCTCCCCTGCTTACACCTCTCTGACACTGTGGCTGCCCCCTTCCCTGCTTACACCTCTCTGACACTGCGGCTGTCCTCCCCCCTGCTTACACCTCTCTGACACTGCGGCTGTCCCCTCCCCTGCTTACACCTCTCTGACACTGTGGCTGCCCCCTTCCCTGCTTACACCTCTCTGACACTGTGGCTGCCCCCTTCCCTGCTTACATCTCTCTGACACTAAGGCTATCCCCTCCCCTGCTTACATTTCTCTTCTCTGACACTGTGGCTGTCCTTTCCCCTGCTTACACCTCTCTGACACTGCAGCTGTCTCCTCCCCTGCTTACACCTCTCTGAAACTGCAGCTGTCCCATCCCCTGCTTACACCTCTCTGACACTGCAGCTGTCTCCTCCCCTGCTTACACCTCTCTGACACTGCAGCTGTCTCCTCCCCTGCTTACACCTCTATGACACTGTGGCTGTTCCCTCCCCTACTTACATCTCTCTGACACTGGGACTGTTCACTCCCCTGCGTAAACCTATCTGACACTGTGGCTGTCCACTCTCCTGCTTACATCTCTCTGATACTGTGACTGTCTGCTGCCCTGCTTACACAACTCTGACACTGTAGCTGTCCCCTTCCCTGCTTACACAACCCTGACACTGTAGCTGTCCCCTTCCCTGCTTACACCTCTCTGACACTGTGGCTGTCTTCTCCCCTGCTTATATCTCTCTGGCACTGTGGTTGTCCCCTCCCAAGCTTACATCTCTGACACTGAGGCTGTCCACTCCCCTGCTTATATCTCTCTGGCACTGTGGTTGTCCCCTCCCCAGCTTACATCTCTGACACAAAGGCTGCCCACTCCCCTGCTTATATCTCTCTGGCACTGTGGTTGTCCCCTCCCCAGCTTACATCTCTGACACAGAGGCTGCCCACTCCTCTGCTTACACCTCTCTGACATTAAGGCTGCTCCCCTCCCCCTGCTGATTAAAAGGACCCGATGTAAATCCTGCACTATTGCCCATAGCCCCTTAGATATGCTATTTAAGCCAATCTGTGACTAACTACATAACAGCGGAGAATGAAGGAATCCTTTTGGAGAATCCTTCTCCAATGGATGAGCCCTGGTGCACAATTAAAAGATGCCTCTGTTAAGTCTCCTTCACTATTCCGACAAACAATGTTGTTGAGGCAGTGCGACATTAGTGTGTGGAGGCATGGACGACTTTAGAAGGAAGAAGTTAGAAGAACATAAGAAAAGATGAAGAGAAGACTAGAAGAAAAGATGTTTAAAGGGTATTGGCAATTATTGTAATCGAATCAGGCCCCTGGTGTACTATCCTTGGTACTGGGATGCTATTATTATTATTATTATTATTATTTATTTATATAGCGCCGACATATTACACAGCGCTGTACAGTGTATATACTGTATATATTGTCTTGTCACTAACTGTCCCTCAAAGGAGCTCACAATCTAATCCCTACCATTGCCATATGTCTATATTATGTAGTGTAAGTACTGTAGTCTAGGGCCAATTTTTAGGGGGAGCCAATTAACTTATCTGTATGTTTTTGGAATGTAGGAGGAAACCAGAGTGCCCGGAGGAAACCCACGCAGACACAGAGAGAACATACAAACTCTTTGCAGATAGTGCCCTGGCTGGGATTTGAACCAGGGACCCAGCACTGCAAGGCGAGAGAGCTAACCACTACGCCACCGTGCTGCCCAATGCTATGAAGTAGAAGATTATGTACTTTGGGTTGCCAAGGCTGAAAGCAACCAGTCATCAGGCTTCAGAAGAAGCCCCTTGTTTCTTTACAGACGTTCCCACTCTGGTCCATAATGGAATAATCCATGTGGACCCTAAGGATTCTAATAAAATCAACAGTATAAACAGAACAGGTGTCCCAATAGCTAAAACATTTAAACGGTTGGTGTAAAAAATGTAACTGGCCATGGACTTAAAGTGAGCCTGAAGTGATTTTTAAATAAAACAACTCAAATACTTACAAAGGAGGGGGAAGGCTCTGGGTCCCATGGAGCCTCCCTGTTCCTTTCCTGGTCCCCTTGTTCCAGCACGGTAACCCCCGTTAGCTGTCCTCAACCGATGGGTCGAAGACTGCTTTCTTCCAACGCAAAAGGCTTTGGGAAGTCTTCGGGAACCTGAGTGCTCCCAAAGATGGGCAGCTCCGTAGCGCACATGCACGAGCACTCTCTATCTCTCACCCACTTGCTCATGCGCAGCACGGAGCCGCCCGGGGAGCACTCTGAAAACTTCTGAAGCCTCCCGCGATGGGAGATTTGAATGCAAGAGACAGCGCTAGAATGAAAAGAACTTGGGAGGAATGGGAAGGCTCAATAGAACCCAGAGCCTTTCCCCTCCTTAGGTAAGTATCTTTTTTTGTAATTTAACATCACTTCAAGTTTGTTTTAAGCTTTGGCTTTCTCGGTTTGGCAAATTCAATCACTGTATCTGACTTTGGCTTGGACATCAGCACCCACCAACTCCTGCTGTGCTTCAAATCAAAGAAGATATACTAACCATAACCTCTCACATTATTCTATTGGAGAGAGAGTAGCAATTTGACTGTGGAACATTTTCCCCTATCCTTCGTCTTTGCTGTCAATCCTGAAGACAATTCTCCCAAGCTGGCCGGCCATTTCCCCTATGTGATTGGTCTCTTTAGCTGCCCAATCCAATTTGTGTGGATGCCTCTGCTCCCAGCCTGGTAGGCTCAGAGCATGGGGCCTTCAAGGAAAGCATGCCACCTTCATGCTTGTATGCACACAGAGGTACATGTGGAAAGAAGGAGGGGGAGGGGGGTGAAAGCCCTGAAAGGGAATGTAACGGTGGAGAGAATCTGAAGACATACGTAACAGCAGTTGTTTAGGTGATAACTTCAATGACTAAGCACAAGATTTCTTTGCAAGCGTTCGAAATTTACATTTCTTCTTCAAGCATGATACAGAACTAGGTCAGAACCATAGCCGGTTCTGCATCATGCCTGAAGAAGAAATTTAAAGACAAAGTTTCAAAAGTTTGCAGAGAAATCTTGTACAGTTAGTCATTAAAGGTATTACCTAAACAACTTTTGTTTTTATGTCTTCAGATCCTCTCCATGACTAATATCCGACCTCACACAACTAATTGGTGGAGAAGGACAGTAAGGCTTCTCAGATGTAAGTTATTCTGGAGAACTTGTGGGGTTGGGGGTACTCTATAAGTTCAGCTTCTGGTCTACAGACTTTGAAGACCACCACTGTTTCTCACAACACTTTATGCATTATCCATAGTCCCAGGTAATATTAAATCAAAGTGTTCCTGCTCTGGATGTCAAGGTCAAACCACAACAGTCTGTCTTCTTTACGACCAGGTTCAGCAAATAGTAAATCTCTCAGCAGGAAAAGGTTCGTTCACCATCATGTTCTCCTCCACCAGTCCCTGAACTTCTCCCTCAGGTTTCCCAGCGTTTGACCTCCACGCTGACAACGACTTTGGAGAATTTACGTTTTGTTAAAAAGTGCCACCTCACGAGATGAACGGGCCTCCGATTCCAGCTCAACATTTGCTGATGTTGTCCAAATCACACCAGCAACTCAATTTGATTTTTTTCCCTTGATGGAAAATAAAACAAAGAGGGAGGCGGCTGGATTTCCTACTTAGCGGCTAGAGAGAGGCAAGTGAGTAATACGCTGTGAAAAGACAACGGAGGAAGAGGTGAGGAAATAAATGGCCGTTTTTCTGCTGAATCTCATCTCCTCCTCCTCCCCGGCTTCGCTTCCCTTCTGCGACTTACACATTTATGAAGTTTTAATATCCCATCTTCCGGCAAACGTTTAGGGCGGTAAATTGAATATCCCTTTCTGCACTTGACCCATTTCATTCCGCAGTCCATTATTTTGTATTATTTATATTCCCTGTTAAATTTCAATATAGCAGAATTCTAATAAAAGTGAGAACACCGAGGGTCACCCTTGTTTCTTTCACTTTCTTTAAAGGGCGGCCGCGGCGTTCTTTACAGCGTGGAAAAGAGCTGAGACGGTGAAACTTACAGTCAGCAAAAATAACTATTAAATCAATGGACAACCTGGACTATTTTTGTCTGAATCGCCTACCTTCTCCAAAATCTACGCTTCATTATTGGTGTTTAAAGGAAACCTCTAGGCATTTTTCACCCTCTTTGTTATTTACCTTAATTAGGGAGCTTACAAGCGTAAGGAATTTTTTGTTTTGTTTTGTTGTGATCCCTGTTTTTATCTGAAGAATTCTCATCCTCATTTGCTCACATGATGACCATTTCAAACTATTATACATTACTATAATTTACACAAACACAGTTACAGGTCCATAAAACAAGGACCCAAGCATGCTTCATAAATCTGGAATTCTAACTCACCCAGCTGAGTAGACCATCCTGATTACATTTGCTTTGGCTGTGGATATAACCAAGGCCCTAGGCAGCACAGAGGCGTAGTGGTTTGCACTCTCGTCTTGCGACGCTGGGTCCCTAGTTGGAATCCTAGCCAGGTCAACGTCGGCAAGGAGTTTTTATGTTCTCCCCGTGTCTGTGTGGGTTTCCTCCGGGTACTCTGGTTTCCTCCCACATCCCAAAAACATACAGATAAGTTAGTTGGTTTCCCCCTAAAAATTGGCTCTAGACTACAATATATACACTACATGATACATACATAGACATATGACTGTGGTAGGATTAGATTGTGAGCCCATCTGAGCGACAGTTAAGTGACAAAACAATATACTCTGTACAGCGCTGCGGAAGATGTCGGCACTATATAAATGCTAAATTATATTAATAGGCATTTAATTGACTGGCAGTTTGGGTTCGAAGGATAGTGTTGTAAGGGTGAAGTAAACCAATTTACCTGAATTTACCAGCAAGTCTCCACAATTTGACAGCACACCAATGCGTTGCAAATATATATATATATATATATATATATATATATACTAGCCAACCCGCGTCGTAGCATACGCCGCATCTATCTATCTAATAGAGTACGTGCCTCAACCTTGAAGCAAGAAGAAGTAGGCTTTCCATGAGAAAATTTATGCGTGCTCAAACACCAAGTTTAACCCTAGCAAGTCTGGCTTTGGAAATCCGGCCTAATTGGCTATTTATGAGGCAATGCTCATGCAAATATGCATTTGCTTTCGCATGCCAAACTATGCAGGGTCAAAAAACCAATACTGCAAAGTGCTCTCTCGCTGCCTGGGAACCACAGCGGCACCCTGGAGTGGGAGGCTGGGTGGCGCAGCTGCCCCCCCCCCCCCCAAGCGTGGCCAGCGCTGGGGAGAGCCGTCCGCACCCACCTCCTAATATTAAAAACAGCCACTTACCTTAACGTCCATTGGGTTCTGCTACATGCGCATTAATTTTCTCATGGAAAGCATTTTGTGCAGTTTGTATCCTTTGGAGGCAGGTGGTGGATGGCTTGCTCCGGTGGTGTGAACCCTGGAGTGAGTGCGCCTGTCCTCCCCCCCCCCCCCCCCCCAGAAACGCATCCGAAATCCAAAAAAATGCCTCACCTCGGGAGTATGCGTTTCAGCAAAACGCCTCCCGCTCTGGTGTGCACCAGCCCATTGAAATACATTACCCAAGCATATCCGCAGCCGCAAGTGGATCGCAAAACGCTGCCGAACCGCTCTGGTGTGCACTAAGCCGGATAGTGCTAATGTAGCATGTAGCAGGGTGACTGCTTTGTGGTATTGGTTTGTGCATGCATTTGCATGAGCATTGCCTCATGAATATCCAATTAGGCCAGATTTGCAATGTCAGACTTGCTAGGGTAAGGCCTCTTTTCCATGGACTGTGAATAGGCAGTGAAATGGCTCTCAAACTCTCACAACTGCTCACTGCTGCCTGGTAACTGCTCACTGCTGCCTGGTAACTGCTCGCTGCTGCCTGGTAACTGCTTGCTGCTTCCTGGTAACTGCTTGCTGCTTCCTGGTAACTGATTGCTGCTGCCTGGTTACTGCTTGCTGCTGCCTGGTAACTGCTTGCTGCTGCCTGGTAACTGCTTGCTGCTGCCTGGTAACTGCTTGCTGCTGCCTGGTAACTGCTGCCTGGTAACTGCTTGCTGCTGCCTGGTAACTGCTTGCTGCTGCCTGGTAACTGCTTGCTGCTGCCTGGTAACTGCTTGCTGCTGCCTGGTAACTGCTTGCTGCTGCCTGGTATCTGCTCACTGCTGCCTGGTAACTGCTTGTTGCTGCCTGGTAACTGCTTGCTGCTGCCTGGTAACTGCTTGTTGCTGCCTGGTATCTGCTCACTGCTGCCTGGTAACTGCTTGCTGAGCACACAGCTCAACAGTCCGTGGAAAAGAGGCCTTAAACTTGGTGTTTGATCACGCATACATTTTCTCATGCAAAGTACTTCTTCTTGTTTGAAGGTTGAGGCACTTAGTCTAATATATATATATATATATATATATATATATATATATATATATACACTAGCTGATGACCCGGCGTTGCACGGGTATGTATTTAGCTGGTGTCGGCTCCGCCCACTTGTTCTAACCCTCAATGACCAAGTTTGTGAGCTTTGGCATCAATAATTTCTATATTCTCACAGAAATTAAACAAATCAGATAGGCTGTTTGTGGCTCCTCCCCTCTCCAGCATTTGAACCCCAGTCACCCGAAGACCAACTGTAGCAGGTTTGAGACATCTGCTATTAACAGTGTAAAAATGGCAGAAACTTAAATATTCCCCTTGAAAATCAACAGGTGAAGTTTGATTGGCTATTATAGGTTCCACCCACTTCCCTGGATATTAATCTCAGTCACTCAGTGACCATCTGGGCAAAGTTTGAGAACCCTGCCATTAACAATGTAAGAAGGCCTGCAGTCTACATTTTCCCAGGGAAATTTGTTTTTGGCTCTGCCCACTTTTTATAACCTGGACACACAGTCACTCAATGACTAAGTTTGTGAGATTTCGTGTCCTTGGCATCAATAAAAACAAATCTGATTGGCTGTTTGTGGCTCCGCTCCTTTTCTGAATTTGAACCCCAGTGACCCAATGACAAACTGTACCAGGTTTGAGGCTTGTGACTAGTGTTGGGCGAACATCTAGATGTTCGGGTTCGGGCCGAACAGGCCGAACATGGCCGCGATGTTCGGGTGTTCGAGCCGAACTCCGAACATAATGGAAGTCAATGGGGACCCGAACTTTTGTGCTTTGTAAAGCCTCCTTACATGCTACATACCCCAAATTTACAGGGTATGTGCACCTTGGGAGTGGGTACAAGAGGAAAATTTTTTTTGCAAAAAGAGCTTATAGTTTTTGAGAAAATTGATTGTAAAGTTTCAAAGGAAAAACTGTCTTTTAAATGTAGAAAATGTCATGTTTCTTTGCACAGGTAACATGCTTTTTTTCGCCATGCAGTCATAAATGTAATACAGAGAAGAGGTTCCACGAAAAGGGACCGGTAACGCTAACCCAGCACCAGCAGCAGCACACGTGATGGAACAGGAGGAGGCGCAGGAGGAGAAGGCCACGCTTTGTGAGACACAACAACCCAGGCCTTGCATGAGGACAAGAAGCGTGCGGATAGCATGCTTTGTACCGCCATGCAGTCATAAATGTAATAAAGATAAGTGGTTCAATAAACAGGGACCACGCGGCAACGCTAACCCAGCAGCAGCAGACGTGATGGAACAGGAGGAGGCGCAGGAGGAGAAGGCCACGCTTTGTGAGACACAACAACCCAGGCCTTGCATGAGGACAAGAAGCGTGCGGATAGCATGCTTTGTACCGCCATGCAGTCATAAATGTAATAAAGATAAGTGGTTCAATAAACAGGGACCACGCGGCAACGCTAACCCAGCAGCAGCAGACGTGATGGAACAGGAGGAGGCGCAGGAGGAGAAGGCCACGCTTTGTGAGACACAACAACCCAGGCCTTGCATGAGGACAAAAAGCGTGCGGATAGCATGCTTTGTACCGCCATGCAGTCATAAATGTAATAAAGATAAGTGGTTCAATAAACAGGGACCACGCGGCAACGCTAACCCAGCAGCAGCAGACGTGATGGAACAGGAGGAGGCGCAGGAGGAGAAGGCCACGCTTTGTGAGACACAACAACCCAGGCCTTGCATGAGGACAAGAAGCGTGCGGATAGCATGCTTTGTACCGCCATGCAGTCATAAATGTAATAAAGATAAGTGGTTCAATAAACAGGGACCACGCGGCAACGCTAACCCAGCAGCAGCAGACGTGATGGAACAGGAGGAGGCGCAGGAGGAGAAGGCCACGCTTTGTGAGACACAACAACCCAGGCCTTGCATGAGGACAAGAAGCATGCGGATAGCATGCTTTGTACCGCTATGCAGTCATAAATGTAATAAAGATAAGAGGTTCCATAAACAGGGACCGGCAACGCTAACCCAGCAGCAGCAGCAGCACACGTGATGGAACAGGAGCAGGCGCAGGAGGAGAAGGCCATGCTTTTTGAGACACAACAACCCAGGCCTTGCATGAGGACAAAAAGCGTGCGGATAGCATGCTTTGTACCGCCATGCAGTCATAAATGTAATAAAGATAAGTGGTTCAATAAACAGGGACCACGCGGCAACGCTAACCCAGCAGCAGCAGACGTGATGGAACAGGAGGAGGCGCAGGAGGAGAAGGCCATGCTTTTTGAGACACAACAACCCAGGCCTTGCATGAGGACAAAAAGCGTGCGGATATAGCAGCAATGCTTTTTGCCGCCATGCAGTCATAAATGTAATACAGATGAGAGGTTCAATAAACAGGGACCGGAAACGCTACACCATCCCAGATGTTCATTGGTCATGTTACTTGGTTGGGGTCCTGGAGTGTTGCGTACTCATTTCCAATCCAGGATTGATTCATTTTAATTTGAGTCAGACGGTCTGCATTTTCTGTGGAGAGGCGGATACGCCGATCTGTGACGATGCCTCCGGCAGCACTGAAGCAGCGTTCCGACATAACGCTGGCTGCCGGGCAAGCCAGCACCTCTATTGCGTACATTGCCAGTTCGTGCCAGGTGTCTAGCTTCGATACCCAATAGTTGAAGGGTGCAGATGGATTGTTCGACACAGCTACGTCATCTGACATGTAGTCCTTGACCATCTTCTCCAGGCGATCGGTGTTGGAGGTGGATCTGCACGCTTGCTGTTCAGTGGGCTGCTGCTGCATGGGTGTCAGAAAATTTTCCCACTCCAAGGACACTGCCGATACCATTCCCTTTTGGGCACTAGCTGCGGCTTGCGTTGTTTGCTGCCCTCCTGGTCGTCCTGGGTTTGCGGAAGTCAGTCTGTCGGCGTACAACTGGCTAGAGGAGGGGGAGGATGTCAATCTCCTCTCTAAAGTCTCCACAAGGGCCTGCTGGTATTCTTCCATTTTGACCTGTCTGACTCTTTCTTCAAGCAGTTTTGGAACATTGTGTTTGTACCGTGGATCCAGAAGGGTATAAACCCAGTAATTGGTGTTGTCCAGAATGCGCACAATGCGTGGGTCGCGTTCAATGCAGTCTAGCATGAATTGAGCCATGTGTGCCAGAGTCCTACCAGAATCCTCATCATCCTCTTGTGAGCGTTGTGATAGTTGTTGTGATGCATCATAGTCGTCACCTTCCTCCTGGTCTGCTTCTGCTGACCATTCGCGCTGAATTGTGGAAGTCCAACGTGCACCGCTCTGGCCCTCGTCAGTGGTGGCATGAAATTCCTGCTCCAACTCCAGCTGTTCCTCCTCTTCTTCTTCGTCATAGCTGCTGGGGCCAGCGTTTCCTGAGGCGGATGGCCTGATGTTGGTACCATTACGCTGATCGTTTTCTCCTTCAGATTCCCCCAGTTGCATCATGACAGCTGTTTCCTTGATTTTCAACATTGACCTCTTCAGTAAACACAGCAGTGGTATGGTAATGCTGACTGAAGAGTTGTCACTGCTCACAAGCAACGTGGACTGCTCAAAATTTTGGAGGACTTGGCAGAGGTCCAACATGTTGGCCCAATCAGATCCACAGAAGCTTGGCAGCTGTCCGGATGCGCCTCGGTACTGCGCCGTCATGTACTGGACCACTGCACTCTTCTGCTCGCAAAAGCGGGCTAGCATGTGCAGCGTAGAATTCCAGCGCGTAGGGACATCACACAGCAAGCGATGGTGGGGGAGATTGAAGCGCTCCTGCATCTTGGCGAGTGCCCCCGAAGCAGTACTGGAATTTCTACAATGTTTGGCCACTCGACGCACCTTCAACAGAAGATCGGCCACGCCTGGGTATGTCCTCAGGAACCGCTGAACTACTAGGTTCATCACGTGCGCCAGGCAAGGGATGTGTGTCAGCTTAGCCAACCTTAAAGCGCGAATGAGATTACTCCCATTATCACACACAACCATGCCCGGTTTCAGGTCCAGCGGTGCCAGCCACAAATCCGTCTGTTCCTTTATTCCCTTCCAAATTTCCTCCCCTGTGTGCTGCTTATCCCCAAGGCAGATCAGCTTCAGCAACGCTTGCTGACGCATGCCAACAGCTGTGCTGCACTGCTTCCACGATCCTACTGCTGCTGGGTTAGCGTTTCCGGATGAGGTACAGCTTTGAGATGCGTTGGAGGAGAAGGAGTCAGAGAGGTAGGTGCTGCTGTTGTTATCCAGTGGGAGGGACGGCGGTGCAGCTGTTTGCGGCGTGGGCAACACCCGCGCCGTAGCAGGTGAGGAATCGCTGCCAGGCTCCACAAGGTTCACCCAGTGCGCGGTAAGGGAGATGTATCGACCCTGGCCGAACGCACTCGTCCAGGTGTCAGTGGTGAGGTGAACCTTGCAGGCAACGGCATTCTTCAAGCTTCGGGTTATTTTGCTGACCACGTGCTCATGCAACTCAGGCACTGCAGAGCGCGCAAAGTGGTAGCGGCTGGGAACCACGTAACGTGGGATGGCCACTGACATCATGCCCTTGAAGCTGTTTGTCTCCACCACTCGATATGGCAGCATTTCGCAGGCCAGAAGCTTGGCTATGCTGGCTGTTACTGCCACGGCCCGGGGGTCATTTGCTGGCAATTTCCTCTTGCGCTCAAACATCTCTGACACGGACAACTGAACCGTAGCGCTGCACACGGAAGGGCTGTTGGTTGTTGTGTTTGATGAACACTGGGAGACCTCAAGAGCACTACTCCGGAAAGTGACAGTGTCAGCGTCGTCTGATGTTTGTGAATGTTGTGAACCACGCAATGGCTGGGCTACTGCTGCTGTTGAGACGTGTCTGGTGGTGAGTCTGGTGAACCCAAGGGAGGCAGTGTTGCTGGTACCCTGTCCTGCCGAGTTTGCCCACAGAGTGGGATGTTTGGATAGCATGTGGCGGCTCATGCTGGTGGTGGAGAGGTTGTTAATACTTTTCCCCCTGCTCAGGCGGGTCTTGCACACCTTGCAAATCGCCATGGTAACATCCTCAGTGCAGTCTTCAAAGAAAGCCCAGACTTTGGAGCACCTGCCTTGCTGGCGATTTCTGTTTGCTCCTCTTTTGCCTCTCACTTGAACTTCCACGCTTGTGGTGCCTGAAATTGCGTGCCGCCTACCTTGTGGCACAAGGCGAACTCGTGCAGCAGTGGGTTCTTCAACAGACTCATCTGTGTTGCTGCTACGACGGCGATGTTCTCGGTCACAAACAAAATCTGGGTCTATGTCCACATTGTCCATACCCTCCTCTTCCATCTCCTGAAACTCGTCATATGTCATTGTGGGGGGCCGCCGCCGTGGAGTAGAGCTCCCCAGAACAACCTCTGCGCAGCTCACTCCAACGTCGTCTTCCAGATCTTGTCGGCCGACCTCCTGCAATTGCAACCCCTCCTGCCCAACTTGCTCTGGGATTTGGGTTTCCGAGTCCTCCTCGGACTCGCCTTGTATTTCAGTGCGCGGTGCATTTCCCACAGTTAATGGTTGTGAATCCGGGCACAACATTTCTGGCTGTTCCTCCATTGACCTTTGAAAGGTGGAAGTTTGTTGGCCTGGGAATAGCTCCTGCGAATACCCCATTGTGTCCTGAGGTAATTCATCGGACTGGTTATCTGGCAGTTGTGTGCGTGGTGTCGCTGCCGGTTGTGTCAGCTTTGTGCCCACTGGCTCCTTGTAACTGGCTGAGGACTCGGACCTCGTGCGTGATGTGCTGGTGCTGCTTAACCCACTGCTGGACGCTTGAGAGGTCATCCAAGTAATTATCTGGTCCTGTTCTTTTGGATTTGTGAGGGTTGTTGTCCTGGACAACATGGGCGGTATTGAGTGGGTTTTCTTGGGTGCTCCCCTGTGGCCTGTACGTGAACCGTCAGGGGAAACACCTCTTCCCTTGCCCCTTCCTCTTTCACCGGATTTCTTCCTCATTTCACTTATCCTTACAGTACACGCTGACTGGCAGCAGTACAGTGGCAGTACAGAAATGCTATACAGTACCACTATTCCCAGCAGGGACACAGAGCACAATGCTATACAGTGACGGGTGAGCGGTGTACCACTATTCCCAGCAGCGACACAGAGCACAATGCTATACAGTGGCGGGTGAGCGGTGTACTACTGTTCCCAGGCCCAGCAGACACAGAGTGGAAGTAAACACAATGCTATATAGTCTGGCTGAGCCGTGTACACAGAGTGGCAGTACACACAATGCTATATAGTCTGGCTGAGCCGTGTACACAGAGTGGCAGTACACACAATGCTATATAGTCTGGCTGAGCGGTGTACACAGAGTGGCAGTACACACAATGCTATATAGTCTGGCTGAGCGGTGTACACAGAGTGGCAGTACACACAATGCTATATAGTCTGGCTGAGCGGTGTACACAGAGTGGCAGTACACACAATGATATATAGTCTGGCTGAGCCGTGTACACAGAGTGGCAGTACACACAATGCTATATAGTCTGGCTGAGCCATGTACACAGAGTGTCAGTAAACAATGCTATATATAGCGTGGCTGAGCGAGGTACACAGTGGCAGTACACACAATGCTATATAGTCTGGCTGAGCGGTGTACACAGAGTGGAAGTACACACAATGCTATATAGTCTGGCTGAGCCGTGTACACAGAGTGTCAGTAAACAATGCTATATATAGCGTGGCTGAGCGAGGTACACAGTGGCAGTACACACAATGCTATATAGTCAGGCTGAGCCGTGTACACAGAGTGTCAGTAAACAATGGTATATAGTCTGGCTGAGCGGTGTACACAGAGTGTCAGTTAACAATGGTATATAGTCTGGCTGAGCGGTGTACACAGAGTGGCAGTAAACACAATGCTATATATAGCGTGGCTGAGCGAGGTGCACAGTGGCAGTACACACAATGCTATCTAGTCAGGCTAAGCCGTGTACACAGAGTGTCAGAAAACACAATGCTATATATAGCGTGGCTGAGCGAGGTGCACAGTGGCAGTACACACAATGCTATATAGTCAGGCTGAGCCGTGTACACAGAGTGTCAGTAAACAATGGTATATAGTCTGGCTGAGCGGTGTACACAGAGTGTCAGTAAACAATGGTATATAGTCTGGCTGAGCGGTGTACACAGAGTGGCAGTAAACACAATGCTATATATAGCGTGGCTGAGCGAGGTGCACAGTGGCAGTACACACAATGCTATCTAGTCAGGCTAAGCCGTGTACACAGAGTGTCAGAAAACACAATGCTATATAAAGCGTGGCTGAGCGAGGTGCACAGTGGCAGTACACACAATGCTATATAGTCAGGCTGAGCCGTGTACACAGAGTGTCAGTAAACAATGGTATATAGTCTGGCTGAGCGGTGTACACAGAGTGTCAGTAAACAACGGTATATAGTCTGGCTGAGCGGTGTACACAGAGTGGCAGTAAACACAATGCTATATATAGCGTGGCTGAGCGAGGTGCACAGTGGCAGTACACACAATGCTATATAGTCAGGCTAAGCCGTGTACACAGAGTGTCAGAAAACACAATGCTATATATAGCGTGGCTGAGCGAGGTGCACAGTGGCAGTACACACAATGCTATATTAGTCAGGCTAAGCCGTGTACACAGAGTGTCAGAAAACACAATGCTATATATAGCGTGGCTGAGCGAGGTGCACAGTGGCAGTACACACAATGCTATATTAGTCAGGCTAAGCCGTGTACACAGAGTGTCAGAAAACACAATGCTATATATAGCGTGGCTGAGCGAGGTACACAGTGGCAGTAAACAATGCTATATATAGTGTGGCTGAGCGAGCGGTGTACTACTGTTCCCAGCAGCGACACACAATGACTGGGGGGGACCCTGGCTAGCGTGGCTGGAGAGCGAACTACCCTGCCTGCCTACCCAAAGCTAAACCCACAGAGAAATGGACGGAGATATGACGTGGTTCGGGTATTTATATACCCGAACCACGTGACCGTTCGGCCAATAAGAGCGCGTTCGGGCCCGAACCACGTGACCCGTTCGGCCAATCACAGCGCTAGCCGAACGTTCGGGGAACGTTCGGCCATGCGCTCTTAGTTCGGCCATGTGGCCGAACAGTTTGGCCGAGCACCGTCAGGTGTTCGGCCGAACTCGAACATCACCCGAACAGGGTAATGTTCTGCAGAACCCGAACAGTGGCGAACACTGTTCGTCCAACACTACTTGTGACATTAACAGTGCAAGAATGGAAGCAATTTTTAATATTCCCCTTGAAAATAAGCAGGTGAATATTGATTGGCATTTTTAGGCTCCACCCTCTTTTCTGAATATTAATCCCAGTCACCCAGTAACCAACTGTGCAATACTTGAGAAACCTACCATTAACAGTGTAAGAATGGCTGCTTGTAACGATCGGTGTAACACAGAGAGGGTCTGATTACCGGTGAACTGCAGTATCACCGAGAATACAGATATATACCAGATTATTGATGATCTGCAGTATCACCGATAATCAGATATATCACTAACCTCTGGACACCTGAGATAACAAGTGAGTGTTAGGTGCAACAGTAATACTTAGAGTACTGCACAGAAGTATGTTCCTTTCGTTGGCCTAGACTCTCCCGGGGGAGGAGCTAGGCTGAGAGTAGGAAGGACAGAGTGTGAGTGACACCAGTGAGAGGGTGTCACTAACAGGTCTGGGAACTGCCTCTAACAGTAAGGCCAGTTCTCGAGGTCGGGCAAGCCAGGTCGTTAACACACAGACAGATAAGGTACAGATTCAGGAGACAGATACGGAATCCAATGAACAGGCAGAGTTTGGCAACAGGATATCAGAAATAGCAAGGTACAGAATCAGAGTTCAGGAGGATTAGTCAGGCAAGCAGAAGGTCATAACAAATAATACAGTTCAAAATTCCTAACGCTAAGGTGTGAGCTCCATGATCATCAACACCTTTGGAAACTATGCTAGAACACAGATACTGACAAGGTCTGAGTGCTACCACGTAGTGATCGCAACGCCAGACACCAGAGAAATGACCAGCACCCAGTATATATACATCAGCGCTTCCAGTGCCTCCCCTAAGTGCTGGACCAATGAAAAGTGGTGGAATTGTCAGCTGACCAGCTTGGTCAGCTGACCTTCTTCTGGCTGTCATATAAACTCTGCCTCTCAGCGCGCGCGCGCGTCATTCTGAACCTGTGTGGACTATCAGTCCCAGCCACACCAGTCACACTTTGCAATGTCTCTGCTGGCCTGCACGCGGGGTGAGACGCACCGCTATCTGCACATGTGGTGGCCTCCCCGCGCCTGGTCAGACTGTCAGTAGCAGGCCTGTGCGCGCAAACCGCCGCGTCAGACGAGGCGGGTTCTCCGCGTTCCGCTATGCCAGCCGTGGAAACAGCCGCCTCATCCTGCGTCCATGCGGCGGCTTTTCCGCGTTTCTTCACACTGCTGTTTACATTTTCCCAGGGATATCTGTTTTTGACTCCACCCAGTTTTGTAACCTTGACACAGAGTTTGTGAGCTTTCGGGTTCCTGGCATCAAAATTGTGTGAATGGAAGCAGTTTATCCAGCAAAGAAAACTGACTGGCTGTTTGTTGCTCCGCTCCTTTAGTGAATTTGAACCTCAATCGACTGTAGCAGGTTTGAGGCCTCTGCCATTAAAGAGGCTCTGAAGCGAGAATAAATCTCGCTTCAGAGCTCATGGTTAGCAGGGGCACGTGTGCCCCTGCTAAACCACCGCTATAGCGCCGCTAAACAGGGGTCCCTTCACCCCCAAACCCCCCACTGCAACACTTGGTCGCAGACTTGGTCGCTCCTGGAGGCAGGGCTAACGGCTGCAGCCCTGCCTCCAGTCACGTCTATTAGCGGCGCATCGCCGCCTCTCCCCCACCCCTCTCAGTGAAGGAAGACTGAGAGGGGTGGGGGAGAGGCGGAGATACGCGCTGACAGACGCGCGTGGGGCAGGGCTGCGGCGGTTAGCCCTGCCCCAACCAGGAAGCGCTCCCCCGCTGCAGGGAGGGGGATTTGGGGGTGAAGGGACCCCCGTTAAGCCGCGGGATAGCGGCGGTTTAGCAGGGGCACACATGCCCCTGCTATCTATGAGGTCTGAAGCGAGATTTATTCTCGCTTCAGACTCTCTGTAACAGTGTAAGAATAGCAGCAGTTTCAATATTCCCCTTGAAAATCAATAGGTGAATTTTGATTGGCTGTGTAGGCCCCACCTACTTTTATGAATGATAATCCCAGTTACCCAGTGACTAACTGTGTCAAGTTTGAGAACCTTGCCAATAACAGTGTAAAGCTGTTTTTTAATAGGAATCCAACATCGGATCAGATAAAAATTAGAAATCACATGTAGTGTACAAAAGGCCTTAGAATGGCTGCAGTTTATATTTATTAAGTTTAAGACCCTGCCATTGACTGTGTAAGAATGGCTGCAGTTTATATTTTCCCATGTAAAAAGTTAGTTGTTTTTGGCTCAGTCACTCAGTGACCAAGTGTATGGGCTTTAGGGTCCTTGGCATCAATAAGTAGCATTTTTCCATTGAAATTAAACAAATCTGATTGGCTGTTTGTAGCCCGCCCCCTTTTCAGAATTTAAGCCCCATTCTCCCAGTGACTGACTGTACCAGATTTGAGGCCTCTGCCATTAAGAGTGTAAGAATGGCATCAATGTAAATATTCCCCTTCAAAATCAATAGGTAAATTTTGATTGGCTATTGTAGGCTCCACCCACTTTCTAAATATTAATCCCAGTCATCCAGTGACCAACTGTGTTAAGTTTGAGAACCCTGCCAATAACAGTGTTAGAATGGTTGCAGTTTACATTTTCCCAGGGATATCTGTTTTTGACTCCACCCAGTTTTGTAACCTTGACACAGAGTTTGTGAGCTTTCAGGTTCCTGGCATCAAAATTGTGTGAATGGAAGCAGTTTATCCAGCAAAGAAAACTGACTGTAAAACTCCCATGTAAAAAATGTAGTTGTTGGCGCTGCCCAGTTTTTCTAACCTTGACATACAGTCACTTAGTAACCAAGTTTATGAGCTTTAGGGTCCTTGGTATCAATAATTGTTTTGTTCCCATTGAAATTAAACAAATCTGATTGGCTGTTTGTGGTTCCGCCCCATTTCTGAATTTGAACCCCAGTCATTCAGTCACCAACTGTGTCAAGTTTTAGAACCCTGCCAATAACAGAATGGCTGAAATCAATCTAACAAATCTGATTGGCTGTTTGTGGCTCCACCCCCTTTAGTTAATATGGACCCTAGTCAATGACTGACTGTATCAGGTTTGAGGCCTCTGTAATTAACAGTATAAGAATGGTAGCAATGTAGATATTCCCCTTGAAAATCAACAGGTGCATTTTAATTGGCTGTTGTAGGCTCCACCCACTTTCTTGAATATTCATCCCAGTCACCCAGTGACCAACTGTGCAAAGTTTGCGAACCCTGCCATTAACAGTGTAAGAATGGCTACAGTTTATATTTGACCAGTGAAATGTGTTTTTGGCTCCACCCACTTTTTTGTAACCTTGACACACAGTCACTCAATGATCAAGTTTGTGAGCTTTCGGGTTCCTGCCATAAAAAAAAAAAAATGTGTGAATGGAAGCAGTTAATCCACCAATCAAATCTGATTGGCTGTATGTGGCCACGCCCCTTTAGTGAATTTGGGCCCCAGTCACCCAATGACCGACTGTAGCAAGTTTGAAACCTCTGCCATTAACAGTGTAAGAATAGCAGCAGTTTAAATATTCTCATTGAAAATCAATAGGTGAGTTTTGATTGGCTGTTGTAGGCTCCACCTACTTTCCTGAATATTAATCCCAATCACCCAGTGACCAACTGTGGCAAGTTTGAAAACCCTGCGAGTGTAAGAATGGCTGCAGTTTACATTTTCTCATTTAAAATGAACGGCTGAAATTTGATTGGCTGTTTTATGCTCCGCCCACTTTTCCTGGATTTGTAACCTCGGTCACCAAGTGACCAACTGTGCCATGTGTGGGGACTCTGGCTTGATTACTGTGAGAACGGCAGCCTTTTACATTTTTTCCATTGACTTGAATGGGTGGAATCTGATTTGCTGTTTGTAGCTCCGCCCAGGTGTGCAGGGGGGCCGCGAGACCCCCAGAACATATCATCCCAGGTATATATATATTATCCTTATGATCTATATTAATGTGCAAAGTATTGGGAAGAGAATGGGACTAGCGTAGCAGAGCTGATCTCTTGCTGGAGTCTATGAAATCAGTCTTGTGAACAATCCATTCAGTTCTGCTCTTACACCGGTAATAGCTGCATTCGGGTGTATCCAGACCGCCAGTATCAGGAGGTGTCACACAGCCACTCAAATGTTGCAAATAATGTGCAAAGCTTAACAAGAGACGGAGAGCGTTATGAAGATGTTGGGGAGGAGGGAGGGTGGCATTACATTGTGAAACTCAAAAAACTTTTTCTAATGCAAAGTCAAACCTAAAGAATTTCCTGCTGTGCAGAGGACATAAAGAAGTCACATAATTCACCTCAGAGGCGTCAGTCTGGCCCCTTACTAAAGTTTCGGGCACAGCTCAAACTCAAGTCCCTGAGGGTCATATCCATGCCAGTGTTTAGGATGGACTGAGAAATGGAGAAGCATGTTCTACTTGATAATCCACACCTCTTCTCATTGAGTCCCATCAATTTATTTGAGTTGTGCCAAAAATGTGTGAGGACTTTGGCCCTGGAGGACTGGAGTTCAAAAATCCATGGTAATTTTAGGGGTGAGGAAGGGGCATATATAATTAATTCAGGAAAGAGAAGGGGTGTGTATAATTAATACAGTTAATCTGCCGGTATATTTTGGTGATATTGGAAGTTGGACATAGAGAACATAGTCACTCCGTGCAGATAATGTCCTGCCCCAGCCTCCAACCTGGAACTCCAATAAGGCCAACGAGGAGAGAGATAATTTCTAAAATACATTTTTCTATCAACCCGATTGATTGACAAATAGATAATTAGATTCATGATAGACATTTTCAGGGTAAATGATAAACACTAGATAAATAGATGAACTGCATAGATAGGTCAACAACAATATTCAAGAAGGCTGTGGCATGGAAACAATGTTCAAGTGGTACTAAGAGGCCCAGAGTGTGCCCCCCAAAATGTTCCCCCCAACCAGTCTTGTAGCTAAGGAGCTAAGGAGCTTTGGGCCCCTGTGCAAGTTTTACATTGCCCCCCCCCCCCCCCAAGACTTCAAAACAAGTCATATTATGCATCAAAACCTGACAAGGATGATAGTTGTAAGCAGAGGAGGCTAACAGTAAGGTAGTGAATACCACTGCTCAAAGCATTCATGGAAGAGGTTATTACCAACATATAGCTCTATTCAAGAGCTAATACTGTTGTTGATTGAGGGCCCCTAGTGGGTTCCTCTGGTCTAAGGGCCCCGGCGTGGTCGCAACCTCTGCATCCCCTATTGCTATGCCATTGCCCACAACATTATACCACTGCCAACCTTAACTGCTGACACAAGTCAGGATAGTTCCATACTTTAATGTTGTTTACACCAAATTCTGTTTTACCTACCACAACTTAGCAGCAGAAATTGAGACCCATTGGACCAGGCAACATTTTTCTAGTCTTTTAGCCTCTGTTTCCTGTTTGTAGGTAACAGGAGTGACACCCAGTGTAGTCTTCTGCTGCTGTAGCCCATCTGCTTCAAGGTTCAATATGTTGTGTGTTCAGAGATGGTATTCTGCATACAATGCGGTTAATTAAGCTACTGTTGCTTTTTGATTTTCTCAAACCAGTCTGCTCATTCTCCTTTAACATCAACAAGGAATTTTCTTCGACCCAAATGCCGCTCACTGGACATTTTTTCCATTCTAGTCCATTCTCTGTAAACCCTCAATAGAGTGGTACGTGAAAATCCCAGTAGGTCAGCGCTTTCTGAAATACTCAGACCAGCACTTCGGGCACCAACAGTCATGTCAAATTGAAGTTACCTAAATCCCCTTTCTTCCCAATTCTGATGCTCTGTTTGAAGTTCAACAACTTGTCTTGACTCTTTACCACATGTAAATGCTTCAGTGCATTGCATTGCTGCCATATGATTGGCTGATTAGATATTTGTGTTACCAAGCAACTGAACAGGCTTAACCAGTGACTGTACACACAACCTATTTACTGAATTTGTTGGCTTCAGACACTTGGGTCATTGTTTTCTTAGGTGGCCTCGTACATTCTATAAAAAAAATAATTTTTTTAAAGGAATACTATCGATTCACATATTTTTTCAATTGACAGAGGAATTATTTGGGAAGTGCTGCTAAGTACTGGTGTATACATTTTAGTAGCAACTTCATTGTTTACTGTTATCAAAATACTTTCAAACTTTACTGATGCCAAAACCTGACGGCTGACTCAGCCATGAGGAGAGGGGAAATTCCCCTCACACTTGATCAGTGTAGCTCTGTGTGTGACAGAGAGAGAGCTCCCAACAGCTGCAGCTCCTGTGTCCTGTGTTTCTGTCTGAAGTGTCTGAAGAGAGCAGAGGAAATGTAACTAATTGTCACAGCTTTTCATACTGTTTTTGCTTTCAGAGTTTGATATGTTTGATATTTGCTTTCTGTAGTCTGATATGCAACTCTGGCTGTGCATTGAAGCAGACACCCCTTCTGCAATTGATTTGTCCCAATATAGCTAAATCCTACCCTCAATAAATTACAGCTTTTGCCTCTGATATGAGGACCAGAGCAATTTTCTCTGCCCATTCATTTCTCATTAACTTGCATAGACGAATATTTACGGCCCTGGAGCATCAAGTGGTCACCATGAAAAGTAGGAAAATGTTTACACAGCTACTCAGACATTATTTGCACACTGTCATTTTAGAACACTTGGGTATCGATTGTATTCCTTTAAGTAAAATTGAAATTCAAAAACTTTGGATCCCATTTTCTGCTGAAACAGCTTTAGCCAGAAAGAAAAAAAAAGAATATAAAGAAGAACAAGAAAACCTCTTTTGATCAATGCAGATCAGCTGAAGACTCTGCTTAAAGTTGCGGTGAGGAAGAAGAGAGTAATAACATCAATATTTCACCACCCCAATCAATATGCAAATCGTTTCAAGGCCCGTTGTGTGACCTTTCATCATGTCAGCACTGAGTGATGAAACCCGGGTGATGAAAGAGGAAACATCAACATAACTAAGTAAAAGTCTAGTAAAACGAAATGTTCGTAATATGGATTTCTTTAATACAGGTTTATTCTTGAAAAGGGAACGTCTTGTGATGTCTTTGAGGCAGTTTTATTTTCAGTCTTCCAGTTTTTTTCTAAACCAATAAATCAGTAAAATATATACCGTATATACTCGCAAGCAAGCCAACCCGCATATAAGCCGACCCCCCAACTTTTGCCTGAAAAACCAGGAAAAAATAATTTGACCCTCATATAAGCCGGGGGTAGGAAATGCTGACCGCATGATCCCCCCCCCCCCCCCCCAGTGTGTCCCAGTATAGCTAGTATAGTGCCCAGTATGGGAAGGTAGTGCCTCAGTATAGCTAGTAAAGTGCCCAGGATAGCTAGTATCGTGACCAGGATAGCTAGTATCGTGACCAGGATAGCTAGTATAGTGCCCAGGATAGCTAGTATCATGCCCAGTATAGCTTGTAAAGTGCCCAGTATAGCTAGTATAGTGCCCAGGATAGCTAGTATCGTGCCCAGGATAGCTAGTATCGTGCCCAGGATAGCTAGTTTAGCCCCCCCCCCCCCCCCCCCGCAGCCGCTGCTATTACCTTAGTTTCGTGGCTTCCTATTCCCCTGTCCTGCTCTTAATTCACAGCAGCTCACCCCACGGTGGCTGCTGCGTGATGAGAGAGGAAGTCGCAGAGAGCGGCTTCTTGGTTACTATGGGAACCTCTCTCTGCACTTCCTCCGTCATCACGCAGCAGCCACCGTGGGGCGAGCTGCTGTTAATTAGGAGCAGGACAGGGGAATAGGAAGCCGCGGAGCTAAGGTAATAGCAGTGGCCGCGGGGGGAGAGGGTGCTGGGAGCGGGGGGGGGGACCCTCAGGCACATCACTCGCAAGCAAGCCGCCCCCCCAACTTTTGACCCACTTTTTGTGGGTCCAAAATTCGGCTTGCTTGCGAGTATATACGGTAAATATTTACATCAGGAGCACAGGATGTTCATGAAAGGAAAGAGATGTTTTGAAGAACACTCATGGGTTAGTGGAGAGTAAAGATAGTTGAAATGCCCATTTTCGATACCGCAGAAATTCCGATTTCCACCAATGACAATTTCCTTTTATTTTTTTTATTTTCCAATTTCTGCGGAGTAGTTGACAATTTTCTTGCATCAGGGAATGCAAAAAGAATGACAAAAAAAAGGGAAATCAGAAATTGGAAAAATGGAATTGTGATTGGTGTAAAGTTACCGCGGTAATCCGATTTTTGTGGAAAATATGTGCACTCTCTGATTGGTCCAATGCTTCCGAATTCTGTGATTGGGCTTAAATTACAGAGTTGCGGTAAATCGGATTTCCAGGATGTCCTGATATCTGTTTTTCGTATTCCGATTGGAAATGCCACTTTCTGAATGCGAATGCGGAAATTTCAATTCCACAGAATCCGAATGAGCATCCCTACCAAAAAGCAAGAAAATACTCAGTGTAATCGTCAGACAACAGAGGCGCCAGAAAGTGTAAAAGAATTCCGTTTGGAAAACATTTTTTAAAAACGGAGGGACGTGGGTGGATTCACCTCCCTTAAGCAAAGACCAGCCAATGAGCTGTATACAAACAACAGTATTGTTTATTGGGGATTCTCCAGGTTATGCAACGCGTTTCACGGGCAAAACTCCCGCTTCATCAGGCAATCAAAACGGAGAAAAACATCAGTAGGTCATATCCAGGTAAGAGCGCCTCTTAGGCGCTCTTACCTGGATATGACCTACTGATGTTTTTCTCCGTTTTGATTGCCTGATGAAGCGGGAGTTTTGCCCGTGAAACGCGTTGCATAACCTGGAGAATCCCCAATAAACAATACTGTTGTTTGTATACAGCTCATTGGCTGGTCTTTGCTTAAGGGAGGTGAATCCACCCACGTCCCTCCGTTTTTAAAAAAACGTTTTCCAAACGGAATTCTTTTACACTTTCTGGCGCCTCTGTTGTCTGACGATTACATTGAATAGTCCACCCTGGGTGGAGGGGTGCATCCCCACCTCTTTCTTTCTTGTCTACAGAGAGCGACATTTTATACCTGAGTGGGGTCAGGTTATAATTCTCCCCACCAGCCGTTCTAGTGGTTGCCTGTGTGGTAACCCAATTTTGTGAGTATATTAATTATTGATTACTTATATTTTCGATTATTCTAACATACTACACCATATCGGGCTCTCGGTCTCATTTGTCTTTTCATAAGAAAATACTCAGATTCATTTTGATATTACTTTTTCACCTACTTTTCAGTACTTCAGCGTCATGAGAAAAAGTGAATTGCATATCAGGGATGAGCAGAAACTACGCCAGTGCGAATTTACGTAGTTCGGGGGTTAAGTTTCAAAACTATGCTTACGAATTTACGCGTAGCGAAAGCGAAGTACAGCTAAGCGTAGCTTATGCCCACTATGCGTAGTTAACATGTGTATCGCGTAGTGAACTACGAAAGCGTTACTCGCGTCAATTTTTCCGCGTGCGATTGTATGCTTAAAAATGTACGCATTGGAAAGGGGGATGTACGCATAGAAGAGTTCCCGATATAGTCGTTTACAGATGAATTAATGCGTAAAATGTTCTGCATACGGGCATAAGCATCCGCATACACTACGCTTCGCACTACGCGTAATTGCGTATTTTAACTCTTAGTCTACAAAATGCATACGAAGTTGATATTTGATTTCGAAGCCGTAGTTTGGCGAAGCGTAATTGCGTAAAACTACGCGTAGTTCCAGTGTAGCGAAGTTGGCTGACTACGACCATCCCTATGGTCCCTGATCTGAAGGGTCAACACTAGATGTGCTTTGTTGTACTTAGTCTAGATGAACTACTCAGTGACCCAATGAGGATACTTCCAGAGGATTCCCATTGGTCTATTGCAAATCAGTTGTAGCCTGATGCTCCTGATGGAGCTCCAGGATCGTTATACTGGAGTTTCAAGGATGCAGAGACCCGAGTGGATGGGAGTACCGATGGAGAACTTGAATTGGTGGGTGTTTTGCAAAACATACATGGTGAGCAGCCTAGTGAGAACAGACACCTTCCAATCTCATAGGCTAGCATGGATTCTGTTGGCCTCCATTGCTATCCACTTCATCTGTGCAATCTGGAAAAATCGTGCAGGAGCCATCCTTGTGTTCTGCTTCCTGGAATGGACCAAATAAACTGATGTAAATGGATCCTATTGCTTTGCTTGGATCTGTTTGCATCTGTTCGGGTCCATTCTGTTAAGTTTGGATAAACGGAATGTTTTAACCACTTAAAGAGACTCTGTAACATGAAAAACATCCCCTGGGGGGTACTCACCTCGGGTGGGGGAAGCCTCCGGATCCTAATGAGACTTCCCACGCCGTCCTCTGTCCCACGGGGGTCTCGCTGCAGCCCTCCGAACAGCCGGCGACAGACCCGACTGTCAATTCAATATTTACCTTTGCTGGCTCCAGCGGGGGCGCTGTGGCTGCTTTCGGCTCCGAAGTAGATGGAAATACCCGATCTCAGTCGGGTCCGCTCTACTGCGCAGGCGCCGGAGACTTGCGCCTGCGCAGTAGAGCAGTCCCGACGGCGATCGGGTATTTCCGCCTACTTTGGAGCCGACAAGCGTCAGAGCGCCTGCGCAGGTGCCGGGAAGGTAAATATTGACGTCATCTTGTACGGAGGGCTGCAGCGAGACCCCTGAGGGACGGAGGATGGCGTGGGAAGCCTCATTGGGATCCTGAGGCTTCCCCCACCCGAGGTGAGTACCCCCCAGGGGACGTTTTGTCGTTACAGATTCTCTTTAAGCCCGAAGGGTTGTTTATTTTTTGCATCTGAACAACTTTCATCTCCCATTCATTCTCCAATAAATTTATCACTACTCATCACAATGAATTGGTCTATATCTTGTTTTTTCCGCCACCAATTAAGCTTTCTTTGGGTGATACATTTTGCTAAGAATTATTTTATTCTAAATCCATTTTAACAGGAATATTAAGAAAGAAATGGAAAAAATCATTATCTCTCAGTTTTTGGTTATTATAGTTTGAAATTAATACATGCTACCGTAATTAAAACCCATGTTTTTTATTTGCCCATTTGTCCCGCTTATAACACCATTTAAATTATGTCCCTACCACAATGTATGGCGCCGATATTTTATTTGGAATTAAAGGTGCATTTTTTTCAATTTGAGTCCATCACTATTTACAAGCCCATAATTTAAAAAAAATTATATTAACCTTCCTGGCGGTAACCCCGATTTGCCGCTATCCGCCGTGCCGCCCCCCCCCCCCAGACCCCGTGCGCTGCCTGGCCAATCAGTGCCAGGCAGCGCTGAGGGGTGGATCGGGACTCCCAATGACGTCACAACGTCGATGATGTTGGTGACGTCATCCCGCCCCGTCGCCATGGCGACGGGGGAAGCCCTCCAGGAAATCCCATTCTTTGAACGGGATTTCCTGATCGCCGATCGCCGGAGGCAATCGAAGAGGGTAGGGGGATGCCACTGCACAGCGGCTATCATGTAGCAAGCCCTAGGCTTGATTTTGAAAAAAAAAAAACCACAAAAAACAGCTGAGCTGCCCCCTGGCGGTTTTTAATAAACCGCCAGGAGGGTTAATATACTCCTTTGACATGAATATTTAAAAAGTTCAGACCCTTAGGTAACTATTTATGTTTTGTTTTTTTTTTATTGTATTTTTTTTATTGTTTTTATATTAAAAATGTATGTGGGTAATTTTTGGTGTGAGCGGTAAACAGCTAATTATAAATGTAAAAAAAATTATTTATTTATTAAAAAATGGATGTGTTTGTAGTTTTACTATTTGGCCACAAGATGGCCACAGTGAAAAATTCCTGGTATAAGTGTGATGGTATGCTCCTAGGAAAAAGAATGAAGATGGGGAACTTTTTGAAACTCAGAAAAACCGCAGCGTCTGATGAGATGCTGTCGGCTTTTCTGTGGGGGGCTTTGATCAATGAAAGAGATCTATAATCCCTTTCATTGATCACTGGGCTAACGTCCGTCGGCGGGAGCGTGCGCGGCCCGCAGAGTGCGCGCAGCCCAACTGGACGAGAATGTTTGTCAAGTTGGGCTTAAGTGGTTAAAAGGGCACTATGGCGAAAAATTGTAAAATTTAAAATATGTGCAAACATATACAAATAAGAAGTACATTTTTCCCAGAGTAACATGATCTGTAAATTACTTTTCTCCTATGTTGCTGCCACTTACAGTAGGCAGTAGAAATCTGACAGAAGCGACAGGTTTTGGACTAGTCCATCTCTCCATAGGGGATTCTCAGCAAGGCTTTTATTCTTTATATAGATATTCCCTTAAAAGGGTTTAAACAATAATGCTGGCCAGCTTCCCTGCTCGCTGCACAGTTTTTTGGCAGTTGGACAGAGCAACTGCCATTCACTAAGTGCTTTTGAAAATAAAGAAATCCTTGAGAATCCACCCATGAAGAGATGGATTAGTCCAAAACCTGTTGCTTCTGTCAGCTTTCTACAAACTACTGTGTGCCCCAGTGCACACCAAAAACCTCTAGCAGATCTGCAAAAGGCTAGAGGTTTTTGAAGCTGATTTCAGAGCGATTCTACATGCCTAGCGTTTTTGGGATCGTTTTTGTGTAGCAGATTACAAATATTGTTACAGTAAAGCTGTTACTGAACAGCTACTGTAACAAAAACGCCGGGAAAACTGCTCTGATCTAGCGGTTTTCAGAGCGGTTTTCCACTTTCCTAATCTTTAACATTGAGGCAGAAATGCCTCAGAAATCCAAAAAAGGCTGCAGCCCGGGAGTTTGTGTTTCTGGAAAAAACGACCCGCTCTGGTGTGCACCATCCCATTCACTTTCATTAGCCAATCGGTCTTCCCCCTGCAAGCGTTTTAAAAAACTCTCCAGAACCGCTCCAGTGTGCACCAGCCCTAAGTGACAGCAACAAAGGAGAAAAGTAATTTCTGGCTTATATTACTCTGGAAAAAACGTACTTCTTATTTGATTATGCTTGCATATATTTTAAATTTTACAATTTTTCGCCCTAGTGCCACTTTAAATGACAGTGTGAAAAAAGCCTTAAAGCAAGGTTTCCCAACCCTGTCCTCAAGTACCACCAACAGTGCATGTTTTGTGGAAATCCACAGAGCTAATCAGCTCAGCTGAGACACTAATTACCCCATCTGTGAATGTTTGTTGTTTTCTGCAAAATATGCATTGTTGATAGTACTTGAGTACATGGTTGGAAAACCTGCCTAAGGGCTGGTGCACACCGAGCGGCTTTTTCAGCGTTTCTGCAGCCGCTTGCGGCTGCGGATCCACTTGGTCAATGTATCTCAATGGGGTGGTGCACACCAGAGCGGGAGGCGTTTTGCAGAAACGAAAAAATGCTGGGGTGAGGCATTTTTTTGGTTTCGGATGCATTTCTGCCTCAATGTTAAGTATAGGAAAAACGCAAACCGCTCTGAAAAACGCCTGTTCAGAGCGGTTTTGCAGGCGTTTTTGTTACAGAAGCTGTTCAGTAACAGCTTTACTGTAACAATATATGAAATGTACTATACTGAAATCCGCTGCAGCAATCCGCAAAACGCTAGCTGTACTGTCACTCTGCATGCTCCCCCGCCTCCTGCAGAGCTCCGGTCCCCACCCACGCCCCTTCCCTCCAATCAGCGGGGAGGGAAGGGACAGGGCAGGGACCGGAGCTATGCAGGAGGTGGAGGGAGCAGCAGACTGACACTATAGAGGTAAACACAGTCCGCTGTGACACGCTGCATGTCAACAGCGTGGCTGTGATTTATGGGGGATAGCAGAGTGCAGGGGAGGGGCTTAGGGGGGATCTGGATAGCAACAGAGGCTGGGCTCTATAGGCAGACCCAGCCTCTGTGTGCAGCTAGCATTGTCACAACCCCGCCTTGGGTTCTCTTTAAAGGATGCATGAGGCAGCCTAAAAAATAAAAGTTTTACTCAGCTGGGGCTCCTTCCAGCCCCTAGATGTCTATTGGGTTCCACGACAAAGTTCTGCTCTGCTCCAGGCTTCCAATGTCCCCTCCATAAGATCACAAGCCACAGCTGGGTCATGGTCTTCTGCCCATGCGTACCTCTGGTGATCACACTCCTGGCAGCAAAGTCTCTATGAACTACATAAGCACAAACGGTCCCAGCTACAGGAGCATCATCACGAGAGGTACGCGTTGCACCTGCGTATGGACAGATGACCATGACCTGGCCGTGGCTCGCGTTCTTACTGTGGGGACAGCAGCGGCTTGGAGCAAAGCGGAGCTGCGGCAGGGGACCCGATGAACTTCTAGGGAGTGGAAGAAGTCCCAGGTGAGTAAAACGTTTCCATTTTAGGTCGCCTCATGCATCCTTTAAGCATTTCAATTTGATTTCTTTTTCTCTTTTATTAAATAAATTCATTCTTTTTTAAAAATAAATTAAATAAATCATTTTTTTTTTGTGGTGTGAAAATTAGCATCCATGCAACAATATCCCGAGAATGAGAAGGACAAATAAAGCCGAAATGTTGCCCCGTTAAATAAAACACAGAAGACAATTATTTAATCAGGTGCCTTTTATCAGAAATCACCCCGTTGGCGATGGCGCGGTTATATCACAAAGCAGGAGCCGCGTGCTGCGTTCCCCGCACAATGCCGGAGTAATTACGCGCATCAATTATTCACGGCTCTCTGGAAAAGGTCACCCCGGATACTTCTGAGTAAAAATCATCAAACAAGCTTTAATCAGGGATCTTTTATATGGTCGGGACTCCTCGCGTTGCCTCTGTGCCGTTTGTATGAGCGATAACACAATACCACTTCCTCGTTTCACTAACGGCGGACCTTTGTCGTGAAACAAAGACGTACCTCTCATACACAGGCTTTATATGAAAGTATATTTCTGTATCTTTTGTTAGAGGTGCTAAATGTCAAAAGATGAAAATGACTAAAAAAATGTTATTAATGTAAAAAAAAAACCCTTAATTGAAATTAAATTTATAAAATAATGAATGGTATGTGTAGTACAGCTAAGAAATATAACATTAATAGCAAATAGTCTCATATTGTATCCAGTACAGGAAGAGTTAAAGTGGATCCGAGGTGAACTTTTACTCATTGCATAATTGTGTTCCTTTCCTACTGTTTATAGGGCATTCCTCAAGCCAAATACTTTTTTGTTTTTGTTTTAATACTCTAATTCTCTATAAACTAAATAAACCACGCCCACAGGTTTTCAGAGAGCCTTGGCAGTAGCAAGGCTCAGTCTGGGCAGGAGGAGGGGGAGGTATTACTAGCCATTGATTTCAGAGGCAGAGGGGAGGAGGGAGGAGGAGAGGGGATTAAGTTTTTTTGCTCAAGATGCAGATAAGCCTGCCTCTGTGTAATGTTTACAAACAACATGGCTGCTGTCGTATCACAGGAAGAAATAATCATTTTCTATTAAAGCTGTTTGCAGCTAGATTTGCTGTGTAAACTATCTAAACTTTAGATAAGACATATAGACAAGTTACTTGTTATAGTTAGTTTTTCATCTCGGATCCGCTTTAAAGCAGATCCCAGATGAAAAACGAACTATAACAAATAACGTATCTATATATATATATATATATATATATATATATATATATATATATATATATATATATATATATATATATTATAAAGTTTAGATAGTTTACACAGCAATTCTAGCTGCAAACAGCTTCAACAGAATATGATTATTTCTTACTGTGATACAATGACAGCAGCCATGTTCTATTTGTAAACATTACACACAGTCAAGCTGATCTGCATCTCCAGCCCTCAGCTTGTGAAAACCTAATTCCCCCTCCTCCCTCCTCCCCTCTGCCTCTGAAATCTCTGGCTAGTAACACCTCCCCCTTCTCCTGCCCAGACTGAGCTCCCATAAGCCCTTGCCACTGTCTGAAAATGCCAAGGCACTCTGAAAAGCTGTGGGCAAGGCTTGTTTAGTTTATAGGGAATTAGAGTATTAAAACAAAAACAAAAAAAGTATTTGGCTTGAGGAATGCCTTGTAAACTATAGGAAAGGAACACAATTATGCACTGAGTAAAAGTTTATCTCGGTTCCACTTTAAAAAACTTCAGTGGTTTTCTATGCAAAAGACCTTCTGTGAGCTATTTGACCCACTGGGTTAATACAGTCCTGTTTTCTGAAGCACTTAAAGGATAACCGAGGGGACATGTGACATGATGGAATAGACATCTGTATTTACAGTGCCTAGCACACAAATAACTATGCTGTGTTCCTTTTTTATTTATCTGCTTGAAAGAGTTAAACATCAGGTATGTAAGTGGCAGTTCCTGTCTGAGTCAGGACAGGGTGAGACTACAGTGTGATCCTCACTGATAAGAATTTACAACTACAAAACACTTTCCTAGCAGAAAATGGCTTCTGAGAGCAGGAAAGAGATAAAAGAGGGTCAATAGTTCATAGATTTTAGCTCTGGCATACTTCAATGAATATATATATATATATATATATATATATATATATATATATATATATATATATATATATATATATAAAGTACAAGTGTCCCTGCGTCTGTCCCTGTGTCAGTGCTTTTGCGCTACTGCGCATGTCAAGCACTGACTGCCGCTAAGAAAGGACCCAGGGTGGGCGGCAGAGCCGGGACAAGGTCCTCCAGCACCCAAGGCTGAAACACCAAAGTGCGCCCCTCCATCCCTCCTACCCCAGCCATCACACACTGATTGCTATTAGTCTAAGAGGCGCCACAGGGCCCACAACCTCCCCAACACCTTAATATCTAGTTATCTGGCTTGCAGTCACTGCCATGTATCCCCTTTTCTTATTTCTTTTTGCTTCAAACACAATTAGGAATGACAGCTGAATGAATTGTGCGCCCCCTCCTACACTGCGCCCTGAGGCTGGAGCCTCTCCAGCGTATGCCTCGGCCCGGCCCTGGTGGGCGGGTGCGGCGGCCGAGCGGGCGTGCGCGCGACGTGCAGTTGCATGCACGTGGTGGAGACAGACCTAGAGCCCGTTTTCAAACGGGCTTAGGTCAGCTAGTATAAAATAAAATTGTGGAATATTTTAAAAAGTCATTTTTAGGAGAAGGAGGATACAGTTGTTTATTTCATTAGTTTAATTTCACCTCGGGTGTCCTTTAAACAGCCAATAAACAGTGAGAGACAGCTTGAGATAATGTTTTACTGCAGGAAAATTTGAATGGTCATTTCTGCTTTGTTTTATAGCTTAAAAGACAGAGTGTGCTCAGGGCCGGTTCTAGACTTTAGACTCACCACATGTTAAAGCGGCAGTGAGCACCCCAAAAAAACTTAGTATAGGTAGGTAGCCAGGTATAGGTGCTCCTAGTATTAGTGGCTAGGAACATTTGCCCCCATTATAGGTTAGCCAGGTACAGTTGCCCCCAGTATAGGTTAGCCAGGTACAGTTGCCCCCAGTATAGGTTAGCCAGGTACAGTTGCCCCCAGTATTAGTTAGCCAGGTACAGTTGCCCCCAGTATAAGTTAACCAGTAACAGTTGCCCCCAGTATAGATTGGCCAAGTACAGTTGCCCCCAGTATAGGTTGGCTAGGCACTCTTCACTTCCTGTTTCTGCCTGGTGCCGCCCCCAGACTGTAAGAAAATTACGCTAAACTGGCAATGTGTACACATACACAATTCCTTTCAGGTTACATGCACACTTTACAGGTCGCGTCCCGGTACTACCCCGCCGCAGCTCGTCGCGAGGGAAATGTAAGTCTAAGTCCATTGCAACGCAATGCGACAAAAGTAGGGATATCGCTGCAAGCCTGCTGCAAACTCTGCAGTGCGTTGCCTCATGATCTGTGCCTACTGCATGGATTATTCAGCAACGCAAGTGTTTGGTGACGCATGGCGACAGGGTAAGTGTAAGGCCTGCTGCGCACTACAAATCCGATTTACGATTCCGTTTCCGATTTTTCCTGGATGCTATCAAAAGAAAAACGCAGAAAAAATGCAGCATGCAGTACCGATTTAAAATCGGAATCACATGTGAAAATCGATAAAAAATCTAAATCTTAATTGCATGTAGTGTGCAAAGAGCGACCGTGGTAATGGCGCAAAGTGGCGTAGCAATAGGGGTTGCGAGACCGCAGACGGGCCCTTGGGCCAGAGGGGCCCCGAGGAGCCCACCTACAACCACAGTATTAGCTCTCTATTGGTCCTGTGTTGATAATATTCACTTCTATAGATGCTTTAATAGTAGTGATTGTTTCCCATCCCTTTTCTGCACCTCTAACACTGTAGTTACCATTGGCAGGTTTTGGTGCGCTGTATCAATTGTTATGTATACAGTGCTTGGGGGGCCCCAATGTAAAACTCGCATCGGGGCCCACAGCTTCTTAGCTACGCCACTGATGGCGCACATGCTCACAGCAACAAGTAATCCAGTAACGTCTGTCCTGTCCAGCAGGTAGTACGTCACTGAGTGAGTGTGTGTGTGTGCGTGGGGGGGGGGGGGGGGCATGGCACTATGCATATTACACTATGCATATTACCCTGTTGGCGCACTCAGCTGCAGGATAATATAGAAGAGGACATGCTGCTGTGCAATCGTCCTGCCCTGGGCTCTCCTGCCGCAGGTCGATCAATCCGCATATTATGTAAAACTAGCCTTAAACAATGCACATTCCCTGGCAGTCCTGATGATCTTCTTTAAAGAGAATCTGTATTGTTAAAATCACACAAAAGTAAACATACCAGTGCGTTAGGGGACATCTCCTATTACCCTCTGTCACAATTTCGCCGCTTCCCGCCGCATTAAAAGTGGTTAAAACAGTTTTAAAAAGTTTGTTTATAAACAAACAAAATGGCCACCAAAACAGGAAGTAGGTTGATGTACAGTATGTCCACACATAGAAAATACATCCATACACAAGCAGGCTGTATACAGCCTTCCTTTTGAATCTCAAGAGATCATTTGTGTGTTTCTTTCCCCCTGCATCTCTCATGCACTGAAGTTTCAGGCTGCTCTTTTCTTCCTGCAAACAGCTTTGCCCTTGTCTGTAATTCCTCACTATGTGAAAGCCCAGCCAGCTCAGAGGACGATTTATCCAGCTTGTAAAAGATAAGAGAGAAGAGAGAAGCTGCTCTAATCTAAATAACACACAGGCAGTGTGCATAGAGGGGCCTGGAAGGGGGAGTTCATAGCAGAACCACAACACTGAAGAACTTGGCAGCCTTCCAGACACAGGCTGACAAGTCTGACAAGAGAGAGATACGTTGATTTATTACAGAGACTGTGATAGCAGAAAGTGCTGCAGTAAGCCAGAACACATTAGAATAGCTTTTGGAACTTGTAGGATGATAAAAAACAGGATGCAATTTTTGTTACGGAGTCTCTTTAAGCCAGAGACCCTGAACAATTCAGACACTACTGATGCATGAAATATGAGCAGAACCGCCCGGCAACTGGTATTGTTTAAAAGAAAATAAATATGACAGCCTCCATATCCCCAAATTTTGGTTTGACAAAAATCCAATCGGACAACTGTTTTTATGATCGTTTATAATCGATGGTGTCCATCAACTGAGATTGTTTACAACCAATCCAGGATTTCTGATCGCTTGAGCCATTTTTCGCTAGAAATTTGACCTTTAGTGGCAACCTTAAGAAACGCTGTGATGCACATGGCATGTCCTCCTGGCACCACAGTGGTGTAGTAGATAGCACTCTCGCCTTGCAGCACTGGTTCCCCGGTTACAATCCCAGCCAGGGCACTATCTGCACAGAGTTTGTATGTTCTCTCCATGTCTGTGTGGGTTTCCTCCAGGCACACCAAAAGCATACATATAAGTTAATTGGCTTCCCCCTAAATTGGCCCTAGATTAGGATGCATACACTACACGATACATACATAGACATCTGACTATGGTGATTAGATTGTGAGTCCCTCTGAGGGACAGTTAGTGACAAGACAATATACTCTGTACAGCGCTGCGGAAGATGTTGGTGCTTTATAAATAATAATAATTCTCCATGAGAATGAGTGACTGATAGGAAAACAGCGCAAACCCAGGTGTACTGAGGAGCAGCCTCACACCAGCAATATATAAACTGTCTCTGTTTTCCTCTAATAGAACAGGGCGGTTTATTATTCACCAGGCGTCATGTGACTTGCTCTTGATGAAATTTCAAACGCAGAGAAACCTGCCTCTTTCTTGTTCATTCAATATGACCTTTTGTCAGTGAACACTTGAGACGTGTCGCTCCAATCTCTCCAACAGGCGTTTGAAGTCTCTGGTGGAAGCGAGTACTAAATTATCATGCGGAGACGGGGCTTTTTTTTTAAGCTCTGTTATAAAACAGCGTTCCCAGGAATGCGGGAAACACGGCGCAGAAATAATGGGGTCTCCATAAATATTTTATTTCACCGGCAGCGGAAAGGATTATACATATATATTATAATATATATATATATATATATATAAATACACCATAGTAATATAGGAGACATGTGCGATAAAATATGTGGCATGTTATAGGATAATGTCACTTGACAGATCTTTCCGAGGGACGATTGTGAGAGCGGCGACTGAATTAGCGCTGGTTAATATGCTGTAGCTTGAGCTGGTTCCTGAGCTTCTGGATCTGCTCAATTAAATAGACATACTTATGGGGGGTTTTATGCATAACAAGGCAAACTCCTGATTTGAAATGGAAAAAAGAAAAAACATCCCAGAGCAGATTGCCACCAAGTCTGCAAGAAATACATTTCTTTAAAAGAAAAAAATAAATAAAATAGATAAATGACCGCAGGAATAGCACAGCAAAGCTTTAAAAGTTACAAAGTACGATACCTCAGTCAGTAATGGAACGCCTCTCGATGGTCCAGGGCCGTGCGTATGAAGTCGGAGATCTTTTTGAGAGGCACAATGGTACAATGGAGCACCGCCACTCCCCGCTGACCGCCAGTGGCTCATTAGAGATGGCCCAAACTGTTCACCGGCGGACAGTATTCTGCAAACTTATGCTGTTCGCATTTACGGCGAATAGCAAACATTTGGAGTGTTTGATTTGCCCCCTGTACATCATAATTGAGCCATACTTTGGCCCCTTACCTCACAGTCAGCAGACATATGGCAGCCAATCAACTAGAACCCCCTCCTGGACCCCCCACCCCCCTATCAAAAAGCAGTTGCAGTGGCCATTTTGGATTAATTCTCTGCTATCTCCTGACTGTTAGTGAGAGGAGGGTCAGACTTGCTGCAGATCGGTAGGGAAAGCATTAGCTAGGCCTGTGTCCTTGTTCCTCACTTGCTGTGACAGCATCCCAAACAGCCCTTTTGAGGGCTAGTACATCGGTCTCCTGTGTTTTGTGTGTGTGACACTCCACAGCCCACTGACACCCAGAGCTGTGTGCACACTACTGCTGTTGCCTCATTAAGTTGCAGGCACAGAACCACTCCAGTGCATTATTATGTCACTGTATTCTGATAGTAGTATTGCATTTCTCTGTGTGAGACACTCCACAGCCCACTGACACCCAGAGCCGTGCATAATGTGATTTCTGCCCTCTAGAGATTAAAACCCGATTTTGCCTCAACTCTTTGGTGTGAGTTTTGGCATGATCCCCCCTCTGGCATGCCCCTGACCAGGTGTTAGACCCCTAGAAACAACATTTCCATTACTTTTGTGGCCAGAAACAGTTTTAAAATTCTCCTGCTCATTAAAGTCTATGGGGTCGCCACATTTGCATGATCGCGAACATTTGCAGAAATTTGCGGAAAATTTGATGTTTGTGACATCTCTATGGTTCATACCTCAGTCCAATAGAGGTTTTAATATGTTTTGCTGGGGGCTTAAAGGTATTTTATTGATTAGGTGTGAAAACATCTCCTGAAAGAAAACTCAGTAGAGAAATTAATTAAATAGGGGCCAAGGGAAAGATAAATCATGAGTTTAAACAGATAGGAAACTATTTGGTTAATTTTTCTCCTAAATTTTCTCATGGGAGATGTTTTAACACCTTATCAATAAGACATATTTTAAGCCTCCAGCAAGGACAAAATCCTACTAACATTAGGTGCAATTTGCCTTCTTAAAACAGAAGGAAATTGGCAATAATTCAGCTATAAGTGAACATTGGTGGTTACCCACAATGCTCCAGTATTGAATATGAAAATTATCCCTTTTCGCCCTTGTAAGCAAGGCAAGCATCCAGAACTGATGCTTGCCTTGCTTACAAGGGCGAAAAGGGATACTTTGCATATTCAGTAATGGAGCATTGTGAGTAAACACCAATGTTCACTTATAGCTGAATTATTGCAAATTTCCTTCTGTTTTAAGAAGGCAAATTTCACCAAGCATTGCTTATTAGTAGGAGGTTTTTTTGGTCTCTTTTATCCCCCTATACATTCCTAGTGGTTTGGGTCACCCTGAGCTGCTTGGTTACTCTACTAATATTATAAATGGGAAAGTTTGGATGTTTGTTTGGATGTTTGTTTGGATGTTTGTTTGGATGTTTGTTTGTATGTATGTATGTATGTATGTATGTATGTATGTATGTATGTATGTATGTTTGTATGTTTGTTTGTTTTTTTGTTTTTTTGTTTGGATGTTTGTTTGGATGTTTGGATGTTTGTTACTTGATCACGCAAAAACGGCTGAATGGATTTGAATGGAATTTGGCACACACATAGTACATTACCTGGAATAACATATAGGATACTTTTTATTCCCATAACCAAAAAGTGGGTGGAGACAAATACAAATTTCCCTGGGAAAATGTAAGCTGCAGCCATTCTTACACTGTTAATGGCAGGGTTCTCAAACTTTGCACAGTTGGTCACTGGGTGACTGGGATTAATATTCAGAAGACTGGGTGGAGCCTACAAAAGCCAATACAAATTCACCTATTGCTTTTCAAAGGGAATATTTAATTGCTGCCATTCTTGCACTGTTAATAGCACAACCGGTCAGTGGGTTACTGGGGCTCGAATTCGTAAACAGGGTGGAGCCACAAACAGCCAATCAGATTTGTTTCATTTCAATGCAAATTATTGATGCCAAAGACTGCAAAGCTCACAAACTTGGTCATTGAGTAATTGTGTGTTAGGGTTAGAAAAAGTGGCTGCAGCCAACACCAGCCAAATACATAATCGGGCAATGCCGAGTCATTAGTGGGTGGAGACAAATACAAATTTCCCTGGGAAAATGTAAACTGTAGCCATTCTGTTAGTGGCAGGGCTCTCAAACTCAGCACAGTTGGTCACTGCATGACTGGGATTAATATTCAAAAAAGTGGGTGGAGCGTACAAAAGTCAATCAAAATTCACCTATTGATTTTCAAGGGGAAAATGTAATTGCTGCCATTCTTGGACTGTTAATGGCACAAGCTTCAAATCTGGTAAGACTGGTCATTGGTTGACTGGGGTTCAAATTCAGAAAAAGGGGTGGAGCCACAGCCAATCAGACTTGTTTCATTTCAATGCAAATTGATGCCAAAGATGACAAATCTAACAAACTTGGTCATTGAGTAATTGAGTAATTGTGTGTTAGGGTTAGAAAAAGTGGGCGGAGTCAACACCAGCCAAATATATATCCAGGGCCATCAGCTAGTAATCAAAATAAGTTTGGTAGTGATTCTTTATTACTTTTTACAGTACTAGTTCAATAAGGTGCTGAAAAATAATTTCGGGAGAAATCTCAAAAAGAAAAGATCATTGAAACAGTGATTGCCCATATGCAACTAACGTTTTCTCCAGAGTTTTCTCCCCAGGTGATACTTTCACACCTTGTAAATAAAATGCTTTTTAAACTACCAGCAAGAAAACATTTACTCAAAATTATTTTGAATTATTCCATTGCAAAGTGCTAAAAAATTATTTGAAATCAAAGATGGAAAATTATCTCCTTGGAGAAAACTCAGAATAAAAATGTATTGCCTATGGGCTCTTGTCAATAAAATGCAATTTAACCCACCAGCAAACAAGGAAATATTCACAATAATTGCAATAAAGTTATTTTCTAGGAGAAAAATTTAGGAGAAAAAATTAATCTTCTAGGTCAGTGGTTCTCAACCTTTTTAGCACATGTACCCCTTTGTGGCTCATCCCTAACCAAATGTATCCCTTGAGGAATAACGCCGCCGCAAACAGTGGGTGTGGCTTTTGAAAAGTGGGTGTGGCTGTTACATGGTGTGGGTGGGGCCAAATACTAGCAAAATACAGGTAGTCCCTGTGTTAGAATTTAAGTAGGCCTCAGTTATTTGGCCTGAGTTTAGGTAAAAGGCTTGTCCGCAGTGTATGCCTTTAAAATAGATAGAGTTCTTGTGATGCAGGCAGAGGCATCTCAGTGTCTGCTTGAATAAACAAGCAGATACTGAAAACATCAGAGAACATGTTCCTAAAAGAAGGCCACGGGCCTACTCTGACCTCAACACGTACACCACAGGAACAATCAACATAGGCCGTGTTTACCAAAATACCAAATTCCAGTAAGTAAAGGAAAGGTGACATTGAATATTAATCGAGTAGGTGGGTATTATGATACCACGAGGGGGCTCAACCAATAGTCTGGTCTAGGGGAGGGCGAAGATGATGTCATATTTAACTCTTTCCTAGTCGGTATTAAAAACCCAGGTGGGCGATCAGAGCTCACTCTGCTTCTTACTTTCACACTAGCTCTAAATGCTGACTAGGACCTCTAAGTATTTTCATTCTATATGTAATCTGATATAATGTATGCTGTACATAGGTAGTCTAGTGTAACGTAGTTTAGAAAGAAGGTACCTGATTGACTTCAGCAGGAAGTTTAATCAAAAAGCTTGTAACGCAACATGAAGATTGGCGTGGCTAGGATATGATGAACTGTATCTATCTGTATTTCTGTTTCTTGAATAAATAACGTGAATGTTGAAGAAGCCTGAGAAAGTCTATCTCCTGCTTGCTGTGATGAGTCGTGTGTGTAACTCTTGCTGATGAGTTGCTGGTGCCGGAAAAAGGTGATTAGAACAGTTTATAACACCCTGGTTAAAAAATGAGATAGGGACTGTGTCCATACTTAATTTAAAAAAGTTAATGCGAAATCTGTTGTTGCATATTTGTAGCAATGTGTGATGCACTGGTTAGGTGAGACGTGCGGTCGCCTGGCGCAGCTGGTCACACTGTTTACAGCACACAAAATACAAATGAATTGTCCTCAGCAAGAAAAATAATGAAAAAGAATAGTAACAGTTTTTCCCCCCTACCAGCCTACCTATTCCCTGCACTACTAACACCCTTACACCCCCTCCTAGCTTTTATAAAAGCTTTTTAAGTCTAATTGTAATGTTTTTTTAAGCAAATGTGAGAGTTCCTTCTCCCACATCCAGCCACATGCAGTCACAATCTGCAAATGGCGTTGGACGGAAGAGCCTCCCCACCCCTCTCTTGCCTTCCCCTCCCCTTCCTCTCTTGTCCTGTGGCTGGAGCCCATTTGCAAGCCCTGCTTGCTGATTTTATATAGGTTGCAGCCAACTAACATTTAAAAAGCTGATAGCGTCTGTATCACAGGGAAGGGAATAAAGCTATTGTCCATAGCTTAATTCCCTTCCCTGTGACACTCACGCTATCAGCGTTTACATGTTAGTAAAAAGCATATTGATATCCAAGCTTCCCCCCCCGATGCGCACACTATCCCCTCCTACCAATGGCTTAAATGCTGCCACTCACACGCCTATTACAAGTGTCCTGCGTGTAAGCCCTACTGCATCACCAGCTCGGCCAATAGGAGCGCGGTACTTCTTCATCTTCTCTTTAAAATATCTTCCCAGCATTTAGCAATAGAAAAAAGTACCAAAAAAGTTGTGAAAAAGTACTAGCATAACTATTTTGAGTATTTCCCTACTTGCTGAGGGTTTAAAAGGCATTTTATGGACAGTTATGAAAATACCACTTAGGAGAAAAGTCAGGAGAACAAGTAATTGCATGTGGGCCATGGACCCTTATTCCTTTCATTTTTTTTCTCCAAACTTTTTTTTTTAATATGTTTAAAATACATTTCAGCACTTTACCAAAGAAGTACCAAAATATTGTAATTTATTCTGAGCCTGTATTTTCTTGCTTGCTGGTGGCTTTGAAAGAGACTCTGTAACAAAATTTTCAGCCTTAGTTCTTCTATCCTATAAGTTCCTTTGCCTGTTCTAATGTGCTCTGGATTACTGCAGCTTTTCCTAATTGCACTGTGGCTGTGTTATCTCTGTTATATGATCTAATCTGTTTCCTTCTGTCGGCACAGTCGGGCTAAGGCTGGAATGTGTGGAATGTGCAGGGCTGCTTGTGATTGGTAGAAGCTATACACACCCCCTCCAGGCCCCCTGCAGGCTCTGTATGACTCACACACTCTGCTTATGTGAGCCTATCACAAGCTGGTTAGTTTGTTTGTAAACACTGCCTAAAACTGTCAATTACAAGCCAGGATTGCAGCAGAGAGTGGCAGAAATAGCACAGAGGGGCCCAGGAGAACATAATGAATAGAATGGTATGCTTTTTAGTGTAAGAATATTAGAGTACAGATTCTCTTTAAGTCATTTTATTGAAAAGTATTAAAATATCACCTTGAAGAAAAACATAGGGGGAAAAGTGAATTGAATCGGTTGCCTTACTTAAGTACCGTGGGTTGTGGTAATAACATAACTCACAGTACTTGCTGCTGGTAGTAAGGGTAGTACAGTATTGCCATGCGCAGTCTGTGTGCAACTGTATTACCACTATTTAGTACATCAAACCCATGGAGAAATAACAAACCGGAAGTAAAAATAATGAATAGTATGTGTAATAGTAGCAGGAAATAGAACTTTACTTTAGTTTCATTTTTTTTTCAGTTGAAAAGCTGGAATTGTAAAGTGAGCTATGACTAAGGGGTAGGTTTCATTGTTACTTGAGGTTTTCAGCACTATCTTGTTATCATTCAGGAAACTTTGTGCAGAATGCCCCCCCCCCACCCCACACCCCTCCCTTGGGGCCCGCTCGGGGCCGTTTTGTGGGGGCTGGAGGGGTGGCAGCATGAGGGGAAAGCCTTGGCCACAGTCGGCGGGGAGAGAGGAAGTTCCCCCCTCTCCCTCACCTCGGGGCTATCCCCTCTGCGCTCCCCTCCAGCTTAACTGTGTCCGTGGGCAGCGGCGGGCAGCAAAGATATACATACCTTCCGTGCGCTCCAGCCTGTGTTCCTCTTGCTAGCCTCTGACACGACTTCCTGTTATACCGGAAGTCGCGTCAGAGGCTAGCGAGAGGAACGCAGGCTGGTGGGGCGCATGTAAGGTATGTATCTGTTTGCTGCCCGCCGCTGCTCGCGCTGCCCACGGACACAGTTAAGCTGGAGGGGAGCGCAGAGGGGAGAGCCCCGAGGTGAGGGAGAGGGGGGAACTTCCTCTCTCCCCGCCGACTGTGGCCAAGGCTTTCCCCTCATACTGCCATCCCTCCAGCCCCCACAAAACGGCCCCGAGCGGGCCCCAAGAGGGGCCCGGGCCCCCCGCGGGAGCAGGGGCTGCAGGCCCTATTGTTACGCCAGTGCTTCCAGGCTCCAGCAGCGTACAGTGAACAGAATAGGATCTGTAAAAACTTCTGCATGTCAGCCTGAGTCTATGTAGGCATTAGGCTCCCTGTACACTGCATGAGATTCCGATTCCAATTTTTAATCAGTTTTTACATCCGATTCTGATTCCGATTTTTAATCGTTACTGCATGCTGCGTTTTTTCCTCCGTTTTTCTGTTGATTGTATTCAAGGAAAATTGGAATTGCAAATCGAAATCGGAATCACAAAATGGATTTGAAGTGTGCAGGGAGCCTTAAAGTGGATCTGAACTCAGAACATCCCCTCTGTTTTAAAAGATACGCACCAGCAAAATAACCTTTAAACAAAAAACATGTATTTGTTACAGCTGATACAAATCCTAAAATAAATCTCAACTGTTTCTACTTTCTGGTCCATGGAAGCAGCCATATTGTTTACAGCCTATACTTTCTAATGAGCGTATCTGCTTATCTGCTGTGGCAGTCATGTGACTCAGGAGAGAGATCAAATTACAACTTGTGATTAGACACAGATGAGGGGGAATCAGACAGGCTAAACTCTCTAAATACATACAGGGTGCATTTCTCTCTGTTTTCCTTCTGTCCTGTGCAAGAGTTCAGGTCCAGTTTAAGTAAGCCAAGGGTGTTATCTATTTGCCATAAATACCTCACAATGGGGTTGATATAACAAATAGCGAGCGTTACCTCTTGTAACGCTCGCTATCTCCTTTTACTCTCCTTACTGCACGCTTAGCGTGCCTTATCAGAGTTAACATGCCTTATCAGAGTTAGCACGCCCTATCAGCATAGCATAGCGAGCACTACAAACGTATGCCTGCTAATTGGCAATGACGAGAGCTCCACTCGTCCTGCCCTGAGCCCCTGCGGGTCCAATCACTTTAAAGGACATTATCCCCGCACTTTGATTGGCCCAATAGGCTGCCTATAACTTGACAGGAAACTTGACAGGCAGTCTATTGGGCCAATCAAAGTGTGGGGATAATGTCCTTTAAAATGATTGGACCTGCAGGGGCTCAGGGCAGGACGAGTGGAGCTCTCGTCATTGCCAATTAGCAGGAATAAGTTAGTAACGCTTGCTATGCTACTCTGATAAGGCATGTTAACTCTGATAAGGCACGCTAAACGTGCAGTAAGGGGAGCAAAAGGAGATAGTGAGCATTACAGGAGGTAACGCTTGCTATTTGTTATAGTGAATCAACCTCAATGCTTGCAAGATCCCTTGTAATTAATGCATCTGGATGACACTTATATTTGCAAAAAATCTCTCTACGTCCTTCTGATTGTATGTTCTAACACTGTGAGTCAACAGGAGTAGAGTCTGAAGAAGGCTTACTAGCTTAAAGCTCACTGTTTTTCTTTTAAACTAGCCAATAAATGTTAATGGTATCATCCTGATTCAAAACCTCCTGTCTGTAGAATACAAGCTGTTGTCTCCAGCAATGTTTAGCTACTAAGATAAGGAGTTACACACACAGTGTTTCTCTCCCTCCTGCCTCTTCCCCCTCCTCTTGCTTGTAGAGTCATTAGACACAGGCTGGGGGCTGGAATGATTTGTCTGTGATCTGTCCACACAGGAGCAGCTTGCTAGCAAGTAAGTCAACTAGCCAAGTACATCTGTAGGTAACGTATTTCTTCCATAATAGAACCATCATTTGGACAATCTGCTCTGCCCAACAGCCTCTGAGTTCTGTTTGTAATGTTTACATCTGGTTCCTATCATTGCTGAACTAGTTAGTCTTAATCTTATCACCTGATTTTGATCATCTAATTGGGCTCCACCAGCCAGCCATCATGCCCCCTGTGTTTCTTCCGATAAAAATTGGAGCGGGAGCCGCCACTGACACAGGCAAGCTCTTAAAGAGGAACTCCAGTGAAAAAAATAATGTAATAAAAAAAGTGCTTCATTTTTACAATAATTATGTATAAATGATTTAGTCAGTGTTTGCTCATTGTAAAATCTTTCCTCTCCCTGTTTACACTCTGACATTTATCACATGGTGACATTTTTACTGCTGGCAGGCGATGTCAGTGGAAGTAGCTGCTGCTTGCTTTTTTTGGCAGTTGGAAACAGCTATAAACAGCTATTTCCCACAATGCAGCAAGGTTCACAGACAGAAAACTGCCAGCACCATGGTCCTGACGGTTTCCTGTGGGAGGGGTTTCACCACAATATCAGCCATGCAGCGCCCCCTGATGATCCCTTTGGGAAAAGGAAAAGATATCTCATGTAAAGGGGTATCGGCTACTGATTGGGATGAAGTTCAATTCTTGGTTACGGTTTCTCTTTAAGTGTAAAGAGAATACTGTCAGAGTAAATCTTTGTTAACACTGTTAACAAAGATTTACTCGGACAGTATTCTCTGTCTTGCACATATCAGGACATTGATCCCTTGGACAACAGATCGGGGCAAAATGCTGCTGTCTAGTGATGTGTTCTGTTACTGTGGAGGAAATGTATATCTTTTATGTGTGAACACAGCCACAGAAAAGCATGCAAAACTAAAGTCAAAACTGACAGGACAGGACTGGACACCTTTTTATGTGTGAAGAATAACTATATATTATGCATTTCTTTGTCTGTAGCTCTTGCTTAACTTTTTTTCTCCTGTTAGTTTTAAGCTTCCTCTAGATATACAGCCATTGCCATCCATGTCCTAACAAAGCCCTTGCCGATTATCTTACGTGGACAATATGTACGTTCCAGCGGAAATACATTATGTTTGTTCTTGAACGCAGTTCAAGTTCTGATTCCTATAGTGAATAGCAGGGGTGAGTGACAGAACATTTAATTAACTACTGTAAAGTGCTTTTCAGAAAGCCTGCCTGGATGCACAGAAGACACGCGGTGTACCTGCGTTATGTGTGATTGCATTTCATACCTTCATGGTAGCAAAATAAATAAAATAGGCTTTTATGTTTCTCCTGCTTTCTTACCGCTGCCTCTGAGAAGGTTCACGTTCCGCCTATGCAGAGTTGTCATCTCCGTCCACGCTTGGCGCACGTTTGTGGCTAATGCATCATCTTTACGGTGGCGTGATGCGCTCGCTGTGTTGCGGTTCACGGTCATAAAGCTGAAGTATAAAGGAGAGTGAAACTGCATGGGCGCCTTTTAACGGCGTCGCTAACAAAGACGTTTATCTAACTTGACCCGCACAAAAGACTCGCCGAGGATTCATCCACATGAAAAGCCGGGATCTGTCCGAGTGAGTTTTCAGAAGGGAAGTAAGAAAATGAGAGGAGCCTCCGACAGAAGTGTCCACCTTGGTACCGCGGCGGACAGAAATATCGCTAGTAAGTGTGACATCGCTGCAGCGCACGCAGCTTATGCCGGGATGACTTCTGGCTGGATTTTGGACCAAAAATGGGAAAACAGCAAAAGGGCATTCTAGAAGGAAGTGAGTTTTCTAAAGGGAGCATTGGGCCCAATCGGGAGCGTAACTATGACGACCGGGCCCAGAATGACGGCCCCCCCATGCTGCCGCTGAAATTCCGGACGGCATTAATTACTATTTCCCCCTTTGAATCTTAGCAACCCGGAAGGAGAAGTAATTCAGGGTCTGGCTAACACCGGCACCCGAATTACACTGTTTATACCGTTGTGCGGCCGGCCATAGACGTAATAACATCATGCCTATGGCAGCACCCACGTCAGGCACAGCGCGGGGAAGAGCGGGCGATGAAGTGACCTGCTTCATGACCTCTCAGTGCTGGAGAAGGTAAGTATTACATCTACTACCTGCGCTACACTGCATGCGGGTGGGGAGAGGAAGGAGGAACGGGTGCAGGGCCATCTATCCCCTGGGCCCCCAAATTGCATGGATTGCAGGGGTTATTATTATTCCCTTGGGTGGGATAGTTCAGGTATTCATGGTTTTTCTTATTACCCCAGTCTATAGGGGCACCATGGGGGAGAGGGAGGAGTATGTAAATGCAGGGGCAGGGTCTCATCAATGTTTGCTAGGACGGCCCATAATTTGACCTTATGCCCTTGCATGCATTCTGCAAAACGGAGCAGCAATGAGAGTTACCTAAGGAGACTCAATTATGAACAACAAATGAGTTCCTGCATATATATAGAGACAGAAAGTTATTGTGCTTGGTAATCCTGTGCCAACGTACAGAAACAGACAAGCCACAGAACCGCGTGTTAAGGCTCGTCTGGCGGACTAACGAAACAAGAATGAACAAGACTTCCTGGATGAGGTTCAGTTGAGCCCAGTGGTGGTTGTTGCCTCGGTTTCCCCAGCTGAGCTCGCGCCTGTTTCTATTAGACGTGCTGCGAACGCTCGACAATCGGCTAGGGAGATGCCGGGGCCACTCTACACAAACAGTTTGTTGTGGGGATCCTAATTATTCCAGGCTTATGAAGATAATTATATATAATCCGTGTTTGAATTAGATTAGGCTGAGAGAAGACATCGAGAGCGTGTGAATGCCGAGTTACGCCGGCACACTGCCTGCCGAGGCCGGGGGAGGGAGGCGGATTTCAAATGTGTGAAAATAACACCAGTTTGAAGCGCGGTGTGTCTGCTTCATGTTGTTCGATAAGATAAAATGTATAAGACGGAAGGAAGAAAGAAACGGATTTATGGGACCATTGATGGGATAACTAGTGAGTTGTCAGGATCAATTTCAAAATTATGTACTTGGCCTACGAATCATTGCATAGGACCTGCTCGACCTACATCTCCGATCTTGTCCAGAGGCATATACCGGCCCGCAGGCTATGATCCTGAGCGTCTGTTCACACCATGCATATCTCACAACCATGCGCGATTGCAGGACTTCACTAGGGCTGCCCCCTTTCTCTGGAACCCACTCCCACCAGCCATCAGACTTGCCCCCACCACCAATACCTTCAAACAAGCCCTCAAGACTTACCTTTTCATGCTCATCTACCCACCCCCTCCCCCTAACATCAGTACCATAATAGGCTTTGCTGGGCACAACAGACACTGTGCAGCGCTGCGTAATATGTTGGCACTTTATAAATGCGATATGAATACAATAAATAATATTTAAATAATAATAATAGTCCATGTTAGAAAGTCCTGAAGGAAAAGAATCTTCATGATTATACAAGTTGAAATACAACAAAGAATTTCATAAATGGTGGCGAATGATAATGACCAACTCTGCCGAGAATCCATCGGCCCCCGATGCAGCCCAACACCTCAGCCTGGCTTCGGACAAGACAAATAACATTTATCTTGCACTTTTCTCCTGGCGGACTCAAAGCACCAGAGCTGTAGCCACTAGGGCGCGCTCTATAGGCAGTAGCAGTGTTAGGAGACTTGCCTAAGGCCTCCTACTGAATAGGTGCTGGCTTACTGAACAGGCAGAGGCGAGATTTGAACCCTGGTCTCCTGTGTCAGAGCCCTTAACCATTTCACCATCCAGCCAAGCACCGGCCTGAAGCATTGCTCACCCCAGTCACTCAACTCCATCGACCCTCTGCCCCCAACCTCCCTCCCCTGCATAGCAACAGAGCCATCCCCCGCATAGCAAAAGAGCACGTCACTAGCCTGCAGGCCCTACAATGTCAACTGAGGGATTCTCACCAAATGGTGTTGTTGACCTTCTCACAAGGTGTGGTCGGGAATGCGGATTTCTGCATCCGCCGCAATTCTGCTTACTGCCAATACCGATTAATGCTACCACTTTCCGCCTACTGCTTCTATGTTTCGATGTGAAAAAATGTTTGCGTTTGCGAACATTTCTGCATTCTGATTGGCTTATTCAGTCTACGTCTTCTGATTGGCTTGAAATTTACAGAATATCGGTAATGCGAAGCTCTGCATTCTGATTGGAAATGTGGAAATTTCAATCCTGTGGAATCCGAATGAGCATCCCTACTTCTCACAAGCAGGGGCGTTACTAGAGGGGAGCAGCACCTGCGATCACAGGGGGGCCCAAGCTGTGGGGGCCCCAACCGCTAACCTTCCCTTCCTCTGATATAGGGAACTGTACCTCAGATCAGGGGTTTTGTGGCTACACTTGTTATGGGTGTGACGATCATGATGACCACACTTGTTTTATGACCCTTGTGAGATGGGCCCAAGACGTCAAGGGCACCCAGGCCAGTAGAGGTAAGGGAAGGGGTATAAACACTGGGAAGACACATCAAAATTTAGGAGGGGGGCCCCATGGATTGAAGTAACACCACTGCTCACAGACCAGCAGCAATTGCATGTGTAATATCCCTTTTCCCCTCAAAACAAAAAAAAAAGAAACCCCACCATCCTCTTTTCTTTGCAGCAAGTCTGCATAAACCTAAAAAGTCAGCTGATAGTGTGAAAAACCTCGTTAATTCAATAAAACACACGTAGACTTACAATTCCATCAATTAAAGACACTTTCTCATATGCATAGCACCGCCCCCCACTCAGTGACGTACTCCCTGCTGGGCAGGATCATATGCATAGCACCGCCCCCTACTCAGTGATGTACTCCCTGCTGGGCAGGATCATATGCATAGCACTGCCCCCTACTCAGTGATGTACTCCCTGCTGGGCAGGATCATATGCATAGCACCGCCCCCGCTCAGTGACGTACTCCCTGCTGGGCAGGATCATATGCATAGCACTGCCCCCCTGCTCACTGACTTACTCCCTGCTGGGAAGGATCATATGCATAGTACTGCCCTCCACTAAGTGATGTACTCCCTGCTGGGCAGGATCATATGCATAGCACTGCCCCCCTGCTCACTGACTTACTCCCTGCTGGAACGGATCATATGCACAGCACCGCCCCCGCTCACTTACTTACTTACTTCCTGCTGGGCATCATCATATGCTTAGCGCCACCCCCGCTCAGTGACATACTCTCAGCTGGGCAGGAAGTACATCCCTAGGATTTGAATCACTGTACAAAAGGGATTTTGCAGCAATTTTGAATACTGTGATTTTTGTTTAAATAAAGTTTATCTACCTGCCAGGGGGGTAGCTAGAAACCATGGGGCCCCATAACAAAATTTTAGTTTAGAAGAACCATGGTCCTGACATCACACTGTGGGAGGGGTTTCACCACAATATCAGCCATACAGAGCCCCCTGATGATCCGTTTGAGAAAAGGAAAATATTTCTCTTGGGAAAGGGGGTATCAGCTACTGATTGGGATGCATTTCAATTCTTGGTTACGGTTTCTCTTTAAGCAAACACCAGCACTGCTCTCAGTGGGTCTCTCCCACCTCTCAGAGTTGATGCATCAGCATTCTCTCTTTGATTAGCCCCTGACCTTCCCATATGTTTGAATTATTTGTGTAATAAGCTGTGTAGGTAGAAGTCGCCGCCGTGGGCATGTTTGGATTATTCATTATTTTACGTCCGGGGTTTTGCATTTTCTCCGCCGAGGTCCCGGATTGTTCATACTTATGTAAAAACCGTCCATACATCTGTCTGCTCACCTCGCTTGATATTGTTTCTTGTGTGTGATCCTCCTCTGGCCTAACTAGAGCACATCATGCCTTTTTAATGCTGCCTGTTAATATATATATGAGGCGGCGGTTTTATTCGGAGAAGAGCCGTCCCCTGGCGCTGCCTTCTGCTTAAGATGTGTTATAATGCGTCTGCACTTTGTGCCGTTCTCGGTCCTCCCTTGGCTGCAGAGCTCACACGCTGAATTATACATACCGCCAATAAACATACAAATATAGATAGAGCAAGAATCAGCCTTTTGAATATTTCAGTTGATAATTGTTTTAGTTGACACTGCTCCCCCTGTGCACGGCTGCACAAAGGCAAACAGTGAACATAAGAAGCAACATAAAAGGCAAACTCCGATTTCATTATAAAACCAGTGCACTTTTAATTCAGTGTCAGTAAAGAAATACAATTACTTTTTTTTTACTATTTCCCTGCGCTGCCAAGCTGTGATTATTCAGGGCCGGTTGTAGACTTTTTGCTGCCTGAGGCAAACTTATGAAGATGCCCCCCCCCCCCCCCCCAAAGGTACTGTATATTCTGGTGTATAAGACTACTTTTTATCCCTTGAAAATCTTCTGAAGAGTCAGGGGTCGTCTTATACGCCGGGTGTCATTGATGCCGGGTGATACGCCCTATCCTGTTACCGACTCTCAGATCTCGCTGCTGAGGACTATAGTGAAGCTGCGCAGGTGCATATGTGTGAGATCTTAGAGGCAGAGAAGGAGGTAAATAGGATACAAGGGCGGGGCCAGGAGGGTGAAAGAGGCGTGTTTTATGGGCACAGTGCAATCTATTCTTCCATAACGCAATGATAAACAGGCAGACATGGAGAGCTGACCAATCCACTTAGAGAGAGGGAGAGTTGACCAATCCAACCAGTCAATCGCCTATATACTGTTATATACTGGGCACCACATACAGTATAGTGCCAGAATCTGTTCATACATAGCACCAGTATATGATGTTTGCTTTAATTTTTATGTGGTGTGCGTTGGAAGAGGGGTAGTCTTATATGCGAGTATATGCCAAACTCTATATTTTAACTGGAAAAGTTGGGGGGGGGGGGTCGTTTTATATGCCGGAATATACGGTAGTATAATTGCCCCCAGTATAGGTAGCCTGGAGGGGGAAGCAGGCAGGAAGGGGGGCAGGGGGCACAGCGGTGGGGAGGGGGGTCAGACCTCCACCTCTCTCACCTGGGTCCCCCTGTCCGCTCTCCCCCTCCAGCTATTACCGCAGTGTATAAGTAGGCAGCCGACGGGGAAGCGATAACTCACCTCCTTCTGCGTTCCAGCGTGCGTTCCACCTCTCGTCACTTCCTGCAATGCTCTCCACTGTACAGTACAGTGGGCGGCGTTGCAGGAAGTGACGAATGGTGGATTGCAATGCTGGAACGTCAAGGAGGTAAGTCTTCGCTTCCCCGCCTGCTGCCTACTACAGTGCGGTAATAGCTGCAGGGGTAGAACGGATGGGGGGACCCACGTGAGTGAGTGAGGGGGGGTCCAACCCCCCTCCCCAACGCTGTGCCCACTGCCCCCTTCCTGCCTGCTACCCCCTCCAGCTTGGCGGCCCACCCACCCACCCACAGCTACCCACCCCACTTCTGCCTCCTGAGGAACCCGCCTCACCCTGCCTCATGGGCGCCCCAGGGCTGTATATACTTTTCAACGATAGCAGTTTCTCTTTCTTCTGAACATTATTCGTCCTCAGGTTCGTTCACACCTGTTGGAATTCACATGCGTTTTTCATTTTTGTGAATTGTACTTCAATGGCATCACACATCTTTCTTCCTTTTTTCAGTGTTTTGTACCTGCGCAGTACTACTCTCCAGGCACAGAACCCTCCAGGGGATAGGAGTGCAATGGGGGTGCACGTGCAACAAGGACGCACATGCACAGTACTGAGCCACTGGAAGGAGAGACCAGGCCAGCCAGTGTACACAGCCAGTGTACAATCAGAATGGCCACGGCCGGATTTACCATAAGGCACGTGCCTACAGGAGCATGATGATGGAAAGGTGGCTCAATCCCCTCCCTCCCTATGCAGAGTTCTGATGAGAGCGTTACTCACCCAGCTCTCGGCATTCCACTGATGAGATCTCCCTTCAATCAGGGGCACCTCTAGCTACTTCATACTGAGGGTACTTCTGGCTATCTAATAGGGGCACCTGTAGATACTTAATATTGAGGATATCCCTGGCTACCTAATACTAAGGAGCAACTGTAGCTACCTATGTTGGGCAAGGTAACTATCAGAAGTGACAGCTTGGCCAGCCAGCTTACTTGTGGTGCAGTCTGATGGGGATTCAGAGGTTCATGAAGGGTGAAGTCTAGGGGGCCAGGACATCTGTGCCTATAGGCTCCTCTAAGGTAAATCTGGGCCTGAGAGTGGCCCAGGAGGATGGCGAGGGTGCCAATGACCTAAAGGGGGCTGATGGAAGCCCCGACGAAGTATAAATGCTTTATTACATTTCATCTCAGGTACACTTTAAAGATTTCAAAAGTTGGTGAGTGACGGATGTGTTTTGGAAGGATTACAGAGGAGGGGGGAGGCACGTGAGAAATTGTATATGTTGATATGTGGCTCAAGGGAGGAATCAGACATACAACACAACTTGACTAAGCCTAGTTGTGACTGGAGCAGTAGATAGAAAGAAATAAATGGAGTGTGATGGAAAGACAAGTGAACATGTATTTTGTACACAGACAAGGTAATCAGTGTGTTGAGCCATTATTATTGGATCTCTGAGATTCTGACCTCTGGATACTTGTGAATTCCCCTCCCCCCCTCGCCCACTATCCATCCACTTCTGGCCTGCCTCCCCTTCCCGTACCATAATCTGCCATGTTCTATGGGTCATGTAATAACGTTGTTTCCTCCTGGGACATTTTTAGATTAGATTTTATATTTCCAGTGTCAGAGCCGTTCTCATCTGTCCCCTCCGCATCCCACAATGGCTGCTGACTGATAATCAATACCGTTCCCCTGCCGGTCTGGATATTTCCTGCGACTCTTTGATCTGAGAATCGCACGCCGTGCGCAGTGGCCGCCATGGAAGGCATGATTCATACACACGGAATCCGTTCAACCCACTTACTGGAAAGAAATTCTTCCTTTAGAAAATAGAGCTAAATGAAGCTTTAATGACTAGTCCTTGTAGGGGCCACATTACTGATGATAAATCTGAATGTGCTGAGCAGCACGGAGGGGCAGGGTTCAGCCGGATGGCCGCTGGGTCATCGCTTTATAGAGAGACGTCACGCGGATAAGAGTTAATCAAAAAGGCAAAAATAGGTATAAATGATAATACGGAGAAAGAGAGCCTGTCCTGCTGACTCTCACCAGAAATGGACTGAATTCCCTTTTATTAGTGGAGAAGACTTAAACTTAAACTTAAAGATCTGTTTCAGGAAAATAAAAGTTTTGAGGCAGCCACACATCTAGCGATGATGAGCGGATTCGACCAAGAGACAAATCTCTCTCTCTGAGATCCCTTACTTATTTGTGCTCTCCGGGCCCCTGCAGAGTCTTCAGCAGAGAGGCGACTCACCTCCTGTCCCGGGGGTTGGCGCACTCCTCTGTCAGTCCGTGGCTCTGTGCTCCTCGTGGTCGTCCACCACTGGCTGCCTCTTTTCTGTGACCCGTGGCATGTCATTATGTAGTCCTGGGTCGCGGAGGAGAGATGTCCATGCAAGGATAATGATGGGAGTGAAGGGAGCTGTGAACTGACTGAAGAGTGCTTCCCCCAGGACGGGTGAGATGCTACTCTGCTGTAGACAGGGCACAATTTACCTACAGGATTTGGGACTTTATATTGATAGAGTGCTTGAAGCCCCATTTAAAACTTACACTTGTGCACCCAAGCTCCTTAGTTACGCCAGTGGCCCTGGGGCAATTGCCCATATGGCAGCGCCTGCCCCGACTGTAACCTATGTCTAGGCTATTCAAAATTCTCTAGAACTGCGTCTTCAAAACACCATTCAAACGTTAGATGCTCTTTAAAAGTTTGCCGAAACACGAGTTGTGCGGAGTGCCCCTTCATCTTCACAGAGGCGGGTTACCTTGAACTCGGCTTGTGCTCAGCCTGAATGTGAAGTGTTTACCTTTATCTGCGGCCTCCTGCCACCCCGCTGCGACTTCTGCGTATGGGCTGCATTAAGCCCCATTGTTCCCCCGCAAACGACAATTCTCTTTATTTCTGAAGTTGGTGGCTGATGATGGATGGATAAAAGCAGCGACGTACTTCACAAGTGGCCGCATTTCATCTGTGCTAGCAGATGGCAGCGCTCCCACCATGACGCACTCTCAGCCCTGCGAGAATTTCACCGCGATCCGAGCCTGCGGCGCAGAGACAAGCGGCTCTCTGAGGTGAACTGTCAGCCGGCCTTGGCTCGCCTCCATCCTCCGACACACCAGAACTTCACAGAGCCACAAGTTTCCCCGACACTCTCCAAACGCACGGAAGAAGTTTCAGAAACTTCATTAAGTTTTTAACGTTGTTTGTGTTCCTGTTGGAGGGAATATCACCTAACGTCCTGTCCAGTCCATTGGAGCAGGGCAGTTTCTAGGCTAAATTGCATTCAGGGCGAGGGTGTAAAAATTGTGCCCTTCTCATGAAACCAGGTATGCCCAGGTGTGCCCACAGTATAGGTAGCTAGACATAGGTGCCCCCCCCCCCCCCCCCCCAGTATACGTTGACAGCTATAGGTCCCCCAGTATAGGCTAGCCAGGCAGGTGCCTCCAGTATAGGTAGCCAGTATAGTTGCCTCCAGTATAGGCTAGCCAGGTAGGTGCCTCCAGTATAGGTAGCCAGTATAGTTGTCCCCAGTATAGGCGAGCCATGTAGGTGCCTCCAGTATAGGTAGCCAGTATAGGTGCAGCGAGTACAGGCTAGCCAAGTAGGTGCCTCCAGTATAGGTAGCCAGTATAGTTGCCCCCAGTATAAGCTAGCCAGGTAGGTGCCTCCAGTATAGGTAGCCAGTATAGCTTCCCCCAGTACAGACTAGCCAGGTAGGTGCCTCCAGTATAGGTAGCCAGTATAGTTGCCCCAGTATAGGCTAGCCAAGTAGGTGCCTCCAATATAGTTAGCCAGTATAGTTGCCTCCAGTATAGGCTAGCGAGGTAGGTGCATCCAGTATAGGTAGCCAGTATAGCTGCCCTAGTATAGGTTAGTCAGGTAGGTGCCTCCAGTATGGGTAGCCAGTATAGTTGCCCCCAGTATAGGTTAACCAGGTAGTTGCTTCCAGTATAGGTAGCCAGTATAGTTCCCTCCAGTATAGGCTAGCCAGGTAGGTGCTTCCAGTGTAGGCAGCCAATATAGTTGCACCTAGTATAGGCTAGTCAGGTAGGTGCCTCCAGTATAGGCAGCCAGTATAGTTGCCTCAGTATAGGCTAGCCAGGTAGGTGTCTCCAGTATAGGTAGCCAGTATAGTTGCCCCAGTATAGGCTAGCCAGGTAGGTGCCTCCAGTATAGGTCACCAGCATAGTTGCCCTAGGATAGGCTAGCCAGGTAGGTGCCTCCAATATAGGTAGCCAGTATGGTTGCCCCCAGGATAGGTTAACCAGGTAGTTGCTTCCAGTATAGGCAGCCAGCATAGTTGGCCCAGTATAGGCTAGCCAGGTAGGTGCCTCCAGTACAGGTAGCCAGTATAGTTGCCCCCAGTATAGGTTAACCAGGTAGTTGCTTCCAGTGTAGGTAGCCAGTATAGTTGCCCCCAGTATAGGCTAGCCAGGTAGGTGCTTCCAGTATAGGCAGCCTATATAATTGCTCCTAGTATAGGCTAGCCAGGTAGGTGCCTCCAGTATAGGCAGCCAGTATAGTTGCCTCCAGTATAGGCTAGCCAGGTAGGTGCCTCCAGTATAGGCAGCCAGTATAGTTGCCTCCAGTATAGGCTAGCCAGGTAGGTTCCTCCAGTATAGGTAGCCAGCATAGTTGCCCCCAGTATTGGCTAGCCAGGTAGGTGCCTCCAGCATAATTAGCCAGTATAGTTACCTCCAGTATAGGCTAGCCAGGTAGGTACATCCAGTATAGGTAGCCAGTATAGTTGCTCCTAGTATAGGCTAGCCAGGTAAGTGCCTCCAGTATAGGTAGCCTATATAGTTGCTCCCAGCATAGGCTACCCAGGTAGGTGCCTCCAGTATAGGTCACCAGCATAGTTGCCCTCAGTATAGGCTATCCAGGTAGGTGCCTCCAGTATAGGTAGCCAGTATAGTTGCCCCAGTATAGGTTAACCAGGTAGGTGCTTCCAGTATAGGTAGCCATTATAGTTGCCTCCAGTATAGGCTAGCCAGGTAGGTGCCTTCAGTATAGGTAGCCACTAGCCAGTATTGTTTTCCCCAGTATAGGCTAGCCAGGTAGGTGTCTCCAGTATAGGTAGCCAGTATAGTTGCCCCCGTATAGGCAAGCCAGGTAGGTGCCTCCAGTATAGGTAGCCATTATTGTTTCCCCCAGTACAGGCAAGCCAGGTAGGTGCCTCCAGTATAGGTAGCCAGTATATTTGCCTCCAGTATAGGCTAGCCAGGTAGGTGTCTCCAGTATAGGTCACCAGCATAGTTGCCCCAGTATAGGCTAGCCAGGTAGGTACCTCCGGTATAGGGCACCAGCATAGTTGCCCCAGTATAGGATTGCCAGGTAGGTGCCTCCAGTATTGGTCACCAGCATAGTTGCCTCAGTATAGGATAGCCAAGTAGGTGCCTCCAGTATAGGTAGCCAGTATAGTTGCCCCAGTATAGACTAGCCAGGTAGGTGCCTCCAGTAAAGGTCACCAGCATAGTTGCCCGAGTATAGGTTAACCAGGTAGGTGATTCCAGTATAGCTAGCCATTATAGTTTTCTCCAGTATAGGCTAGCCAAGTAGGTGCCTCCAGTATAGGTAGCCAGTATAGTTACCTCCAGTATAGGCAAGCCAGGTAGGTGCCTCCAGTATAGGTAGCCATTATAGTTGCTCCCAGTATAGACTAGACAGGTAGGTGTCTCCAGTATAGGTAGCCAGTATAGTTGCCCCCAGTATAGGCTAGCCAGGTAGGTACCTCCAGTATAGGTAGCCAGTATAGGTGCCCCCCGTATAGGCTAGCCAGGTAGGTGCCTCCAGTATAGGTAGCCAGTATGGTTCTCTCACTATAGGTTAGCAAGGCTAGTGCCTCCAGTAATAGTAGCCAGGTAGCATAGGCGCAACGACAGGGGACAGTAGGCATAGCGCAGTAACAACTCATTTTCTGGGATCCCCACTGCCTCTACCTTCTTCCTCTCCGTCCGTCGTGCTGGTGGTACATGCGGTTACATCATCACAGGGGACGCTGTTACCAACGCGACGGACGCCTGGTAGAGGAAGAAGAAAGAGGCTGCGGTGGATCCGGGAAGGTGAGTTGTTAACCTCTATGCCCACTCTTCCCCGCCGCTGTGCCCCTCCTCCTGCCGCTCATCTGCCCACCCCTAGAAACCGGGCTGCATTGGAGTAGTGAGGCTGTGTAGACCTGGTAGACAATCCATCATTCAGGGCTGTCTATAGAAGCAGTGGCGTGACTGAGGAGCACTGGGCCCTAGTGCAAGTTTTACATGGGGCCCCGAACACTCTATTGGTTTGAAGCCCCAAAATCTACCAAGTACAATTTCAGTAGTATCAGGTGTAATTAGTAAAGAAGACCACTAGTTAAAGAGACACTGAAGCGAAAAAAAAATATGATATAATGAATTGGTTGTGTACTATGAATAATTACTAGAAGATTAGCAGCAAAGAAAATATTCTCATATTTTTATTTTCAGGTATGTAGTGTTTTTTCTAACATTGCATCATTCTATAATATGTGCAGATTACACAACACTCAGCATTCAAAATGAGTCTTTCAGAGCAGTCTGTGAACTAATGACCTCTCCTCTGGCAGAGAAAAAGTAAACAGTTCACTTACAGTTGAGATAATAAAAGTCAGATAACAGCCCTCTCTTATGCTGGGAATACACGTTTCGTTTTTGCCTTCGTTTTAGCCTTCGTTTCGATTGTGCCTTTTGTCCTTTTCGTTCCCGAAATAATCGAACGTACGGTTAATATCACCACCCACGGTTTCGTTTTTTTTTTCGATTCTGATGGTTTCGTTTTTCCAATGATCGAAGGCTGCAAAGAAACGAAACGAAAATCCCTTTTTACAGGGACGGACTAACATAAACGAACATATAATCGATCTGAACAGCCATCAAGCCTACCAATGGCTCGATTAGATGGATAAAGAGAGATAATATCAAACATGTTCGATCACTAGTCGTTCGTTTTTGGGGTCTATTAATCGAAACTATAAGGAGATTATGACTATTTTCACATACGTTTTCAACACTCGATTCGTTTACTGAACGAATCGAAGGCTAAAACGAAGGCAAAAACGAAATGTGTATTCCCAGCATAAGACTTAGTCGTAGAGCTTAATGGCTTGTTTGCAAAGAGATAACAACTGGAGTTTCTCAACTCTTCTTGTACTGGAAACAATTAGACTGATGTATCTGATCTTAATGTTTTATTTCTTAGCTGTGCTACACATACAAATCATAATATCATCATTTTTTTCGCTTCAGTGTCTCTTTAGGGATTATCACTATGCGATGCATATATAGAGGTGTTCATTACCAGCATAGCACCAATGCAAAGCTAATAAGATGGATGAAGAGAGGGGCCTCAAATCGGTCTCTGTCGTAAAGGAGCGCTGAAAGGTGAAAATTGCTCTGATCCATAAGGAGAACATAACCTGTAGTCAGGGCTATTTCATGGACAGTGCGGGCAAGGCGACCGGCAAGTAGAAGAAGGGGGGCGCAGGCAGCAGGACATAACCGCTAGGGAGCTGGTGACGCGCGGTGCAGCGAAATGGAAGAAGAAAGAAGATTACCAGCACAATCACCTTCCTTGACTCCGCCCGGACTGCCTGCATCTGACGTCAAATCATCATCACATCACCCCCTCGTGATGACACCTGATGTCCTGTAGCGGTACTGCAGGCTGTCACCACCGCGTGATGACACCTGATGTCCTGTAGCGGTACTGCAGCTTGTCACCACCGCGTGATGACACCTGATGTCCTGTAGCGGTACTGCAGGCTGTCAGTGCGCGATGCCCATGGAGGAGTCGGCTTTCCGGGCTCTCTCTGCCTGTATGTTCTCCTGGTCCCTGCTTCCTCCTGGATGAGCGGCTGGTCACTAGTAAGTAGGCAGATCTACTTGTGACCTGTGGCTGTGTGACTGCCCCTAAAGAGTAAGGGTTCCCGAGTCCACGGGGAAAGGGGGTGCAATTTAGCCTAGAAACTGTCCTTCCTGTAGTGGTCAAGAGGTTAATTGGATGGAAACCTTTCTTGCAGGGACACAGACAGCGATAAGACATTTTAGGAGACCTCACTCCCCTGCGATCTCATTAAAAGTGAATGACGCATTTCTCAAGAAGGCTGCTTAAAAATAAAGTCTGCAGGATGAGGCACTGCAAAATAATAATAATGAGATCACACGTAATGCAAACATCCACCTATCTGCCAAATAAACAAACGCAGCCTGTTTGCCCAAAGTTATTAATTCAGACAGAAATCTTTGTCTACAAACACATTAATTAGCAATATAATAATATATCGGAATCTTACTTACGGTCGGCTTAATCCCCTCCATTGCATTCCGCGGTACAGGCAGGAGAATCTCCGTGTCATTATTGTGCTTTTACATTAGCATATTTTTTAATTAGCATGAAGTGTGACATTTTAAGGATACGTTCTCTCATTTAATTAACGGATAAGGAAGTCGTCCAATTTCCTGACCTATCGCAAAATAATTTCTGCTAAAAAAAATCCCATCCCTTTGGCAAAACTGTAATCTTGCCACCGGCATCCCAGGACGTTCCAAAGTGGACACAAAGTATTAAAGGATACCCAAGGTGACATGATGAGATAGACATGTGTATGTACAGTGCCTAGTACACTAATAACTATGCTGTGTTTCTTTTTTTTCTTTCTCTGCCTGAAAGAGTTAAATATCAGGTATGTAAGTGGCTGACTCAGCACCTGACTCAGACAGGAAGGGACTACAGTGTGACTCTCACTGATAAGAAATTCCAACTATAAAACACTTTCCTAGCAGAAAATGGCTTCTGAGAGCAAGAAAGAGGAAAAAGGGGAATTTCTTATCAGTAAGGGTCACACAGTAGTCATTTCCTGTCTGAGTCAGGACTGAGTGCTAGGCACTGTACATACCCATGTCTATCTCATCACGCCACATGTTACTTCGGGTATCCTTTAAAGTGTTACCATGTTATCTTAAAATAAATCACTTTGTTAACCCCCTTGCTGTTACAATTGTGGTGGCAAGGGGGCAGCGCAGCACTTTTTTTAAAAACATTTTTTTTAAAAATCATGTAGCGAGCCCAGGGCTCGCTACATGATAGCCGCTGACAAGCGGCATCCCCCTATCCACTATCCCCTATCCAGTAAGCAGGAAGTCCCGTTCAGAATGGGATTTCCTGCTGGGCTTTCCCGGTCGCCATGGCGACCGGGCGGGATGACGTCACCGACTTCATGGACGTCGGGACGTCATAGGGAATTCCGATCCACCCCTCAGAGCTGCCTGGCACTGATTGGCCAGGCTGCGCAAGGGGTCTGGAGGTGGGGGGGGGGGCGGCGCGGCGGGTAGCGGTGAATCGGCGGCGGCGAGCGGAAACTGCACGCAGCTAGCAAAGTGCTAGCTGTGTGCAGTAAAAAAAAAATTGAAAATCGGCCCAGCGGGGCCTGAAAAATCCTCCTACGCAGGTTACCCCGAGCTGAGTTCGGGATAACCGGCAAGGAGGTTAATTGTGTGGGTGGAACATTGCTTGTAAATTTTCACCTAAGTAATTTTCTCATCGCAAATGCTATTTTCGATTACGTGAAAATGTTTACGAAAATACATTCTATTTTCGCAATATGGTCAAATAAATAATTCCCCCCCCCCCCCCCCCCCCCCCCCCCCCCCAAAAAAAAGCATGAAAGTCATTTATTTTAGAATGAGAAATTCTCAAAAAAAAAAATGTGAAAAAAAAATCCACAAACTTATTACTAAATAATTTTTGATGGCATTTTTGCTTGAAAGTTAAATCTTACATTAATTTTTCAAAAATGAATGCGAAAAGAATATCGGCATTTTTTGCTCATACAATTAAACAATTACCCCCACCAATTCTGAGGTCTCTTTTACACTATATGCATGCAGTGCGTTACTGCTGGCCAGCTTGCACGTATAACCCAGAAGTGAGACATACTTTCTAGAGATGGGACGACGAATCCGGCGAATCCACGAATCCCTCGAATATTGGGAAATATTCGATATTCGTGGATTCGAATCCCGACGCCATTTTCCACTTTACGAATCCGCCGAATCCCGACGCTGCATCGCCGCGCATCCGCCGCTCGCACTCGTCCTCCTCCGACCCGCGCCTCCTCCGACCGCCTCGCGCCTCCTCCGCCCGGCCGCCCGCATACTTTGTATCAACTCACCCGTCCAGTGGAGCGCAGACAGAGCGGCAGACCTCTCGCTGACTTCCTGGTTCCCTCTAGTGACGGCTTTTACAATGACGTCATCAGTAAAAGCCGGTCCGGCCACTAGAGGGAACCGAGAAGTAAGGACGAGGTCTGCCGCTCTGTCTGCGCTCCACTGGACATGTGAGTTGACTTGACACTTATGCAGGGGTGAGCGAGGAGGCACGGGGGACGGAGGAGGCCATGGGGGTGAGCGGAGGAGGCACGGGGGGGGGGGGGGGGGGGGAAGCGACACACACACCTACCTACCTACCTACCTACCTACCTACCACTTTACCTACCTACCTGCCACTATACCTACCTAAAGGCCCCCTATACGTACCTACCTACCTACCGGGCACTATACCTACCTACCTACAGGCCCCTATACCTACCTAAAGGCCCCCTATACTACCTACCTACCACTATACCTACCTACCTACAGGCCCCTATACCTACCTAAAGGCCCCCTATATGTACCTACCTACCTAAAGGCCCCTATACCTACCTAAAGGCCTCTATACCTACCTACCTAAAGGCCCCCTATACGTACCTACCTACCTAAAGGCCCCTATACCTACCTACCTAAAGGCCCCTATACCTACCTACCTAAAGGCCCCTATACCTACCTACCTACATACCTACCTACCTAAAGGCCCCTATACCTACCTACCTAAAGGCCCCTATACCTACCTACCTACATACCTACCTATACTTAAGGCCTTATACCCTGCTACCTATACTGAAGGTCCCTTTAACTACCTACCTACCTACAGGACACTATACCTACCTACCTACCTACCGGCCACTATACCTACCTACCTACCTACAGGACACTATACCTACCTAAAGGCCCCCTATACGTACCTACCTACCTACCTACCTAAAGGCCCCTATACCTACCTACCTACCTAAAGGCCCCTATACTTACCTACCTACCTACCTACCTAAAGGCCCCTATACCTACCTACAGGCCTCTATACCTACCTACCTACTTAAAGGCCCCCTATACGTGCCTACCTACCTAAAGGCCCCTATACCTACCTACCTAAAGGCCCCTATACCTACCTACCTACCTACATACCTACCTATACTTAAGACCCTATACCCTGCTACATATACTGAAGGTCCTTTTAACTACCTACCTACCTACAGGACACTATACCTATCTACCGGCCACTATACTTACCTACCTACCTACAGGCCACTATACCTACCTAAAGGCCCCCTATACATACCTACCTACCTACCTAAAGGCCCCTATACCTACCTACCTAAAGGCCCCTATACCTACCTACCTACATACCTCCCTTTACTTAAGGCCCTATACCCTGCTACCTATACTGAAGGTCCCTTTACCTACCTAAAGGCCCCTATACCCACCTACATACCTACCTATACTTAAGGCCTCTATATACCCTGTTACCTATACTGAAGGCCCTATACCCTGCTACCTATACTGAAGGTCCCTTTACCTACCTAAAGGCCCCTATACCTACCTACATACCTACCTATACTTAAGGCCTCTATATACCCTGCTACCTATACTGAAGGCCCATATACCCTGCTACCTATACTGAAGGCCCCTATACCCTGCTACCTATACTGAAGGCCTATATACCCTGCTACCTATACTGAAGGCCCATATACCCTGCTACCTATACTGAAGGCCCATATACCCTGCTACCTATACTGAAGGCACATATACCTTGCTACCTATACTGAAGGCCTATATACCCTGCTACCTATACTGAAGGCACATATACCCTGCTATCTATACTGAAGGCCCCTATACCCTGCTACCTATACTGAAGGCCCATATACCCTGCTACCTATACTGAAGGCCCATATACCCTGCTACCTATACTGAAGGCACATATACCCTGCTACCTATACTGAAGGCACATATACCCTGCTACCTATACTGAAGGCCTATATACCCTGCTACCTATACTGAAGGCCCATATACCTTTCTACCTATACTGAAGGCCCATATACCTTGCTACCTATACTGAAAGCTACCAATATTGAAGGCACCCATACCTAGCTAGCTATACTGAAGGCACCTTTACCTCGCTACCTATACTGCGGGCAACTATACCACGGATCGCACAATTCGTATGTGCAGGATTCGTTAGATTCGGGATTCGAAAGGTTCGAGATATTCGAGAACCTTTTTAGATTCGGATCCGGATTCGGATTCGAAGAAATTGTGGATTCGTCCCATCCCTAATACTTTCAAAAGGTAGGAAAGTAGTGTTCGGCCTTGCACAAGTTCAGCAAATACCAGCACTAGATCGGTGGAGGCAAGGGGGCAGGGGAAGCCTCTGGAACTTCCAGAGGGTCCCTGCATTGGATCAGTGGTCTCGAGGAGGACGTGGGAGGGATTCAGAGGTTTCTCTCTGTAAGTATGTGATTATCTCTGCTTTTAAAGTCACAGGTTTTCTTTAAGGCTATCTCTATCAACGTGATATGAAACTCAGCCTTTGTTCTGTGCTCTAAAAGATTATTCACACCATAAAACCTACTACACACAAAAAAATTGAGGTAGCAGAACAGTATCTAAACAGTTAAACACAGCACTTTCTTCTTTAGTGGAAAGTTTTATTGAGGCATCCAAAGAGAGGTGATAACATTATCTTATGTTTACACATCTTTGTCAGCTACAATTAGTAAACATTAGCAGTAGTGCTGAAACTGAGCTGCGCACATAATAGAATCAGAGAGAGGTGAGAAGTGATCACTAGATTTGATATATAAATACAGCAGTTATGTAAATGAAATGCAATGGCAGCTTTCAGAGCTGATAAACTGTACTTTGGGAACTTGTAATTTGTAAACTGACAATATAACTTGTGCACAAAGCAAATATGGTAACTTTATGGGTAATACAAAGTAGGACAACACATTTTTATTGAATGTTATGTCAGAGTTTTATGTCACTTGAAGACAGATAAAATGGACAATGCTAAGATTCCCATACACTTACAGATGGGCACCCAATCTGACCAAAACATAGATTCCTGTTAGATACTTCCACGCACTACGCAGATTTTTAATACATTTCAGCAGGATATCTATAAAATCTATGGAACTACAGTGGATAGTATTGTTTCCCTTGGGCCACAGAGTCAGCTGATGGGCCCTCAGGTCTCCTCCCCAGCTAATAGTGCTCCCCTGCAGAGTACTCATGGCAGTGGACATAGCTGGCCTTTGACCTGAGCGACCTGAGCGGTCGCTCAGGGCGCCGGCTTTCAAGGGGGCACCTAGAGCTGGCTATCTAATGGAGGGAGGACACCTACCCCTGGCTACCTATACTGAGGGCACCAACACCTGGCTACCTATACTGGAAGCACCGACACCTGGCTACCTATACTGGAAGCACTGACACCTGGCTACCTATTGGGGGAGACCTACACCTGACTTTCTATACTGGGGGCACCTATGCTTGGCTAACTATATTGAGGGCATCTACACATGAGATCCTATACCTGGCTACCTACCTATACTGAGTCTGAGGGTTGTTTTTTTTGTTTTGTTTCGTGGGGAAGTACTGCGGCTATAACACATATTTAAAAATTGTCAATGCTGTGCTATCATTCACTTTGTCCATCCGGCACGCTCCTTCCTGTGCTCTTCAGTCTTCATTGTCCTCCTAGCAACAGTCCTATGTGGCCCGGCGACTAGGGATGGTCAAAAATGCTGATTACTGATTCCTCAGGTCTGATTTCTGCCGAAGCCAATTTCTGACTCATAAAAATTTCCAACTGTTCAATTTCTGATTTTCAAGGACTGTTGTCATTTTTCAGACAATAAAGGTCCGTACACACGCCGGACTTTAGGCAACGACGGGTCCGTCGTTGCCTCCCGCTGGGTGGGCGTGCCAGCGACAGTCCGGCGTGTGTACGCTCTGTCGTCAGACTGATACGGCTGTTTCTGAGCGATCCGCCGGGCGGATCGCTCAGAAACAGCCGTATCAGTCTGACGACAGAGCGTACACACGCCGGACTGTCGCTGGCACGCCCACCCAGCGGGAGGCAACGACGGACCCGTCGTTGCCTAAAGTCCGGCGTGTGTACGGACCTTAAGACACACTTTTTCTCCCCTAAAAGTGGGAGGAAAAAGTCCCTGTGTCAGTCCGAACGTGCGGCCAGGTAGTCCCCACAGGCAGGTGCAGGACATAGTGGCAGCCTTCACCTCTCCATCCTGCATCCTGCTTCTTATTTTGTCCAGCGTTGGATGGATGCGGCTGACGGGGCTCCAAATTTCCCCCCAGCTCTTCTGCTGCAGCCTAGCCAAGGTGGCGACCCGCGAGGCTCCGGCTCTTTAACCACTTGAGGACCCACCCTATACCCCCCCTTAAGGACCAGCGCTGTTTTAGCTGATCTGTGCTGGGTGGGCTGTGCAGCCCCCAGCACAGATCAGGGTGCAGGCAGAGCGACCAGATCGCCCCCCTTTTTTCCCCATTAGGGGGATGATGTGCTGGGGGGGTCTGATCGCTCCTGCCTGCTGGGTGTTGCGGGGGGGGGGGGACCTCAAAGCCCCCCTCCGCGGCGAAATCCTCCCCCTCCCTCTCCTACCTGGCTCCCCCGGTGATCCGCGCTGCACAGGACGCTATCCGTCCTGTGCAGCCAGTGACAGGCTGTCCCCTGTCACATGGCGGCGATCCCCGGCCGCTGATTGGCCGGGGATCGCCGATCTGCCTTACGGCGCTGCTGCGCAGCAGCGCCGTACAATGTAAACAAAGCGGATTATTTCCGCTTGTGTTTACATTTAGCCTGCGAGCCGCGATCGGCGGCCCGCAGGCTATTCATGGAGCCCCCCGCCGTGAATTGACAGGAAGCAGCCGCTCACGCGAGCGGCTGCTTCCTGATTAATCAGCCTGCAGCTGGCGACGCAATACTGCATCGCTGGTCCTGCAGCTGCCACTTTGCCGACGCACGGTATAAGCGTGCGGTCGGCAAGTGGTTAAGATCTGTCATCTGCATGGCTAATGACTGGCACTCGGGCTGCCCAGACGTCCTGTGCTTGCTCTGTGATTGGCAGTGAAACAGGCATGCAGTAACTGCATCTATATGGATCATTGCACATGCACAGAAATATTATTGCCCTTTTACACGCATACAATTCCGCATTGGAAAGTGGAATGTACGCTTATATTGGTTTATATTTGTTAATAGGTTGAAGAGTATTGCGGAAATTTTTCAGCATAAGGGCATAAGCGGTCGCATCACCTGCGCTTCGCACTACGCGAAGCTTCTGTAATTTAACACGTAGTCTACGAAATGCAAACGTAGTGAAGTTTCTGATTACATAGCCGTAGATTGCGAAGCGTATTTGCGTAAAAATACGCGTAGTTCCAGCGTAGCAAAGTTGGCTGACTACGACCATCCCTGCCAAAGACGCACCAGGCAGAGCCAGATGAAGGCCAAATGGGGCCCTAAGCAGAGTAACAGATTTGGGCCTTGAGTAGCAGGAGCCAGGAGGGGTAACCAGGAGGAGAGCCGGCTCTGAAGACAATCAGCAGTGGCAGGGCAATATGACTGGCAGGATTATGTGCTGATGGGGCCCTTTTGACTCTTAATGGGGCCCCAAGCTCCTGATTGTGTTGACTGACTAGTGGAAAATTCAGCCCTGGCACCAGGTTCCGGGATTTTTTTTTCCCCTGATTCTTGTCCTCTGAAACTAGATGTGTCTTATAGTCTGAAAAATATGGTACTTCTGATTTGACTCAGAAGTATTGGACCAATCAGAGAATGTAGATTTTACCCAAAAAAACGGTAGTATTCAAGTCTTGTTATTTGTCTAAAATTACCACTGGGATTTTTGCGAAAAAATTTGCACTAAATAAGTAAAAAAAAGTAGGGATACATTGGATTTCCATTTTCCGATTTCCTGAAAATAGCATTTGTAATGCAAAAATGACTGATTTGGATGTTTGATAGGGTAACATCTTTTGGTGATTGGCTTCCATTTAGTTCCATTTGTTCCACAAACAAACACAGACAGGAAGACTGACCAATAACTTTGGAAAACTGTAACAAAACTACTAACTATTGAGAGAAGTTTTATTTCTGCATATGGCGGTGGGTGCCACTGCCAGTCAGTCATATAACCCATGATTGGAATTTACAGTCTTCCTTTTATGCTTTGAGTGATGAGAATGAGAGGAAGCCTATTTTCAAGGTCAGTATATTTCACAGCGGGGGCAGTGCGGCGAGCGGGGGAGGGAGGGGGCAGCGCGGAGAGCGGCGGAGGGAGGCCCCCCGGGTCTGGGAACTGAACTTGATGATTTCTCTTTCTGCTCAAATACGGCCAAAGTTTTACAGCCGGCGAAGCTTCTAGAAAGAGACATAAAGATTTCTGCAGGACACAGCAATGTGCCGGCGGCACAGATAATTACACCCCAATATTATTATTACTGCTAGAGACAAACCTGCTCAGCAAAGTCTGTAACTAAAAAAACAGTACAGCAAGGTGAAAGAAGCAGGCTGAAAGACTGCTATCGAATACCAAGGTTAAAGTAAATGGATGAGATAAACTATTGTATCTATCCTCCTTCTCCTAAAAAAATGACTTTTTAAGATTCCCACCATTTCTATTATATATATATTATTATTATTTATATAGCACCGACATCTTATGCAGCGCTGTACAGAGAATATAGTCTTGTCACTAACTGTCCCTCAGAGGAGCTCACAATCTAATCCCTACCATAGTCGTACGTCTATGTATATATCGTGTAGTGTATTTATTGTAGTCTAGAGCCAATTTTAGGGGGAAGCCAATTAACTTATCTGTATGTTTTTGGGATGTGGGAGGAAACCAGAGTGCCCGGAGGAAAGCCACACAGACACGGGGAGAACATACAAACTCTGTGCAGATAGTGACCTGGCTGGGATTCGAACCAGGGACCCAGCGCTGCAAAGCAAGAGCACTAACCACTACGCCACCGTGCTGCCCATATATATATATGGGAACTGTAGTGAAAATGAGTAAAATAGATTACTGTTTACAATATTCATTTATAGATTTATAGTAAAATCTCTCCTCTCCCTGATTTACATTCTGAAATGTATCACTGTTCACTGGTGGTGACATCTTTAGTTTCTGACAGGTGATCTGTACGGAATGTTCATTATTGAGAATTCTATACACAGAGGAATACACTGCTTGCTTGGCAAAGCCTTTATTTCCCACAATGCAATGAGGCTCACAGACAGGAAACTTATGGGGCTGGAGGAAGCCCAGGGTAAGTGAAACAATCTTTACATTTGCAGGTCTCTGGCTTACTTTAAGTTGTAGGATTCTCCTTCAGTCAGGTCAAAACACTGGCACTTTTTTTACTTCACATTTTCCTGGTGGCTGAAGTTTTATTTTTCCTTTTTCCATTTTTTAAATAAAAGAACGAACAAAATCAGAAACCCCCTTCCTCATCTCCACACTGGTGTCTACAATATTTATGATCTGCGATGTACTTATAAAACATTAAGAGTTGATCACCTCGCTATTAGATATCTCCAGGATTGACTGAGGAAACAGAGCGTGTTGTGGCTGATCCGAAAGAAGATGAGTTAGAGACGGACAGACGGGATGGTTGTGATCATTGCTGGGCCGAAATTACGCATGAGCGTAATTACGCATCGTAATTCAATGTAAATTTACGCGTAAACGCTGCGCGTAACTTACGGTCTTACGCGTAATTATTTACGCGTAAGCAGTTAAGTGGTATCGTAATTACGCTGTCTACCGTAATTGCTAGGTATGCGTAATTTTACGAAGACTTACGCGTAATTTTACGCGTAATTACTAACGTAAAAACTCCCCTTTTCTAAGAGTAGCCAATCAGTCAACATCCTAAGCAACCAATAGTATCTTCTCCCGCCCTTCAGTATATAAGCGTACGTTTTGACGCATACGAATGATATGTACGCAATAACTGTCACATTGACGGCTATTGCGTACACATCGTCCGTATGCGTAAAAAAATACGCATTAATGGGTATTACGGCACTACGCGTAACATCGTAGTGTAAGCGCCTACATTACGGTATCCTTACGCTTAACTGCGTAAGTTAACGCATAATTACAGTGATGAACCGTAGATAATTTCCTACGCCGTAACCGTAATTGCATAATGCGTAATAGCGTAAAATTACGCGTAATGATCCGTTAGCATAGATTTTTCCATTACGACCAGCACTGGTTGTGATACAAATCTTCTGTAAAGGAGAGGAACAATTTGTTGATGATGTTGCAAGTCGCACCCATTGATTACATTCATCGGAGTGAAAATATCACATTTCATATTGATACTGCCAAGGTTGGACTTATACTTTTTCAGCCACTAGGCCCACTTTCTTGCAGATCCTGTTCCATGTACAGCAGCCCTCTCCTATTCCATGCTTAGCCACGTCTCCCATGTGTAACATTCATGTACAGCAGCCCCCTCCTATTCCATATGCAGCCCCCTCCTCCATGTGTACCATCCATGTACAGCAGCCCCCTCTTATTCCATATGCAGCCCCCTCCTCCGCGTGTAACATCCATGTACAGCAGCCCCCTCCTATTCCATATGCAGCCCCCTCCTCCATGTGTAACATCCATGTACAGCAGCCCCCTCTTATTCCATATGCAGCCCCCTCCTCCGCGTGTAACATCCATGTACAGCAGCCCCCTCCTATTCCATATGCAGCCCCCTCCTCCATGTGTAACATCCATGTACAGCAGCCCCCTCTTATTCCATATGCAGCCCCCTCCTCCACGTGTAACATCCATGTACAGCAGCCCCCTCCCATTAAATGTGCAGCCCCCTCTTCCATGTGTAACATCCATGTACAGCAGCCCCTCCTATTCCATATACAGCCCCCTCTTCCATGTGTAACATCCATGTACAGCAGCCCCCTCTTATTCCATATGCAGCCCCCTCCTCCATGTGTAACATCCATGTACAGCAGCCCCCTCTTATTCCATATGCAGCCCCCTCCTCCATGTGTAACATCCATGTACAGCAGCCCCCTCCTATTCCATATGCAGCCCCCACCTCCATGTGTATCATCCATGTACAGCAGCCCCTCCTATTTCATGTGCAGCTCCCTCTTCCATGTTTATCATCCATTATTTTGCTTATATGTACACATTTTACAATATATAGAAAGATATCATTTCTATGTGTAAAAGGGTGTTTCTGCAGGGGGAGTGGTTAGTTTTAGGCAAGACCAGGGGGGGTGGTTAGGGTAGGGTTAGGCACCACCAGGGTGGGTTAGGCACCACCGGGGGTAATTAGGGTTAGGCACCACCCGGGGGCAGTGCTGATCGTAATGGAAAAAGCTACGCTTACGGATCATTACGCGTAATTTTACGCTATTACGCATTACGAAATTACGCTTACGGCATAGACATTCAATTTCGGTACATGACTGTAATTACGCATTGCCCTTACGCAATTACGCGTAAGAATACCGTAATTCAAGTAGTTACGTTATAGGCTTACGCGTAAATTCCTACTAGCAATTAATGCGTAAGGTCATGCTGCCAAGCGGAAAAGTTGACGCATGGATCAATGTTAGGTAGCCGCCGACTTTAAGGGTTAATAGCAAAGCCCCCTTAAGTGCTAAGAGCCTCAAATTTGGAGAATATATTAAGGAGATCAGAAGGAATAAAAGGGAAAATTTTTTTTTCAAAAAGACCTTATAGTTTTTGAGAAAATCGATGTTAAAGTTTCAAAGGAAAAATAGATACATTTAAAAACCCGCCGACTTTAACGGTTAATAGCAAAGCCTGCTTAAAATTTAGAAACACCAAATTTACAGGGTATATTAAGGGGATCAGTGGGAATAAGAGGAAAATTTTTTTTTTCAAAAAGACCTTATAGTTTTTGAGAAAATCGATTTTTAAGTTTCAAGGGCAAAAATGTCTTTTAAATGCGGAAAATGTCAGTTTTTTTTGCACAGGTAACAATAGTGTTTTATTTTCATAGATTCCCCCAAGTGGGAAGAGTTTTACTTACTTCGTTCTGAGTGTGGGAAATATAAAAAAAAAACGATGTGGGGTCCCCCCTCCCAGACCTCTTTAACCCCTTGTCCCCCATGCAGGCTGGGATAGCCAGAATGCGGAGCACCGGCCGCGTGGGGCTCCGCACCCTGACTATACCAGCCCGCATGGTCCATGGATTGGGGGGTCTCGGAAGGGGAGGGGCAGCCAAGCTTTCCCCTCCCCCTCCGAGCCCTTGTCCAATCCAAGGACAAGGGGCTCTTCTCCACCTCCGATGGGCGGTGGAGGTGGAGGCCGCGATTTCCTGGGGGGGAGGTTCATGGTGGCATCTGGGAGTCCCCTTTAAAAAGGGGTCCCCCAGATGCCCACCCCCCCTCCCAGGAGAAATGAGTATAGAGGTACTTGTACCCCTTACCCATTTCCTTTAAGAGTTAAAAGTAAATAAACACACAGACACTTTGAAAAAGTATTTTAATTGAACAAAAAACATAACCACGAAAAAAGTCCTTTAATATTCTTAATTAACCATTAATACTTACCTGTCCCTTTAAAAGCCAGTTCCCACGCAATATCCTCGGAAATATACTAATCAGTTACAATGTAACAAAGCTATTACAATGTAACAACTTTGTTACTTTGTAACACCACCGCACCCGACGTCACTCGCCGCCACCGCCGCGTCTGCGCTGACCCGACAGAGCTCTGAGCTATATAGCTCAGAGCTCCCTAAGCATCTTTGTATTTGGGCTCCAAGGAGCCCCATTGGTCCGCTAAGGACCAATGGGGCTCCTTGGAGCCCAAATACAAAGATGCTAAGAGAGCTCTGAGCTATATAGCTCAGAGCTCTGTCGGGTCCGTGCGGGACGCTAAGTCCCCGCCGCCTCCCGCTGTCCTCCCCGCCTCTTCCACATGTCACCCACATGTCACCCACATGTGGGTGACATGTGGGTGACAGATGTGGGCGGGGCTGACAGCGGGAGGCGGCGGGGACTTAGCGTCCCGCACGGACCCGACAGAGCTCTGAGCTATATAGCTCAGAGCTCTCTTAGCATCTTTGTATTTGGGCTCCAAGGAGCCCCATTGGTCCTTAGCAGACCAATGGGGTTCCTTCTGATTTAAAGGAACCCCATTGGTCTGCTAAGGACCAATGGGGCTCCTTGGAGCCCAAATACAAAGATGCTTAGGGAGCTCTGAGCTATATAGCTCAGAGCTCGGTCGGGTCAGCGCAGACGCGGCGGTGGCGGCGAGTGACGTCGGGTGCGGTGGTGTTACAAAGTAACAAAGTTGTTACATTGTAATAGCTTTGTTACATTGTAACTGATTAGTATATTTCCGAGGATATTGCGTGGGAACTGGCTTTTAAAGGGACAGGTAAGTATTAATGGTTAATTAAGAATATTAAAGGACTTTTTTCGTGGTTATGTTTTTTGTTCAATTAAAATACTTTTTCAAAGTGTCTGTGTGTTTATTTACTTTTAACTCTTAAAGGAAATGGGTAAGGGGTACAAGTACCTCTATACTCATTTCTCCTGGGAGGGGGGGTGGGCATCTGGGGGACCCCTTTTTAAAGGGGACTCCCAGATGCCACCATGAACCCCTCCCCAGGAAATCGCGGCCTCCACCTCCACCGCCCATCGGAGGTGGAGAAGAGCCCCTTGTCCTTGGATTGGACAAGGGCTCGGAGGGGGAGGGGAAAGCTTGGCTGCCCCTCCCCTTCCGAGACCCCCCAATCCATGGACCATGCGGGCTGGTATAGTCAGGGTGCGGAGCCCCACGCGGCCGGTGCTCCGCATTCTGGCTATCCCAGTCTGCATGGGGGACAAGGGGTTAAAGAGGTCTGGGAGGGGGGACCCCACGTCGTTTTTTTTTTAATATTTCCCACACTCAGAACGAAGTAAGTAAAACTCTTCCCACTTGGGGGAATCTATGAAAATAATACACTATTGTTACCTGTGCAAAAAAAACCTGACATTTTCTGCATTTAAAAGACATTTTTGCCCTTGAAACTTAAAAATCGATTTTCTCAAAAACTATAAGGTCTTTTTGAAAAAAAAATTTTTCCTCTTATTCCCACTGATCCCCTTAATATACCCTGTAAATTTGGTGTTTCTAAATTTTAAGCAGGCTTTGCTATTAACCGTTAAAGTCGGCGGGTTTTTAAATGTATCTATTTTTCCTTTGAAACTTTAACATCGATTTTCTCAAAAACTATAAAGTCTTTTTGAAAATTTTTTTTTCCTCTTATTCCTTCTGATCTCCTTAATATATTCTCCAAATTTGAGGCTCTTAGCACTTAAGGGGGCTTTGCTATTAACCCTTAAAGTCGGCGGCTTTTTTATATTATACGGGAGCGTAATATTACGCGATTACGGCAGACTGTGTAATTTCAATGGGAGTTTACTGTCTTATGCGTAATTTGTTGCGCGTAAAACGTAACCCTACGGTCTACGCGTAATTAATTACGCGTAATACCGTAACCTTACACGTAACGCTTACGGTGCATTTGTAGTGAATTACGATGCGTAATTACGCTAATGCGTAATTTCGGCCCAGCACTGCCCGGGGGGGGGGGGGGAGTTAGGTTAGGTGCCACCAAGGGGAGGGTTCTGTGTGAGGGTGGGGTTGGGTTAAGCTGTATTGTTGAATTATGTAACAATTTTTAACGTTAATATCTTTTCAGAATTTTTTCCCATCTGTAATTACAATGGTATTTATCGTTAATCAAGTTTGACAACAATATTTATCGTTATCAGATTTCGTTATCCACCGGCGCCGTTTCGTTATCAAGCCAAGCCCTTTTTTTGCTGCGCCCTTATTTTCATGCACGCCCCTATTTCCATGTGTTGCTCCTTATTTGCAACCTGCGTATTCCTCTGTATTTGCAGTCTCTTCTTCCGTATGCAGCAATCCCTCTTTCATGTCCAGTCCGCCCTTTGGCCAGCTACCACCCAAGGCCCGGGCCTGAATGGCCTTTCAAGAAATCCGGCCCTGTATACAGCCTCATCTACTGACAAATCCTTTTCTATTTCCATGACAGTTGCCTCTAAATATTATTCCTTCCATAAAGAAATATGCCATCATCTCTGCAAAGATCTGTTGTTTTATTCATAAAAAGAGCAACAGGAACCATAATAAACATGTCAGACCCGCAATTGGGAAGTTTTACAATTAATTTCTCCCAATACAAGATACGCTGCACAGAAAACAGAGCTGTGTCTAGGCCAAAGAGGCTCTAGAAAACGTTGTTTACATTCCTTTGTCAGATACATTTAGTAAACATTAGCAAACTGCCAAAACTGACCTGCACTGAGCTGAGAAGCAGAAAGAGCTGAGAAGTGATCACTAGATAGATTTTAATGTATAAATACAGCAGCTATGCAATAGAGTGCAATGGCAGCTTTGAGAACAGAGAAACTGTACTTTGGGAATTTGTTATTTGTAAACAGACAATATTACTTGTGCACAACAGCAAATATGATAACTGTGTCGGTAATAAAAATGTGGGAAAACAGATTTTTATTGAATGTTATGTCAGAGTTTTATCCCACTTTAATTCACACTGATTTTTTTCCTCTACCAAGTTTAAAAACTTGTAGAAAATGTGGTCAGTGTGGGGATACCACGGTCACCTGTATGACAAAGAGAGACCAGGAGCCAAAATGGTGCAGTATTGTGGGGTATTAGATTGTAGTACAAGTGTATTTATACTCACACAGGTGGGTTGCAGTATCGTCAGCAGAGAAATAACCATTCCCGCTCGGTATTCCAGGTCCTACTGGCACTGGATCGTCGCACTCCTGGTTGGTCCTTCTTGGTTTTAGATATTATATAACAACATACCCGGAAGGTGAACACCTCCAAAGCAGATGTAATGTATAGTACTGGGGGGGGGTGAAAGTGCCCAAAGATAGGTAATGCGATGAAACAAAAAAATAATGATAAGGGGGAAGGCAGTGTCTTTACCACTCCAGATAGAAGAACCCAAACCACGGGGTAAATATTTATTAAGCAGGAATAAAAGAACAATGTGTTTCAGGGGTCTCAGCCCCCTTCTTCAAGACAATACTAGGTCACAAGTTTGGATGCCAGGAAAAAAAAAAGGCATCCATGCTTGTGACCATATTTTATAGGCACTAGTATTGTCCTGAAGAAGCAGGCTGAGACCCCTGAAACGCGTTGTTCTTTTATTCCTGCTTAATAAATATTTACCCCGTGGTTTGGGTTCTTCTATCTGGAGTGGTAAAGACACTGCCCTCCACCTCATTATTATTTTTTTGTTTCATCACATTACCTATCTTTGGATGCCTCCGCCCCCAGTACTAAGAATCATTATGCTGTAATAGTCATTAGAATTTGATACTTGCTGACAGTAGCAAAGCTCACTAAATTCTCTACATTCACAGTGGTAGTTTGCAGTGTGGTGTAAGGGCACGTTTCCAGTAGCCACCGTGCGCGCCTGCGAGGTGCGTGGTGGCACTTCCGGGTCTGCGGGCGCGCAGATGAATCCCAGAGGCCGTGTCATACACGGCTATGGGATTCATTGCCTCCCGCGAAAACTGTGGGCAATGCCAGCCGAATCGCTAAAGCAAGCGATTCAGCCGGCGGCGCCATTATCTCCTAAGGTAGAGTTTACTTGAGCAATTTGCCTGCGGGGAAACTCTGCGGATTCGGCACAGTTTCCACGCTAGTGGAAACAGGCCCTAACGCCCACTTTGCAATGTGGCTTACCGCACTGCAATACACCACTTATAGTGAGGCTCACAGTGTGGCGGGTGCATTGCGGTTTTAGCGGCATGCATTATGGTAACACGGCATGCGGTGTGTTACTGCAAATCGCCCATGTTAATAGTGACCAGTGCTGCTCATCAGGATTCCAGATATCCGGATATCCGGGTAACTTTTTTACGCTATCCGGATCGGATTCCGGATTTCTCTAGAAATCCGGATAGCTATCTGCGGATATTTGGCCGCATAACCCGGATATCCGCCGATATTGCAGATATCCGGATCCAAAATACTGTAACTAAGGAGCTGACGTCCTGGAGCCAATCAGAGGGCTCCCAGCGGAAGCCCTAGCAACCAATCACAGAGGAGAACCCTGGCCAACCCCACCTGACCTCATTGAGCACGTGCTAAGTGCCAAGTGCCATGTCCGGCATGCTCCTGGCACACATTACACTTGCTGTTGCTGCATTGCCCTGCTCCTGCTGCCTGTGCAGCTCCCATCGCCAGGCCAGGGGGCCACAGGCCACTGATACCACCACCTATATTTAACCCAAAACACAATTGCTGCGTAATTTTTTGGAGGTGTCTTGGCTGAAAACTGTCATGTCCCAGTTGTGCGGTTGGACTTTGGACACAATGGGCTTGATTCACAAAGCGGTGCTAACTGTTAGCACGCCTGTGAAAACCCCCTTAGCACGTCTAAACGAGCTTTTCGCGTGTAAAACTTTATGCCAGTAAAACTTTATGTGCGTAAAATGGTTTTTAAAATGACAGTTTATAAACCATTTTTTTTTTGCATTTCTCGAAAACTACAAAGTCTTTTTGAACAATTATTTTTGTGACTTGTACCCACTATTCTACTTAACATTTGTAGCAATTTTGATAGCAATAGCATATATGGGGGTTTTATTATTAACGCTAAAGTTGTCATGAAATTATGCGAAATTTCACGAAAAATTATGCAAAAATATACGCTAAATTATGAAATATTACTATTACATATGACATTTTTTACGATTTTCTCTGAAATTTCACATGCGATTCGTAATCGCAAATTTCGGAGTGAAATTTCACATATGCAAAATTTCGGCCCACCACTGCGCTGCACCCATTTTGCATCCGCTTTGCTCTGTCCTCTCCTTGTCTGCGCGTCTGAAGTAGAGATGGGCCAAACGGTTCGCCGGCGAACGGTTCCAGGCGAACTTTGGGGGTTCACGTTCGCCTGCATCAGGCGAACTTTTGCGGAAGTTCGATTCGCCCCATAAAGCTGTATTGAGCAAAATTTTTCGCCTCCATTTTACTGTCAGCAGACATGTTATTGTGAAACACACTGCTTAAGACCCCACCCACCCTAGCAAGCTAGGTCCTTTTATACCATTTGACTCAGTTGTCTGCCTACACTAATTAGTTATGGGACAGCTGCTACACACTCTGCTAGGGAGATTTTAATTGGCCTCCCTCCCTACACACTCTGCTAGGGAGATTTTAATTGGCCTCCCTCCTCCCTCCTCCCAGAGGGAGGAGGGTCTCTTCTGCCAGGGAATTATACTATTTTAAAAACCAGTATACATCATACCATAGCCGGGAATCGAACCCAGATCTCACTGTGTGGTGGGCACGTCACCCTAAGCACTGTACCACTACAGTAGTAAGTGAAGCTTGCCTAAAATTTAACATTTATGCTCAACGCAATAGAACCATTAGGTTGCTTAAAGGAGAACTGTAGTGAGAGGTATATGGAGGCTGCCATATTGATTTCCTTTTAAGCTATACCAGTTGCCTGGCAGCCCTGCTGATCTATTTGGCTGCAGTAGTGTGAATCACACCAGAAACAAGCATGCAGCTAATCTTGTCAGATCTTACAAAAATGTCAAACACCAGATCATACCATAGCTGGGAATCGAACCCAGATCTCACTGTGTGGTGGGCACATCACCCTAAGCACTGTACCACTACAGAAGTAAGTGAAGCTTGCCTAAAATTTAACATTTATGCTCAATGCAATAGAACCATTAGGTTGCTTAAAGGAGAACTGTAGTGAGAGGTATATGGAGGCTGCCATATTGATTTCCTTTTAAGCTATACCAGTTGCCTGGCAGCCCTGCTGATCTATTTGGCTGCAGTAATAATAATCCAAACATTTGTATAGCGCTTTTCTCCTGTCAGACTCAAAGCGCTCAAGAGCTGCAGCCACAGGGACGTGCTCAAGAGGCCACCCTGCAGTGTTAGGGAGTCTTGCCTTGAACTCCTTACTGAACAGGTACTTGACCTAGCCAGGATTCAAACCCTGGTCTCCCATGTCAAAGGCAGAGCCCTTAACCAGTACACTATCCAGCCACTGTAGTGTGAATCACACCAGAAACAAGCATGCAGCTAATCTTGTCAGATCTTACAAAAATGTCAAACACCAGATCTGCTGCATGCTTGTTCAGGGTCTAGGGCTAAAAGTATTGGAGGCAGAGGCAGGTAACTGGTATTGCTTAACCACTTGCCGACCGCACGCTTATACCGTGCGTCGGGAAAGTGGCAGCTGCAGGACCTGCGACGCAGTATTGCGTCGCCAGCTGCAGGCTGATTAATCAGGAAGCAGCCGCTCGTGCGAGCGGCTGCTTCCTGTCAATTCACGGCGGGGGGCTCCGTGAATAGCCTGCGGGCCGCCGATGGCGGCTCGCAGGCTAAATGTAAACACAAGGAGACAGCCTGTCACTGGCTGCACAGGACGGATAGCGTCCTGTGCAGCCCGGATCTCCAGGGGGGGCCAGGTAGGAGAGGGAGGGGGAGGATTTCGCAGCGGAGGGGGGCTTTGAGGTGCCCCCCCCCCCGCAACACCCGGCAGGCAGGAGCGATCAGACCCCCCCAGCACATCATCCCCCTAGTGGGGAAAAAAGGGGGGCGATCTGGTCGCTCTGCCTGCACGCTGATCTGTGCTGGGGGCTGCAGAGCCCACCCAGCACAGATCAGCTAAGACAGCGCTGGTCCTTAAGGGGGGGTAAAGGGTGGGTCCTCAAGTGGTTAAAAGGAAATCAATATGGTAGCCTCCATATACCTTTCACTACAGTTCTCCTTTAAGCAACCTAATGGTTCTATTGCATTGAGCAAAAATGTTAAATTTTAGGCAAGCTTCACTTACTTCTGTAGTGGTACAGTGCTTAGGGTGACGTGCCCACCACACAGTGAGATCTGGGTTCGATTACCAGCTATGGTATGATCTGGTGTTTGACATTTTTGTAAGATCTGACAAGATTAGCTGCATGCTTGTTTCTGGTGTGATTCACACTACTGCAGCCAAATAGATCAGCAGGGCTGCCAGGCAACTGGTATAGCTTAAAAGGAAATCAATATGGCAGCCTCCATATACCTCTCACTACAGTTCTCCTTTAAGCAACCTAATGGTTCTATTGCATTGAGCATAAATGTTAAATTTTAGGCAAGCTTCACTTACTTCTGTAGTGGTACAGTGCTTAGGGTGACGTGCCCACCACACAGTGAGATCTGGGTTCGATTCCCAGCTATGGTATGATGTATACTCATGTATGTATCCCCAGCTATGGTATGATGTATACTCATGTATGTATTCCCAGCTATGGTATGATGTATACTGGTTTTTAAAATAGTATAATTCCCTGGCAGAAGAGACCCTCCTCCCTCCGGTAGGGGGTAGAAGGGAGGAGGGAGGATAAAATCTCCCTAGCAGAGTGTGTAGCAGCTGTCCCATAACTAATTAGTGTAGGTAGGCAAATGGTATAAAGGACCTTGCTTGGAGGTGGGCGGGTCCTCCAGCAATGATGTGTATTTCACTCAATTAGGTGTGGCTCCAGGTATTAGAGCTTTTGAAACATGTTTTCTATCATTTTTCCAGCTGATAGAATGTTTTAAAACTTTGAAAGTTCGCCTCCCCATTGAAGTCTATTGCGGTTCGCGAACTTTTTCGCGAACCGAACCTTTTGCGGAAGTTCGCGAACAGGGTTCGCGAACCTAAAATCGGAGGTTCGGCCTAACTCTAGTCTGAAGCAATCGCCGCTCACGTGTCCTGCCACTAATCGCCGCCGCTCAGTCTCTGTACTCCACCCAGAGGCTGGCATAGCTCCGTAGCAACAAGGAGAATTTTCATTGGTCCACCATAAACCAATGAGAATTCTCCCTGTTGATGAGGATTCCCATTGGTCTAGAGCAACCCAATAGAGGTCCTAATGTTTCTGCAGCTACTAGGCTGTGTAGGAGGGGCCCAGGGGCGGCAATCGGCAGCGGAAAACATGGCCTGTAGCCTGCTGTGGTCTTGCTGTAGCCCAAGGCAGAAGGATGCATTATGTTACCCCCCATAGGCTGTATGGTGAACGGCGTACGCCTCTGCCTGGCTGTGTCGGGATTATCCCGGACTGCACAGAAGTGCGGCCCACTTATTGCAACGGATCCTGGGGATCCATTGCAGGCTGATAAGTGTGAAAAGCTCCCAGGCCCAGATTCACCTCACAGGAGCCTATAGGCACAGATGTCCTGGCACCCTAGACTTCATGAACCTACAAACCCCCGCTGAACTGCACCGCAATTTTGCTGGTTGTCCCAGCTGTCACTTCTCCTCTACTTCCCTTGCACATCATAGGTAGCTACAGGTGTCCCTTAGCATTAGGCAGCCAGAACTACCCTCAGTATTAACCACTTAAGGATCAGGCTCGTTTTGGCTGATCTGTGCAGCGTGGGCTCTCCAGCGCGCAGCACAGATCAGGATTGCTGCAGGGCGATCAGACTTCCCCCCCTTTTTCCCCACTAGGGGGATGTCCTGCTGGGGGGGGGGGTCTGATCGCCGCCGCTCTGTGTGGCAAAGCGGGGGGGGGGCTCCTCAAAGCCCCCCTCTGCAGCGCTATTCCTCCCTCCCTCTCCTTTCCTCCCTCTCACTCTCGCTATGGGTGGAACAAGATGGCGATCCGTCCTGTACTACCTCTAATAGGCTTTAGCCTATCAGACGGCGGCGATCCCTGGCCAATCAGAGGCCGGGGATCACCAATCTCTTTTATGGCGCTGCTGTGACAGCAGCGCCGTATGATGTAAACACAGGGGATTTCTTCCCCGCGTGTTTACATTCCGCCTGCGAGCCGTGATCGGAGGCTCGCAGGCTGTTCACGGAGACACCCTCCGTGAACTGACGTTTCCATGGAAACACCACTTCGACCTGCCGACGCCTATCGGCGTTAGGCGGTCGTTAAGTGGTTAAGTAGCTAGAGGTGCCCCCAAGTAGGTAGCTAAAGGAGTAGCAAGAGGTGCTCCTGACTGAAGGGAGATCTTATCAGCAGAATGCCGTGAGCAGGGGGAGTAAGCTCTCATTTACACTCTCATCAGGACTCGGCATAGGGAAGGAGGGAGGTGCTTGGGGAGGGGAGTGAGTCGCCTTTCCATTATCAGGCGCCTATAGGCACGCGCCTACAGTGCCTTATGGTAAATCCAGACCTGACAGGCAGCTCCAATTTATAAAATAGAAGCCTTTTACAATGAGCGGAGAACTGACAAAAAAAAGTCCATTATCTCTGCTCAATTGGGAACACGGCCTGAAAGTCCAGGGATGTCATTCAACGATCTTGGGCTCTCCTAAGTAACTTGGTGCGGATCTGAATCTGAATATATCTAATGCCTAAAAAGTCGGGGAAGGCATTAGAAAGATGATCCTTCCAGCTCATCATTTCTGCTGTCCTCGTGTTATCAGGAAATGGCCGTTATGGTGCCCACACAGAACACAATTTTTTTCGATTAGATAATTTCTTCCGATTATTCCATTAAATCAAATATAAAGAATTTTCCAACATTTCCACCAAATTTTTATAGAAAAAAAATGGGATAATTGTTCATTTTTCCTGATCAAAATTTTACTTGATCGTCTTGTTGACTTTCATTCGATTCATTTGTTTTGGTCAAATAAACAGGAAAATTGAACGTTTTGATTGTACCATGTGTGGGCACCATTAGGAAGATCTCTGGAATTCCAGACATGGCTAAAGCAACGTACACACGTGCAGATTTTGTCTGTTATAATGGCAAATGAGCGATGGTTCTATCTGACATCGCATAACAATCATTAATTATTAAGCAACAACCAATCTCATCAGACGGTCGATATACAGTGATTGTTGGGCATTTTGGAAGACCGACGCAAGGGATCAGATTGGTACAATATTTCTGTACAGAAGGTCGGATTTTAACCATTTCAGCCCACGGAATTTTTCACCTTATGCATCAGAGCAATTTTCACCTCCCATTCATTCGCTAATAACTTTATCACTACTAATCACAATTTATTGATCTACATCTTGTTTTTTCCGCCACTAATTAGGCTTTCTTTGGGCAGCACATTTTGCTAAGAATTATTTTTTTTATAAATGCATTTTAACAGGATTAATAAGAAAAAAATGGGAAAAATTCATTATTTCTCAGTTTTCGGCCATTATAGCTTTAAAATAATCCACGCTACCATAATAAAACCTATGTATTTTATTTGTCTGCTTGTCTCGGTTATGTCATCATTTAAATTTTGTCCCTATCACAATGTATGGCGCCAATATTTTATTTGGAAATAAAGGTGCATTTGTTTCCGTTTTGCGTCCATCACTATTTACAAGCTTATAATTTTAAAAATGTTCGTAGTATAACCCCTTCAAATGCATATTTAAAAAGTTCAGACCCTTAGGTAACTATTTATTTATTTATTTATTTTTCTTATTTTTTTTTTAATTGTAACTTTTTTTTTTCCATTAAAAAATGTATTTGGGTAATATTTTGGTGTGGGAAATAAACAGTAAATTTTTAATGTTATTATATGTTTAAATTGTAATGTAAAAAATATGTAGATGTAGTTTTACTATTTGGCCACAAGATGGCCACCTTGAATTTTTTTTTCCCTCTTTGTGCTTCTCGCTAAGCGGAAGCACAAGGGGGATGCGGAAATTTTTACGGGCAGAAAGACTGAAGCCTCTTGTAAGAGCGCTTCGGTTTTTCTGCTGGGGAAACGGTTGGGTGATTGGGAACCATGTTCCTGTTAACTGATCCCAGGGCTACCGGGTGACAGCACGGCAGGCACCGCAGCAGAGCAGCCGCCCGGATGTGAGCTTCACGTCTGGACGGCAGAAATAGTTAAATTATCGCTTATTTGAAAAGATGGTTATACAACAGTTATATGATGGTTATGCGAGGTGCGTTTGCGTTATCAATAGCGATCTCTGAAGTGTTTTTTTCAGGCTGAAAGTGTGTGTCTTCCTCTAACAAACATTAAGCCATGCCATCCACTGATGAGGATCAACCAAGCCGAAACAGTCTGTATGCATGTTGGGTTATTATGGCTCTGTACTAATTACAAGCTGACACATCATTGCATTCCAGCAGATCTGGAGGTGTGCTAACTAAGCTTCTAAGGGCAACAATGGTTAATTTGCATATTTCAGCAGTGATGCACTGGGAGACATCTCAAGCTCACTCCAACCTGAATTATCGCAAATACCTTCTGTTTTAAGAAAACAAACTTTTGTTTGAAACAAAGTTTCAGAAGGGGGGAAAAACCCTCTTTTTTGTGTTCTTGTGCTGTTCCCTTGGATGCAAGTGACGCATTCCTGTCTGTGACATTGTTGTAACAGAAGCACAAGGCTGTGTTTGAAGTTCCAGTAACTGTGAAGTGATTAGCAAAGTGATTAATGAGTGAATAAGTATCTAATTACTTCAAGTAAATTCTCTTTTTTTTTGTTTTCTAGGCATGTCTGTTAACACTCAGCAACCAAATACACATCTCTGCCTGGCAATTTTTGGCCTAGTCTTCAAGTGCATACATGACAAAAAGAGCGCAAGGGATTACTGCTAGTAGAATATCGCTATAATTAGCGATATTCTACTGCTGGATTCCGATATTTTACTATGGCTAAACCTAATCCCCTGGTGGTGCTTAACCCTAACCCAGTTTGTGCCTAACCATATTTCCCCCCCAGGTGGTGCCTAACCCTAAAACACCCCCTCATGGTGCCCAATCTTAAGAACCCCCTGGTGGTGCCTAACTCTAAGAACCCCCTGGTGGTGCCTAACCCTAAGACACCCCCTCATGGTGCCTAACTTTAAGATGCCCCTAAGACCCCACCTGATGGTGCCTAACCCTCCCAGTGCCTAACCCAAACTCCTGGCGCCTAACCTTAACCCCCCTAACCCCCCTCCTAGACCTTAACCCAGTGTGCGCTGCAAACCTCGCAATATTTGGCTAGGAAGCTATATTTTGGCGCCTGAATACAGTGGATAGTAAAGACAATCCAAAAAGGTGTATGTAAAATCCTCAAACATTTGCCTCAGGCAGCAAAAAGTCTAGAACCAGCCCTGGGGGAGGGGGCTACCTAAAACGGGGACATCTGGCTAGCTATACTAGGGTAAGACTACCTAATACTGGGGGTTCAGCTGTCAATTTATACTTGGGGTGCACCCTTATCCTTGGGAGCACATCTGGTTATCCATACTGGGGGGGGGGGGGGCTATCTAATCCTGAGGGACACAACAGACTATAGTGGGGGGGGGGACTACCTAATCCTTGGGGGCACATCTGGCTATCTATACTGGGTGGACTACCTAATCCTTGGGGGCACATCTGGTTATCTATACTGTGTGGACTACCTAATCCTTAGGGGCACATCTGGCTATCTATACTGGGTGGACTACCTAATCCTTGGGGGCACATCTGGCTATGTATACTGGGTGGACTACCTAATCCTTAGGGGCACATCTGGCTATCTATACTGGGTGGACTACCTAATCCTTGGGGGCACATCTGGCTTTCTATACTGGGGGACTACCTAATCATTGGGGGCACATCTGGCTATCTATACTGGGGGGACTACCTAATAATTGGGGGCACATCTGGCCATCTATACTGGGGGGACTACCTAATCCTTGGGGGCACATCTGGCTTTCTATACTGGGGGGACTACCTAATCATTGGGGGCACATCTGGCTATCTATACTGGGGGGACTACCTAATAATTGGGGGCACATTTGGCCATCTATACTGGGGGGACTACCTAATCCTTGGGGGCACATCTGGCTATCTATACTGAGGGGGACTACCTAATCCTTGGGGGCACATCTGGCTTTCTATACTGGGGGGACTACCTAATAATTGGGGGCACATCTGGCCATCTATACTGGGGGGACTACCTAATCATTGGGGGCACATCTGGCCATCTATACTGGGGGGACTACCTAATAATTGGGGGCACATCTGGCCATCTATACTGGGGGGACTACCTAATCCTTGGGGGCACATCTGGCTTTCTATACTGGGGGGACTACCTAATCATTGGGGGCACATCTGGCTATCTATACTGGGGGGACTACCTAATAATTGGGGGCACATCTGGCCATCTATACTGGGGGGACTACCTAATCATTGGGGGCACATCTGGCCATCTATACTGGGGGGACTACCTAATCCTTGGGGGCACATCTGGCTTTCTATACTGGGGGGACTACCTAATCCTTGGGGGCACATCTGGCTTTCTATACTGGAGGGACTACCTAATCATTGGGGGCACATCTGGCCATCTATACTGGGGGGACTACCTAATCCTTGGGGGCACATCTGGCCATCTATACCGGGGGGACTACCTAATCATTGGGGGCACATCTGGCTTTCTATACTGGGGGGACTACCTAATCCTTGGGGGCACATCTGGCTTTCTATACTGGGGGGACTACCTAATCATTGGGGGCACATCTGGCTATCTATACTAGGGGGAGGCTACCTAATACTGGGGACACATCTGGCTATCTATATTGGGGGACTACCTGCGGCAGCGCAGTGATGGAAGTGGTCGGGGGGGCCCCCAGATACTTTTGCCCCGGGGCCCCATTGGAGTTAGAATCGGCCCTGTAAATGATAGAGCCACAAAGGCTGGAATTATTCGGGAGGGATTGAGGAGAGAGACAACAGGAACTTGTGCTTTAGGAAAGGAGGTGATATTGCTCCATCTATCTTGGTCTGGAAGGTGAGGACGAGATGTTCTACCAGCCTTGTGTCATGTATTTTGTTTAACAGTAACGAAATAAAGCTTCAGGCGGGCAGAGCAGACACCTACATCATCGCACTTCTCACATGCAGTAAATATGCTGAAGCTATCCTCGCTAATTGAGTCTGGGGTAGAGAATTGTAGAACGTCAGACACAATGCTGCCACTTTGTTAAAACAAAATGAAACCCAGCATTTCTTCTTTGCTCTAATACAATGTTTACAGCATATTATATACTACTACCATTTTTTTTACTAGAACATCATTCAAAGGGTTAAACACAGGACTTTGAAGCTCCCTGCCGGGAAAACTGGATGGAGAACTAGAGATAATGTTATCTTGTGTTTACTTAATTGTATCAAGTGAGGAATGTAACTACTTCTCTGACACTGCAGACTCTCCTGAACACAGCCAGACAACCAGAAAGCATTTCTGCTTGCATTAGAAGAGGAATAAAGCAGTTATGAATAAAATGCAAAGTCAGCTCTCTGAGCAAAAAAACTGTACTTTTGGAAACTTGTAATTTCTAAATGAATATTAATACTTATGCACAAAAACAAATATGATAACCGTATGGCATATAAAAAGTAGGAACACATGTTTTTATTGAATATTATGTCAGGTGGAGGTGGAGGTCTGCTATGCTGAATCTGAATCTGTGGATCAGTTCCGGGAACAAAATATCAGAATCGTCTGATGCCAGATACAGGTGCTTGCCGGTTACTTGAGCAACTGGCCTAAAAAGTAAAATGACCCAGTCCCTCGAGATTGTGGAGCTGAAGGTGTGCAGACGCAGCACTTGCTTGCAAATAAGTAACATGTTCTGTTCTATAAAGAGGAGAGGAGCATTGCGGGAGTGACGTCACACGGTGGTGGGGAGAAATAAAGCTGCCTGCCGTTGCTTGGCTGAAGTGATCCCCCAGGATGGATTGCTAGACAAGCGGTCGGCAGGCGCCAGAGGTTGCCGTATACACGTTGGATTCTCGGCAGAGGTGGTCATTATCTGAGTTTCATGTGGCGTGTGTACGGGGTTTTAGAGCAGGTGCAAAGATGGCTAAAAGTATTAGAAGCAGAGGATCAGCAGGACAGCCAGGCAACTGGTATGGCATAAAAGGAAATAAATATGGCAGCCTCCAATATCCCTCTCATTACAGCTGTCCTTTAAAGAGGAACTCTACTAAATTACATTTATTAGTGATGCCAACATCTTTACTGGAATCATATGAATGTTTTTTCCCTTCTTTGTAAAGTGAGCACACTAACATCAGCTAATATCCCAGAGTGCTCTGGGGAAGAAGGCTGCATGACATGATATCCTAGGCTAAACATCACTGGGAGGGCGTACTTCTGCTGCCTCCTCCTCCCCAAAAAAACCCCACCTTCCTCAACATCTGACTCCTCTTCCCCACACGACTCCTCCTCCTCCCCCTCCCCCCTCTGTGCTGCCGCAGGTGTTGAAGAAACATCTGGTTCTGACTACATAGCAATATGCAGCTATATGCAATCATAAGAAGTGTACCAGTAAATTTGGTCACTTCACGCTATGGAGGATTTGGTCACCACTATAGGCCGAATTGTAAATTATGGCTATAGCGGTGTTCACTGTGTAATTTGGGGGCCGGCAATTGCCAGAGCCTGAATTACAATAAGAACCGTGTAATTCAGGGACTGGCAATAGCTAGAGAGAAAAACGGCAGGTTAATTTGGGATTAGGCTTTCAGCAGGGCAATAAATTAAGAAAGAGCTAGGAAACCACTTAGTTGCCTCAGCACATTAATTCGCCTTCACCCTGCGCTCAACAGCCTTTTCACATGTACGCATACGCAGAGTTTCTGAAGCTGAAACCAGGATAATTCATGTAAAAACGAGTATCCTGAATCATTTTTTTAAGTTCTGCTACGAGTCATTACAGGTTCTCTTTAAGAACTCCTCACACTTTGGCTGGGAACACACTAGACGGTGCGTGAAAAGTTGCACTTTGCTGCATATGCGTTTATGCCTTTTTTGTCATTATGAAGTGCGTTTTGAGTGTGTTTCCTGTTTCGCACATGCGTTTTTCTTGCGTTCTACTGCGTTTTGCACATATGAATTGCAAGTGCGGTTTTGTGCGTTTTGTATGCGTTTCTGATATGCATTTTATGCACATTTTTGGGAATGTGGCCAGTATAAAAACACATGTTCGATGTCCCCTCTGGTTTATCACTAGGAAGTCCACAGGAAGTAGCAATACATCATCATTATACAAAAAAGCATAACAAATCAATAACATAATCAATAATAATAATCACACCGCAGAGAGATCTGCAGCAGCCCCAGCACTCACTCACCTCCCTGGGATCCAGTGCTGCAGTTTTCCCTCCGTCCTCTGGGTGGCACTGTAACCCTATAGTGAGATTGCCGGCTGTCCTCATGAAGACAGACTGCAATCTCACCAGGGGGAAGCAGAACCTCGGAGGAGAGGAAGAAGTATGGCGGCCGACGTCAGGATCACCCGGGAGGTGAGTAAAAACGTCTGCTGCGCAAATTGCTCTGCAGTAACCTTCCGGTGGCTACCTAGAGTTCTGCTCGGGATTACCGCTCCTAGCCAGGGATGAGCAGAAGCTACGCCAGTGTGAATTTACACATCGTAGCTTGCATCTACGCATTGTAGTTCGTAGGTGACGTTTCAAAACTACGCTTACGAATCTACGCGTAGCGAAGTGCCGATACGCGTAGCTTACGCCCACTATGCGTAGTTAACATGTATATTGCGTAGTGAACTATGAATGCTTTACTCACGTCTAATTTTCCGCATGCGATTGTATGCTTACAAATTTACGCATTGGAAAGGGGAATGTACGCATAGAAGAGTTTCCGGTATAGGCAATTAACAGAGGAATTAAGGCGTAAAATTTTCTGCATACGGGCATAAACTACGCTTCGCACTATGTGTAGTTGCATATTTTAATGCGTAGTCTACGAAATGCATACGAAACGAGTATTCGATTTCGAAGCCGTAGATTGGCGAAGCGTATTTGCTTAAAACTACGCGTAGTTCCAGCGTAGTGAAGTTGGCGGACTATGACCATCCCTGCCCCTAGCTTGTTTTTTTCCACCCCGAGCTGGATGATAACCACTAAAGAGGTTAACTGTAAAAAAAAAATAAAACAGGAAACAAAGCGAAAATAGGCAAATGTGAACTTTTTGGTAAAAATCCCCCATAAGAACAAGGTGAGTATTTTTATGAACAGGCCTCTAAACCTTTGTAGTAAACGTATCCATTTCTGTCGCAATCATGAGAAAATCCAAAGCCGTTTTTTTCCCCCCACTAAAAATACATCACGAAAAATCAGCGTCTCTAGGCGTCGCTGTTCGGTTTACCGTGGCATTAATAAGCTGGAGGACATCATAAAATTATTGACACCTTCGTCCTTGAACAATGGGAATCCATTAACGATTCCAGCCCAGCCAGCCCAGCCGGTGCTTGTGCAACATGTGTTGCCGCATTAACTAAGAAAACAGTCAAGGCAATCAATACCAGGCAAAAGCAAAAGAGATATAAGCTCCTTATAGTTTAAACAATGCAGCATCTTATTAGATAGCCGCGGCGTCCGCTGTAAAATCTGTTTGTTTTCGCTAGCAGACCGCGCTTGTCTCCCCGAAGAGCTGGAAACATCAATACCGAAACATTTGCATTCCCATCCAGAAGGCTGAAATCTTTCTTCACGTCCTTGGACTTGCTGCAAACTTTTGCCGTGATGGACAGAACGGAGTCCCCCGAGGCTCGATCACCTGCTGGCCGCACTCCGGTGACTGTCACTGGCAATTAACCGCTCTTTCCGTTGGCAGGAAAAGACAATAATGCAATATCGAGGGTGACGCTCTGACTCGGCTAATCACAGGTTGGGCTGGATCTGCAAACGTTCAATCTACGGCCAGAGAACATCGGAAAACGTGGTCCAGCAAAGCTGGCCTGGAATTATCAAGCGTCACCTGTTTAGTGGAAGCTCTTGATTGGGTCATATGGGTTTGAAAAGTGAGATTGCTGTTGGCTACATAACTACAATTACAATGCAACTGCAATTCATCAAAACTTTAATGCGGCCCCCCAATGCTCACACCCCTTCCCTTTTCTCCCCTTGGTGCCCTTTGCGTGTATGTGTCGTCGCGTCGCCTGTGGGTACCGGGAGAGCCAAATGACGGCTCTCCCTCCTGCCACAAAACTCCCCGGCGGCATTAGGTACTATTGCCCCTCTGGGTTGTCGTAACTCAGAGGGAGATGTCATTTGGGGTCCAGCAGCTGCTGGAGCCCCAAATTACCTTTATGCGCCCCGTGCAGCATAACGTTGCTGGTATGGGTGCTGGTTTCGGTGCCCGGTGGTGAGTGAGTTCCTTGCACCAAAACCACTTGCTTCGCCCTTCACAGCCTGGGGGCCCATCTCACAAGGGTCATAAAACAATTGTGGCCATCATGATCATCACTCCCGTAACATGTGTAGCCACAAAAACTCCTGATCTGAAGTATAGTCCCCTGTATCGGAGGAAGGGAAGATTGGTAGTTTGACCCCCATCAGCTCTGAGCCCCCCTGTGATTACAGGGGCTGCACCCCTCTAGTTACACCCCTGTTATTTTTACATGATCTATGTTTAGATTCAGACAGGAAACTAATTGTGAGGGTACAATGCCAGACCTACCATGACGTGACCTGAGGCAAATATTTCAGAACAGCCCTTTGCAGAGGCGGCAAACTGATAAAAATTAAGGGTCCTTAAAAAAAAAACCTGTCTGCTCTCTGTACTTTTGTTCTTATGACTGCATGTGCCCACTCTACAGATAGAAAACTTTACAAATGTTGTAATTTGTACACTGTCCCTGCTCCCTAGGGTTCATAAAAAAGTCTGTCTCAGTCTGCAGCAATGTTGTGTTGACTGCATGTACAACGTTACAGGCAAAGCAGTAGACTTTGTAGACAGGGGCGTAACAATAGACCCTGCAAGGGATGCAGCTGCAGGGGGGCCCAGAAGCCATAGGGTACCCCATCTTGAGAGACTGACAACTAGGGGCATGGAGAAAAAAAATGTTCTGCTCTCTGCACAATTGTTCTAATGAGTGCATCTGCTCAGCCACTGATAAGGAATCATACAAAGTTTTGCAGACAAAGATTTGTAGACAGTCCCCATTCAGTGTGCCCCAGGGTCTTGTGTACATCATCCAGCACCCTGTGTGGGAGGGAGCCCCATCCAACGTTTTGCAGGGGGCCCCAGTGATTTCTAGTTACGCCCCTGTTTGTAGACTATCCCTTTGAGCCAGCCCTCTGAAGACATTCCTTAGATCCAGTTACACACAGGCTAGTGACCTTATGGTGTCTGATTATGCACACAGTGGGGAGGGTAATAGCAATCTGTATTACATGTCTTGAGATCAGAGTGATCATATCTGTCTGGAATCGACAGGAAATATCAACAAATGTATGGACACCTTCATAAATATAAACACCAGAAACATCAGAAATTGTTTATTTGAATCATGAAAGTATCCTCCTAAGAGAAAATACAGTCTTTATAAACAAATACAGGGCAGGGAGATATAGATCAGTGCTGATTGGTAGTCAGATACATGTAGATGTGGCTCAGTCAGTTCAAAGGAAAACAATCGTTCTCAGTCTAATTGAACTTCTTGCTTTGTCATGCTAATTGATTATGTTAAAAGCTTTGGTTACTAAATTGCTGTATATGTGTAAAGTTCCTGGGATCTGCATGGAGTTTGCATAAGTGTTGAAACTGTCACTGTTTCTGACTTTCTGTTACTTTGATCCCCCACACACACATTTAGCAGTAATGATGATGAACAGGACAGTTAGCCACTGAACACCAATGATGGCCAAGTGTGGTGACTGCACTTTGGTTGGAGAGATGATACACAGCATGTTGGTGTATTCCTTGTATCTATAATGCTCACTGACACAACTGAGGATATGTGAGGGCAATTGTTGCAGTTTATATGTGAGGTGATATCTGTGTGTCATAGGTGGGGTAACTATTACAATTCAAACCTGTTGGAGCAGGAGGAGGAAAAGGGTGTCCTTACAATGTTTGCTTCAGGCAACGGAAAGTCTAGAACCGTTCCTGGGAGGGTAGGTATCCTGCAATCTTACTATTTGTAAGATATTCTTTTCCCCCAACTTTTAAAAGTTGATTGTAATGATGATCATATTCCGTTAAAGAGACTCTGTAACAACATGTTCAGCCTTATTTCTTCTATCCTATAAGTTCCTATACCTGTTCTAATGTGGTCTGGATTACTGCAGCCTTTTCTAGTTGCATGTCTCTGTAATATATATAATCTTCTTTTCTTTGTCAAGCTTTGTCAACCCACTGCCTCTGCTGTGATAGGGAGAAGTTATGTGCACCCCCTGCAGACTCTGTGTGTGTGCTTTTGTTTACTCAGTTTCAGGTTGTCTGATACAGTTTGTGAGGCTGAGGGGGGAGGGAGCTGCCTGTCCATGTTGCTGGGAAACTTTGAGAATCCCAGACCGGAGTGCAGATAATTCGCTATGTAATAAAAACTATGTAATAAAAACATATATATATTGTATATATATATATATATACACACACATAAATACATACATACATATTATACAGTGTATATATATATATATATATATATACAGCGCTGCGTAATATGTTGGCGCTTTATAAATACAATAAATAAATTATATACATATATATATATATATATATATATATATATATATATATATATATATATATATATATATATATATATACAGTGGGTTGCAAAAGTATTCGGCCCCCTTGAAGTTTTCCACATTTTGTCACATTACTGCCACAATCATGAATCAATTTTATTGGAATTCCACATGAAAGACCAACACAAAGTGGTGTACACATGAGAAGTGGAACGAAAATCATACATGATTCCAAACAATTTTTACAAATAAATAACTGCAAAGTGGTGTGTGCATAATTATTCGGCCCCCTTTGATCTGAGTGCAATCAGTTGCCTTTAGACATTGCCTGATTAGTGCTTATGACTAAATAGAGTGCACCTGTGTGTAATCTAATGTCAGTTCAAATACAGCTGCTCTGTGAGGGCCTCAGAGGTTGTCTAAGACAGTATTGGGAGCAACAACACCGTGAAGTCCAAAGAACACACAAGACAGGTCAGGGATCAAGTTAGTGAGAAATTTAAAGCAGGCTTAGGCTACAAAAAGATTTCCAAAGCCTTGAACATCCCACGGAGCACTGTTCAAGCGATCATTCAGAAATGGAAGGAGTGTGGTACAACTGTAAACCTACCAAGACAAGGCCGTCCACCTAAACTCACAGGCCGAACAAGGAGAGCGCTGATCAGAAATGCAGTCAAGAGGCCCATGGTGACTCTGGACGAGCTGCAGAGATCTACAGCTCAGGTGGGGGAATCTGGCCATAGGACAAATATTAGTCATACACTGTACAAAGTTGGCCTTTATGGAAGAGTGGCAAGAAGAAAGCCATTGTTAACAGAAAAGCATAAGAAGTCCCATTTGTAGTTTGCCACAAGCCACATGGGGGACACAGGAACCACGTGGAAGAAGGTGCTCTGGTCAGATGAGACCAAAATGGAACTTTTTGGCCAAAATGCAAAACGCTATGTGTGGCGGAAAACTAACACTGCACATCACTCTGAATACACCATCCCCACTGTCAAATATGGTGGTGGCAGCATCATGATCAGGGGTTGCATCTCTTCAGCAGGGACAGGGAAGCTGGTCAGAGTTGATGGGAAGATGGATGGAGCCAAATACAGGGCAATCTTGGAAGAAAACCTCTTGGAGTCTGCAAAAGACTTGAGACTGGGGCAGAGATTCACCTTCCAGCAGGACAATGACCCTAAACATAAAGCCAGGGCAACAATGGAATGGTTTAAAACAAAACATATTCATGTGTTAGAATAGCCCACTCAAAGTCCAGATCTAAATCCAATCGAGAATCTGTGGCAAGATCTGAAAACTGCTGTTCACAAACGCTGTCTATCTAATCTGACTGAGCTGGAGCTGTTTTGCAAAGAAGAATGGGCAAGGATTTCAGTCTCTAGATGTGCAAAGCTGGTAGAGACATACCCTAAAAGACTGGCAGCTGTAATTGCAGCAAAAGGTGGTTCTACAAAGTATTGACTCAGGGGGCTGAATAATTACGCACACACCACTTTGCAGTTATTGATTTGTAAAAAATGTTTGGAACCATGTATGAGTTTCGTTCCACTTCTCACGTGTACACCACTTTGTATTGGTCTTTCATGTGGAATTCCAATAAAATTGATGCATGTTTGTGGCAGTAATGTGACAAAATGTGAAAAACTTCAAGGGGGCTGAATACTTTTGCAACCCACTATATATATATATACACATCACTTCCTGGTTGGCGGGCATGTTTTTTTGTAAACGCTGCCTAAACTGCCGACTAATAGCGAGGATCGTGGCAGGGAGCCCCAGGTAAGTGGATCTTTATATTTATTGTTTTATGCTTGTATGTTTCCTTTAATTTCATGCCGACTTTAGCGGTAAGTAGCCAACCCCCCCATACATGCTATACACATGTTGTGGAGAATATTGGGTACAATTAAAAAAAAAAATCCAAAAAGACCTAGTAGTTTTTGAGAAAATCGATTTTAAAAATGCAAAGAAAAATGTTTTTTAAACTCAGAAAAATGTTTTAAAAAATGTTTCCTTTGCATTTTTAAAATCGATTTTCTCAAAAACTATATGATCTTTTTGAATTTGTATTTTTTACTTGCACCTGCTATTCTCCTTAAAGGGGAACTTCAGACTAAACAAATATACTGTCATCAAGTTACATTACTTATGTTAATTAGAATAGATAGGTAATATAATCTCTTATCCACCTTGTTTTAAAAGAACAGGTACATGTGTGTTATTTGATGAGGGCAGCCATCTTTTTGGTTGAAAGGAGGTGACAGGAAGCATGAGACACAGTTCTAACTGTCCTGTGTCCTGATTACCCCTCCCAGCTGCACACGCTAGGCTTCAAATGTCAAATTCAAAATGTAAAAAAAAAAAAAAAATTGCACCAAAACAGCAGAACGAGAACAACAAAATCAGAAATCCCAACATGCTTTGCACAGCATCAGGGGAAAAAAGCCCCGGGCAGTTTTCTTCTGTGCAGCTAAAATGTCTTGTATAATGAGAAACAAAGTTCTGATGCTGTGAAACTGTTAAAGAAATACCAAGCCTTTTCAGTGCTGCTGAGTCGATTTTTTGTCCGGAGGTTCACTTTAACATATGTAGCAATTTGGGTGGCAGTAGCATGTATGTATGTATATGCTTTTAAAGACGGCACAAAATTACGTGAGCATTTATGCAAAATGATGAATGATTACAATTACAGACTAAATTAACTACGACTTCTCCTGAAATTTCACATTACGATTTTATATCGTAATTGTGAATTTCAATGCAAAATTACGTCTATGCGAAATTTGTTCTCATCACTAGTTTATTGTCTCTAAATAAGGATCAATATCTATCTACATTTAAAATCCGAGAAGCAGGAGTTCACCTTTAAGATGTGTTGGAGATCCCATTATAAAAGTCAGAGGCCATCCTAGAAAAGAGTCCTTCTGTTCATCTTCAATTTCCAGTTAGAAGTCTGACTTCCTTTCCTTCAGAATAGATCTGAGGCTTCATAAATACTTTGCTTAAGCAGAGAGAAAAGTTCTTCTTGTCATGTATCAGCTATCTACGGTTTCGGCCTCTCAGTAAGTTGCGAACAAAGTCTGGTCTTTTGTCTTCTTCTGTTAGGATCGCCTCTCGTAGCTCATTGATTTTTCTCATGTGTAATTTAGATAGATGCTTCACATCGTTTGAAAGTGAGAAAGTTGCTTTGCGCCCCGCTGCTTCCTCGCTATTCGGTGCAGATATTAATATCTAATGCCTGCCTCTCATTTTTTATTTTTACGCAACTTTGAAGTTGGGAAAAAACAATGACCCAAAAACAACAAAAGATCTGTTACATAGTTATTTTGGTTAAAAAAAGACATACGTCCATCGAGTTCAGTCAGTACAAAGTACAACACCAGCCTGCTCCCTCACATATCCCTGTTGATCCAGAGGAAGGCGAAAAAACCCTTACAAGGCATGGTCCAATTAGCCCCTAAAGGGAAAAATTCCTTCCCGACTCCAGATGGCAATCAGATAAAATCCCTGGATCAACATCATTAGGCATTACCTAGTAATTGTAGCCATGGATGTCTGTTAAATGGATCAATCTATATATATAAAATCGGATGTGTGTGTGTGTGTGTGTGTGTGTGTGTGTGTGTGTGTGTGTATGTGCCGCGATCACGCGAAAACGGCTTGACCGATTTGAACGAAACTTGGTACACAGATCCCTTACTACCTGGGATGATATGTTCTGGGGGTCTCGCGTCCCCTCTGCACACATGGGCGGAGCTACAAACAGCAAATCAGATTCCACCCATTCAAGTCAATGGAAAAAATGTAAAAGGCTGCCATTCTCACAGTAATCAAGCCACAGTCCCCACACTTTGCACAGGTGGTCACTTGGTGACCGAGGTAACAAATCCAGGAACAGTGGGCGGAGCATAAAACAGCCAATCAAATTTCAGCCGTTCATTTTAAATGGGAAAATGTAAACTGCAGCCATTCTTAGACTGTTAATCGCAGGGTTCTCAAACTTGACACACTTGGTCACTGGGTGAATGAGATTAAGATTCAAGAAAGTGGGTGGAGCCTACAACAGCCAATCAAAATTCACCTATTGATTTTCAAGGGGAATATTTAAACTGCTGCTATTCTTACACTTTTAATGGCAGAGGCTTCAAACTTGCTACAGTCGGTCATTGGGTTACTGGGGTCAAAGTTCACTAAAGGGGCGGGCCACCTACAGCCAATCAGATTTCCTTGGTGGATAAACTGCTTACATTCACACATTTTTGATGCCTGGAACCTGACAGCTCACAAACTTGGTCATTGAGTGACTGTGTGTCAAGGTCACGAAAAGTGGGTGGAGCCAAAACAACTTTTACTGGGAAAATATAAACGGCAGCCATTCTTACACCGTTAATGCCAGGGTTCTCAAACTTTGCACAGTTGGTCATTGGGTGACAGATTAAGATTTTGGAAGGTGGGTGGAGCCTAAAACAGGCAATAAAAATTCCCCTTTTGATTTTCAAAGGGAATATTTCATCTGCTACCATTCTCTTATACTGTGAAAAGCAGATGCCTCAAACCTGGTACAGTTGGTCACTGGGTGACTAGGGTCCAAATTCAGGAAGGGGGCGGAGCAACAAACAGCCAGATTTGTTTATTTTTCAATGGGAATATACAAAGTATTGATACCAAGGATCCCAAAGCTGATAAACTTGATAATTGAGTGACTGTATGTCAAGGTTAGAAAAAGTGGCCGGTGCCAACAACTTCATTTTTTACATTGCAGGGTTCCCAAACTTTACACAATTGGCCACTGGGTGACTGGGATGAATATTCAGAAATGTGGGTGGAGCCTAAACAGCCAATCAAAATGTACCTATTAATTTTCAAGGGGAATATTCACATTGCTACCATTCTTACACTGTTAGTGGCAGAGGCCTCAAACCTGATACAGTCAGTCATTGGGTGACTGGGGTCCAAATTCACTAAAGGGGTGGAGCCACAAACAGCCAATCAAATTTGCTAGATTGATTTCAGCCATTCTGCTATTGCCAGGGTTCTCAAACATGGCACAGTTGGCCACTGGGTGACTGTGACTAATATTCAGAAAAGTGGGTGGAGCCTACAGCAGCCAATCAAAATTCACCTTTTGATTTTCAAGGGGAATATTTACTTTGCTGCCATTCATGCACTCTGAATGGCAGAGGCCTAACATCTGCTACAGTCAGTCACTGGGAGACTGAAATTTAAATTCTGAAGGGAGCGGGCCAAAAACAGCCAATCAGATTTGTTTAATTTCAATGGTAAAATGCAACTTATTGATGTCAAAGACCCCAAAGCTCATAAACTTGGTCATTAAGTGACTGTATGTCAAAATTAGAAATAGTGGGCAGAGCCAAGAACAACTAACTTTTTACATGGGGAAATGTAAACTGCAGCTTTTCTTACACTGTTAATGGCAAGGTTCTCAAACTTCACACAGTTGGTCACTGGGTGACTAGGATTAATATTCGGAAAAGTAGGTGGAGCCTACAAGAGCCAATCAAAATTCACCTATTGATTTTCAAGGGGAATATTGAAACTGCAGCCATTCTCACACTGTTAATAGCAGAGGCCTCAAACCTGCTACAGTCGGTCGTTAAGTGTTTGGGGTTCAAATTCAGTAAAGGGGCGGAGCCAAAAACAGCCAGATTTCTTTGCTGGATAAACTGCTTCCATTAGCACAATTTTGATGCCAGGAACCCAAAAGCTCACAAACTTGGTCATTGAGTAGTGCCTGTGTGTCAAGGTTACAAAAAGTGGGTGGAGTTAAAAACAGATTTTTCTGGTAAATTGTAAACTGCAGCCCTTCTTCACTGTTAATGGCAGGGTTCTCAAATTTAGCATAGCTGGTTACTGGGTGACTGGGATTAATAATCAGAAAAGTGGGTGGTGCCTAAAAATGCCAATCAAAAATCACATGTCGCTTTTCAAGGAGAATATTAAAATTGCTGCCATTCTTGCACTGTTAATGGCACAAGCCTCAAACCTGGTACAGTTGGTCATTGGGTCACTGAGGTTCAAATTCAGAAAAGGGGACAGAGCCACAAACAGTGAATCAGATTTGTTTCATTTCATGGGAAAATACAAATTATTGATGCCAAGGACCCCAAAACTCACAAACTTGGGCATTGAGTAGTGACTTTGTGTCCAGGTTACAAAAAGTGGGCGGAGCCAAAAACAAATGTCACTGGGAAAGTGTAAACTGCAGCCCTTCTTACACTGTTTATTTTAGGGTTCCCAATCTTTGCCCAGATGGTCACTGAGTGACTGAGATTAATATTCAGGAAATTGGGTGGAGCCTATAATGGCCAATCAAAATTCACCTGTTGATTTTCAAGTGGAATATTTAAATTGCTGCCATTTTTACACTGTTAATAGCAGATGCCTCAAACCTGCTACAGTTGGTCATTGGGTGACTGGGGTTCAAATGCTGGAGAGGGGTGGAGCCACAAACAGCCTATCTGATTTGTTTAATTTCTATGGGAATATACAAATTATTGATGCCAAGGACTCCAAAGCTCACAAACTTGGTCATTGAGTGTTTGTGTGTTAGGGTTAGAAAGTGGGCGGAGCCAACACCAGTCAAATACATACCCGGGCAATGCTGGGTCATCAGTGGGTGGAGACAAATACAAATTTCACTGGGAAAATGTAAACTGCAGCCATTCTGTTAATGGCAGGGTTTTTAAACTTTGCACAGTTGGTCACTGGGTGACTGGGATTAATATTCAGAAAAGTGGGTGGGGCCTACAAAAGTGAATCAAACTTCACCTGTTGCTTTTCAAGGGGACTATTTAATTGCTACAATCCTTGAACTGTTAATGGCACAGGCCTCAAACCTGGTACAGTTGGTTACTGGGTGACTGGCTTTCAAATTCAGAAAAAGGGGTGGAGCCACACACACCCAATCAGATTTGTTTCATTTTAATGCAGATTATTGATACCAAAGACCGCAAAGCTCACAAACTTGGTCAGTGAGTAATTGTGTGTTAGGGTTAGAAAAAGTAGGCGGAGCCAACACCAGCCAAATACATACCCGGGCAACGCCGGGCAATCAGCTAGTATTACATATAAAGCTGCCATCATGATTGGGCCTCTTCCATCCCCCGCAAGGCAGTCATTTTATAGTGGGGGAGTTTAGTAGTGCAATATCCTGATTATACCATGATGATTCATATGACGACTGTATTTTATTTTCATTAGTCATTTCCAAAAAATCACAGCATAACGTCAAGAGGAATTCTTGGCAATGTCTAAGATAAAAATATGTTGTATACCCAAATACGTGTCGTGTGAAACAAAAATATTGTGACAACCGCTCATCTGCCATCTCTTACATTTTTCTGTAGAAATCGCTGAAAAAAAAGGCCACTCTTCCTGACTGTGTAAGGATGACAACAAAAGTATGTTACTATGATTCCATTTCTGTTTTCCCCATCGGCGGGCAGAACTGCAAACAGGACCAATTTTGGCTATTTTAGCACCCCAGGCAAAGCAACTTTTTTTGCCCCCTCCAAATGTTGCGAATGTGAATATTGTAGCCTACATTAACTACTTCCGTACCAGCAGTCTCAGCTCAGCCCCCTTAAAGCGGTTTTAATCTCCTTGGCGGTAACCCCGTGTGTGACACGGGGTAAGCCGCCGGAGGGTGCCGCTCAGGCCCTGCTGGGCCGATTTTAATAATTTTTTTTTTGCTGGACGCAGCTAGCACTTTGCTAGCTGCGCCAGCACTCTGATCGCCGCCGGCCCCTTTGCGATCGCCGCTATCTGCTGCGGCGCGGGCCCCCCCCCCCTCCAGACCCCAGCGCTGCCTGGCCAATCAGTGCCAGGCAGCGCCGAGGGGTGGCCCGGGACTCCCAATGACGTCCCGACGTCAGTGACGTCGGTGACGTCATCCCGCCCCGTCGCCATGGCGACGGGGGAAGCCCTCCAGGAAATCCCGTTCTATGAACGGGATTTCCTGATCGGAGATCGCCGAAGGCGATCGAAGCGGGCGGGGGGGTGCCGCTCAGCAGCGGCTATCATGTAGCGAGCCCTCGGCTCGCTACATGATTAAAAAAAAATTTTTTTTTAAAAAACCTGCTGCGCTCCCTCCTGGCGGTATTTTTCATACCGCCAAGGAGGTTAAACTCTGACAAAATTTTCAACAAAAATGTGTTTTCCTACTTTGTATAACCCATACAATTATCATATTTACTTTTGTGCACAAGTATTATTATTTATTTAGACATTATAACTTCCCAAAGTTCTGTTAATTTATTTGTAAAGCGGCTGGTGCATTTTATTCATAACTGTCGTCATTCTGTTGTGAATGCTGCCAGCAGTGATTTCTGACCTGTGTTTCACCCCAGGACTCATCAGCTGAAGTCCTGCACAGCCAGAGAATGTTTACATAAATGTATCAAGTAAAGAATGTGTACACAAGATAAGCTTCACAGCAGTTCGGATGCGGGTTCTCCCTGCAGAAGAAAGAGTCAGCCCTGTGATGTAACCCTTTGAATGCTGTTTTACTAAAAAAAAAAACATTGTGTTAGTATATGATATGCTGTAAATAATCTTTTAGAGCAAAGAAGAAATTCTAGGTTATATTCCGCTTTAAAGAGAACCAGAGACGAACAACATAATAAATGTATACATACCTTGGGCTTCCTCCAGCCCCATCAGCATGGATCGCTCCCACGCCGACGTCCTCCGCCGCCTCTATCTCTGGATACCGGGTCCCATCACTTCGTCCAGTCAGGGCCAGTCGACGCAAGCCCTGTGTGCTCCCTCCATACAGCGCAGGCGCATGCGTAAAGCAGACGATGGCTAGATGGAGGGAGCCCCTGTGGATGCGTACAACTGGCCATGTCCGAGACCCGGAACTGGCAATAGAGGCAACGGAGGACGGCGGCGTGGGAGCGATCCAGGCTGATGAAGCTGGAGGAAGCCCCAGGTATGTATAAATCTATTATGTGTTTTAGTCTCTGGTTCTTTTTAAGGACCAGAGATTACTGGCACGGTAAAACGGCACTTGCCGACGAGTTGCTGCAATCATCCGTCACCCTCACCGGTCAAGCTGTTCTATCCTCACCGCAGGTCGCTCTCTCTGCCGCCCCCATGATGACAGAGCGCTGTGCGCCAATCAGAAGCCACTTTCATTGGCTCCTAATGCTGTCAATCAATGTAAGCCAATGGGATTGTCATACAGTGATGACAGGGCCAGGAGCCAATTAAATCATCTCCTGACCAACTCACACAGCTCTGCCGTCATATAGAGAGCAGGGCAAGTGATCTGCAGTGGGAAGACAGCAGCACGATCTGCGGGAGCCGCAGCGGCAATGAGTGTTGAAATCTATGCACTGTCAGATCTGCGCAGCCACATGCAGGACGTAGATTTGAACTGCGTTGGTCCAGAACCAGTTATCAACCACTTGTGGTTTGTTGACGCACCTCTTATTTGCAAAAATAACACTAATATAACCTCATGTCATATATATTAACCACATCCCAACTACAATGTTTTTCCCCTTAAAAACCAAAGCAATTTTCCCTTCACGCTCTTCCTATTCACTCACCAATAACTTTATCTTTACTTATTCCTTACTTATCCCTTTAGATTGCAAAGGCAGGGCTCCCTCCCCCTTTTATGTCTTGGAAATCATTATACATTTTATGTATCATGTTACTTTTATCACTTTCATTACCACTTCTGTATTTTGTATCATTTTTAGTATTTTGTCACTAATTCTGTATCTTGTATATTGGTGTACACCATTGTCTGTATCATTATGTATCCCTTGTTTGTTTTCTTACTTTGTACAGCGCCACGGAATATGTTGGCGCTTTATAAATCAATAATAATAATAATAATAATATTTCCTATAGGGTTAAAAGTCGATTGTCTCCATATAAGGATTCATATCTATCTAAATTTAAAATCTGAGAAGCAGGAGTTCATAAGACACCTGTTGGCGAGCCCATTATAAAAGTCAGAGGTTATCTTTGAAAAGAGTCCTTCTGTTCATCTTCAATTTCTAGTTAAAAGTCTGACTTCCTTTCCTTTAGTGTTGATCTGAGACTTCATAAACACATTGCTCAAGCAGAGAGAAAAGTTCTTCTTGTCATGTATCTTTTTCAGCCTCTCAGTAAGTTGCGGGCAAAGTCTCGTCTTTTGTCATCTTCTGTTAGGATCGTCTCTTGTAGCTCATTGATTTTTCTTATCTGTAATTTAGGGAGACGCTTCACATCGTTTGAAAGTCAGAACGTTACTTTGCGCCCTGCTGCTTCCTCGCTATTTTCCCTTGAAAAACAGAGCAATTTTCACATCACACTCCTCCCATTCATTCGCTAATAATTTTATCATAACTGATCTCACCGAAATGAACTGTATATTTTTTTTTTTTTACCACAAATTAGGCTTTCTTTGGGTGGTACTATTTGCTAAGAATTATTTTATTCCAAATGCATTTTTAATGGGAATAATAAGAAAAAAATATTTCTCAGTTTTCAGCCATTATAGTTTTAAAATAAAATGTGCTATGTGGATAAAACCCACACGTTTTATTTGCCCACTTGTGCCGGTTATTACAACACGTAACCACCCACCCGCTGTTTTAAAACATCCTGTTTTAAAACATTAACAGACAACAGAATGTTTTAAAATGTCCTTCCCCGTTGCTGCCATGATCGAGCGCTCACCCCCTGCTGCAGGTACCCGTTGGGTCTCGGGGAGCCACGATTGGTGAAAGGGAAGAAGTCTTCCCTGAACCAATCAAAGTGCCTGTATGGCAAAGATCATGGCTTCAAAAAGAAGGCAATGATCTTTGCTGTGCAGGTTCTAAGCATAGAGACAGAGATTACGAGGACATCTAATGGTAAAAAAAAATACATACAAAAGAAAAAAAAAAATGAAATGACACTACATTTTAAACTTTAAAAATTAAATAAAAATAAATCAATACCTCCTCCCCCACCCCCCTAGTTTCCAAAATAAAGCACTTTGAAAAAAAAAAAAAAGACAGCGATAAAAAAAAAAAAAAGCTACGTTAGGGACTTAACTTTTTTACTATGTATGGCATATGGATATATTACTGTTATATTTGCATATATGGGCTTGTAATTAGTGATGGATGCAAAACTGAAAAAATGAACTTGTATTTCCAAATAAAATATTGTCACCATACATTGTATTAGGGAGTGGGATATAATTTTAATGTTTTAATAACTGTGACAAATGGGTAAATAAAATATGTGGGTTTTATTCACAGTAACACATTTTATTTTAAAAACCATAATGGCCAAAAACTGAGAAATAAAGATTTTTTTTGAGTACAAAAATATACTCACAAACCAGGGTGACCTTATAGGCAACCACTGTACAAGCAGGTGAGGAGATTAGACCTGTCCCCACTCAGGATTAAGAAGTTGTTCTCTGTAGTAGGGATGCTTATTCAGATTTCGCGGGATTGAAATTTCTGAGTTCCGACCGCAACTTGGAAATTGGAAAATGAAACTCGGAAATCGGATTTCTGCAGAAATACTTTATTACTGCAATTCAGTAATTTTAGCCCAATCACAGAACTCGAAATCAATGGACCTATCAGAGAACACAGAAACAACTCGGATGTATTTGGCCAATCAGAGAATGCAAAAAAATGACAAAAAGACACTACTCAGCAGTCGGAAGCCGATCGGAAATCGGATTTCTGTAGAAATATTGCATTACCACAACTCAGTAATAGTAGCCCAATCACAGAACTTGGAAACGTTGGACCAATCAGAGATTGCAGAGTCAACTTGGAAGTGTTTGGCAAATCAGAGAATGCAAAAAAATGACCTAAAAATACTGCTGGGAAATCGGAAATTGACCAGAAACCGATCGGAAATCCGTGAAATCGGTAATCTGCATTGGCAGAAATCGGAATTTCTGTGGAATTGGAAATTGACATTTCCGACCATCCCTACTCTGTAGATAGGAAAACATGGGGGGTATACCACTCCACCAGGCGTGGATACAAATTGCTGCAATGTATACAGAGGCGCCAAAAGAATAAAACAAACTAAAATGGTTAAAAGTGCTCGGAAGGCAGTGGTGGACTTACCTCCTAAAGGCAGACACAGACAAAAATGAATTGATATACTCCACACAAATGCTCGCAACGCGTTTCACAGGTATAGTCCTGCTTCTGCAGGCAATAAAAACAGGGAGCACACAACAGCATTAGGTCAGGGATGCACCAGGCGCCTCTGCAGTAGAGACAGATAACGACCAAGTAATGAACTTGGAACGACCAACCTGAATGTACACACAAACAATTGGAAGCTGTAAAATGAAGGATATTTTGAGGGAAGAGAGGTAATGTACATCGGAAATGACATATTGTATACCGACATAGACCGACCAATTAATGTACTAATATGAACGATCATCGGTTAAGCAATCATTAAAGGTTATCTCAGCTATTATTGTACCAGAAGAATGGAAGTCACAAAGCCTACCTCTTACAAACGAACGCCCGTTCAAACATAACCGCGCATGCGTATACAGATCAGAAGTCCTCGGCTGTTCTATATACATGCGGAGCATGCGTTCTTGTGTCGAATGATCGCTCTATATCGTTCAATAACCTGTACACACTTCAATAGTTGATCATTGGTCGTTACAAAAAATCCAACATTGGGCATTTTCATGCGTCAATCGCTCGTTATGTTTATATAAACGATCGTCGGTTGGTCATAACAAAATCGTTCGTTATCGTTCATTTACAAGCAATTTTTATCTGATGTGCGTACAAACCTTAAAGCGGACCCAAACCAATCATTTTTTTTTAAATTCAAAATATTTAGTTGCACCACTCTGACACATACAAAGATAAATAAACACTCCTTCAAGCCTATGAGCATTTCAGTGCATGCTTTTCACCCTTCTCTTTTCATAACTAGGGTTATACAGGTGGCAGCCATTAGCAATTTCTCCTTTGCCGGACACCTTCTACTCCACCAGTTTGCCGGATTCTGTCCCGGCAATATGAAAGGAAGGGAGGGGTTCCTCCAATAAATGTAAAATATTTTTTATTTGTCATCATGCATATAAAAAAGACTGCTATTTATTATTATAATTTAGAAAAAAAAATATTTTTGAAATCTTGTATTTTTAATTTGGGTCCATTTTAAAAACTGAGTACATTTTTGTACATAGGTTATTCTAGCTTTTCAGGGGACACTGTGATCTATATATTTAATAGACTGATGCTACGTACACACATGCGACAACGATCGTTCGTTAAGAACGACGAACGAACTTTTAATTGATGAAAGAACGACCTAAGTAAAGGTAGTTTTAAAATGTGTGTAACGATCTGATCGTTAGAACGAACGTTACATCACAGAAAGCAACTATTGCGCCTGCGCATAAAAATGAGAAGTTCCATGGAGAAATAGTGAAATGCGCATGTCAAGCCTAGTACGAACGATCGTTTCCAACGATGTACTACTTTTGCAAACGATCGTCGTTGGTTAAAATCCGCCGAGACAGAACTTTCTTTTGTAGCGATTTGGCTCGTTCGTCGTTTGCCTTAATAGTCGGTGGTTCGTTTTTTGTAACGATCGTCGTTGGTAAAGATCGGGGAACGATCGTTACAAACGACTATAGTCGCATGTGTGTACGCACCTTAAGTGCCTCAACCTTGGAGCAAGAAGAAGAAGTACTTTGCATGAGAAAATTTATGCGTGCTCAATTACCAAGTTTAAGGCCTCTTTTCCACGGACTGTTGAGCTGTGTGCTCAGCAAGCAGTTACCAGGGAGCAGTGAGCAGTTACCAGGCAGCAGCAAGCAGTTACCAGGCAGCAGCGAGCAGTTACCAGGCAGCAGCAAGCAGTTATCAGGCAGCAGCAAGCAGTTATCAGGCAGCAGCAAGCTGTTATCAGGCAGCAGCAAGCTGTTACCACCAGGCAGCAGCAAGCTGTTACCAGGCAGCAGCAAGCTGTTACCAGGCAGCAGCAAGCTGTTACCAGGCAGCAGCAAGCTGTTACCAGGCAGCGGCAAGCTGTTACCAGGCAGCGGGAAGCAGTTACCAGGCAGCAGCAAGCAGTTACCAGGCAGCAGCAAGCAGTTACCAGGCAGCAGCAAGCAGTTACCAGGCAGCAGCAAGCTGTTACCGGGCAGTAGTGAGCAGTTGTAAGAGTTTGAGAGGCATTTTACTGCCTATCAACTGTACGTGGAAAAGAGGCCTACCCTAGCAAGTCTGGCTTTGCAAATCTGGCCTAATTGGCTATTCATGAGGCAATGCTAATGCAAATTTGCTTTTGCATGCCAAACTATGCAGGGTCAAAAAACCGATACCGCAAAGCAGTCGCCCTGCTACATGCCAGTGATGAGCGAAAATGCAAAAATTTGTTTCGACAAATCTTTACCGAATTTTCGCCTAATTTCGTTTTGACAAGCAAATTTTCCATCTAATTTTTTCGCGTTAATTTTCGCCTAATGCCAGTCATTTTCGCGTTACTTGCGTATTATTGCTGACATTTTCCGCATAAGGGTATTAGCGTCCGCATTCAGAGAAGTTTCTTGCGCATCATTGCGGACATTTTTCCGTATAAACTTCCGCATAGACAATTTCCATGCGGATTATTGTGGACATTTTTCCGCATAGGGGCATAAGCATCCGCATACAATGAATTTTCGATGCTGGTCGAAAACGCAAATATTTCTGAAGATTTTCGTGAAAATTTGCCAAAAACGAAAATTGGATTTTCGATGCGAAACTGCTACATGTTACATTAGCACTATCCAGGAGCGCCACAGGGAGGATTCCCAATGCCCCCTTTTTATACAACCGGGGGGACCGCGGGTCCCAGGCTCTCTCACTGCCTGGGAACCACAGCGGCATCCCGGAGGGGGAGGCTAGGTGGTGCAGGCGACCCCCCCCCCCCAAGCGTGGCCAGTGTCGGGAGAGCCGTCTGCACCCACCTCCCAATATTAGAAACAGGCACTTACCTTAACGTCCATTGCGTTCTGCTACATGCGCATTAACTTGGGGGCACCACATGAGAAAGGAGTGAAGCATAGGTCACCCCAAGCTTTAGAATTCAGGGCTGGCTCACATACAACACTCCAGAGGGGGGGACAGGCGCAGACTACTCACTCCAGGGCTCACACCACCAGAGCAAGCCATCCACCACCTGCCTCCAAAGGATACAAACTGCAAAAAATGCTTTCCATGAGAAAATTAATGCGCATGTAGCAGAACGCAATGGACGTTAAGGTAAGTGCCTGTTTTTAATATTGGGAGGTGGGTGCGGACGGCTCTCCCTGGCGCTGGCCACACTTGGGGGGGGGGTCGGCTGCGCCACCCAGCCTCCGGGGTGCCACTGTGGTTCCCAGGCAGGGAGAGAGCCTGGGACCCTGCGGTCCCCCCGGTTGTATAAAAAGGGGGGCATTGGGAATCCTCCCCGTGGCGCTCCTGGATAGTGCTAATGTAGCATGAACTTATTCCCGCAGGGCGACCGCTTTGCAGTATTGGTTTTTTGACCCTGCATAGTTTGGCATGCGAAAGCAAATGCATATTTGCATGAGCATTGCCTCATTAATAGCCAATTAGGCCAGATTTGGAAAGCCAGACTTGCTAGGGTTAAACTTGGTGTTTGAGCACGCATACATTTTCTAATGGAAAGCCTAAAGGTGGGTACACACATCAGATAAAAGTCTTTGGAAAATGAAAGATCACAGACCAATGTTACCCCCTTCCATGTAGTATGAGAGCCATACCTACACAGTCTATTCTATTGAGCTGAACTCCCCATCAGATACAATTTTTTGCAAGATGCTGCACACAAAGATGCTGTACACATGCAACAGATCAGTATCTGCAAAAGATCTGTTCCTGCAAAAAATCAGTTTCTGCAAAATGCATTCATAGTCTATGATATCTGCAGATCTCATGCTGGGCATACACGGTATGTTTTCTACCATGTAATCGAGCCGCTGATGGCTCGATTGATAATTTCCGACGTGTCCGATACCCCGCCGGATCGATTCTGCGCTCGATACCGGCGGGCAGGACAAAAGAAGAAACGAGTGGAAAATAAGAAAGCGCTCGATTACACGGTAGAAAATGTACCATGTATGCCCAGCATAATACACACCTTGTTTGACGGACATTCATCTGCAGATCAGACAATCATCTGCAGATCCAAAGATCCATCCTGGTTGATCTGATCTGCAGATGATTGTCCGTTAAACAAGGTGTGTATGAGATCTGCAGATATAGACTATGAATGTATTTTGTAGGTACTGATCTTTTGCAGGAACAGATCTTTTGCAGATACTGATCTTTTGTGTCTGTACAGCATCTGTGTGTGCAGCATCTTGCAAAGATTTCTATCTGATGGGGAGTTCAGCTCAATAGAATAGACTGTGTAGGTATGGCTCTCATACTACATAAAGGGTGGTAAGATTGGTCTGTGATCTTTCATTTTCCAAAGACTTTTATCTGATGTGTGTATGCGCCTTTATTCTTCTTGCTTCAAGGTTGAGGCACGTACTCTATTAGATAGATAGAAGATGCGGCGTATGCTACGACGCGGGTCGGCTAGTATAATATAAAGCAGTCAGTGTACAGCTTGTATAAAAGTGTATTTATTTGTTGTCCCATCAAAATAACTCAACACACAGCCATGAATGTCTAAACCGTAGGCAACAAAAGTTAGTACACCCCTAAGTGAAGAATATCATAATCCTGCCTAAAGTGTCAATGTTTTGTGTCCACCATTATTTTCCAGCAACTTTCTTGGTGTGGAGGTCACAACTAGCAGCACACATTGCCACTGGAATGGAATCCTCTTCCTCTCCTCCAAGATGAAGCTGGTGGATATTAGAGACTTTGCTCTCCTCCACCTTCCGTTTAAGGATGCCCCACAGATGCTCAATAGGATTTAGGTCTGGACTCATGCTTGACCAGTCCAGGATCTTTACCTTTAGTTTCTTTAGCAAAGTGCACAAAGGCCCATATGTAATTTACTTTTACTCATTTATTTTCTCCTAGAAGATAATTTTCATCTATTTAAAATAACTTTTCAGCACGTAAAAAGTAACAGGAAGTACATGAAGAAGTACCAGCAAAATTATTTTGAGTATTTTTATTGCTAGCCAGTGGTTTAAAAGGTATTTTATGAACGAGATTAAAAATATCACCTAGGTGAAAACTTACGAGAAAAAGTTAATTGCATATGGGCCAAAATGAGGTGTATTCACTTTTGTGAAGTACTGTATGTACTCTGTATGTATATATCGTAGCAGGGGTCAGGAACCTTTTTGGTTGAGAGAGCCATAAACGCCACATATTTTAAAATGTAATTCTGTGAGAGCCATAGAATATGTTTCAAACTGGGACAGATTGCATATGCAGCAGAGGGCTCATGTCCCTGTTGCCATGGTGATGTGTATACAGTTGATCCGCCGGGCAGCGGAAGTGTCAGACACGTCTTCAGCTTCTCTTGCAACATCAGCACTTTCCCCGAAGGGCCAGACAGGAGAAATACAGACTAACAGCTTGTACAATTAGCTAGCTGACTTGGGGATTGATTCACTTTGTAGGACGAGAGCCCCACACTTTGGCCCAGTAGGCTGCCTGTCAAGTGACAGGCAGCCTATTGGTCCAATCAAAGTGCGGGTATCTCATCCTACAAAGTCACTGGACCTGGCAGGATCCAGGGTGGGACAATTGGAGCAGCCATTTGTTTTTTGGGGTAGCGCGAGTAAGTTAGTAGTGCGTGCTACAGCACTAGTGTGCCTACTTTGAAAAATGTACTTGCGCTGCCACACTGAGCTGTGCTGCTTGAGCCGTGTACATTAGTGAATCACACTACTGATTTGTCTGTGAGCCAGAAGTAGCTATGAAAAGAGCCACATCTGTCTCCCGAGCCATAGGATCCCTACCCCTGGTACAGAGTGTGGATGTGTGTGATGACTGGGTGCTTTCTATGTATTCTGCAGCAGTAATCTGGCCCCATGTGACTGCTCTCTAACGTGATGCAATCAAGGTTCTTATATATATCCTCTAAGTATGATGGATGAGTAGAACCAGTGTTAGGCTCTCAGGTATACGATATCTGCAATATTAAAGCAGAAGGTCGTTTGCAAACACTCAAGTTAGCTTAAGTAAAAAAAAAAAGAACACCTCTAACTAATGCATCACTTTAGGCTGGTGTCTTCCTCATGTGAGGCTGAATAGGAGCAATACCTTTAGCAGAGGATATTTTGGGTTCCTTCTCTCTTGTTATGTCTGGGCAGGTGTACTATTATCCGGGTGAGGAAGCAACTCAAACATATCCAGCTGTTCAAATGGAATTTAGAGAATATGGTGTATTGCCTATATTTGTCGTTTGAGGAAAAAACAAAAAAAAGTATTGAACTGTAATTGAGATGAGACGTACAATAAAAAGGGGCAGTATAATTGAGGTGGAATAAAAATGTCTAATGTCTCTACCATATCATTTGTATTATGTATTTGTATAGCACTGACATCTTCTGCAGGAGGAGCTCACAATCTAATCCTACCATAGTCATAGTGTAATGTCCTACCATATTATTATTATGTATTTATATAGCCCTGACATCTTCTGCAGCACATTACAGAGTACACAGTCATGTCACTGACTGTCCTCAGAGGAGCTCACAATCTAATCCTACCACAGTCATAGTATAATGTCCTACCATATTATTATTATTATTATTATTATTATTATTATTATTATTATTATGTATTTATTTATTTTTATAGCATTGACATCTTCTGCAGCACTTTACAGAGTACATAGTCATGTCATTGACTGTCCTCAGAGGAGCTCACACTCTAATCCTACCGTAGTCATAGTCTAATGTCCTACCATATTATTATTATGTATTTTTATAGCACTGACATCTTCTGCAGCACTTTACAGAGTACATAGTCATGTCATTGACTATCCTCAGAAGCGCTCACAATCTAATCCTACCATAGTCATAGTCTAATGTCCTACCATATTATTATTATGTATTTATATAGCACTGACATCTCCTGCAGCACATTACAGAGTACATAGTCATGTCACTGACTGTCCTCAGAGGAGCTCACACTCTAATCCTACCATAGTCATAGTCTAATGTCCTACCATATTATTATTATGTATTTATATAGCACTGACCAGTGGTGCTCAGCAGAGCTCGAATATTCGAGTAGCTCGAATATTCGAGCTCTTTTCCAGCTATTCGAGCTCGGTATTCGAGCTCCGAATAGCTGTAGCTATTCGAATGGGCTATTCGCGTACACTCGAATAGCCCATTCACTATTCGAGCTATTCGAGCAAACGGCGCTATTCGAGCTCGGTACCGAGCTCGAATAGCGTCATAGCCCAGATTGATGTCCTTAGAGCCAATCAGAGGGCTCCCAGGCCCTCTGACGGCAGCCAATCACAGAGGGGGACCCTGGCCAGCCCCTACCCTATAAATAGCGGCCGCCATGTTACGTTTCTTCGTCCTTGCCTGAGACTTGCATAGAGAGAGAGTTGCTCCTTTGTGCTTTGGCTTAGCAAGAGCTTTATTGTGGTCATTTACCTAGCGTTTTTGCTCACATACACCTCCTATACACACCTATATTGTTGTTAGTTAGTTAGACATTGTATTTTAGTTAGTAGCTTTTGTGTTACATAGAGACAGGCCAGCTGCTGCAGGCTTACAGCTTTAGGCCTCAGGGCCTGCCTGTGTGGGCAGCTGTCCTCCTGTCCTCTGTTTATTTCTCTCTATTCTATACCAGTATTTCTGCTGTCCTTTACTACTGATTGTATTAGTATTGTAGTTATATACTGTAACTGTACTAGGACACTCACTGTCACTGTTCATAGGCTACTAGCTGCTCCTGCGTGTGTGCACTCACTGTCTGTGTACACACTACACACACTCTATTTCCAAGTTCTGATAACTGATTGATTATTGTAATTGAATATTGTAATTAGTTAGTTGTACTCACTGTTACTACTTACTGTACTAGGAGTCTAGGACACTCAGTCACTGTTCATAGGCTACTAGCTCCTGCGTGTGTGCACTCACTGTCTGTGTACACACTACACACACTCTATTTCCTTCTGATAACTGATTGATTATTGTAATTAGTTAGTTGTACTTACTGTTACTACTTACTGTACTAGGAGTCTAGGACACTCAGTCACTGTTCATAGGCTACTAGCTCCTGCGTGTGTGCACTCACTGTCTGTGTACACACTACACACACTCTATTTCCTTCTGATAACTGATTGATTATTGTAATTAGTTAGTTGTACTTACTGTTACTACTTACTGTACTAGGAGTCTAGGACACTCAGTCACTGTTCATAGGCTACTAGCTCCTGCGTGTGTGCACTCACTGTCTGTGTACACACTACACACACTCTATTTCCTTCTGATAACTGATTGATTATTGTAATTAGTTAGTTGTACTTACTGACTGTTACTACTTACTTACTTACTGTACTAGGGACACTCACTCAGTCACCTCACCCACCAACCCACTCCATTAAAGTACCCCACTTTTCACCCGCCCTTTTAAAAAACTTTTGTCTATACGCCCAAAACATCGAAGATGTCTGGAAGTGGCAGCCAGCGCGGTTTGGGCAAGGGGAAGGGCAGCAAGGGAATCAGGAGGAGAGGGAGCAGCATTGTGGCAAGCCGCGGGCGCGCCACCATGCACAGTTCCGCAGCAGCAGCAGCAGCGTCAGTGGCTAACATTCCTCCCATAGCCACTGGCCGTGGACGCCTTGGGCGCCGCCCAGCAGGAGCATCTGCAACTCACGCTGCAGAGACACAGCAGCAGCAGCGTGTAGCACCTGCTCCAATTTTCCTCCAGCCGGGTCGGAAACGTCCCATTGAGGAAAAGCATGCAGACACTGTGGTGCAACTCATGACGGAGGATGAGCAGCCCGCCATCAGCTCTGCATCTGAGGCCTCCACCCTCACCACCATCACCACCACCCCTGTTCGCAGCAGCCGCCCAGCAGGGTCTGGGGAGGAGGCCAGTTCACCGTCACTCGCCGACCTGTCATTCAGCAGTCTTTTGACCCCAGGCATCATGAGTAAATTGTCTGCTGTTGTTGGCGATCTTGAGGAGGAGATGCTGATGGGCACTTTGGGGGATGAGGGATTGGACAGCAAGACTGTGGCGACAGTCAAGCAGCCCATCCATGCATCAGGAGAGGAGTTTGGGGGGTCCTCATCCCAGCAGGACATGTTTCAGGAGGGGGAGGATGTTGATGACCCGGTGACAGACAGAGACTGGGTGCCACCACCTCCAGGGGATGTCGTCCTCAGCAGCTCTGAGGAGGAGGATGCTCTTGTGGGCCTTGCAAGGAGGCGCATCATTGCAAGCATTGGCAGCAGCAGTAGGCAGGTCCCACAGCCTGCTGGTGTCTCAGGCTCAGCAGCAGCAGCAGCAGCATCTGCCAGTACCACCACCAGCCGCACCCAAGCCCCCCAAGCCCCACCCCCAACCACCACAGGGAGACAGGCAGCAGCGCTTCCATGCCGTAGGGGGATGTTTCTGTCACCAATCTGGCGCTTTTTCACCATGCCCACAGTGTACAGCAAGTACGCCACTTGCAACCACTGTCAGCGGAAGTTGAGCAGAGGTGCAGACCCCTTAAAGTTCTGCACCAGCTCGCTCATCAACCACCTTGCTGCGAAACATTTCCACCAGCATCAGGAGTTCCAGAGGCTGAAGGCATCTGGTGCTGGCAGTGGCACCACACCCATCACTGCACAGCCTTCAGCAGCAGCAGCAACAGCAGCCACCCGCCCTCCTGCTCCTCCAGCAGCACCAGCAGGAGTGCGGAAACGCACTGCTCCTCCCCCCTCTGCAACTCCTGCCGCCGACACTGAGGCCTGTTCTGGCAGCCAGTCCTCAGTGGCCTCCTCCGCTGTGTCTGCTGATTCCCGTGCCAGCAAAAGGCCACGCCAGAGCCTTTTGAGCGAGTCCTTCCAGGGGGTGGTTAGGGCTCTGCCTCCCAGCAGCCGTCGCGTGCGGCAGCTGAACGGCTTGCTGGCACGGGCCATGTGCTCCCAACTCCTGCCGTACACGCTCGTGCAGGAGGGGAGCGACATTCGTGCGCTGCTTGCTTGCGCAGCCCCAGACTGGCAGCTCCCCAGCAGACACTTTTTCTCCCGCAAGGCCATTCCTGCACTGCACCGCTTTGTGATGGCCAATGTGGAGCGAGGGCTGGAGCACGCGGTTGGTGAAAGGGTCCACGTCACCATGGACTCCTGGAGCAGCCGCTTCGGGACAGGCCGCTACCTGTCCTTCACTGTCCACTGGGTCAGCTTGGTGGAAGGGGGTGAGGATGGGAGAGCAGCAGCGGGCACAGCAGCAGCAGCAACACAGTGGGTGGTGCCACCCCGCAGGGTCAGGGGAACTGCAGCAGGTTCCTCCGATCCTCTGCCATCCTCCGGCACACCTGGCCAAACCCCCCGCCTCAGCAGCAGCGTGAAGGCCCGCCACTGCCAAGCGCTGCTGCACTTGGTCAGCCTTGGGAAGACCAAGCTGACGGCAACCCATGTGTTGGCCAAACTCCAGGAGCAGGAGAGGATTTGGCTGACCCCCAGAGGCCTCAGAGTCGGTGGTGGCCGACAATGGGGCCAATCTGGTTGCCGCAATAGACAGGGGAAACCTGACCCACATCCCTTGTCTTGCCCACGTGCTGAACCTGGTAGTGCAGAAGTTCTTGCGCACCTACCAGGGGATGGGCGAACTGCTGGAAACGGCAAGGAACGTTGTGCGTCACTTCCGGCGCTCGGCTGCAGCCTGTGCGAGCCTGGAAGACGTGCAAAAGGAGCTGGATCTGCCACGCCATCGGCTGATCCTTGACGTTCCGACTCGCTGGAACTCCACCCTGGCGATGTTGGAGCGTCTGGTTGAACAGAAGCGCGCTGTCAAACAGTACCTTGCCCTGGCCACTGTTTCCGCTGCTCAGAGAAGGGACAAGACCAGCAACATCCCGTCCATCGTCCCCGATGATGACTGGAGGCACATGCAGCAGGTGTGCTTAGTGCTGGCTCCCTTTCTGCAGGCCACTAACATGGTGAGCAGGGACCATGCTATGGTCTGCGAGTGGGTGCCCCTGGTTTGTCTGCTGAACAGGGCCCTCGATGCTTTGCTGGAACAGGGAGCGGCAGCCTTGGACCAGCAGGAGCGGCAAGCAGCTGCACAGTCCACCTCTGAGGGGGAGGAGGAGGAGGACTTGGTGGAGGTCCCTGACCTTGCTGCTGATGAGGGGGAGCAGCACAGTGCAGCTGAGTTGGTGCGGGGGTGGAGAGAGGATGAGGCTGACGAGGCAGAGGAGGAGGATGAGGACAGCAGCACTGCCGTCGATGTGCCAGCAGACGTGGCCCGCCTCTTCCCAATGGCAGCGCACATGCTGACGTGCCTGCGCAGAGACCCCAGGGTGATCCAGATGAAGCAGAGGGAGGACATCTGGATCAGCATGATGTTGGACCCACGCCTCAAGGGGAAGTTGAGCCAGTTCCTGCCGCCTGCAGGAGGAGACCCAGCGCAACAAATAAGGAGCTTGCAGCAGGCCCTTGTTGAGCGCTTGGAGGAAGCCTTCCCCCAGCCTTCCACCCCCACTGTCCAGCAGCCAGCACAGAGGCAGCAGCAGGTGCCTGCATCCAGCAGCAAGCGCCCCACAGACCTGCTGTCTCTCAGCCACGAGCTCTACAGGACTGTAGAGGCTCCGGCAGCAGTGACTAGAGAGGAGGTGCATGCAGCAGCATCCTCCACCGGTCACAGCCAGCGCCTGACCCGCATGGTGGCTGACTACATGGGGTCCTACAGCGGGCTTGACAGCGATGCCCCTGTTGATCCCATGGAGTATTGGGTCAAGCGCCTGGAGATCTGGAGCGAGCTGGCGCAGTACGCCCTGGAAGTGCTGTCCTGCCCCCCTTCCAGCGTGCTGTCCGAGCGCTGCTTCAGTGCAGCTGGTGGTGTGGTCACCGAGAAACGCTCACGTCTGTCTCACAAGTCTGTGGACAGACTGATGTTTCTCAAGATGAACCAGGCGTGGGTGGAAGGCGAGTTCCTGGCCCCTGTTGTCGGCGAGAGGGGGACATGAACTGGCTAAGAACCATCGTTAATGTGCCTTACCACCCTTTACCACCTCCTGGCTCCTGCTCACTAAGCCAGCCTGGTTCACTTTGACTATTAAGTCGCCTGCAGCCACACATTTTACACCTACAGTGGGCTGCGTACTGCCCTTCTGCTGTCTGTCTGTGTTTCCCACTGCCAGGGTACACAGATTTACCTTCTGCTGCCACTCTGCCACCAGCTATTACGTCAAACAATAGCTATATATCTGTGTAATTTGTTTTACAAACAAAACCAAAAAACCATAAAAAAAAAAAAAAAAAAGGTTTAATTTTTCTGAGGTGCCCGGGTTGAAAACTGTGTTGTCCCAGTTGTGTATTGGACACGATGTGGGCTGCACGACCGCTGTCTGGGACCTCCTGTTGTGTTCATTTACGGCCTGGTATCACCGCTAGGTACCAGGGCTATTATGTCACGCTGCCTGCCTGCTGCCACACTCACACTACTCCTCCATTCCTCCTGCTGATGCTGCTGTCTGTCTGTGTTTCCCAACGCCAGGATACACAGATTTACCTTCTGCTGCCACTCTGCCACCAGCTATTACGTCAAAAAATAGCTATATCTGTGTAATTGGTTGTAAAACCAAAACTACAAAACCATAAAAAAAAAAAAAAAGGTTTAATTTTTCTGAGGTGCCCGGGTTGAAAACTGTGTTGTCCCAGTTGTGTATTGGACACGATGTGGGCTGCACGACCGCTGTCTGGGACCTCCTGTTGTGTTCATTTATGGCCTGGTATCACCGCTAGGTACCAGGGCTATTATGTCACGCTGCCTGCCTGCTGCCACACTCACACTACTCCTCCATTCCTCCTGCTGATGCTGCTGTCTGTCTGTGTTTCCCAACGCCAGGGTACACAGATTTACCTTCTGCTGCCACTCTGCCACCAGCTATTACGTCAAAAAATAGCTATATCTGTGTAATTGGTTGTAAAACCAAAACTACAAAACCATAAAAATAAAAAAAAAAAGGTTTAATTTTTCTGAGGTGCCCGGGTTGAAAACTGTGTTGTCCCAGTTGTGTATTGGACACAATGTGGGCTACACGACCGCTGTCTGGGACCTCCTGCCTGCTGTGTTTATTTACAGCCCTGGTATCACCGCTAGGTACCAGGGCTATTATGTCACGCTGCCTGCCTGCTGCCACACTCACACTACTCCTCCATTCCTCCTGCTGATGCTGCTGTCTGTCTGTGTTTCCCAACGCCAGGGTACACAGATTTACCTTCTGCTGCCACTCTGCCACCAGCTATTACGTCAAAAAATAGCTATATCTGTGTAATTGGTTGTAAAACCAAAACTACAAAACCATAAAAAAAAAAAAAGGTTTAATTTTTCTGAGGTGCCCGGGTTGAAAACTGTGTTGTCCCAGTTGTGTATTGGACACAATGTGGGCTGCACGACCGCTGTCTGGGACCTCCTGCCTGCTGTGTTTATTTACAGCCCTGGTATCACCGCTAGGTACCAGGGCTATTATGTCACGCTGCCTGCCTCATTGACTGCCTGCTGCCACACACTCATCCTCCTCCTCCTGCTGCTGAATTTACCTCCTGCTGTCTGTGTGTTTCCACTGCCAGGGAGCACATACAATGGCGCTTCCAACATGCGTGCGCCACCACTATTTGTTACGCTCAAAAATAGCTGCATTTCTTTAAAAAAAAAATTTGAAAAGAGAAATAAGTGAAGAAGAAGACGATATAGAAGAAGATGAAGAAGATGAAGAAGATGAAGAAGAAGAAGATGAAGAAGAAGAAGAAGAAGAAGGAGAAGAAGATGAAGATGAAGAAGATGAAGAAGAAGAAGAAGATGAAGAAGATGAAGAAGAAGAAGATGAAGAAGAAGAAGATGAAGAAGAAGAAGAAGATGAAGAAGAAGATGAAGATGATGAAGAAGAAGAAGATGAAGAAGAAGAAGATGAAGAAGAAGAAGATGGTGAAGAAGAAGAAGAAGATGAAGAAGAAGATGAAGAAGATGAAGAAGAAGAAGAAGAAGAAGAAGAAGAAGAAGAAGAAGATGAAGAAGATGAAGAAGATGAAGAAGAAGAAGATGAAGATGATGAAGAAGAAGATGAAGAAGATGAAGAAGATGAAGAAGATGAAGAAGAAGAAGAAGAAGAAGATGATGAAGAAGAAGATGAAGAAGATGAAGAAGAAGAAGAAGATGAAGAAGTTGAAGATGAAGAAGATGAAGAAGAAGAAGAAGAAGAAGATGAAGAAGATGAAGAAGATGAAGAAGAAGATGAAGAAGATGAAGAAGAAGATGAAGAAGAAGATGAAGAAGATGAAGAAAAAGAAGATGAAGAAGAAGAAGATGATGATGAAGAAGATGAAGAAGAAGAAGAAGAAGAAGACAATATAAAAGAAGAAGAAGAAGATATAGAAGAAGATATAGAAGAAGAAGATATAGAAGAAGAAGATATAGAAGAAGAAGAAGAAGAAGAAGAAGATAAAGAAGAAGAAGAAGAAGTATATACAGTACTGAACAAATTTCTGGACACAACTTCTCTTTTCAACTTTTTTTTTTAAAGGAACATCCCCACATAATCACTTGCTGTTGTTACTTGGAAAAAAAGAGGTTTCTTGCATCATTCACCCTCAAAACAAGTGTTGGAAGCTATTTAAGGCCATTTCGAATAGTCAGCTCGAATAATGAGCTCGAATACCGACTCGAATAGTGAGCTCGAATTCCGAGGTCGAATCGAATAGTAAAAATTATTCGACTCGAATATTCGACTGATCTCGAATAATTTACTATTCGAATTCGACCTAACTCGAATTTTGAAAATGGGTATTTGAGCACCACTAGCACTGACATCTCCTGCAGCACATTACAGAGTACATAGTCATGTCACTGACTGTCCTCAGAGGAGCCCACAATCTAATCCTACCATAGTCATAGTCTAATGTCCTACCATATTATTATTATGTATTTATATAGCACTGACATCTCCTGCAGCACATTACAGAGTACATAGTCATGTCACTGACTGTCCTCAGAGGAGCTCACACTCTAATCCTACCATAGTCATAGTCTAATGTCCTACCATATTATTATTATGTATTTATATAGCACTGACATCTCCTGCAGCACATTACAGAGTACATAGTCATGTCACTGACTGTCCTCAGAGGAGCTCACACTCTAATCCTACCATAGTCATAGTCTAATGTCCTACCATATTATTATTATGTATTTATATAGCACTGACATCTCCTGCAGCACATTACAGAGTACATAGTCATGTCACTGACTGTCCTCAGAGGGGCTCACACTCTAATCCTACCATAGTCATAGTCTAATGTCCTACCATATTATTATTATGTATTTATATAGCACTGACATCTCCTGCAGCACATTACAGAGTACATAGTCATGTCACTAACTGCCCTCAGAGGAGCTCACAATCTAATCCCACCATAGTCATAGTCTAATGTCCTACCATATTATTATTATTATGTATTTATATAGCACTGACATCTTCTGCAGCACATTACAGAGTACATAGTCATGTTACTGACTGTCCTCAGAGGGGCTCACACTCTAATCCTACCATAGTCATAGTGTAATGTCCTACCATATTATTATTATGTATTTATATAGCACTGACATCTTCTCCAGCACATTACAGAGTGCATAGCCATGTCACTGACTGTCCTCGGAGGAGCTCACACTCTAATCCTACCATAGTCATTGACCTATTGTTGTTTAAAGCACTGACGAGGTGAAAATAAAAAAAATGTTCTGTACCTGCTTCAAATTTGAATCCATGGAAGATGCCATCCACACCCTCCAATTACTTCCGCCGGGTCCACGCTGTTTAATCGACCCCGGGCTGGCTCCCGACCCCACAGCCCAAGTCGGGCTCTCATGCCTCAAGTAAAATGGCCCCGGAGCTTGCCGCAGCTGCGCAGTCCAATTAGACACGAGTACGGCTGCGCAGCTCTAGGGCCTTCCCCCTGATCCACGCATAGGAGACAGCCTGTAGCGAGGTCACGGCGGGAGGAGCCCTAGAGCTGCGCAGCCGCACTCGCATCTATGCGGACTGCGTAAGCCGCGGCAAGCTTTTTTTTTCACCTTGTAAGTCCTTTTAGGCCAATTTCAGGGGAAAACCAAATCACTCCCCAGTACATTTTGGGGAAAGGAAACAAAGCTTTATCAAAACAGAGAGAACATACAAACGCCATGCAGATAGCGCCCTGGCTCAAATCTGAACCTGTAACCATGGCAATGCCAGGTGAGAGAGTGCCGTGGTTGTCGTCCACTACCGTACATGATAACCTTTACATTTTTCTTTCTTCTATAAGAAGACAGTTGAGTCTTCTGCTCTAGCCTTCATCTCTGCATAAAACAAATGACTCAGGTGGAAGCTGAGAAATAATTATCATGCGGGCTCATGAAACATTAATAAAAGACAATGTAATCAGTCGGTAAATCTCTTAACCTGGATGTCAGATTCCCTACACACAAGACTTTGCTCATTACCTGCTGAGAAGCTTTTAGGGGGAGGCATAATCTGGCTGGTTAGAACATTAGACTCTGTATGGAGAACATTACAGGCTGACCTTCTGCAGAACGCAGCGCGGAAGCTATGGAACCCACGTGAAATAGACCACGGTTCCTGGAGGATAAATGTCCCTGACGTCCCCATAATGTGTGAGATAGGCTGGGGTAATGGAAGCAGTAATAGGTGTGGTGTGACAGCTGAATATTACTATGTGGTGACATATAGCTCCGTAATAGACCAACGGTTTGTACTTTTCATCTAAGTGGCAAAATCTTCCATGAATTTACTATTATTAAAATAGAATTCTAAAAGGGAATGTATAGAGTGCATCTTGTGTTAATTTCTCTATTCTATAAGTAAAACAAAACTTTGCCTTCTTAAAGAGACACTGAAGCAAAAAAATATATGATATAATTAATTGGTTGTGTAATACGGATAATTACTAGAATATTAGAAGAAAAGAAAATATTCTCATGTTTTTTTTTCCAGTTATATAGCGTTTTTATAACATTGCATCATTCTCTAATATTTGCAGTTTACACGCTACTCAGCATTTTAAATGAATTTTACAGAGCAGGCTGTGAACGTTTGACCTGTCCTGTGCAGAAGTAAAAACAATATAGTGACTGACAGCTGAGATAACAACCTTCAGAAGACAGAGCTCTCTGCGACTTTGAAAGTCGTGGAGCTCAATGGCTTATTTGCAAATATAGCATCTACTTTTCCTGTACTGGAAACAATATTAGACTCATATCTCTGCTCCTAATGTTTTATTTCTTAGCTGCACTACACATACAAATCATTATATCATATTTTTTGTTTGCTTCAGTGTCTCTTTAAGGGTAGGATCAAACTAGGCAGAATCACATATGTGTTTCTCACTATGTGCTATGGAAAACACATCTGTGTTCCTACCCTAAAACGGAAGGTATTTGCACCTATACGTAATTGCGATTTGTAAATTAAATTGATTTCATATAGTCATTCAAAATTTTGCGTAATTTCATGCTGACTTTGGCAGGGAATAGCAAAGCCACTAAATTGCTACATATGTTAAAGGGGCACTATGGCGAAAAATTGTAAAATTTAAAATATGTGCAAACATAAACAAATAAGTAAATTTTTTCCAGAGTAAAATGAGCCATAAATTACTTTTCTCCTATGTTGCTGTCACTTACAGTAAGTAGTAGAGATCTGACAGAAGCGACAGATTTTGAACTAGTCCATCTCTTCATGGGGAATTCTCAGGGATTTATTTATTTTCAAAAGCACTTAGTGAATGGCAGTTGCTCTGTTCAACTGCCAAAAAACTGTGTAGCGAGCAGGGAAACTGGCCAAAATCATTGTTTAAATCATTTTATGGAATATCTTCATAAAGAATAAAAGCCTTGCTGAGAATCCCCTATGGAGAGATGGACTAGTCCAAAACCTGTCGCTTCGGTCAGATTTCTACAACCTACTGTAAGTGACAGAAACATAGGAGAAAAGTAATTTAGGGCTCATGTTACTTCTTTATTGTCTATTTTTGCACATATTTTAAATTTTACATTTTTTTGCCATAGTGCCCCTTTAAGGAGAAGCCCCACCATGGCTGTTCTTGATCACAGCTGCACGTAGTGGACAGCTTCACCACTCTTGTGCAGAGTAACTTTGGGAGCACTGTTATACTTACCTACTCCATGCTGCATCTGGCCTCCTCTTTCGGTTAACATGTGCGCGCTGTATGACGACATCACGAGGCTCCTGATTCATGTCAGGTCATCAGTAGCCTCAGGGTGGCAGCATAGAGCACCCTGCACTAACAGAGCTCCCTGCACTTAGTCTGCAGATGAGGATGAAGAAAGAGTGGGCCCTTATAGCCCACAGGGCCCCCACTCGCGATCTCGGGGGTAGCGGGGGCAATTATTACAACCCAGGGGGTTGGAAAAAAGCACCAGATGTGGATAAAGCAAGTTTCTTTTAGCATTTTCTTCCCCCAGTTAGCCTGACCTGGTATGCTGCTGGTATCCTTGGGTCTGCCGCTACCTGCTGAGCTTCCATTATTTACCTCAACTTGTGACCTCAATTGTGCTAGATATCCACCTGCCACTTAAGGTACCTACAGACGTCCAACTTTTTCAAACAACTTGAACTCCGACTTGTCATTGGAACAACAAGTTGGACGTGTGTACACACTGTCGAGCGACTGATTACCGCCAGTTTGCCTGATTTTCTCAGCGGATCCGTTGGACCAACTGTCGTTCAAACGCATATGGAATAGCAGTGCTGGCACCACCTATCCACATGGAAGCCAGAAAGCAGGCATTTGCTGGTTTCCAATCACATTCCACATCAGGTGACACTGCTGTCCAATTGGACTTCAGGTTGTCACCTGGGTATGTTTCACTGTCTGGCCAGCAAAGACATCATTTATGTATACTCCGGCCCCCCAGCAGTCTGAAGTATGTCGACCAGGCCCTTGACCGAAAAAGTTTGGGGACCCCTGTGCTAGATCAACTATTTCCAACATGTCCAATCTAAATTTTGATCGATTTTTTGATTATTTTTTAATCGTTGTTTTTATTGTTTTTTTCTATCGATTTTCGTTCAGTTCTATGAAAATCGATTGAAAGAACAATCAAAAAAGATTTAAAAAATGATCAGAGAAGCGAAAAATCAATCTAAATTCTGATTGGACATGTTGAAAATAATCGATCTGGCAGGTAAATCTGCCAGAAAATTGTATGGTGTTTACCTAGCATAATAGACATTCAAACAACGAGTCGTTTGATCAGTCATTTAGTCTAGTCCATTGTTCTATCCAGTCCATTGTCCATTATCAAGTTGATTAAATGACATGTAAATTAGGTAAATTAGCATATCAGCCGCTTTGTTGGTCAGTGTGTACATGACATCTAAACGACTTGTTGTTGTTTGGACTTCAAGTCGTTCGAACGATCAGTAGAGATGTAGCGAACGGTTCGCCGGTGAACGGTTCCAGGCGAACTTTGGGGGTTCGTGTTCGTCTGGACCGAGCGAACTTTTGCGGAAGTTCGATTCGCCCCATAATGCACTATGAGGGTCAACTTTGACCCTCTGCATCACAGTCAGCAGGCATATTGTAGCCATTCAGGCTACACTAAGCCCTGGAGCCCCACCCCCCCTTATATAAGGCAAGTTTGCCAGCCATTACACTCACTCGTGTGCCTGCTGCAAATAGACAGACTAGGGACAGCTGCTGCAGACTTGTTCTCCTAGGGAAAGATTAGTTAGGCTCTTGGTTTGCTCCTGGCTGATTGTTATTGCTAAAATAGCACCCCTCAACAGCTCTTTTGAGAGCTCTAATGTTTTCCTGATGTGTTTTTTTTTTGTGTGTGTGTTGCTCACTGAATTATACAGCCCTATCTGTTGCAGCTGGACCTTGGTAATTGTTATTACTGTGCCAGCCAGGCCCTTCCTAACTATCTACACTGGGACACCTACCTATGCCTACCTAACTACTGGGGCACCTACTTACCTATACGGGGACACCTACCTACCTACCTATACTAGGGGACCTACCTATGCCTACCTATACTGGGTCTCCTACCTATGCCTAGCTAACTACTGGGACACCTACCTATGCCTACCTACCTATACTGGGTCTCCTACCTATGCCTAGCTAACTACGGGGACATCTACCTATGCCTACCTACCTATACTGGGACTCCTACCTATGCCTACTTACCTATACTGGGACTCCTACCTATGCCTAGCTAACTACTGGGACACCTACCTATGCTTACCTACATACAAGAAGATAATAAGGTCGTTGCTTCATTGTGGACAGACCAAATTTGATCACCTGGACAGTCACTGTTGTTCTATCATTGAGCTACCACAGCCCGGCGACCATATGGGCTTGAAAACCGCCACGGCCTACACTCTGGCCATGGTGCGCACCAGTCCACCATGGCCGTCACTACGCAAACAGCTGTTTGCAGTGCGTTACACAGTGAGTTTGGTGCGTCAGTATGAAGCAGAACTCTAATTACACTCCCTGATTGATGTATACACATGCAAGATGTTTTTAAGCACTTTAGGCCTGCAATTTAGCATTCAATGTCATTTCTGCCCTTAAAACACTGCTTTGCGTCACATCCAGATTTTTCCCCGGGACTTTGGGCATGTATCCCACTCCGCCATGCCCCCCTCCAGGTGTTAGACCCCTTGAAACATCTTTTCCATCACTTTTGTGGCCAGCATAATTGTTTCTATTTTTCAAAGTTTGCATCCCCATTGAAGTCTATTGCGGTTCGCGAACTTTTCGGCGAACCGAACCTTCCGCGAAGGTTCGCGAACAGGGTTCGCGAACCGAAAATCGGAGGTTCGCGACATCTCTAACGATCAGTTTAAACGACAATCAGGAGTAAAGTTGGACGTGTGTACGCACCTTTAGATTCCACGCTATAGGACCGCCCACACCTATCACTAGTGGCAGAGTCAACAGATCCAGCTCCTGAATGGTAACATCTGCACACCACATGGTGAATATTAATTAATGGTAGCATTTCACAGAGTTATTTTTGACATCACCATAGCTCCCAACTGTCCCTCTTTTTGAGGGACAGTCCCTCTTTGTGAGCCCTGTCCCTCTTTCCTCCTCTTTTGTCCCTCTTTCAGTACTTTGACCCTCTTTCGATGTAAATATATGTATTTCTCTACTAAAAATGTGTTTGTTTGGCTCTAAACTTTATTCCCATCCTTTCAACTGATATATTACTAATTATAAAATGTTATTATGAAGAAAAATGAACCAGGATAGAGAGGACCAGTGTGGTTTGAATTATAAAACATCATTTTTATTAATGAAATGTTTATGGCATGCGTGACTAGGGGCATGTCAGGGGCGTGATTAGGGGTGTGGCAGGGGGTGTGGCTTAAGTGCCCCTCTTTCTCATCTCAAAAAGTTAGGAGGTATGCATCACCCAGAATCGAAGTAGTAGAAAGTCAAGCCAGCACTTCAGACACTGTGCTCGTCTGTTGCCCAAGTACAAGAGCCCAGACTGGCCTTTGATGTTGCTTATTTGGCATTCCTTAAGAAGTGAGCCTATGGTGACCCTGGAATGCTGGCTCTGAAACTTACGAAATAAAGTTTCTTTCCTTTGAATATTTGAAGTTCTTGCTGGACTTTTTTCTACAACTAAGAAATGGAAGTTGACATTCTCCTGTGCAAACTTGTGATCACAAATAAGGGGAATGTTCCCAGACTGGTAGAAGATTCCGCTAGCAAAACACAAGCTGCACATTTTTTTTTTAAGTATTTTCATAATTATTTTTTTCTGTACCAAAATTATTTTAATAGATCAAGTTTATAGAGATTCAACAGACGAGCCATAAAATGAATTCAGGTAGTTTACTAATAACTGATGCCAGCACATATTTTCACAAATGTCATCAATATAAAGACTGGGAGGAAAGGGAGTTTCCTCACTAACGTCTGCTGTGAACCTAAAATAATACCTACTACTTACTTAACCACTTTCCGACCAGGGCTTCCTGCAATGATCGGTGCTGCTTTGGCTCTCCAGCCCGCAGCACCGATCAGGAGTGAGCCAGGGCGATCAGACTACCCCCTTTTTTCCCCACTAGGGGGATGTCCTGCTGGGGGGGTCTGATCGCCGCCGGCTCTGTTCGTTCGGCGGGGGGGCTCCTCAAAGCCCCCCTCCGCAGCCATTTTCCGCCTCCGTCCCCCTCCGGCGTTTCCCTTCCTCCTATGGGCAGCGCAGGACGGAGATCCGTCCTGCGCCGCCTACAACAGATGCCGGCGAATGAGAATGCGGCGATCCCCGGCCAATCAGAGGCCGGGGATCGCCGATCTGCCTTACGGCGCTGCTGCGCAGCAGCGCCGTATGATGTAAACAGCGGGGATTTTTTCCCCGCCTGTTTACATATTGCCGGCGAGCCGCGAGCGGCGGCTCTCCGGCTGTTCACGGAGACACCCTCCGTGAACTGACATGGAAAGGCCGCTCGATCGAGCGGCCGTTTCCATGGTAACCCGCAGACGACCACTTTACGCCAATCGGCGTTAGCTGGTCGTCAAGAGGTTAAAGCGGGATTGTCATCATAAAAATCAAATTTCAACAGCAACTGGTCTAGGTGTATTAAGTGATAAAGATGCTAATCCTGCATTTAAAACCTTTTTCAGCTGTTATGATTTTAGTTATCACATACTTTAGGAGCACTGACCCTTTAGTAGTCAGTGCCAAACAGTTGCATGCTGGGGGTTCTTTTTATTTATAATATATTCCTCCTTGTGATGGTTTAGTGCTGCCACTCAGACATCTGATTATTTGGTGATCTGCAGAATCACCAACAATGCAGACGCTATACCCGATTATGTGTGATCTGCAGAATCACCAATAATACTAGTATAGCAGACAAAGAGCTGAATGTGTACTGATTGGGTGCAACCGTAACTTTAATAGTTTTATCAGAACTAAACAGGACAGATTTGACCAGAACCTCCCCAGTGAGGCTGGGAAAGGTACAGACAGAAAATACAGAGGTAATATAGCTGGTCTCTGCCAGGGGTGCTGGCGAGAGACAAGAACCACTCAAACAGGTACTAACAGAGCTTTACCAGATGGCCTGGAATATCTACCAGGCGTCTGCATGAATGGACCTACTAGTTCTCACCAGAGGATCTGGCAAGGAACTAGTTGACAGGTAGCAAGAAAGCTACCCCAGACCTTTCTAGGGGAGCTGGAAAGGTGATACTAGTGACTCAGACAGTTTTGGTTGAACCTTCCAGAGAAGCTGGGAAGGTCCCCTCAATCACTAGGCAACACCTCACCAGTGGAGCTAGTGAGGATAATGAATAAATAACGAGTGCTCATCAGTGGAGCTGATGAGCCTCAGAGCCACATAGGCTAGGCCCCTACAGAGGTGCTGGATGACAGTAGCTACACGGCAGTACTAAATACGGCCGGACCTCCGGGGCTCTGTGAACACACTAACGGATATGGTGACCTCGTAGTTCGGCAAGACCTCACCAGAGATGCTGGCGAGGTACAAAAGATACACTGACCACCTGTATAATAAAGTACAAACCCCAGCAAGCTAGGAAGACTGAAACTGGGATAGAATCTGCCGAGGAGCGGGGCACAGGCAAAGCTGTAACTAATGGTCGCCTAAGGAGTAGGCGATTCAGACTGTACTGCAGCCTAGGAGCAGGAGGCACAGACAATGCTGCAACTACTGGTCGCCTAAGGAGTAGGCGATTCAGACTGTACTGCAGCCGAGTGATCACCCTAGGAGCGGGTGAGTCAGACTGTACTGCAGCCTAGGAGACACAACCAGGACTACGCTAAAGAATAACTTCACCGGAGGCACAGGTGAAGCCAGCACCTCACCAGTGGCGAGGGCCCACTGGTGAGTAGAATGGTCAGACAGGCATGTTTCGGCAACAGAGAGGTAAGTATCAGTACAGAATAGTGAGACAGGAGAGCAATCGGCAATCAGGCAGAGGTTCGGCAACCAACAAGGCAGACAGGCAAAGGTACAGGATCGGAAAGCAGGATCAGAGTCAGAGTACTAGCTAAGAGTCATACACAGGAGATCAATACAGAATAATACAATAATGAACTAACTATAGATAGATGTATATTGCAAACACTGCATACACATCTATCATCCACAGGAACCTCACTACAATAAACAGGATTCCTAGTCTTGTGTGAAATCCCTGGTTTCCTCCCAGATCAAACACAACTATTCTAACAGCTATACAGTAACAATGAAGCAATATCCTAGACTAGGTGTGAAGTCCTTAGCATCAACACCTGGCATCTAGTCTAAGGTCTGAGCGCTAACAGGCAAGCATTCATGACAACAGACAGCGCTGGAGTGAAGCCCGAAGGCTTAAGAAGCAGAGGAGACCTCACCGGCACGCCCCCTGCAGTAGCCAATCCGGGGCGCCGTGAGTCTCCTCTGATGTCAGCTGACCAGCAGGTCAGCTGACGAGCCTTCTCCTCGAATAACGGTCCTGTCTATGCGCGCGCTCGCGCGAGACAGCGACCTTGCAAGGGAATGAAAGTTCCGTCCCCGGCGTCCTAGACGCCGGAGAGACGGACAGGGGCCCAGAAGCAGCCGCCGTGGCGATGCAGTCCGCCGCGGCTGTGCTCGTTACACTCCTCTTCCATTTATTTCCCTGCCTAGATGCTTATCTGAAACACGATCCTTTGCTCGCTTGTGTTTACAAGCAAGGCTGAGGTGACTCAGCGATTGGAGGAGAAAAGAAAAAAAGTAAAGGGCAAAAATGACATCAGGATTTAGCCTAAACTGTGGGCAAAAGACATGGCCCCCACCAGGAACAGAATTCTCGTCATTCACTATATAACATTCACTGAAATCAAAATGTAGACAGTACAATACATGTGTTATGTAAGTAGATCAAGTATGTATGTACTTATATATGTGTTTTTTTTCCCTGGCATAGTATGGCTAATCCTACTGCTTTAATACCGTGTGTACCACTGGAGCAAAGGGCCTCAACAAATGTATACCACCGTTTTCTGTCCTGGGCAATTTTTTAGTCCATGATGTCCCGGCCTTCTTTATTTCTTCCTCCACACTTCTTCTCCAAGTTGTCTTTGGTCTTCCTCTTCTTCTGCATCCTTGAGGATTCCATTTTAAGTCCTTGCGAATAGTATGGCCAATCCATCTCCACTTTCTGCGTTTGATCTGCAAGTCAACTTGTTGTTCTTGGGTTTTTTTCCCACAACTCTTTATTTGAAATTAAATTTGGCCACCAGATGTTTAGTATTCTTCGAAGGCAGCGGTTTATAAAAGTAACGGTCATGGATAAAGTGCTCTCCTTCTGTCTGTGGAAATTCTTAACACACTATTAAAAAATATAAAAAATGCAAATCTACTCCGATAGCTGAATTGATAGACTTGTAAAGCGTGTACCCCTCCAATTAAACACACAATAAAACCATGGTCAATAGTCTCTCACAATTAATATTGCACACTCTTTACACCCTTAAACCATTATATTATTTTTGTTCCCACCATCAGCAGGAGTAATTTCCGACAAGTGAAGCAGAGTGAAGCATACACTTCCACAGTCCTTCCCCTCCTGTGATGATTCTTCAGCTTATAACTACAAAGTTACATGCTCACCAGATATCTAGACCGATCTGTCACGGACCAGCAACAGCGTATGTGGCACCAGCCAGTAGGATGCTCCTATGCTTCACTCAGTTGTCCGCAAATTATTACATTCAATGAATGCAAATGAATACATTAAAAAAAAAAGCTTTAGATTTTTGGGGAAAACCAATCTTTTTTAATCAAATTGCTATAAAATCGGATAATTTTATTGTATCGTGTGTGGCCACCTTTTGGACTCCTTGGCAACTGACCGCGATTTTACCATCTCATACACAGCTTACCTTCACCTCTATTTTTCTATCCCTTAAAGAGGAACTGTGTCGAAAATCTTTATAATGTAAAACACATACAAATAAGAAGTACATTTCTTCCAGAGTAAAATGAGCCATGAATCACTTTTCTCCAATGTTGCTGTCACTTACAGTAGGTAGTAGAAATCTGACATTACCGACAGGTTTTGGGCTAGTCCATCTCTGCATGGGGGATTCTCAGCATGGCCTTTATTCTTTATAAAGACATTCTCTGAAAATAATTAATACAAAGATGCTGGCCGGCCTCCCTGCTCGCTTGCACACTATTTTGGCAGCTGGACAGAGCAACTGCCATTCACTAAGTGGTTTAAAAAAAAAAACTGAGAACCCCCCTATGAAAAGATGGGCTAGTCCAAAATCTGTCAGTAATGTCAGATTTCTACTACCTACTGTAAGTGACAGCAACATCGGAGAAAAGTAATTTATGGCTGTTTACTCTGGAAGAAATTTACTTTCAGCTCAGGCAGTTGTTAGCGGCCACCTTAGTCAGGTGTGTGTATGGGCCTTTAACTGTTAAGGTGGCCACACACCATACACTTTTTTAAATATCTGTTCAATTTAAAAATTGCAATCAATTTTTCCGACTGACTGTAACATTTCAAAAATATGACCAATGTACCACACACCTATGTTCAATTTTCCCCCAGTTATGATTAAAATGATTGGAAACTGAGAAAATTGCTAGGGTGTGTATATTAATAAATTGACAAACTAACACACACCATACAATCTTTAGAGAAATTGAAGAAAAATATCTGTCATTCTGGAAAGATAAAAATCGAAAAAAAAGGGAAATCCGATCAGATTTTTCAGTCGAATGAAAAAAAAGCTTTCGATTTTTTCAGATCTGATTGTTTTTATCGAATTTCCGTAAAATTGGATCATTTTATTGTATCGTGTGTGGCCACCTTTATGGTGTTTATATTGAATTCTTATACCTCGTAATCTATTGTACAGCACCACAGAAGATGCTGGTGCTATATATAATAATAATAATAATAATAATAATAATAATAATGTATCCACTTTATACTGTGCATAAAACATTTTTTTTTTCAACAAGCTTTAAAGAAAACCTGAACTGAAAATTAAAAGTCAAAATAAGCATACACAAGTCATACTTACCTCCCATGTAGTCTACTCCTCAGTGTCTTTCTCCTCTCCTGCTTCCCATTTGTCCACTGTGATCCAGGAAATTCTCCATCCTCCATTTTGAAAATGGTCATTACCCATAACAGCTTCCTAGTCAGCACACTGTTACACTGTAATATCACCCACTTGAGCCATAGGGAAACATGGACATTACCGGGCATATCAGTTGTCCACTCAGCTATAACTGACAGCAACTGATATATAACTGACAGCAACTGATATATTTCAGATCTGACAAAATATTGTCAGAACTGGAAGGGATTATTGTCAGAAGAAAATGGTGAGCTTCTGAGAGGAACTGATGGCAAGGTGACTATGTTATGTTCATTTGAAGTTACTTCATGTGTTTATTTTAAATAATTTTATTCAGTGCAGGTTCCCTTTAAGGGTACCAACAAAACCGTCCTCATGCCGATAGGGTGCCTCTATCTCCCGGTAGAAGATAAGCTGCTTTGACGTCTCCACTGTCTGTCTATTCAGCTGACAAAACTATAACAAGTCCCTGAAGCCTGGTAATATTTTTCCTGCTAACAAAAAAAAGGCATCTCGGCTGCATTCCTCCTCCGACAACGCGAGTGTTGATAGTACGTTGGTATTTTATCATCTACCTCGCTGTTAGCACGCTGCTGTTATGTTATCCCATACAATGCTTGTTATGTTATATCAGTGTTTTTATCTTCTGCATTGCTACTAACGTGCTGGAATTTATATTAGCTAGAAATATGGTAATTTCATTTTTATTCCATACGCTGCTAAAAGCAGCAGTATTATTCTATCTTCTACGTTGCTGATAACATGATAAGAGTATTTTACCTTACACATCACTGGTGATAAAGCATTGTTAGTTTCAATTAAATTAGGTGTAAGCATGTTTAGATGGCCAATAAAACTGTTCATTATATTTAGGTAGCAATATTACCAGGCAGGTAGTAGGGGGGAGCAGGAAAAAATGGCGCCGGCTAAGGGTGGACAAAAAAGGCGCTGCCATAGACTTTAATGCAATTATCGTTAATATGGCGAAAAAAGCATGAAAAAAGGGCACATCAAAAAATTTTGTTAATAAAAATATAACATTGTTTTTGAGGTAGTTATCGTGTTAGAAGTTTATAACGGTATAGTTTTTGTCATATTATTTCATTAAAAAGTACAGATTTTACGTTTTCAAAGGTATTATCATTAATATATCTAAAATGGTGATTCTGCAGAGTGAGTGGTTAGGGTTAGGCACCACCAGGGGGAGTGGTTAGGGTTAGGCACCACCAAGAGGAGTGGTTAGGGTTAGGCACCACCTAGGCGGCGGTTAGTTTTAGGCAACACCAGGGGGTTGGTTAGGGTTAGGCACCAGCAGGGGGGTGGTTAGGGTTAGGCACCACTAGGGGAGTGGTTAGTTTTAGGCACCACCAGGGTAGGGTTCTGTGTGAGGGTAGGGTTGGGTTAAGCAGTATTGACGAAAAATGTTACGACATTTATCGCTAATACTTATTTCTTGATTGACAATGATTATTCTCGTTAGCAAATTTAGTTAATACCTGGCGCCAAATTCAATAATAACTCGGGCCCTTTTTTCACAGTGCCCTTTTTTTATGCACGCTAGTAGGGTAACTACAATTCATGAAACTGTGATGCTCCCCATCCCCCACCCCCATTGTTTACACCCCTTTCCTTCCCTCCCCTTGGTGCCTCTCATGGCCTGGGGGCCCATCTCACAAGGGCCATAAAACAAGTGTAGGCATCATGATATTCACACCCAGAACAAGTGTAGGCAAAAATCACCTAATCTGAAGTATAGTCCCCTGCAGTGATGCTCAAATCCGGGTTCGGGAGATACCCGGATAGTTGCTCTCCTGATATCTCCCAGTAAACCTGTGCGGGGTGGGCGGGGGGTCAATCTTACCTGTCTGACGTCTTCTTCATCCGTCCCTTGGCGCCTCCCACGATGCGCTCCACGTGTGTCACGTGATTACAAACACTTCCTCCTTCAACCCGGAAGGAGAAAGTGTTTGTAGTCACGTGACCGCCGAGTAGAACGCATCGTGGGAGGCGCCAAGAGACGGACCGAAGAAGACGTCAGACAGGTAAGATTGACCCCCCGCCCACCCCGCACAGGTTTACTGGGAGATATCAGGATAGCAACTACGCAGGTATCTCTTGGTTCCGGAATTGAGCAGCACTGGTCCCCTGTATCAGAGGAAGGGAATTTTAGTAGTTGGGACCACCCACAGCTCCGGGCCCCCTGTGATCGCAGGAGCTGCTACCCTCTAGTTATGTCCCTGCAGGTAACAATTTAGGAAGGGAGGCTAGTATGAGAGATGGTTTTATGTAAGGCTGGGTGCCCATGTAAAAGGCTGAGTTTTATGTTAAACTTGTGTGCGTTTTTACTGTATTTTTGGTGCATTTGCGTTAGAGTTTTTTACGCAGATGCGTTTTGTGTGCATTTTAGTACGTTTGAGGTTTGCCTATGCATCTTGTATGCGTTTTTTTTTTGGGGGGGCGTTTTATGCAAATCACTAAGACAACAGGAAGCGGAGATACATCATCAAACATTTTTTCCCCCCAAAAAACGCATATAAAAACGCATGAAAAACGCATGAAAAATGCATACCATTGCGTTTCCATATGGGCATTTTTGATTCGTCTATGAATACTATGCAACAAAAGCAACGTTTTTAAAAACCCAGGTTTAAAAATGCATAGAAAACACATATGCGTTTTTTATATGCGTTTTTTTCCTGCGGCCCATAGACTTGCATTAGCGGCAAAAACGTGTCGTTTTCTGCTATGTGTGTACCTAGCCTGAAAGCTGGTACCAGTGATGAGCGACAATGCAAAAATAAATTTGGCCGAATTTTTGCCGAAAAAAGCTCTAATTGCTTTTCGACAGGCGAATTTTCGATCGAATATCTTCGCGTTAATTTTCGCCTAATGTCTGTTATTTTTGCGTTAAATTTGTAGTTCATCGCGTATGTATTTCCGTGTAGTCGTAGTACCGCTATGCGAAGCTTCGCCCGCTACACGTAGTTGACGTATGTATTGCAAGTCTACTACACTTGCGGTAACTGCGTCTATACGGATCATTGCGAATGTGCAGAAATATTATTATTGCCCTTCTATACATATACAATTCCGCATTGGAAGGTGGAATGTACGCATGTATTAGTTCACCCATGCGCATATTTGGCGGATTGTTGCGGAATTTTTTTTTTTAGGGGCATAAGCGTCTGCATACAGCAAAGTTTCTGTAATTTTCGCTGCTGGTCGAAAACGTGAATATTTCTGAAGATTTTCGCGAAAATTTGCCGAATTCGAAAATGGGATTTTCGATGCGAAAATGACTTGGGCGAAAAATTGGCTGCTGCATTTCCATGTTTGATATATAAGCGCCAACTTGTATTGTTCATTTGTGACTTGTCCTCAGCATGAGCTTGATAAAGAGGTGATTTCCTCGAAACGTCGCTGTGACCTGCTGAGATGTTTTTATCTCAATAAAAGAGCATTATTGACTTGGATGGTGCCGGCTGTCTCTCCATTTCATGCGGTTTGCATGTACAAAATGCATATGCACAACAGGAAGCGGAAATACATCACAAAACAATAAAAAAAAAATACATAGAAAAACGCATCTGCGGTAAAAAAAATAAAAAATAACGCACCAAAAACGCAGTAAAAACGCAGCAAAAATGCACAAAAAACGCACACAACATAAAATGAAACATGATATTACTCAGCCTTTAAAGGGAACCAGAGACGTTGGGGGGAAGCTTTTATACATACCTGGGGCTTCCTCCAGCCCCATACGCACGGATCGCTCCCACGCCGCCGTCCTCTGCTGCCTGGATCCGCCAGTACCGGGTCCCGTCATTGCCGCGAGTTGGCCAGTCGGCCGGCAGACACGGCCAAATGTCTGCATCACACGGGGCTCCCTCCATATACGTACGCATGAGGCTGCCTACTGCGCAGCCCTGATGCGTACGGGTATGGAGGGAGCCCGTGATGTGGACAATTGGCCGCGTCCGCCGGAAGTGACGGGACCCGGTACCACCGATACAGGAAGCGGAGGATGGCGGCGTGGGAGCGATCCAGGCTTATGGGGCTGGAAGAAGCCCCAGGTATGTATAAAAGCTTGTTCTATTTTTTATTAATGTTCCTCTCTGGTTCCCTTTAATGTTATGTGTGCACCTACCCTGTATGCGCCTGATGTGGAATTGTGGTACTCGGTAAATTGGTCTTCAAGAATCGCTGATAGTGAGAGTTCATTTTGGTGGTAACATAGTAACATTATTTAAAGAAGAACTGTAGTGAAAAGAACATAATTGTTTACTTTTATTTACACTATCCTTTTATAAATGATTTAGTCAGTGCTTGCTCATTGTAAAATCTTTTCTCACCTTGATTTACATTCTGACATGTATTACAGGTAGTAGAATCTTTAGTTCTGTCAGGTGCAGCTGTGTGGAATGTTTGGCTCCTGAGAATTCCAAAGCTAGTGCAAAATATACCTGGTTTCCTAGAATGCTCTGGGGGCTGGGAGGCTAAATTCAATATACAGCAATATATAGAAATAGGAAGTGTTTCTGAAGCTGAAGCCAGGAAAATTACTGTAGAAGTGAGGGTTCTGAATTATTGACTGCATTCTACTATACATTATGTCATTACAGTGCCTCTTTATTATTATTATTATTATTTATTATTATTATTTAGCATTTACAGTTTTATGCAGCGCTGTACAGAGTACATTGTCTTGTCACTGTCTGACTGTCCCTCAGAGGAGCTCACAATCTAATCCTACCACAGTCGTATGTCTATGTATGTATTATGTAGTGTATGTATCGTAGTCTAGGGCCAATTTAGGGGGAAGCCAATTACTTATCTGTATGTTTTTGGGATGTCAGCGAAAACCAGACTGCCCGGAGGAAACCCACACAGACACAGGGAGAACATACAAACTCAGTGCAGATAGTTTCTTGGCTAGGCTCTTTAACTCTTTATGTTGCTGGTAACATAGTAATATTATTTTGATATACGTTGCAGCACTATTATTATTATTATTATTATTATTATTATTATTATTATTATTATTATTATTATTATTATTATTATTTTAGCATTTGTGTTGCTGGTAACATTATTTTAGTCTACATTTTGTTGGCTACATAGTAACTTTATTTTATTGGTTACATAGTAACATTATTTTAGTCTTTGTGTTGTTGGTTACATAGTAACATTATTTAGTCATTGTGTTGTTGGTTACATAGTAACACTATTTAGTACATATGTTGCAGATAACACAGTCGAGTTATTTCACTCTATACATTGCCAGCATTGTGGGAATATGACTTTGGCTTGCACATCACTGCCATCGTTCCTCTGGGGCAATCTTGCTGCTCAGTGAAGCTTGCGCATCCCCCGCATGTTTCTTGGGACGTAAAGATGGAAGGGAATCAGGAAAGGTCGCACGCAGCTGACACCGGAGTCACACCTGGGGCGCCGACACGGCCTCGGTGTCAGATAATGCCAAAAACTGCTGAATAGCTCTTATTTTCAAATCAGCAAAGACGAGCGTTCGTCATGCTTCTGGAGGGGAATATAGAATGGAAGTCACAGGAAAAGGCTCAACTATGTGGCATGATGATTTGTCTTGTATTAAAGCAGAACACCGACCACCAAGCTGGAGAAGTGTGTGTCATAGTTTTATCTGTGAAAATGTGCGCCAGAGGAAAATGTGACTTAATTGTTGTTGAAAGAAATTTGTATCTTTTGTGAAAATATTCAATTTTATAATACTCAGAAACAAAACATGTTACAGACAGCCATTTATTTTTCTGTTTTACAGTTAGGAATAGTTATACAAAAAACAATAGGTATTGTTTAAAAGGACATAAATATGGCAGCCACCATATTCTGCTTTCTTCAGATTCCCTTGAAAGTGGCATTGTCATCAAATGTTATCTGATGTCATCTGATGAGTATACTGGGGGTATAGCCAAGCATACGTGCCCCCAGCAGTGTTGCCAACTCATCCCTTTAATTACTGACACATATGAATTATACTGGTTTTGTGGCTATTTAGATGCAGTTAAGGCACGGATTATGTGCAAATAGCCCCAGAACCTGTATAACTTAGATGTGTCAGTAATTAAAGGCAACACTGGCCCCCAGTATAGGTTGACAGTTATAGGTGCTCCCAGTATAGGTAGCCAGTTATAGGTGTCCCCAGTACAGACAGCCCATTATAGGTGCCTCCATTATAGGTTATCTAGTTATAGGTGCCCTCAGTATAGGTAGCCTGGAGAGGGGAGCAGGGGGCACACAGCGGTGGGGAGGGGGCCCAACTTTCCCCCTCCCTCACCTTGCCCACCCCCACCTTTCAGCGCTCATGGCTCCCCTCTTCAGAAATGAGCACAGCGGATGGGGAACTCACCTCTAAATTTCAGCATTCCAGGCAGTGACAGCGCGTTGCGTGCCTATGTCTTGTATGTCTCCAATGCTGCTGACATGAAGTAAAGTCAACGGCGTTGGTGACTTAGGAGACATAGACACACAGAGCTCCATCACCGCCTAGAACACAGAAATCAGAGATGAGTTCCCTGCCCGTTGTCCCCACCCACTGCCATCATTTCTGGAGGGGGAAGCCCTCTAGAATATACTGTATGTGTGTGTGTGTATATATATATATATATATATATATATATATATATATATATATATATATATATATATATATATATATATATATATATATATATATATATATATATATATATATATATATATATACTGTATATACAGTACAGATCAAACGTTTGGACGCACCTTCTCATGCAAAGAGTTTTCTTTATTTTCATGACTATGAACATTGTAGATTCACACTGAAGGCATCCAAACTATGAATTAACACATGTGGAAGTATATTACATAACCAAAAAGTGTGAAACAACTGAAAATATGTCATATTCTAGGTTCTTCAAAGTAGCCACCTCTTGCTTTGATTACTGCTTTGCACACTCTTGGTATTCTCTTGATAACAGCACAACAGATGGTCCCAACCCCATTTATAAGGCAAGAAATCCCACTTATTAAACCTGACAGGGCCAGTGCTGGGCCGAAATTACGCATGAGCGTAATTACGCATCGTAATTCAATGTAAATTTACGCGTAAGCGTTACGCATAACTTACGGTCTTACGCGTAATTATTTACGCGTAAGGCCGTAAGTGGTATCGTAATTACACTGTCTACCGTAATTGCTAGGCATGCATAATTTTACGACCACTTACGCGTAATTTTACGCGTAATTACTAACGTAAAATCTCCCATTTTCTAAGAGTAGCCAATCAATCAACATCCTAAGCAACCAATAGTATCTTCTCCCGCCCTTCAGTATATGCGTACGTTTTGACGCATACGAATGATATGTACGCAATAACTGTCACATTGACGGCTATTGCGTACATATCGTCCGCATGCGTCAAAAAATACGCATTAATGGGTATTACGGCACTACGCGTAACATCGTAGTGTAAGCGCCTTCATTACGGTATCCTTACGCGTAATTGCGTAAGTTTACGCGTAATTACAGTGATGTACCGTAGATAATTTCCTACGCCGTAACCGTAATTGCGTAATGCGTAATAGCGTAAAATTACGCGTAATGATCCGTAAGCGTAGATTTTTCCATTACGAGCAGCACTGGACAGGGCACACCTGTGAAGTGAAAACCATTTCAGGTGACTACCTCTTGAAGCTCATCAAGAGAATGCCAAGATTGTGCAAAGCAGTAATCAAAGCAAAAGGTGGCTACTTTGAAGAACCTAGAATATGACATATTTTCAGTTGTTTCACACTTTTTGGTTATGTACTATACTTCCACATGTGCTAATTCATAGTTTGGATGCCTTCAGTGTGAATCTACAATGTTCATATTCATGAAAATAAAGAAAACTCTTTGAATGAGAAGGTGTGTCCAAACTTTTGGTCTGTACTGTATATAGTATATGATTTGTAGACAGTCATGGCTAAGACAAAGGAGATCAGTGAGAATTTGGCTGTGCATTGTGGCTGCTGACAAGTCAGGAAAGGGCTGCAAGGCCATTTGTAAATGTTTTCACAGTGAGAGAGGTGAAAAAGAACCCAAGGATCACCACCAAGGCCATCCTGGGGAATCTGAGTTTTGCTGGTGACAAAGTCTCAAGGCAGACAATCCATCGGACACTGCACACTGCTGGTTTCCATGGATGCAGACCAAGGAGGACACCACTTCTCCAGATAAGGCACACAAAAATGCTTGCTTGGCCTTTGCAAATGCTTACGGTCAGATGAAACAAAAAT